>NC_071412.1:11601305-12272972 GCF_017976375.1 Cuculus canorus | reverse complement strand
GAACAATTGGTCTGAATATTTATTTTTTTAATATATTAGTGCTTTAAGGTATCTGATTAATTTAGAAGCTTGGACCTGCAACTCATTCTTGTCAGTCTGAAGCACTCCTTAGTGAAATCGCAAAAATCATAAGAGGGTCTGAAGCAGAAACAGATCCGGTATCTTTACTGTCTTAGTAAAACATAAGAGAAAAAACAAACAAACCAACACCACAATCATATTTTTCTCACAGTTGATTTTTTTTTTTATTTAAAAGAAATCTGCATTTACCCCAGGATAGGATGGTTTTGGAGTGTTGGAAAAGTTGGCAAAGGCTTGAAAGAGCATTCCAATTTTTGGAGTTAAGTTTTTAAAACCTTGGATTTAATCTCTCTGTATCTACACTCTGGTGGTTGTGGCTTGACATGATGATGCTTCTGCTTAGGAGGCAAAGCAGTAAGTGTGTGTGTGAGAAAGAGCTGGCAGACCTGCTGAACCAAAATTTGTACCTATTGTTCTTATAGCAAAAACGCTAAACTGTGGCCAACAAGTAAAATGTTAGACATCAACGTTAGTGTTAGCAGTGATCTGGGTTGGTGTGTGCCAACCAAATACGGTATTTAAATTGCTCTCAAGAAAAGTAAGCATACAGATTTTAAGGCTAGAAAATTCATTCCATTAATCTGTCATGATGTTTCATATAATGCAAGCCAAACAATTTCATGCATGGTTGCTGTATCAAATATCATTGGTTATGTTTGAAACAACCCATTTTTTAGAAAGTTTGTTTTGATTTGACAGTTTTGATTTTCAGATGTTGGCCAATGGAAAATCTGCCACATTCACTGGTGATTTGTTCTAAAGTTTTGTGTTTACAAGTACATCTGATTTTTTTAGTCTGAATTCATTTTTCTTTAGTCTCCTATGATGGATTTTGCTTTTCTGTTTAATGCTGAGCTATGGCTCTTATACTATCAAGATCCTTTCAATGTGGGGATGGATACCCTGTAGTCCGTCATGACATTAGTGAACAGCACTGTTTTATGGATTTATCTCTGTGAGGCAGAGTTTCCTGACCTTGATTCATTCTTCTTGTACTTTCAGAGAGCTTTTCAATTTTTCAAATTTGTCTCAGAAGCCTGAACATCATCAGAGACCCAGTTCCAGTTACAATCACGCTGACTGTTATGGGTTAGCATTTCCCAGCTGCTATGACCTGTGGTTATAAATCATCACAGGATTCTTTTGTGCTTGTGGGTATCCTAATGGTGAACATGCACTGTAAAACTTAAACAACACAGAGGAATTAAGAGGTGTCTGGTTTAATGAGTTGTCTTTAATGGTCACAACAGCTGAAGTGTACTATTGAAAATGTGGTCAATCCAGCATCGTCTTTATTATTACCACGAGATGGCACCATTACATAGCGTAACATTATCATAATATCGGGTGCATGAGACAGTGCCCAAGGTTTGAAGATGTCTCGGTTTGGCTGGATGACTTCAGTGAAAGGTTACCAGTTGAGAGAAAGAAGGATGAGAGTGTGGTAAAGCTTATCTTGTGTCCGCCATTCAGTCTCATTGTGTCTGTGGAGTTTGTCTTTCAAGTATTTGTGAAACCAAGATGAAGTCATAGAGCAGCACAAAATGCAAGCTGCACCCGGATTGTGTCCCTTCATACTCTTGTCTCGTTAGGAAATCTGGGTGGGACTTTTCCCTGTTGAATTTCGTATTTTCCCAGCATTAGATGATTCTGTCTGTTGTTTGATGGATAGCTTGAGCAATAGGTAGGAAGAGGCGAAATAGCGTCAGGTTGAACCAGGGTAGGTTTAGATTGAATATTACGAAAAATTACTTCTCCAAAAAGATTGTCAAGCGTTGGAAAAGGCTGCCCAGGGAAGTATCAGAGTTGGGATCCCTGAGGGTATTTAAGATATGTGTAGATGTGGTGCTTGGGGACGTTTTACTGGTGGAGTTGGCAGTGTCAGATTAGTGATTGAACTCAATGATCTTAAAGATTTTTTGAAACCTAAATGATTCTGTGATCTGATTTTCCATTTTTGTCCCTTCTCTGCCTACAACATAGTTTGCATCACATTAATACTGCACACTTTCTTTGACTTTTTTTTCAGGTAATAACAGCTGTCATATAATATGCTGTTAATATTCCTAGCATTAGAAAAGCAAGAGTGGTCTATATTTGCGCTAAAGGAGAGAAGAGCAGATTAAGTCAGCGAATGATTTAATCTAATTTTTTCTCTTGAAACATTCATGTTTAGTTTAATTGATAGAATAAAACTTCAGTGCAAGATAAAGTTGTACCTTAAAGGCAGCTCTCCATCCTAATCGAAGATTGTAATGCAAACGTTTCAAAGCAAGTCACTCTCTGTTCTTCCATTGCTTTTTGAAAGCCCAGTGCTATCTCTGTCTTGGGGGTGATTTCCCAGTCCTCCCAGCCTGCAGTATCACACTCTGTGATTAGTGTGACAGGATACATCTGTCTGCTAAATGGGAGGAGCTCTGTGGAACTCTGAGTTTATCATGTCAGCAACTTGGGCTGGTATCCTTCCCTCCCATCTTTGTGGTGACATTAAGTTATTACAGGATCTGTTTTGACACTCAGGAACTGCTCTTAATTGATCTTCTAGAAGATCACCTTATAGAAACTCTGATGCCTTCTTTCTACTATGATTTTGGTGGAAAATATTTAGATGTTTAGAAATACAAATTAAACACTCAGTTTTGTACTTCCATTACTTGATTATTGAGAAGCGGGCATCCAAAAGAATACCTTATAAGTAGGATAAAACATCTAACCTGTCTCAACTCATTAGTTTGAAAAATAAACTAATTTGGCACTTTTGTGTTAACTGTGTCCAAACAAAATTTAGGTGACATCCTTAGAGGTGAGTGCCTTGCTGACACAATTGGGATTGATTCCGTCTGAGTGACCCATGTTCCTAAAGAAAGCCTTGGCATGTCAGTAAAACCCAACAGTTGGTTTGGTGTCATTTAGGGGAGTTCAAATCCACATTTTAGTGTCCTTTCCTCTGGATGAGGAACAGAGAGAACAGTCTAAACTTTAGTACCTAGCTGGATCCTTCTTAAGATTTGAATATCAAGGATGTTGCAGAAAAAGAAAAAATTAACATGTCCAAATAGAATTTCTGCTTTGTTAAATTCGTTGCTCAACTGCATAAACAAGGAATGCATTTAGCTACAGTTAGTTGTTTGGCATATTCCTTTGTATATGTCTTGTTACAGATGAAGATGCAATAAAATTTAAGTACGCAGGAGACAAAATTAGGCGTTCGTTATTAGACTGCTTTTCAATTTATTTCCTCTTGCAATCCAGCTTGATGGTGAAGTCTCAGTTCAATCTTCTCTACTTGCTGCAGACTTTATCCTTGCTTTATTGAATTTTTCTGTCTTGAAGGTTGTTGGATTTTTTTTTTTTTGTGAGATCTTTTTGGTTTTAATTTAAACTGAAGGCTCCATTTTTGGAAGATCAATAAACTCCATCTGGAAGAATTCTTTTCTCCCAACCACCTGACAGTTAGGTGAAGTTGAACTTTTTTTTTTTAATTCCCAGGGAGGAGAATTCACCATGATGAGGACATTTGAGGATGTCGGTATTCATTCACCAACGTCCAATTTGTAAATTAGTAGCTTGGCTTCTGTGGACTGTGATGTGTTAAAGGTCAGTGACCATGAGAGGAGAAACACTTCAGAGCTACGCGTGCCCTCTGGTCAACAGGAGTGGCCTTGGCTTAATGGTATTAATTTCGCGCTGCTTTTAAAAGATACAGGTGTGCAGCATACCTTCAATCCTCTTACCTGGAACCAGTAATCTTGTCCCAGCTTGCTGCAAGGAGCAGGGAGGGAGAAGAGAAAAACCCTTCCTAAAAGGATTAGTTCAGCTGACTAATTTTCTAAGTTTCTCCTTGCATGGCATGTCCCCTCTTTTCCAAGCCTTTGATAAGTATCTTAACTAAGATGCATTTTAGTTAAGCACTGTATTCAAGACACATGATATAAAAGAGCCTTCTGATTCCCCTACCCTCTCCCGATCTTGGGTTGGCTAAATCTTTTTTAAATCTATTTTTCTTGTGCTGCATGCAGAGCCCATCTGCTGTAATATGGACTGAAATGCTGCTTTTATCCTTGTTTGCGTAGAACATTGGTGGATAAATGGAGTGAGAGATGTATTGTCCCTCTTTTCTCCATGTCACAAGCACAAATATCTTCCTTTTAAAGCGTCTCTTGGTAGAAGCCGAAGCCTTTGGCGCAAGCCACCTCCGCTAGTGTGACCTCTTTTGTGCATCTGGAATGGAGGAGCAGCTCTGTGAAGCACAGAACAAAACCAGCAAAAGAGCAAGAGAAAAGGTCAAGAAAGGGTCTTGCTCCCTGTAGACATCAGAAGTTTCTGCAAGATGATATTTAGCATGTCCTGCCTGAACAGTTAAGGCATCAAAGACACCAGCACTTCGATAGGTAATATCCTTGTGAATTGTCAAACAGATCGCAAAGCACACATCTCTGCCGTGCTAGGGGTGGGAGGAACGGACCTTATGTCTTTCTACACATTGAGACCAAGGACTTCAGAGAGCCTTTGGCTTCCAATGGTTGGGTGTACCATGCTGTGCTCTGCCCTTGCCTGGCTTTTGACTTACAGGCCTAAGCTTAGAGAGTGGTGCTGTGGTCCTACAGAAGAATGGGAAGGCTGATTTCTGCCAAAGACAGAGCTGACATCAGTTTCAAGCAATGGAAGTGCTTGATTTTTGCCTCTGTATTTTTGCCTGGTCGCAGCCCTGCAGTGTCTGTGTCTCAGACCAACCAGTCTCTTTGATGCAGCGTAATTACAGTGACAGAGATGATTCCATGCCCCCTCCCATTCTAGTAATGGAATCTGAAGAGGAGGTAAGACGGATTCTGATAATTCACCTCTCAACTTCACAGGGTGAGGATGCAATATTGCCTGCTCTAGCCAAGGCAAAAAGCTACTGGTATTAGAAATCCAGGAGGCTGCTGCTGAGGACCCAGAAATGCTGGGAAATACAATCACTTTTGATGCCAGATTATTCTGTATATTTGTAGTAGTGGATTGGTGTAACTCTGATCAGAAAGAATCATCTTTGCCAAATCTTGTGGTTAAACCCCTGTCCAGGACAATAAGCTCATATGGTGATGACACAGGCTGAGTTGTGTTCTTCATTGTTGTTATAGATCTTTCACAGTCCCCTGGTTTCATCTGCAATTTTTCATGCACAGGCACAGTTCTCCTCCTCTCCTCTTGCATCCTGGCCAGGAGTAGCATGAAGCCTTAGATGAGTCTGCTTTTCCTTACAAAACCCTGCCAATATCCACAATCAATTCAAAGCGACTTACCCTGGATTCACTTGCCCTTACTTAAAAATAAACATGGACTGCTGGTTTTTATATATAAATCCTGAAAAAAAAGCAAGGAAAAAAGAAAGAAGAAAAAGCAGAGAAGAGAACTCAGTTGATACAGAGGCACGTGGTATAATGTCAGTTTGGCTAAATTCTTTCCTGTGTGCTGGAACTCATCCAGGGTGAAACTCACTGTGTTGCTGCTTTCTGGTGCCAACTTCGCTTGTACAACCACCGTTATTGGTGCACGAGCCCTGCCTTTCTGGCCACAGCCTCCAGGTAGTCCGAGCCCCACTGTGTCCTGATGGTAGGTATTCATGGGAACCAGAATCCCATGTTGTGCGTTGCTGCTAAGGGAGCTTTTTGAATGCAGAGATGCTCAGGCTACGGTCAGTATCTGAGTAATAGCACCACTTGTTGAGAAATGCCATTTGAATCTCCGGTGTCTGATGCTGAGGAGTGAACTCATTGTGAGCCAAAATTAGCCAGGATATACTTTGGACTTTATTAAATTCCTTTAAGGCTTTCCAAGTCATTTGCAAAGGCGCAGATGAGAGCTTCAGTGAGAGGATGGGTTAAGGAAAAGAATGAGGTTGTAGGAGAAAGGGGGGGGGTGATGAATTAAAGCGCCTTTGTGGGCGTAAGTCCCTTTGTGCATCTAACTGTAGTTTTGACCTTCCTAATTAATGATGTTTTCTTTTCTTCTTACTGTATGCAAGCTGTCCTAGCCTGACCTATTGGTTCACAAGATAAAAGGGGTTAGCTAATCAGAATGGAGATCCCCTCTACTGGCTTATCCAAATCTTTACTAAAAGTGTGATATCCATGAACACAAATAGAACAACACATCTAAGAATTATGTATCTGGGAGTTGAAAGGGGGGAAGGTGCAGGAAAAAAGGAAAGAAGTCCGTGAGGCTTTGAGGTTATTTTAAAAACTGAAACTGAATAGGTTAATACCCCTTAAGCTTTTTGGTCTTTAATTCTCTTAATGGTACGGCATAAATTGTTAATTGTATTATTAAAAAAGCTTTGAAGACTGTATTAATGTAATGTGACCTCGGATCAGTCAAGATCACATTTTCATTATGATTAAAAGATTCCTTGTCCTGCAACATTGATCTCGTCTTCAGCTGAACGTGGCAGAGGGAGAGGGGACGTTTTCAGGTGAGGGCAGTAGATGGCAATATTGCATTTCATTCTGCAGTGTGCTCTGCTAGAAACGCTCACCTCAAAAAGGGGCCATGAACTTTTCCCCTCAGCTTCTGAGAGTGGGTTTGTGCTTACATAGTGCATTAAATATTTCAGAAGCAGAATAATTCGAACTCCCATTGTGAATCCAAATTTCTCCCATGACTGGTGTCAGGTGCCTGGGTTACAAACTACAGCACCAAAACAGTCCCGATACTGCATGTGAGCTCTGAGAATGGGCATTGCATGCTAGGGACCATCAGCATTGTCTGTCCTAGTAGGGATGCAATGAGGCAGGATATGACCCCTGAAAGTAGCCTCTCCCACTTGGTTACTATGAATTTTCTAGCTTTGCATCAAGAGAGTGAAAGCTGCGTCCACTGGTTTAGTTTATATCATAATTGGGGAAGTTCAGAAAGGCACCCAGCTAATGCGCTGTCTTCCTTTGTACTGTAATATTTGGACAGACCTTACAGCACATCCTGGAAAGGGTGAGAAGAGACACTTTAGGAAGAGCTAGGAGTCAGGAAGGTGTGTGTTACAGGGTCTTGCACACATCGACTGTGATGTACCCTGGTGTGCTATGCTGCTAAGTAGGCAGACAAGGATTTTGGAATGGAAGTGACATCTGGGGTCAGTGATTTATGAAAATGAAATACGCTGTGACAGGTTGAAGATACGGTGTGTGTAAAGTGCTGCTCCTTCTTTGTCCTGTGGGCATATGCCATGTGTCTCTACAGTTTTGGGAGGTACCAAGGTAATTGCCTTAAAACTCCTTGCTACACAGGGTGTTGCAGGGATGCTGGCACACACACTAAGCGATGGGAGGCAGAGGGGTGTGCTGGCTGGTGTTAAAGCTTCAGTGCTGCTGACTTTTCTATAAATAACTGCTGTCTGCTGTAATTGGTCACATCACAGTCCATGGTGATCTTTTATATTATTGCTGTCTGCTGGAAAACTCCCGAAGGCGTAAAATAGATACCAGGAAGATCCTGCACCCAGCAGTGTGTTTCCCCATGTGGCACAACAGGGTAAAACAGAAATAGTGTTTACAAGGAGCTGATGAAGAATTTTGTACAGCAGGAAGGATAAAAAGAAGAGATTGCACCTCTGAAATGATAGCAGCAGGCCATCTCTCATGCAGGATATTGCTGGGTCTGTAGAAAGAGAAAATCTTCACAGGGTTTCTAGCGGTGCACTGAATGGGTATTATTATTTCCCTCTGACTTACTTACGGGTATTTTTCAGCTCCCCATAAAATAACAGTGTCTTGTGAGAAAATGGAAACTAGAGAAAAACCAAGTAGGTAGTTGGCTTCTGTGAGAAGTGTAGAGGTAAATGTGTAGTGCTTTCTATCCTGAGGGATTCAGAACACTTCACAGACCAAGGATGCTGAATGCTGCATGCCACCCTCTCTTACACGCAGCCAGCTTGTGGTGGGGAAGAACGCTGAGATGAAGCCACCCAGTATCAAAAATCAATGCTTTTATTAAGGGAGGGCAGAAAAGCGCTGGAGTTTGATTTTTAAGAAGATAATCTGAGTGGAATGGTTTTATTGCCAAGCTTTGCTGGTAGTGAGCATTTGAAATAGTTACTCTTTGAGAACTGAGAGCTGTAGTGGCTTCAAGGCCACCAGGTGAGCGTGCAGAGCATGGATGCGTGTCCCCACTTTGTTTCTATCTGTCTGAAGTTGCGTTTGCTCCTCTACAACACACAGTGTGGTACACCACATGCATTAAAGAATGCATGCTTCACTGGCCTAATATAAACTTTGCTCCTGTTGACAAAGAATTTATTAGAACTGAAAACTTTCCAGCATTACATAGAAGCTGGCACGGAGAGCAGGACTGTAGAGGGACTTGTCAACAGCCTCTCAATTGACTTTTGCTGAGTGATGTTTCAAGATTTGATGCTTTTAATGTTAGAAAGGATTGCTGTGAGATCTTAGCTTTTGTCTTGGTTATTTGCTGTTGGTGGGGACTCTTTGGTTCCAGCAGTTTGATTTTTTTTTTTTGTGATTTGGAAGAAGCATTGAAAATCTGCATAGCTTTGGGTCAGAAATATATTCTCCTTCAAAATATGCCAAGAAAGTGTCAATGTGACAGAAGTGGGGTAAAAAGTCTATGGGAAAGAGAACAGCAAGATAACTTTGGTGGCCTCAGACAGCCTCAGCAATTGATTGAGAGCTTGAAAGCAACCTATATGGCTTGCTGTAAGAAGGCAGATACTGTACAAAAGCAATGGCTCACTTATGCAAAAGTCTAGATTATTCTGGCATGGATTTGCTCATCCAGAATGAATTAACTTGCCATGATTGGGCAGGGTGCCTAGTAGTAGTCGGACATTCCATGCTCTGTGTGCTGAAGTCTCCAAAGTAATGAAGAATTTGGCCCTTATGCTGCAGAACACTCAAGTAACATGAGACTAGGCTGAGACTTGTGCCTGCTGGTCTTCAGCCTCAGTGTCAGCCCTGCTATATGACAGTATCAGTTTATGTGGGCAAAGGTGTGTCCAGAGCCATATTCATGTTTAACTTTCCTTAGTGTCCCATTTTCTTCCAGCCAGGGTCCAGTGACTGCATAGTGAGTGCTGTCAATTGTTCGTTCTGCTCCTGAAGTTACACGTGCATGTCTATCTTAGGTGCCATCATGAGCAGACCTCATATAGACTGTGTGTATGGACTCGTCTTAAAACATTGCAACAGCAACATAGTGGCTAATTTATAGCAATTGCCCCACAGAGGCAAACAAACTAGGAACAAACTGTCGAGGTGACTGGCAATTGAAAGAATAGACTGGAGAAATAGGAGGGAAAACTTCAGTAATATCTGAAAATCCGGTTGGAGAATTTCGGTGTTTGCCTTCATTTGAAGACTGTACAGGTAGGAATTCAGCACTGACAGTCCTCACACTCTCAAACAAAGTTCAGAGAAGACAGAATCCATTCAGAAATATAGTAACCTGTGAAAAGAAGGAAAGCTTTGGGAATATAAAATCGCAGCTAAAAACAATGCTGCAGTCAAGAAAATGAGTGCATCTTATGCAGCTCTTTGAGACCCAGCAGCAATCCTGAAGGACCAGTTTGTTCTGGGAGAAGACAACAAGGAAACAAAGAGTTGTGTTTGGAGAAGACTGTGGTCTGCAAGCTGCGATACAAAAGCTTTTCTCTTCTGTCTTTGAGGACTGTGCACCAAGAAAGATCCTGTGTAATCTTCTGAAGCTAAACTGGTGCTTTCCAGACAAGTCTGTGCTACTCTGGCACCTAGCAGGAAGGTAAAGGTAAGCTGGTGAGATGCTTTCTGCCTCTTGCTCTTATTCAATCATTTCTTTCTGCTTCAGATGACTAGTTCTCATTGAGAGTAACTAAATTTGGGAAGGGAGAGGAGTTTCACCTCCTAGATTGCTGATGTAGAGCTAGACTTTTGTTTGACTAACAGTTATTTTCTTTGCTTGAGTCTTCACATACTTGGAGAAGAAATGCACAAACCCCTCTGACACCAGTTTTCACCATGACAGTAATTTGAGTAGAAACAGCTTTGCCTGCAAATAAATAAATAAATATTATATGAAAAGCTTCAGATGGAGCTGCCATGTTCATTCTTGTTTCTAAAGCCCCCACAGGCCATGTCACATATGTGGGTCATGAGGTCTATCGATTATGTGTCAGACCCTTAGGTGTCAGTAATCAATAACACTAACCTGCAGGAAAGGCAGCAGAGGTTTACTAAGCCAACTCTTCTCATGGTTCTTTTTCTTCTATTTAAGATTTCTGTGCCTCTCTAAAAATAACAGAATGCATACCAGCAAAGCAGGGGAGACAAAAACATAATTTTGGCTGCCAACTCATTTACTGTCAATTTTCATCTGATTCTGCATGGCTCTTGGCGAGAAGGCAGGATGAGGAGGGGCAAGACAGGAAAGGGTATTTCCAATTGAATGGCTTCTGAGAAGTAAAAATGAAAGTGATTGAGTTGGGAGGACCTAAACATTTTGACCCCGAGAGCTTATTAATATTTAACAAGGTGCCAGATTTTTCTTTGACACTGGAAATTGTTGCGACTGTCTGTCTCCAGCAGACTGAATCTGCTTTCTCAGTCCACCATATCTAATGCACCTACTTCCAGTCTTGAATAGTTCGTATTCACAAATGCTTTCCTTTATTTGCTATTTCTGAGAATAAAGAAGGTAGTTTGGCAGACTAAGTTGTGAATTTTTTCATTCAAACTTCATATCTCTTTATGTTCTCAATGGGTCACTGAGCAGACTGTGGTTTTCTTGTGTTGATTGTGGTTTTTAGAATAATTCTTCAAATAACTTTTAACAAAACATTTATTTCCCTTTTTAGTTTGAAGATGACTTGTGAGCTGTTCACTGTGACAGTTATGTCTTTTAAATGTAAGCAGTTCTGATGAGATAAATATAACAATTTGGATTTTGTATTCCTGTTTTTATTTGTATTAATGCAATACTTCAAGGTGGCATAAGAAATCAGGATCTATCGAGGGTGGGGGAAGAATCTACACCATAAAGATAATGCAGCATCGAACGAGCAATACCCAATAGAGCAGATGAAGAGTAGGAGAAAATAATATCTTTATGTATTATTTAGGTGGTCTGCATCCCCACTCTTTTGGTGCCTGTCTTTGTCTCTCTGCATTATCTAGGTGGATTAGCTTCCTAATGTAGATACATAGACCTATATGACTTTTCCAAGGTCACAGGAAGTTTGTGGCAGGGCTGGGTGTTGAATCAGTTCATCCAAATCTCAGCCCTGTGCCCTGAATATGTTTTTTTTAAAAAAAAAAAACCAAACCAACTTTCATGCATTGGTAAGGATTTGTGTTTGTGTACTGCCAGTAAAATCAGTGAGAAATCAAAACCCTTCCTTTGCTAAAGGGTTAGTATTGTGTTGAATTGACAGAGAGGATCCCTAGATCAGAGAGCTGTTGGGTTTGGCTTTAGATATTTCCAGTCAAGACCACGAATTCTCAATGCTGTTTTTGTGAATGCTCCACAAAAAGGGTGTAACCTTTGAGGTCTGAAAGTTTAAATATTTAGGATTTTCTCTTGCAGATATTTGTCCATCTACTTTGGCAATTTTTTCATTGCATCCCGAGACCGATATCAAGGACCCTCTGTTTTGCTTGTTTAAAGAGTAGTCCAGAACATCTTTTAAAAGTTTATATATTATTTTTATTGCTCCACCTGCTCTGTAAAGTCTGTTTCTGATAATTCATCTGGTCCCCTTAACAGAACTAGACAAACATTTCGCGGTTGGAGTTTGCAATATGTATTTATGCTTTGCAATTGGGAAATCGGCCTCCATTTCTGCATTCAAAAAATTTTAATATGAAACCTGAAAATATTTTCCCTCTCTTTATAATGTTTAAATTGCAAAGCACCCTGTTGCTGCCTTGAGCTTCCTAAGTTGTGTAAAATCAGTCATTTCAATGATAATCCACTTACAACTGTGCTCAATTACTGACTTGTGCTGTGAGCGGCCAAGTATTCGCCTAGCTGCAGAGGATAAAACCTATGTGGAAAAATTAGGTAAAATGTGAATGCCTGAAAGGATAAACCTGGAGAGAAAGGCCACCAAAAGAGGAGGAATGCTTGAAGCTGAGAACAGAGGCACTGGAAGAGAGATGGATGTGAAGAAGAAACATGACTAAAAAGCAGAGAATAATGAAAGGAAAAAATCAAGAAAAGAAAATATGAAAGCAGTGTGGCTTGGTGAGTGAGGCCTGGTCTAGCAGATGAAAGAAAAGATTTATGCCCAGCTTTGCACATGAACTTCTAGGTGACCATGGACCAGCTGTATTCCCTTCTTGTCCTCAGTTTCACCTTCTGTGAAATAGCTCCTGTGGTACTTACCCTCCTCTGAGATACATGGATGGGAAAGGGTAGACAAGTGCTACAGTGACACTGGTTGTTCTGATTTATTGTTTTTCTTTTGCTAAGCCAGCATTTAGCCAATGGCACTCTGCCCTTTCACTTGTAGGAGAACTAAAAACCTAAAGAAAGAAAAACACACTGCTCCTCAGCTCCGTTTCGGGAAAGGAGGGAGGCTTTTAATTATTTAAACATCTCCTTTTCATGTTGCTTCTGGTTTTTGAATCGTTATCATTACAGTTGTTAAGGCTATAGGCTCTACATAAATCATTTAAATAAATAATAAATAAGTCATATCATTAAGTAATACACTGGTATTATTTATGGCTGTAGGGAGAGGGTAAGAGTACTGTGTATGAGATTGTATTTAAAATGTAAAGAAGCTTTTGTTAGGCTCATAATTTTAAACACTGCCTTCTGGAGTGAAGGCATTAGCTTTTGGAAACTGACTCGGGTGGTGGATTTACTTTGAAAGAGTTAGTTGCCAAGTTGACTATCTGTGATCCTCCTGTCCATTGGGCACATCACGTGTCCCATGGCATGGCCCCTGCTGTCCTGCACACTGCTTGTTCCTCTTGTTCTTGATTTTTCTCTCAAGAAAGACCAAAGGTTTTGCATCAGGCAGCACCCAGCGCTGTGGTGTTTTGAATAGCAACGCTGACCTGCGCAGCCACTGCAGCATTGTCCGGCTTCACAGCTGCTCAGGTCCTACAGCAGCACACGTACGGCATTGCCTCCAAGTTATTCCTTTGCTTAACAGGATGTTTACTGGGCTGCTCTGAAAGTCTCATCTCTCAGCTTTATCACTGAAGTCCTCTCTCCCTCGGTAAAAGCAGAACCAACCATTTCAAGTCATACTATATATATTAATAATACACATTTGTAAACTAAGTTAGGAAGCTATCACTTCAAAATCTTATTTCTGAAGTGAAAAATCAAATTAATTTCATTTTTAATATAATGTGGTTAGAGAGTGACTAATTTTTTGTTTTTCCTCTGAATTTTTGTCTGTTTATTTTTCCTTGGCTGAATTTTCCATTATATTTGAGTATTTGCAGGAAAAATTTTGTCTCAGGTACTCTTGCTTGTGGCTCATCATTGCCAGGTGGCTGGGGACACATCAGTTCTGTAATTTGGTAAGAATAAGCGAGGCAATTATAGAAGAATTATCAGTGGGTGATGAGGAGAAATATAATTTTATCAATGATTATGTTTCCATGCATGGTGATAAGTAACTGTGCTAAACTGGTACCTAAAATGCGTAACTGTTTTTCAGGAGGACTTCTTAAATCCAGATGAGTCGCATGGGTTCTGAACACAGGATTTCAGATAGAAGTAGAGCAGAACTAGAGGGGAAAATGAGAGGAGGCTTTTGCCGTTGCAGGGTGAGGTGGGTCAGAGCGCAGCTCCTATTGTTGGCAAACACTTTCCTGCTTCTCTGAGATGTTACAACCTTACATTTTGACCTTCTCCTCAACCCCCAAAGTGACGTTTGCAGGTGGTTCCCATGCTGCTGCCTGCTTTTTTTCGCACTTCAGGCCAGCTTTGCTAGGAATTGTACCAGTTCTTCTCCAGAAGCAATGAGTTTTCTCTTCGAAGGCATATGCTAACTTTCTGGATTTTCATAGTATGCAGAGACTCAGACAGTAAAAATACTGACTTGCACATTGCCTCCACCCTTGAGAGAATCACATGGTTTTGAAACCCACGGGAAACTCCCACCATTATATACTGTATTTTAGTATCACATGGTAAAACCCAGCTCATCAAGATGGTGTAATACTACTGTAAAAGGTGTCTTGGATTAGCAGGAAATGAGGAGCAGCGGTACTCCTTACCAAGGAATTTGATACCTGTATGACCTGTGAGTCCTTTATCCCTAAGCAGGTCTTTTATCCCAAAGCAGAGATTTAGTTGAACTTTCTGAGGTGCTGTGTTCCACAGGTGGTTATTTGCTGGTGTCCTGAATACCTTGCAGAGCTGCGGCTAGAATGGATGATGGATTATTGTCCTAACTTCGCTGAACTCATTGAGGCTGATCTTATTTATGCCCCATCTATGCTGTGCATGCCATTATCACAAAAATATTAAAAAAAAAAATGCATTTCAAATTCAACTTCAAAGTACCTGCTTGAAGTTCTAGAGTTTTAGGACTATGTTGTAGGACTTACCTTCTTCTACATAGCTGAGGAATATAGTTTTCCACTGGCAACTTCTCTCTTCAGGACGTAAAAGCACAATTTCCCAGCCTTTGCTTTTGAATCAGTTAGTTGGACCTGGCTCCAGCGAGGTGGAAAAGACCTGAAGTTTCTTTTCCCCTGAGGCAGGATCCATGCAACTCATTGCCAGTGAGAAATACCACCAAGTCAACATGACTAACATTAGGAAACTTACTGCTGTCCTTGCCCTTAGTGCAGGTCTCCAGCTGGGACTTCAGCTCCCTGCACTTAAAGCAGAGATTCAGTGCACTAAAGCAGTACATCCATGTAGCCAGCACACGTTCTGATCCCCTTGCCCAGTACCACCAGTCACTGGTATAGCTTCCCCCTGCTTATTCTAAATTTGCTTTAATTTTCTTTTAAATAATTCTTAAGTGTGACTTTTTCTGTACAAGACTGGGAACTATGACTAATTATAAAATCATTACATGGTTAAACTCAATTAACTTCAAATAACCCTTGAAATTTGCTTAATGTCAGCCCTTGGCCCTGCTTGAACCAATAAATATTGCTCACCTTTTGTAATGGATGTTAAAAAATGGTGTTTGCAGAGCATGATTGTTCAGAGTCGGCTTAGCCAGAGAGTGGCCTTACAGAACAGGGTTAAACTGGTCCCAGAGAGCCGGATACCACCGCAACAAGAAGGGCAACAGGCTCTTCTGCTCCTTTCTGGGATATTTTTCCCCCCAATATTTTTCTCTGAAGTATTAAGGCTTCAAATTCTTTTCAGCCTTCCATTCAATGGTTCCAATCTGCTTTGTAAATGTTGAGAAGGATTAAAACTCACAGAACCACCAAGGTGTGGGGAAGTACTGCCATACCCATTTAGACAAGAAATACCAAAGCATGGATAAGTGAAGTGAATCGCATGAGGATCACTGGCAGGAGTTCTGATGTCCTATTTTATGTTTTAGCTGAAGGTGTTTCTCACTTCACACTGCAAGTTTTGTAGAGCTGTAAGAGAGAAAGGATCTCTTTTCGCAGTTATTGGGCACATCTGGTTATTGGGGTGTTTTGGTTTGATTTGTTTTTTTTTCACTTTATGAAGCCATCTCTGGATCCAGTCTGCCTTACAGCTAGATGCTGGCAAGAGAGTTGGCCAAAGTGTGCAGAAGAATCCCAGCCGCTCGATTTCTGTGTTTAGTTCCTGTGAGGACAGAAGGGGATGTCATTATTGCTACTGTTCCTGGCAATCTGCACCGACTGGGAAACTGGAGCGGACGGTAGCATTGTTCTCACTGAAAGTAGACAGTAGATGATGGATATCTATAGACTATAGAATTTTCCCAATAGGTAATTAAGTGGGCATGGTAACTAGACAGGCATAAAGATGCCTGATCATCTACTCACGAACGTCCCTCATGTGGTGTGCTGGCCATGAAACGTTCTCAGAATTTTATTGACTTCCAGCCCTTCTCCATGAAAAATCTCAGCTTTCCTGCTGAGTCCTGCCTGGAAATGGATTTAGAGGCCCCATAGGGAAAAGATTTCAGGCCTTTTCCCCTCCTTTTTTTTTTTCTGTATTTTTTTTCTTGGAGACAGTACATAGCTCTGCAATTGCTATTGAAATAATAGTATTTGGGAACTGCCTCTTAAGGAAGCAGGAAAACTGTTAATCAATGCACCTGTGTGCAATAAAGCAGTGTGTTTGGTTTTCAGATTTTTGGAGATTCCTTTTTTTTGGTTCTTTTACAGTAAATAGGAGTGGATCACTGCTGCGGACTACTAACAGAATCTCTCCTTTCTTTTGATTGCTGGAACTCTTGTAGTTCTTTATAGAGTCTTGAAGGACATCACATGAGGTCTCAATCATCTATTAAACAGTGGAAGCAGTGAGAGCGAAACAGAATGTAAACACTCATCCCTAAACTTGAGTGTTTAGTCCCCAGTTTGCTGTTTGAGTCTGGTCTCGTGGCTGGGAGTGCCCCAGGGTCATCACTGAGCAGTTTGTTCAACTGTGACTTCTGGATGATGAACGTCTCGGCTTAAATTACAGATCACTATCCTATAACAAAAATCACCGCTGTTATTGGCCTCTGCAGGAGCACCAAAGGGTGACCGGACAGTGTTGGAGGGCTTCACCTGCTACAGCACCACTCCCTCCCTACTGGAGATGGAAATTTGTCAACACTATCCCATGGGATGTACAGTAGGGAAGTTTGGCTCAGTGCTTGCCTGTCTTTTTATTATAGACAGTTTTCCTGTCTGTAGCACTGCCCATCAGATTAGTTGAGGTCAAAAGCTGAATACTTGGATTTTTGACCTCTGAATGAACCTCACAATAAATAGAGACAAAGAAATGGGTTCTACAGTGTTCCAGTACTTGAGGATGGATTTGAACATCAAAGGACGGGTAGTTCAGAAAGACAGAGACACACTTGTGTTCTTGAAATCAGAAGGGTGTGTGAACTCTTCTTATCTCTTTGGGGGAAAACCCTTCCCCACGTGTCTAGCTCATGCTATCTGTTTGTATTGTGCTACTCCTTTTGCCATGGCAAGTGCTGATAAAAAACATTTAAAAGAAACAAACTGGGGTCCAAGATGACTGGGAAATGAAGAGGTAATTATGTTTAATTACTTGCATTAAAATGGTTTCTGGAGAGGAACTAGTTTGGGAATGTCTGTCTCCCTGTTTAGACAGAAGAAAAGCTCCTTGAAGCAGACTACCTGTTTGTTGTCTACCTAGTGAGGGCAAAGCAAAGTCCAAAGAAGTTCTGTTTTCCTCTCAAAATGAACAAATGTACAGAAGCAGCAACGGTGGGTGTGCAGTAAAATTTTGGACCATCCTGGAGCGTGCCGCAGCCGGTGCTGAGCTGAGGTTTGTCTGCACTTTGGGCCCAGCAGCCTGTAGACCTCATCTTGCATTTGTCATTCAGGAGCCAGTGGTAATACCTCCCTGCTTCCTCTTGACAGATTAATTTTGATCCTTAATGTCCCCTTCCACCTGCTAATCACTTGATTGCACTCACTCCTCATGCCCTTTCCACCTGGCAGTGCCCTGGTTTTGTTGTTCTCCCATTCTGCTGCTGCCCTCTCCACCTTTTGGCTATTTGTTCTCAAACCCCTCTCCTTCCAGCTGGCCATCCCAAAGGCAGTCACTGATATCCAAAATATTTGGATATCCAAAATTTTTTTGACTTTTTTGACTCCCAACAATCTGGGAGCCTACTGATTGGTGGGAGCAAGGAAGGGGGAGGTGTGTAAATCGGGAATCTCCCTTTTAATTTGTGCTTTGTTGCTGCTGGTTTGACCTTTAATCAGGTGCTTGGCTGCTGTTTGCTGGCTGATGGTTTTTACAGAATGGTCCCTTGTAAATAATATACAGAAAGTGCAGAAGAGTAACAGGAGATTGTAGAGCGCTCTTTTATTTCCTGGGAGCCTATTAAAGGCAGTTTCCAGTTTATCTCTCCATCTCCCAAGTTGCCTCCTGCGTCCATCCACTTGTGCATTTATTTAGTGGTAATATTAGCTACTGGATCATCCTCTAGGATTGTAACAGCATGTTTCAGAATAATGCCAGAGATGCAAAGTGCGCTGAACCTATTATAAAAAAATAAAAGGGCTTTCCTTGATGGCATTTAGCTCAATAAACACAGTTTGTCAGAGATGTCTTTATCTCCTTACATTTAAGCTATTAAATGTTGGTAAAAATAGCTTCAGAAATAAAACATGAAGAGAGCTTCTGGCAAAGCCCTGTCCAGTTTAATTCATACATTAAATATTTGCTAGTAGGGTCAAAAGCTGAATGCTTAGATTTTTTGCCCTTTGCATGAACCTAGCTAAAATAAAGACAAGGAAATCAGTTCCGCAGAAGCTGTCTCCAGAATACTAAGATCAATTTAAACATCAAAGGATGGAGAGATCACACAGATGGACAGCCATATTATTCTGCACAATTACTACTCGGAGAGGTGTTTCCTGAATTCTGAATCTTGTGCGGGGAAGATAATATTAAAATTTTGGAGTTTTAATTATGTAAAAGACAGTCCTTGATCCTTCGCTCCTGAAAACCAGAACAGTTTATTTTGCATTAATGAATGTAGAAAACATCCCCCAGTAGGAATCTCTGCATCGATGCAATCCTTTTACAGTCAAATTAGCATTTATATTTCTAAAGGTAATTTTTAGACAACACAATAAATAAATGATATGCCGGTAACCTCCAGATGGATAAAGTGGTGCTCAGCTGGCATTTACAATGCAAATTGGCACAAGATTACATAATGGCCAACTCCATTGGTCTTGGGAAGGAGGGAGGGCTGAGCAGCATTCCGGGTCTAGTGCTGGACTTCACACCTCTGCAGACAACTTGTATCTTGGCAGGGAATAACTCACTCGTTCAGGGCTTGCCTACAGAGCACAACAAGTTTGCGTGGAGGGCAGGATCGCTCGTGACTTCAGGTTTGCAATCTTGGAGATCCAGGTTCAAAATGCACCATTGGTATCTGGTGTAGAGTTAAATTCTGGAAAGATTTCTCCGAATTGCGGCTTATTTAGTCTGGGATTGAATGCTTTTACTCTGAGGCCCTGAGAATAAGAGAGAGAGAGCAACAGCTGATTGCTCTGAGCAAATGGGACTGAAATTTGCCTGAAGTCTGTTAGAAGTCTATACATCTCCGCATGGGCTATGAGTCACGCTTGTGCTTCAGGTTTCAATTTAATCTGTTTTAATACTTTTAGTATATTCCTTGTATTAATAAGATGTTGACCGGGATTTCGGGTTTGAGGTGAATGATTTTCGTTGTTCAGAAGTATCATTTTACAGTTGGGATTTCCTGATGGCTACTGAAACTTCTAACCTGAACTTTTTTTAGGCAGCTAAATAAGTGTCTTCATTTTCATTAACTGATTTAGGGAGCTCCTGTGCTTTTAAAGGCCATACCATGACTTATTACATTACCTAACATAAGTATCAGTCTTTTGAAAATCTTAGCCATGATTATTTTCTCACTGTGTATCTTCACAATCTATTTGTTTGTTTTTTTCAGTAGAGGACTGTATTGCATTGTGTCGATCTCATGATACTTTTTAGGTTTGGGTGGTAAATGGTATTAAGAATGGATTAAAATAAATAAAATGAAGCCCAAGGTCCTGATCTTTGTCCATTGGCATGAAGGAGAATTTTGTCATTTACTTCCATTGGCTCTATCACAGAAATGCTATGTGGTGATGAGTATTTGCTTAGTTTGGCTCATGTGGTAGTCAATAGAGTGACTTGACTTCAGAAGCAGAGTGTTGCCTCGCTGTACATAATTAACATTACAGTGCTGTCGGTTCTGCATATGAAAATCCAAGCTATTGTAAATTGTGGTTTCCTTGCCAACCATATCTCAGCTCTCGCACTTCTGTAGTTGTCTCTATGATGCTTTGTGCAGTGTTATTACCCCTCACCTAATACTGAAGCTGGATGGATCTTCAAAATCTAGCTATTATTCTTTCCAGCTGAAATACATTAATATGGAAATAAAAATAAAATCAAAGATGTTTCACTTCCCGAGTAATTCTATTCTAGAAACATTAAAATAAACAGATTTGACATTGGGAATCTTTCAAAAAGATATTTTTTTGGCAAATGCTCAGAGCTGATGAATTTGCATTCATAAATGTAAGCATTTATATCAGAACCATGATTAAAGCATTAAAATTGACTCTTCTGCCAAAGTGTGGGTCATGTAGCTCGAATTTCATGTTTTAAAAAGTTCATACTTGTAACAAACTGCTTGTCTGCAAATTACAGACAAAGACTTATTGCCAAGAATTACTTTCTGATGAAGTTCAAATAATTACTATATGTTCACATCTATGGAAAGGAAGGAAGCTAATTTAACTGGCAGTGTTTTTCACCGAACATTACTTGAGCAAGTGGCCATCGAGAAAGCTTTCTTGCATTTCTTTTTATTTCTCTTTGATTTGTCCCCAGAAGATATTGTTCTGGCTGGATCTGCAGCTCTGGGTGGGATTCATTGGTTCTCAACATTTTTTTTGCGTGTTCTTGGCTGAATTGAAGATATCCATTCAAAATGCTTGTAACAGCTGCTGATAGTGCCATGGTGAATCTACTAATAGTCCCTGCTTAAGGTATAAGCAATACCTTAGTCCTTCTCTTTCCTTGTTGAGACAATTGTTTGCATTGCTTGTTTCCATGTTATTTTGATCTAATACATATATCGGGTGATAAATCTCTTCTTGATTTAAATTACTTTGCACATGGAAGACCTCTCTAATCCACCTTATGCCCTTCCTGCATGATCCTTTAGGATGCAAATGTGAAGGCATGCTGAGGAATGAGTGGAATATGGTAGTCTTCCTCCCTCAGGGTAACGTGGTACCACATCAGGAATGTAATGCAATTGCACCTTAAAGCTCGAGGTACTCCGGCACTGCCCATCCTGAAGGTGGAAGCTACCATGTTTAATTTATATATGTCTCTATACTGCTGTAAGCAAAAGGTTATGAAGTTATAACCACGACACCTGCAATTTGGTGGCTTTGCCGTCTTCGGTGGAACGGTGCCGTGGAATCTGTTCAGGGACCTCCACCTGGCTACCCGTCCTCCCTGTACCTGCCCTTGGATATCCATATCCATACATAGACCCAGGCTAACCAGTATCTAAGGTGTAATTTGATGCATTGCCCTTAGTTACATGACTGGGATGTTACTCTACTTTCTGTGTCAAATCAGAGATCCTCTCTGTTCTTTTGATTCCTTCACAATCCAGACTTGATAAGATAGGGATTTTGACGTGCTTTTGAAGCCAGAATAGTTCCTGGATTACAGTGCAGCACTTAGTTTGGTGGGTGCAAAGGAGACGATAGTGTGTTGTCCTGTGAGGACAAGGGCAAGGAGGGAGAGATTGGAATACCTTGAGCAGGTCCTGCCGCTAAAAACAATGTATTGTCAAACTATGGCCTAATTTTCTTACCCAGGATAAAGAGGGATTGGCATCAGCAACAGGCCATTAAGCAACTGAAACTCTAATAGAAAAACATAACCTTATCACAGATTTTTTTAAAAAAACCCTCAGAAAATAGCTCAAATATAAGGTTAATTGGAGCCAGAAATGTCAAACTAATGTAGCAATTTACCCTGGGAGACTGCCCTGGCCTTTGAGTATAGCAATAGTACAGACTACTGAGTAGGATAGTGGAGAAATATAATAGGGTTTTATGTAGTCCCCTGTCATATTAAACGTTCTTTGCAATTAATTTCTTGTTGCAATGTTATTTTCAGTGACCTATTTTTTTTTGACCTCCTACAATCTTTAAGTTACCAAAGTAGAGCATATGGGAATTCACATTTCTTTGAAAAAAAAATTAAAAAATCCCTTAACTTAAACCACTATCAATATACACTTTGCAGGGTAGACTGATATTAACTCAGAGCAGTAAAAAGAAGGCCACTGGCTCATTCTAGAACAGCCTCTAGTCTATCAGCTGTACTAATCCATTCAGGAAAATGCTGCTTTTGAACAACTTGTTCAGAGACAAGTAGGAGTTTTCTTAGACTGAGAGTTTGAGGATGTCTGCCTTGTGAATGAAATATGATAGGTGGTCCTCCTCTTTTCCTCCTTCTGATTCCCAGCTCTGTTTCTTCCACTGTTAACTGGGTGTCAGGCTAAGATAGCCTGGTATTGTCACCTTGTCTGAATAGTCCAGAACTGCTGGATTCAAAATTAACTATGATAAAATCCCAAAATTCTGGAATATCCCAGGGAATCCTGCTAGGTTCCAGCTGTTCTGACTCCTAACTGAATTTCTTTTCACCTGGGCTGAATACATAAAATCCATTTTAATTTTTTAATCAACAATTATTGAAGTGATTTGCTCTCTATATTTTTTTATACAACTTTCTCAGTTTACTACTGAAATGGCTGTAATTCTCTAGAGGCCAAATGTTTTCTGAAAACATCAGTTTGTCTGAAGGTGTGAGTGGTTAGGATAGTCAAATCCCAACATAGATCACTCTGAGGGAGTATGAAACTTCCATCACAGGGACACATGGATGCCTGCTAGAAACAATCAAGTGGTTTGGCTGGGAAGTTGAGCTACATTATCTTTGGAAGTCCCTTTAACTCCTGTTTTTCTCGCATTCTAAAAGATGGAAAGCACTACCCCAGGAGAGTATACCTGGTGTCCAGATTTGCAGTCAAGGTGACCAGCTCAAAGGAGAGAGGACAATACAGGCAACAAAACTTTCTGATCTTGAACAAGAACCCTTAACATAAGCCCAAGTGTTTTCCAAGCAAGTGTCCTTAATGTTTTTCCCTGTGGTAGTAAGGATTTTATTTTGTTAAAGTGGAGCTGGAACCAAATATCATTGAATCAAAGAAGTCAGTGTTAATCAAAGCACATCAAAAAGGTTCCTCATCAGTTGCCTGGAGCAACAGAATCTACAGTGCAACATCTTTCTTATGCTAAACTGGAGGAATTCAGAGAAGATGATTTTATCTGTTTGCTCTCAAATGAACACAGAAATTGTATTTTCAAGGTTTCTTTAATACTTCAGTGAATTGGTCCATTCAGCTGTCATGATTTCTGAGTCCCAGACTTAGATTGCCAGGAATGTTTTTCATGTGAAAATCAATCAAATGAACCTTTAAAACTAAATAGGTGCTGGGTTGCTTCTCTCAGCAAAGTTACAGAAGTGTTTGCCAGTCTTATGTTGTCTCTTTCTGTTCCCTCTTCCTCTCTAGGTCGTGGAAGTGGTGCTCCTATTGCCGCTTGTTGCCTCACTACAGATGAATTTTATTCTTGGCTAATAGTACTTAGAAGCAGCTAGCAACTCAGCTGGATAAGCAAACACGGTTCAAGTAAGAAATGCTGCCCTTAGATCAGTATTTTATGATGTCCACCAACACAGAAATTAGGGGTGCTTGTATTTACTATCTTTTTCTAGAAGATCCAATTGTTACCCAAGATCTCATGGATGCTGTACAGCCAAGTGATTACTCAGGTGTAGAAATGCCTGAATTTTAGATCTTGCCTGGATTAGTTCTTACACTCTCTTGGGCAGCTGATAAAATACTCACCAGCAAAACCTCTTGGTCCATCCTGGGGACTTTGAGGGCAGCATTGCTAGACACCCAGACCTTTCACGTTGATGGCATTTGCCAGAAATGGAATCCAGCAACATATGGGTGTTGTGATCAGCCTGCGGTATCACTGAGGTTTGGGCTATATCTTTATGGTTTTCTGGGTCACAAGTTGTGCACCTGCTTACTAACGAGTCCCAGAGTATTTTGCAAAATGTGTTCCCGTGGGGTGAGTCTCACACCCCACCTCGAGGTGGGAACACGTTGGCAATTCAGCCTGGTTAAAAGAGGAAGCAAAAAAGAAGAATTCCTCAACTGAAACTGCAGGGGGAAATTTAGTGTGGCAGAATGTAATTATCCAAACTGGAATGTGGCCAGGATCCTGGAGTTAATAATACCCTCTGCTCCTGCAAAAAGTGCCACAGGATCTTTAATGACTGCTAGTGGCTTTACATCACTTTTCAAGATAGATATTAAACAGATCAGAAGTGTAGGTGTTTCAGTCTTTCACGTAACACAAATATTTCTGGATGGCCTCTAGCTGCAGCCTTCAGGTTCAGGAGGGAATTGAATTAAACAGCCAAGGAGGAGACATTAGTCTTAATGAAAATGATCCCATTAAAGGCAAATGACATGTGATTGGTGAAGAACAGCTGAGATGCACGCTGAAGTGCCCATAAGGTAATACCTGGGTACACCAAATCACTCGTCATCTTCGGTGACCATCAGCATCGTGTAGTTTGGAGGAATGGCATAAAAAAGGTTAAGAGCATTCCTTGTATAGTAGGATCAACTCCTGCTGAAGTCTGTGTTATGAATTTACCCTGATTTCTGTAAATGTGGAAGCTATGTGCAAATGAGTTGGGAAATGGGTGTAAGTGGCAAGATTACATTGTGTTAATTAGCCTGATGCTGATGAACTGTACAAAGCCTGGGAACTTCCACAGCAGGAAAAAGAGCACATCACAGAGAATCCCTTTCGTCACAACTGACTCATGCTATGGGACTTCAATTAAAAACCAGACCAAGCCACTTTTAGTCCCTTTAATGAGAAATTATTTTTTTTAAAAAAATCTTTTTAAAACTGTCTGTCTACTTTTCTACAGTGCAGCCCATCGTGACGGTCCATGAGGTGCTAATTATCTGTCTTGGCTGCTTTTTCTGAGCCCAAGATTTGTTATACTGTGCTGCACCTGGCACCATAGGCTCTGATGTTTGGGATCAGTGGACATTACTATACTACCAGCTGTAATAAAAAGTAGAAGGCAAATGATCGTGTATATTGTTAAAATGAAGAAAGACTTGCACAGTTCTCCCTCTTGGTACATCCCGGTACACTGGTACTTACACCATTACAGTATTATCTCAGGGAATATAAGTCTGTTACAGGATATTGCCACTTTAACCACCTGAACTGCCTTTTAGTTCCAGTTTCAACTCAGTGTCAAAAATATTACCCCTGTTTAAGATTAATTTGTGACAAAATGTCATATTAATACAGCTATATTTCCCAGGGGATAAATATGGCCTTTTGAAGAGCAGCCATGGCAGAGTGCTCTATAGGACTATAGAGAATTATCAACAGGCTTTTGCTTTAGCAAATGTCATGCTACCAGAAGAATTGTGCAGTTTGCAGGTAAGTATACTGTTTTATTGTAAGAGTGAGGTTATGATAGTTTCTTCCTATTAATCCATATCTCATGCCTAATTATATTAGCACCTCTCAGTGACACCTGATTAAGAATCTGAGGAGGAAACTGTCAGTTACCTATAAATCCATCAGCATTTTATCATATTTACTTTTGGCATGTTAGCTGTTTTGGGAGCCTGATGTTTACCTTGAGGTTGGTGCATCGTTGGTAGAATTACTTCTGATTTACACCAAGGGGTGTGCAGTCACAGCTGGGCCCTATGTGATGCTGAAGAGATGCTGAAGGGGCTAAATCCGGCACCAGTTGTACTCAACCGTAACTCCAGTGAAACCAATAACAGCTGCACCTGCATGTGCTAAGGCTGACTTTAGAACAGTTTATCAGGTATTCTCTTTGTGCTAAAGTAGAGTAAACTTTGTATTTCATTGCACCTTCGGTACCTGTAGTATGCCTTGGATGTGTCTGAGCTGCTGAAACCAAACTTCTTAACAGCCCTCAGATGTAAAGAAAGCAAAGATGAAAAGAAGTCCTAAAACTAATCTCTTGCCTCACAGCACATTCCACCAAGATGACTCAGAAAATGACAAGGGAACCAAACTGCAAATTAGGCTCTAGTGTTTGTTGAAGACATTTGCCACCGGTAAAAATGAGTTATTGAAACAGTAAAGCTGAGGACTTCAGAAAAACTGTGATTGACAACAATAATTGCAGCTATTCTTGTTCCTATAAGAAATACAGTGCAGGCTAGGCATAATAAATGTATGAAAATGATATTCTAAATCTGAGCAGAAGTAGATGTAGGTCCAAACATGTCTTCTGTACAAATTTCTGTGCATTTTTATGTGCTAAAAGTAGCAGGAGTTACCAGGCAGGTGTGTAAATTTGCTTACATGGCTGGTCAGCTAATAACTGAATGTTTTCTAAGTAAGCCTCTGTGGTTAAAGGCTGTCTGGCAACTGTAGTGTTTCGTCACTTTGGTTTCCGTACCCATGCCAGGCTGTGTGGCAGGAGGGTCAAGCTGGGGGTTCTGCAGAACAAATGCACTTAATGGGATGCTTCCACGTAGCCTCTGTGGACACATTTGAGATTGTTTGAGCCACATCCAGATGCTGCTAGAGTGGTCAAATGCTTTATTTTGTACCTGAGGACAACCTCGTGCTCAGCCTGAGCTTCCACAGTGTTCCTCATAGACAAAGACGAGGTAGAGCTGAAGGGTACCGTCTTTTGCATCTACACGCTGCTTGGTGCTTCGGATGGAGAACCACTGCAAAGACCTAAAACTAGGAACTCTTCTTTTTGGCTAAGCAGGCTTACTCACAACTGACATATACGCATTACCAAACATCAGGCTTTTCTGAACGGTGCCTTAGAACTGGGATGGGCACGAAAGGGTAGACTGATATATGAGAATATAAAACAATATTTTCTGGCCAGCAACTTGTTTTTGTCTTCCTAACCTGATGTCTGCCTTCTATTTACTCTCCTGCTTTTGTGCTTATGCTTGTTATCAAAAGATGCTGTATCCCTCCCAGCCTTCTCCCATAGTGAGAGCAGGCTGTAGCTGTATTCTGCTGGCAAGTGGTTCTAACTGCTCCACCAGATGTTTCTGCTGTGAAAAGATGATTTTCCCTCTTTCCTGTCCTAGTCAGAGATCTGGATTAATTTTATGACACCACATAAAGTGTGGAAGGAGGCAGCACTGTAGCTAAAAGGCCACAGCACTGCCAAGAAAGTGACTGTAAACCAGTGGTTGGTTTTATTTAACCTATTAGATCATGTTGCTGAGAGTTGTTCAGTAGGAAAAGGAAAGGGAAATAAGAAGTTAGTCATTCCATAAGTCGTGAGAAAGAGTTAAATTAATGGGGGAAAAGGAAAAAAAAATTCTAAAGATTATGCTGGCTTACTTATCAGGTTCATGCTGAGCCCAGTCGTAATTGGAATGTACCCTTTGTGAAGTTTATTGGGTCCTGGGGCAGCTTGTTACTGAACCGGTCAATTAATCTATTTTTTTTTTTAATGAGTTAGGGGATTTCCTTTTGTGCAAAATCACCAGGAAACCTGACCAAATGCCCACAGCTTGGGGAAAGCATGGCCTTAACGTATAGAAAACCCTTCCTCCACAATTAGGAGAGGAAATAGACACCTCCCCTTATGGGCAACATGTTTGACCAATCCAGAGACAAAATAGATGGGATTTCACCATTGACTTGCAGGTTGTCGAGGGAGGATCACCATGAAACAAGATTACTTGAATGCAGCTTGGTGTTGAAGGAAATAAAACTGTTGAGTCTCCCTGCTGAGAGACAAATGATTTCCATTTAAAAACCTGTTTGTTCCATGCTGTAACTCCCAATGTAGCAATAATTAATGATATCAGAAGGTTACGAAAGACATTCTGTTGTGCTTGCTCTGTTCTAGGCATGAAATTGGATTAACATGAAGATAAACTTAGACTTTAAATCTGTTGAGGAAATCAGTAATTATGTCAAAATTCACAAATATTAATCTGTTTAAGTGTGTCAGGATACTGTTCATCTGTCAGCAAAACATCCTGCCTTGTCGGAATTCTGTTGAAATGTTAATTTCTTATAATACTTGGATTTCCAATAACATAATGTAGTGAAGATGCAGCTTATTGAATAAACACAAACAATCTCACCTCTGGAAATGTGGTTATTTCTGTTTCAGTGGCATCCAGCCAGTGCCCTCTCATGAAGAAGAATCAATTTGCAAGGTATTGAATAAACCCTTGGGCTCTGCTGTGGAGAGGTGACCGCCCATGAAAACGACTGACGCGAAAAGACTGCAAGGTATGACAGTGCGTACTTAATAGAAGTGTACCTTTGCTGCAAATGAGCACATGGAAACGCTATTGGCTTTAGGGGCAAACAACAGAGGCAGTTACAAAGGCTATGAATTTAAGTCAGGTAGAAATTCTCTGGGTGATTGAAAGGGGAAGGAACTTCATATCTTCTCAAATATTTCACCAGTCCAATGCTGGCCCTGACTCTGCTATAGCTAGTTTTAATCTACATGCTGTAAGAAACACAGGAGTGAGAGTTGTGTGAATATGTGTGCAGTGATCCGATCTGCAATGATGCCTGCTCAGGTATAGCTTTGTTGCTACTGATACTCATGCGATGGAAGCTTGGATCACTATGCCTACAGAAGTTGCAGTCATACCTTCCCATTGCAATTTAAATTTACCTGGAGGGAACACATTAGCTTTGAGTGCCCATTTAATTAAGTAGCCTGGTAGTGCAATTGTATTAGAAATAGAAAAAATAAACTTCAGTGCTGGATTCCCTTCTCAGTGGAAATTGGGGTAGTGGGCACCTGTATCACTGTTATGAATGGTCCTCAATATCATCAACCATGAAATGTGCATCTGAAAGCACTTGAGATTCGGAAATCTGTCTAGTACAAGAAAATACAGTACTTTGTTTTTTCCTTCCTTCATTCATTTAAAAATGCAGGCTGAAGATACAGAAAAAAAAAAGGATGTTTCAAATCGGGAAGATGGTTAGGAGGCTAAGAAAGCCGTTTCTATACTCATGTGTTGTTTGGGCATCACAGAGATGGTATCGTGCAAAAGGCTGGCAAGACTCTTAGCAAAATGCTATTTTCCTTTTGTGCATAATGCTGGCAAAAAGAGAGGATGTTTGTAGGATCAAGTGTGTAGTATGCAAGAAAGGTGAGTTTTACAGCTGCTGAATATTAGGAAAACCAAAGCTGAAGGCTGATGGGTAACTTCAATATTTTCCTGTGCAGGTCTTAAAGCAGATGCGATACCAGTATACCAGAAAACGAATTTTGTGCCCTTAGTTAGAAAAAGAATTATAATAAGAAAATATTTTTACAAATAATAAACATTTTTAACATGGTCTTATAAATTAAAACCAAAGAAGCCTTTATATGTATGTGCCAGCCACGTCTAGACTCTTCCTAAAAGTCTGTGGAGAAACAGTAGGCATTCTCTGTAGGTATTTATTTCTTGTAGCCATGAAGTGGTTTCTCAGCACTTCAAAATCTCTTATTCTGCTTAACTGCACATAAAGCTAATAACTCCCTTTTCTGCTGGGGAACTTACTGAGCTTATTCTACCCTAAAAAACCCTTTCACTTTTTGGAAAACGGTTATCTAATCTCCTGCTTCTTTTATGTTTTCTTGGTGAGCTGTTATCTTAGTAAAAACAAAAAAATAAAGGGTGTGAGGGCAGAGAGTGGCTGTGGATGTATTTTCAGCTCTCATGTAGAGACCCACAGCTCCCATTCAGCAGGTCTGGTCTTTGCATCTGGCTGATCCATGGGCAAAACATGGTTTTTCTGTTTCCCAGTTCGAGGCATTAAACGAACACAACTCTGTGCTGTGCTCTGTGGCCTTACTGGTAAGTTTGGTATTTCTGCACAGTGCTCAGTGTAGACATGTTGTAAGTGTCTTGGCTGGGATCATACAGGTGCTGTGTGACTGGAAGGATCAGGGAGCCCAGGCGTAACCTCTGGTGGCAATTATAATATATTCCTTGCTGTTGTTGATTGTAGTGAGAGCTACAAAGAGTTTGTAGATTTTTTTTTTTTTTTAAATCTCTAATGTTTATAAAATATCCAAATCATTTTATATGGAATTCTATGATGACCAAATCAAATACGAAGAGATGGTCTCATTATTTTTCATTGTATTATGTACTATTTCTCTTCTACTATTTCTTTTTCATTTTTCCTGTGCCCTGACTCTTCTTATCATAGGCTGCTTGCCATAAAATCATCTCTCTGTGAAAGAAGCATCCTTCTATTTATTGTGTCTATTTTTTAAGATGACTTTTACTTTGAATTTATTTAACAATACTCTACTTCTTTCCTTTCACTACATTGTAACTGCTCCTTCCTGTGTCATTTGGAACTGGCCAAAGTTGGCAGATCTCAAATTTCTTTTCCCTCTTTGAAACGTGCGGATTCTTTCTCCTTCAGTGATAATGGGCATTGTGTTTCCTTAGAAATATTTTTGGGGGCCTATTATTTCTCAGCCACTTCAGTTGGCAAACTGAAGGCTTGGAAACAAATTAGCTTGGATGGCCGCCCAAGCTGTCAAAATGAGCCTTCCATTCATTACTGAATCATCCACCTCCTGCATTTAGAGCTTCAGCCCTACTTTTCCAGTAAGCATCTCAGCTGAGTTCTTGGAATGTTTTTTTGTGTCGCTTTTGAACTCACTAATCCAGTATACTTCACTTACAACCACACAGCAAAGCTATTTCCCGTTATCTGGAAATAATGAACTAATAATGCCAGTACAGAGGGCACAGATGGTCATCGTTTTTGGTAGAAGACATTAAAATTATATTTTTCTCACATATTATTTCTCTGTGAGTTACCTGAGGCTGAGGCCTTGATCACTTTGTCAGGCAAGAAATTCCAGGTAGGAAAACTGATTCCTGCGTGGGTATCATTAAAATCATATAATTAGTCTTGCTCTGAAATGTTCTGGGGATGAGGTAGGAAGGTCTTGTATTCCTTACATATTTATATTCCTGAAGTATTCTCCCCTACTTCTTTCTGAGTTTCAGGGGGTTTGTGTGGGGCTTTTTTTGCCTTTTTCTTTGCCTTTTTCTTTTTTTTTTTTTTTTCCCTGCCTTGTCTTTGTCAACAAACATTTTCTCAGAGGAATAAATCTCTCAGAAATATCAAGTAGCATCTTTTTCTGTCTTCTCACTTGGTGTCAGTGTGGACTTTCATTGATAAGGGAATTTCCAGAATTAAGTGCTCTGGTTTCAGGTGTGATTTTTTTTTTTTCCTTCTGATTTTAGTCAACTTTTTTTGCATTTCTATTTAAACTTGTAATTTTTAAATGCATAATTTTTTTTTTTTTTTGGTTTGTTAAGAAAAAAAATCTGATTGTTAGTGAAAGGAATTATAGTTAAAACAAGTTAACAAGTTTGAAAGTTCCAGTAGTAGTAGCTGGAAATAAGCTGAACTGTGTTGGGGAGTTTGTAGAGGAGAGTAGGATACAGGCAGAGTCACAGCCTTGACGTGCTTTTTATGGGGTAGACAAAGAAAGCTGGTGCAGAGCTTGCTAATCCCATCAGGTTGAGATGAAGTTTGAGTTACTGTTTAGAGTATCTCTAAAGTATCTTTCTGAGAAGAAATACTCCAGGAAAGACAAGAAGCCTTCAGATTTCTATTGAAAGTTTCTTATAAATCCTACTGTGCAAATCTAAACCAACTGAAATGTAGGAGAAAGAAGGGAAAAGAAGCAAATGTCTTGGCCACACCACATGTTCTCAATATGCACAGTGTCAATATTAGAGACTATGAAGGAATTTCCACTGACAATGCAGCTGTTGGAACAAGGTGTACAGGAAGGAATGTGTCAAACCTTGTAAAGCTTAAGAAGAAAAAGTTAGAAAAATTGCATATATGTGACAGAAAGTGAGTTTTAGCCTTCCATTATTATGTTTGAGGCAGGTCCAGAAAAGGTTTTAGATTTCTCCATGGTCACAGCTTGCTTTCTTTGTCTTTAGAATCATGCATGCTCCTCCAACCTGAACACAAAACAGCAGGAATTAGGCTGTGTACAACAAAAGCCTTGGCCAAACATCACATACCTGAAGACACGTGGAGGAAGGTTATTGGGCTGTGTAACAGTCTAAAGAAGGTGTGTATTCCCTTGGCTACTACTCTTTTGTTTTGCTCTTGGACATCTGTTGCTGCTTTGGAGCTGTGCTCTTCTTCAGGTACTTGCTGCTGTTCCTAAGCCTGGGCTGGGCCGTTAACCCCAGCAATTCTGCTTTTGCTGTCAACAGGGAAGTGAAGGATAAGCTGGGAAACTGCTTTTAAGTTTCAGATTCACAGTTCAGTTGCAAATAACTGCTGCTGCATACAAAAGATGAGCATAATAATGGCATGGGATGAACTGAATAATGCACAAAGTTTAATAAACCTTGATTTAGAACTCAATATATAGTAAAAGCAGATCATCAAGAAACTTTTTTCAATTAGATCTAGCATGTGCATCTTTATCACCATTATAGGAAGTAATTCTATTACGTATAGGGATGGTAATTCTATCCTGTATAGCGATGGCACCAAGAGTTGAAACAGTGAGGCTGTTCACCAACATCCATGTGCCTCTTACTGTCTATAGCAGTAGAGTTATTCATAGATATGGCCTGAAACAGGTAGAGCATCAAGGCAGCAAGAGCCTGAGGCTTCTCTGATTCTCTTATCAGGTGAAAGCCATCAAAAGGATAGGGAAAAGAAAAGCAAAGCAGGGCACACGTGGGATTTCTGTGATATATTGTGCAAACTGGAGGAATTTTCTAAGACATTTTCTATTATGGCCACATAAAGATGGACATACGGCCATGTGTTAGCAAGGAAAATTTGCTTGCTGTTGCACTTGCTGTTTTGAAATTTTATCATTTCTTTTTCCTTAACTTCTCTGGAAATCTGACACAATTAGAATTCTGTTACAAAATAAAAACGTAACTGGAAAATTTTATAGGATTTTTCTTCTAAGCAAGGTAAATCTGTTTCCCTTTTTGGTATGCAAGAATGTTGCCTCCCAAATTAAATACACATTTAGCATAAATACACTGCAGTGATTATTGCAATTCAGGGACTAACGATTTCCTCTTTCTCTGGCTTTCCTGCTATGCAGTTGGTTGTGTTCCACACTTATGTTGGTGAATTAACTCCCTGTGGATAATATAGCTTCACTTGTGGCAGATGTCAGGACTTTTAATCAGAGTTTAAGTAGCCTCAACAACATTTACTTTAATTCACTTTGGAAGTGAAGTAAGTTAAATTGAATTAGGCCTACTTTCATGCTGAGTAAGTATGTCCACACAGATATTCAATGCATTTTAGCTAATTTGTTCTAAAAATTAACTCAGAGTCACTTTACAAGTCCTCTCCAAAGTACATATACAGTCTGTGGATGCTGGAGATAAACAGTAGGGGAGGACAGACAATGCTGAGTGTGAAAGCAGTAGTTAGAGAATATTTGGATGTAAACGGTTGAGTTTTGGCCCACAAAGGTTCTTCACTTGAATATAGGAAACTATGCTTGGCTAGGGTGTGCTGGTCAGGAAGTGGAAGAGAAGTATAGCTCTGATAGCAAACAAGGAGTGTATTTGGCGAAAATGCACAGAAGTCTGGATCTTTCAGTGCCTCCTTAGAATGAAATGTATTTAGATAGGAACTACCTCTGAGTTTACAAAGCAGTTGCATTTCTATGGGATGCAATTGTGATTAAGATGGTTGAAATTATACACAGGTGTGATAAATAAAACAAAAAATGTATCTGCTCCTTTAGCTGTTAGCAATAGCTTCCAGCAGCAGACCTTCTAAGGAGCATAAAACTATGGCACTAATTCCCTGGTGCATCTCCCTGGCATAAGTTAAGAGAAATGGACTTTTGGAGCGATTATTAATTGCTCATAATGGATTTTTTTCCATGCCGTGCTGAGCACTTCACTAAAACTGGAGTGTTTACTATTGCCTCTATAGTCTGTGTCCCCTCCCCATCGTTTGAATGCAGCATGCAATTTTGGGCTTAACCCCCAAGGTGCTTTGCCTGTGTGACCGTTTCCTGTAAGTCACAGTAAGCTGAACTTAGGTTGGTCTGGCAGTCTGCATCAAAATTTGGTGACCGGTGTCTGCCTTCTGTTTTGTATCCCCGTGTTCTGCAGCAGGCCCTGTGCAAACTTGTGATCAGAAAACACCTTTGCTCCAGAGAGATTACAACATAGACAAGAGAGACGTTACCTGCCTGCAGCTAGAGAAGAAGGAAAACACAATGTTAGGCATGATTAAGTGAGAATTAGGCAACAAAATAGAAAAGAGACTTATGCAACTTACAGACTTATGATCCACCCACGTCTTGACCAGGTGTACAATCCCGATTGCCCTCTCTTAAAAACGATATGATGGAAAAAGAGGGGGTACACAGGAGGGCAACAAGGATGAGTAGAGTTATAAAACTACTTTCCTAGAAGAGATAAAACAGGGCAGTTCAGCTTGGAAGAGAGACAAGTAATACAGGTGTATGTAAAGTCATAGACAGGATAGGAAAAGTACATTGGAAATGACTATCCCCTGTTATAACTAAAGAATAAAGGGGCAATGAAGGGAATTTTCAGGCAGCCACTTTAGACCAGAACAAATAGGAGTGCCTTTTCACACAGTACATAATTCAGTTGTGGAGGTTACTGCTGACAGGTAGAGATTCAAGAAGCAATTAGACAAATTCATGGAAAATAGATCCAGCAGGGGCTATTAAACACGCTGATGCAGATGCAACCTCTGGCTCAAGAAATCCCTAAATGGCAGACTGCCAGAAGCTGGAAGATGGAAGAAGCATCACTCTAGGCCTGATGTTTTTCTGTTCTTTCTCTGAGTAACCACTTTGGGTTGCTACATAGTGTGGGTCTCAGGCTTCAATGGAAGATTGTGACTCTTAGGCTTTTATTTATGCTTTCTTGCACATTGCTTGTATTCCGTGTATTATGGCATTTAATTCCCTTTCCTTACAGGGCTGTGCTGTATTTTAGGCTTTTGATGTTTGGCACTAGTTGTATTATGCAGTATGAAGCATAAAGTATCAGCCTGCTCTCATGACAGTACAGTGGTGCATGAGCCACCATAATTAACCCTGTGTCAGAACACACCAGTTTCCCAGCCCTATCCCTGCCCAAATGGATGAATGGCAAAGATCGGCATTTCAGCACTTCTAGAAACGTGCTCAATCTATGGTCTGGCAGAAAAAGGAGTGAATGAATTCCGAAGTACCTACCAGTAGACTATCATCCTTTTAAACCACTTCCAGATTTACAGTCATTGGTTAAACTACATCCAACCCATCTACCACCATTATAAAGAAGGGTGCTGTGTTTCTACATCTGGACTTTGCCTCTCGTAATTTCCAGTTGTAGAAACCTATGGATTATATCAATTACCCTTTAGAGGCTGAATTAAGACAGAGAGATTGGTGTGGTGGAATAATTTCCCTGAGCAATGGAAAACAATAGGGAAGTCACTTCTGCCATAGCTGTGTGATAGGAAAAAGCAGCACCAGGTACAGTCTTGGAAAATGTATAGGACAAATAAATACAATTTGGAGGTGTTGATTTTTTTTCTCTAGTTCTTTCTTTTTACAAAAAAAAAAAAAAAGCAAACCCTTTTCTCCTCACACCCTTCTGAAAGGAAAACCCACAAGTGCTCGAATGACTTTGCGTGTGATGACCGGAGCCCACTCTAAGTGTGAGAGAATAAGAAAAAACATATCCGGGATAAACGAAAGTGAGACACCTGCCATATTCATGAGCCTGTTCCTCCGGGAAGCAGTGCTCACCACTCAACACACGTGCCTGTGGGCGCTGGCCTGCCTTCATCCCTGAATGCTGTCAACAGTCACTTTCTTGTCATCTAAAAGCTGTTGCTCTCTCTCGTTCTGGAGCTATGTCTACATAGCACTAAGGAAGAATGAAAAGCTTTTCTGTAACTGTGTAAGTACCTAAATCAATCAATAAATATTGGTTTAAATGAGCATTTGGTACCACACAAGTGTTCATGATGTGAATAGGGAAGAAAGAGCAGGCTTGAGAGGTGCAGGTCTGTTTCCCCAGGAGGTGGACATGTGTACTTATTTTCCTGTACTTTTAGCTTCTGTGGTGGAAATAAGCACCTAAATGCCTTTGAAGATCTGAGCTTCTCTTAATTTAATAGGAAGAGATGCTAATTTTTCTATGAGTCTGCTGCTAGAACCTCATTTATGACTTGCCATTCTTCTGCTAATCTTGTTTTTCGGGGCTTAAAATAGCAATGGAGAGGGTGATTGCCTTTCCAGAGATCCCACGTTGGTTTAGTCGTAGAACTGTAGAAAGAACCCAAACCCATCAGTTTCAAGGTCTGAGCACTACATGCTGTTTATTTTCAGGCTGTCTGATAATACAGTATTTACCAATAACTTGGCAATCTTAATGTACTATCTTACAGGACAGTGAGCTGTGTGAAAGCAACCTGTAATGCATTCTGCCCGGTTCAAATGAATTCAACTGCTGTATCATTTACAGAAGTATTTGCTATCCTTACATGAACCTTGTCAGATCCCAAAGGGAGATACTGAGAAAAAAGAAGAATCGAGTTATCAGATACTGATTTTTTCGCAGTGTTGCAGGAAAACATAGCAGATAAGTGTGGTGCATGTTAGGTTAATTATTAAGGAAAAAAATACATTGTCTTTCCTACCTTGGAAGAAAGTGCTCATGGAAGGAGGTGTAGGAAAAAAGCCTGGTTCTCATGGGCACTGTGACACACTGAAGAGAGAAGGCACATACCCCATGGTGAGACAAGGATGGCTCAGAGGGGGCTACCAAAGAGTTTCCAGTTCTGAGGCTCTGTTCACAACAGTTCAGCTCATTTGCACGTTGCAATAATAATTGCTGTTTATTAGGAGCCAATCCATCAACTGATGCCTCAGGTGACTCTTGCGATTGCAATATAAAACAAATTGGGCTGCTGCACCCAATAAAAAGATATTTCATCTGTTTCTTTCAGAGCAACTATGTGACATGAACGTATTTCTAAAGTTAAGCGGGAAGGGGTTCCTGGGAATTGAGTTTGTAGAAGAAGTGTATGTACAAACAGGGTCTTCCTCCAAGTACAACCAGTTTGAGGGCTATGCCTGTGCTTATTAAGGCAGAATAATATGAAAAGAGTTTGAAGACTGGAAGCATATCTTAGCGCCTGCCCATTAAGTGCCTGAGACGGGAGAACCAACTTTTTAAACTCTGCTTTTATGATCATTGAGTCTGTCACAGGTCAGTGCTTAGTCTATTATCGTATCAGCCAGTGGCTACATATTCATTGGAGAGAGATGAGCTGTCCATTATATGTATTTTGTACTTTTATGATGGAAGATAATTTGTGTAAAAGCTTCCAGAGCGTAGGCATTTTGGGATGCTTTTAACATATCAAAAGAATCTGATCCGTATCTGTCTTTTTCATCTAGCCAAATTATTCACCAGGAATACTGATTCTTTTGTTTCCTTTCCATTCCATTTCTACGCAGTCTGTGTTAAACACTTTTCTATTTTTTTATATAAGGGGAGCAGAACAGGGAGTGGAGGATAAGACAAAACCCAAAGAAATAGAAATAAAAGCCTCTTAAATAATGTTTTAAAATTTTTATTCTAATGATTTCTTGCATGAAAATAGAACATATTCTCTTCCCTCCATAAATTTTCCTTCATATTTGCCAGATTGGGAAAAATTAATGGAGCAAAACAAATAGTCTGGAAGAGACTTTGACTTCTTTAGAAACCACTACTTTGTTATTAACCTTGGTTTGAATGAATTAATCCTAGTATGTGTCTCCAGTTATCCAATAGAGAGGATGCTTCTCTAGCTGCCAGCTGGGAAGCTTGGAAGCAGCATTAAGTAGTGAAGTGGGTCCGGTCTTGGGGTTGCAAATCTCATTTTTCTGGAGGTGGATTTTGGTGAAGCCGCAGTTTGGAATGATGTTCAGTCTGAATCACGTGGGATGTTGGAGAGATGCTGCAACAAATTCTTTGATCAGAAAAAGATATTATTTGACTGGGAAGCTGTCTTACATCCTTCCTTCTTTTCCATGTGTGCGGTAGTTGTATGCTGTTGCCATGGAGTTGTAGCAGGCTGGTCTACTCACTTTTGCAATCCTCTCAAACTTTCAACTCTTTTCAATTTGTGAATCTTCCCCTCCCCCTTTTTCTCCTTGGACAGGAGATCTTCAATTAAAGCCTTTTGATAGCTCTCTTGTTTTTGGTTCTTATTTTGGTTAGTTTTTATTTTGGTTTTTTTTCCTTTTTTTTTTTTTTAAGGGAGCCATATACACCTAAGGCTCTGAAGACCAGAGGTGAAAGCCACCATATAAAAGATCCAGGAAGGTACAAAGTGTATTAGGCTGATAATGATTATTTTAATGGTTATTGCATTTACTTTCAGATGTTTTAGAGAGTATATACAATATATATAATATGGTGTCTTGAAACAAATAAGTAACTTGCTCTCACCAGCTACAAGAATGGCTACTATATGACTTTACGTATCAAGGGAATTCATAGCTGTGAGCTTCAAGTGTTTGTTTTCAGGGGCTTTTCTTTGTGTTTTAAGAAAATGCTTCATGTTCCTATACCACCTTTCACTTCCAAGGGCTTGCTCCTGATCTATCAGGGTGAGGAATAACTGCTTGATTTAAGTCAGAGATTTATGGCAGTATAAAGCCATGGTGAGATCAGTTGCTGGCTCAAATAGCTGAGTATCCTCAACAAACTTCAACCACGGTCTGCATCAGCTGGTCAGGCAAAAGAAGTAGTTTCAGTGGAAAAAGAAGAACAATGAACCTCCTTTGCTCCAGGTCCTTCCTCCCTCCTTTCCCTCTCATATGTGTTGACAGTCACAGTATTCTTCCTCACTCTCAATCTTCCTGCTACATCACTTCTCTTGACTTCTGATTTCCCGAACTTGTATGCTGCATTCCTGGACATTTGTCTTTGTAGCTCAATTTGACCGGTCCCTATTCTCTCTTCAAAAGTTTATCTCCTCCCAAAGACATAGATAAGTGCTGCTCTGACTGGTACCCAGACACTGTTCACCCATGCTCTCCCCGCAGTGTGCATGCAGCCAAGAGTCCATTGCACAGTTCTTCCAAAGCTCCTTTTGAGTATCTATAGCAATTTTCTTGTCGAATTCGATCTCTTAGTTATTGGCCTTCTGGGTTTGTGTGAAGTTTTGGAATAGCTTCTCCACTTGTTACCTTCTTCAGAGAGCAATCCACGCATCAGTGCAATTAAACCAGCCCTCCTTCCCATTCCAATCAGGAGGAAAGGTGTTCCTGTCATTCAGTAAGTGCTTGCTTTACATGCAAAAGTGCATGTATGCGTTTTGCCTTCAGTAAATAATGCTGCATTTTTAATGAGCTTGTCCCTAAGTAACAGATTGTGCTGCCAAATGCTTTAAATTCCTGTCTTTTCAGAGTCTAAAATAAGTTTTTGCTGACTTTTTGTTGGTAATGGCTGAAAGAGGTGGTTTTCAAAATATGCATGGCCAGATCCAGATAAAGATTGCTTTTTATTTTATTCATGCTGAGCGTGCTGGCTCTTTTGTGTCATCTGTCCCAGAGAAGCTTGTTTAAATATCCCTTGCATACTGTAATTGAATCTGCTGTAGGAACTCAAGCTTGTACCGTGTTTCTCTGGGCCTCTGGAACTTCCTGGGGGTGAAAATCTGTGTGTAATGATGAACTTTGCAGACTGAAGCCTTGTGTGAGAGACTGCCCAAGGAGTAAGACAGGAAATACGTTGATAAGCTCTGTTTTAATTCAAGGGGTAAATGGGGGCACCATGGGTCATGGTGATAGATGTCAGCTTGAGGCTGAAATACTCAGCTCTTTGGCTGAACAGTTTAAACAACAGCATATTTGGAGCCTCCGCCTATTTCTTGTACTGAACTGAGAAACTGGTACGAAAATAAATGTATTCTTACTCTTTAGTTTCTGAAACAGATTTGGCAATGTGAAAAACCCAAGGGTGCAGTGGTGCTTTTTGAATTAAACTTCAAATCAGTGACTTGATTTTATTCGAACGTTAGGCTGTGGGGCCAACTTTCCATCTGATGCTACTCAACACACTTTAATAAACCCAGTTACATTTCATGGATGTCAATAAAGCTGTACTGGCTTTTGCTTTTTAAGAATCCAACTTCACAGCCCTTAGAAGTATTTCATTATAACTGTGTAATATGGAAAGATGTTTTAAGATTTGTTTTTGAAACAGGGCACTAGAATGATTTGGGATGAAATATGAGAGGAAGGAGTTTTCAGGAAGACCCTGCACTGCTGTTATGCCATTATATCATGTATAACCTTAATGCTATATCCAAAAGCTGTGAGGCCTAAGAAGAACAACTTGTCATCTGAAGCCAGTGTGAGCACAAGAGGCTGGCCTGTAACTGAAGGAAGCAGAAAAGTGTACCATTAATTTTATTTTTCATGGTGGTCATGGATATTTTAGTGTTTTACGGTGAGGAAGAACTAAACGTACTCATAGACCTATGATAGATGGATCTGACCCGGTAGAGTACTGCAGCCCGATCAGGTTTCTGGCATATACAAGAAACTCTTAGGAGATTGGAAGAAAGTGAGGAACAAATTGTGTCCTGGGAGAGCTGAGGAGGGCCAGGATGAAATTGAAAAGAGGGGGAAGTGGAGAGGAATAAAAGAGAAGTTGTGCAAGGTGCTGAATGTGAAAAACAATAAGCTTTGATATGATGAGCATTGGCTGGGAAGCAGAAGGATCTGAGGATCGCAGAGAAGGTAGGTGACTCTGGATAAATGGACTGGAGGGGATGAGGGCAGAAGCCTGGAGGGGAGAAAGCTTCAGTGAGATGATGCGTGAGATGACTAAGCCTTGGCTGAAAGGCTTCAGCATTATACTGGGCAGGCAGATTTAATGGCAGCTTTGACATCTGGGAGAAGAGGGAGGAAGAGCTAAAAATGCCCCCAAGAATATGAATCTGTGAGAAGGACATCGCCACTGGCAATGTGGAAAGGAAGGAGAAAATGCGTTAGCCCCCAAAGGCTAGCAGTTCTGAGGCTGAAATTCTGAGAGAACACAAGTAGGTGGGGGAGTCAGCACTGACTGCCCCATTAGGCCCCTCCGTATCTCGAGTTGTGCATGGATGGTGCACAGTTCCCTCCAGCGGAAGGAAGGGTCGCGCCTGAGTTCATTGTGCCAACCATAGGGCTTGCTAGAGAGATGGGGAGTAGGTATTTTAAGGCTAAAGTGAATTACTTCTCCCAGAGCAAAAGGGAACATCAGGGAAATAATGCAGCTCTCCGTGATATCAATTTACTGTACAGTACACCTGAAGTATTGTATCTCATCCGTTGCCCTTCTCTCATCCAAAACTCTGCCCTGGAGCTCTTTCTAGCCTGGTTAACTAACGCCCAGTCCACGTAGCAGCAGGCTGCTGCCTGTCAGGACTGGATGCAGTGGCAGTGTTCATGTGGAAGCTGTGCCAAGGCGCAGTCTTTCCTCTATTGTGTATGACACTGCCGTCCCTTGAGTCCCTCCTTTCCCTTCTCTTCACCCCTCCAGGTTAAATCTGGAGAAAAAGCTCTGCTCTGTGATTTGATGCTTTGGGAGAGATCCTTATCCCTGTGCTGCATTGTGCACTGTGGGTCCCAGGAGCATGCATGTGGGAAAAACATTCTCTGGAGAAGACCTGGGAACGCTCTGCTCACCTTCAGGTACCACCCAGAGTTTCTGTCTTCTGGGTACACCACAAAGCCTATCTATTTCTTTAAAAAAAAAAAAAGAAAAAAAGAGGGTTGTGTCTCTTTTTAGGCCACACACTATGCATGGAACAGGATGTCAGCTGCAAGGAGGATACTAAAGTTGACCTAAGGACCTTAAACTTTGTGTGCTTTTTGGTATGGATTTCCCAGGCTGTAATGAAGTGGCAGACCCTTTTCCTTGCTCTTTCTCCAGATCTGGTGTGTTTGTTCTGGTTTACGTGGGCAAGAGGCTGCTCCTCTCCTTCTTCCAAAATGCACCACAGCATCTGCATCTGGTCCTGCCCAACCTGACACACCTCTGCAGGGCACTGATGTTCAGTGCTGCCATTGTCGGTCTGGGTCTTCTCAGCTTAAAAGTTTGATGCCTGCAATTTGTCAGTGCTTTAAAAAGTCTTGGCCAGATGGCTTTATAAATGCAAGGAAATAAAATGATAAATGTCAATATGGCTATGGCAAAAATGTGGCTATTCAGGGATATTAAAAGGACGGCTTTTCACAGGGAGTCTCTCGCTCTCCTTTTCCCTTTTCTATGCCCAATTTTTTAAACAAGCCTCTTTCAAATATGCAGACATTGAAAGAGCCTGGGTTGAATTTATCCTTTCCACAATGCCACGGACTTGCACCAACACTTGTCCCATCTTTTGTACCTGATTAATTTATGTTCATTTTGCTTCTCCGGTGCCAATGAAAGAATTTAATAGACCCATACTGTTCCCTGCAGATACCTCCCCCCCCACACACTGTGTGGAGAGACATCCAGCTCTGCTGTGGGTTGGCATTGTTATTCTTTCTCTTTTTGATTTTCTTCATGTAGCAGAAAGAGATTACAGTAGGGGAGCTATCTGTGTACTTGGCTCTCCAGGGAATTCGATACACGCCTGCAGTTAACCTGCATTTAACTGGCCATTGGATGTTGCTATTCCTCTACAATAAACACAGATGGTAGGCAGTTTTGACTGAGTATTTGTATAGCGCAGGTTGGCACAGCTCAAGTCAAAATAAATACAATTTCCAGACGGCACAGATCCTTGCCTCTCCTTTCTGCTTTTTTTGACAGAGGAGGGGAAAATCTGAATAGTATCCAAAAAAGCTCCTTGTTTGGCCCTCAAAATAAATATTACGCCGAAAAGCTGAAGCTGATTTCAGATCTCAGCCCCATCAGTCTGTCAGGGAGACAGTAAAAGGGGAGAAAAATTTTAATCAGGATTTAGCAGGGAAAGTAATTCAGTGGGAGGGAAAGTACACTTTGAATTGCAGTTAATATCACAGGCTCTCATCTTGCTACTGCTTGGAACGCTGCACGGCTTTACTCCTTTCATGAGTGGCTTGAGTTCTGTAGATTAAAATAAGATTCTTCAGGTTTGTGGGCGAAAATACATCTTTATGTGTTTCTCAGTCTAGAAAGCGAAGAGAATATGTTCCAACTGGAATAGCATTTTCTGTACTTGTTTGGGGAAGGGAGGCTATGGGTTGGAATGAGCACTTCATTAGCTATTAATTATTTTCCTCATTCACAGAACCAAGAGGTTTCCTGCACTGCCAAAAAATGAGTTGTCTGTGAGAAAAGCTGAGCTCTGGGAGGATTTTCAAAAGTAAAATAAATAATAAAACGAGCACAGTTGTTAAGTTTAAAGAAATTGAGCTAAACATATAAAAAAAATCTGCCACCAGGGTCAAACTTGATGCCATGTGTATTTTTTTTTTCATTAAAGGAGTGCAGATTTTGAGCCCGAGCTATTATTTCCGGTGACTTGAGGCCCTCCGGGGGCAGCAGTGAAATGGAAAAGAGCACGGCAGCCTGCTCTTGGAACTGATGCTCACTGAATCTGAAAGGTCATGTCATGTTTTCTGGCAATTGACTCAATGGGTTTGGATTCTACAACATAAGGTCGGGCCGTTTTCACTCAGCACATGTTTACTGGGGAATGTGCCTTCCAGTTGTTTTCACATTGACCTTATTACCCTGCCACACTGATGAGCCTGGCACAAAAACTACTTTTTGTATTGCTGTGTGCACATCATTCCCACTCCCTCCTCTCCAACGTTGTTACTTTGGGCTGCAGATGGAGGATTTGGTGGATGCATTTTCCCCGCTCCTAGTCCCCCGCTCTCTGTACCTCTGCTACCACACAGATGTGCCGAAGCCTGTTCACTGCACGCTTCTGAAGGACAAGAGGGTGCAGTGGGACTGATGGATGTTTGGTTCCCAGGTTTTGTGATAGGAGAGCTGGGGAGGAGGGGAGACACAGGCTCTTGGCTGTAAACTTTGGGCAGGAGGGTTTGCAGTGTCTGATGTAATAGCCCTCCTCAGTGGTCCTACGGCAGATGTGGCCACGAGTTGGATACACACTGTCAGGGCAGGGCTCACAGTCTGGGGTTGGGATGTGCTCTGCACTGAGCAATGTCAAAAGGGATTGAGGTAGCAGTTCTCTCTCCTCGTGGTAAATCTACTCCTTCAGCGCAAAATATAGTGGCCAAGCTTTACAGCAATAAATAAAATACTGCTGCTATTTCTGCAAGCGCATTGGCAGCTCTCTCTTCTTGCAGCCACAGAAGTTCTTGTGCTGAGAACACAATATGCGTTTCTGCCACCTTTTGAGGCTTGAAAAAGTGTTTTGGGCTTCTGTCAGTTTTAGGAGTTATAAATTAAAGACAAGGAGTTTATTATTACTTGGAGCACTCCCATGTTTTAAGAAGTTTGAGACAAAAAGGAGCTAAGACGTTTTGCAAAAAATCATCGATAGAGAAAAGGAAATAAACCTATGACTGCTTTTTTTTTTGTATGAATGCATTGCTCAACCTTGTCCTGCCACCCATTTGTCAACCCTAGCTGTCCCAATAAGAAAAAATGTTGCACTGCTTCATCATTGTTTGGAAACGACTCTTTCAAGAAGATCAGAGCAGCAAATCCGCTAGTCAGAGAGTGAGGCACGCTGTGATGTTACATGGGAGTGTCAGGACCTCAGGAGTTGTGAATTTTGATTCTGGCTTGGACTTCACTGTCTGAGCATGGCACTGGCAGGTTATTTTTGGAGACAACTTCACAGTCTGCTGAACAGAAACACTGTTTGAGACCTAGGGATTGGTTATTACCTTAGTGCCAACAAGTTCTGAAGTGGCTCAGGTGCAGGAGCTGCAGACAGGACTTTGGGCATGTTTCTGTCAATCAAATGAGAGCCCACTTCAGAGGCTTCAAGGAGTGCCTGATGCATTCACCAGGTTGAGGGCAGTGTCAGTGGTCTTTGCCACTGACCAGTTTGATTTAGACAAAAAAAAAAGGCATTGTAGTCAGTTATTATTTGCCATCAGGATTGCTTTTGTCTGTGAGTTGCACTTTATGAGGAAACTTCCTGGAGGACTGTGACAGAGGCTTTCTGGATGCTATGGAGATTGTGCCCTGACTAGGTTCCTAATGCAGCTATTTCCTAACACAGCTATCTCCTATATTACATGCTTGATGCTTCATAAAACCTCAGGATATAAAGCACCATGCAGAAAAACCCAGCATAGCTCTGAAACAGGAACATACAGCTGTATCAGCCTGTTGCTGTGTCCAAGACAGGCTCCAAGGGTGATAATTGCTGAGAAGGAGAAGGGTTAACACATTAACGTAGCTTAGGAGGTGCTGATCACGCTCTGTAGACTCACCAGCCTGTTTGGTACCGCATAACCAGTGGGCAGTGTGGAAAAGCCTGTTGTGGCAGACTGTTCCCAAAGTCTCAGCCAGAATGTGGCTGCTCATGCAATTTTTAGAACCTTAATTTTTGCAAGATGTGCAGGGTCATCTGATTTTGCAAGGCCATCTTGGGTAAGCTACCGCCTGACTTAAACCTTCTAGTGAAGCTTTCTTGAAAAAAATCCTGGCTTTTGTATTCGCAAGCTGAACGCTGTGTACTGAAAAAGCAAAAGCATGGACTGCAAGCATAGCAGCTCTGGAAAATACTTATAAATTGCATTTCTTGAAGTCGGAAATTACTATTAGTCTCAGCTAGGGTGCAAGGCAAGCTGTGAGAAACACGTGTCCATTTTAATCTGAAATAGAGTCAATGCTCTCGAGGAGTTTGTCTTGGAATCCAGTTTAAACTGTGCAATACCCTTTCTTAACTAAGATTGCAAATGCCCTATGGCTGGCTGTTCTGTTCTCACTTTAGGTGATGGCTATGGAGTAAGAGCCTGAGGCTTTGGCTAACATCTATAGGCAAGGCAAGGCATCCCAAGAGTCTAATTCAAGGGAAGTTGTGCAGGTGTCATAATTACCAGTTTCCTGTTAAAGCTCCACAAATAAGCTGCAATCCTCAAGGCACTAGCCTCCAAAACTCCACGCAGATTTGTTTTCAGACCAAATAATATTCATCCGTAACCCTTTTTTTTAATTACCCAAGCTGCACATTTAACTACCCTGGAGCCACTGGCTTGGATTTTGCTGAAACTCAGATGTGAGCAGGGATTAATGGTTCCAGTTGCTCACTAGCCACCATGCCAAGTGCCACTTGCCCTTAAATGAGCTTGGGGTGCACAATAGTTGAGTCAGAGCTGAATGGAGGACTTTGGTTTCCTATGTTATCCCTCCTCGCCCTTCAAGGCCAATAAACATGTCATAAAGGGAGGAAAAAATGTGAAAAGCTAGGAAGCAAAATACAGCTCTTAATGGTCTCTGCATGCGTTGCAGCCACCTTCAAGTGAAAGTTGAGGTACCAGATTTTTTAGCACTCAGACAAAGAATGCCTCCTCCTCCCAAACACAATGGCATATGGACTTAAGACACAAGTGTTCTTGGACTAAATAGTATTGGCAGTGTGTGTGTGCACATGTGAGTGTGTATACATCTGCATGGAGTGAAAATGAAAGAGGGAGGAGCACGTTAATTGTGGTGTGAGTACATGTCAGGCAGATATAGGAAAGTTTCTCAGATCCCATGATCAGCAGGGCATCTGAGGACTTTAATGTTTTTCACAGTACAATAAAACTACCACTGCCAGCTGGAGTCTTCATCCAAGCTGTATGCCTTAGAGCTTATGTGTTTCACATCACCGAAGGCTACATAATACTTTCAGCTGGCATTGCATTCCGTTTGATATGTCTGGGGATGGAGATAGTTAGTTAAATAATCACATTGGCTGATGTGTTAGCTCAAACAATGGCTCCTTCCCCCTCTCTCCAAACACATTTGGGGAGCATTAGTTTGGGAAGACGGGCACAAAAGCTTTTCATCTCTGTTTTCTTGATCTGTCTCTTTCTTTGTTTAGCCTCTAAGTGTTGACAGGTTGTGATGATGTTACTTCTCTTGGCGTGAATTTTTGTGAGACGAAAAGAAGGATCTGGTCAGGTTTTTCAAACAGATCAGAGATAAGTCAGAGAGAAATGAAAGCTTCGAGGCTTATTTATTCTGTAGGGGAGAATTTAGCCTTGGTACTGGATAGTATAGGTTGGAGGAGCTGAATAGGAAACCATTTAAAATAAACTCGGTATGTGCTATCTTCAAATTGCAAGTGAAAAACACAGAAGTTATATACATGCAAAGCACATGGGAACAGAATCATAATTTTAGGGTTTAAATGTAAATAATATACACTTTGGCCAGCCAGGAAAAATCCTTTGTCTTCAGAAGTCCCTTTAAACCATGAAAGCTACACCTGAAGTACTGAGGTGCTTATGGAGATATCTATCTGGTGTTGTGACTCTGTGCCCGTTTTGACAACGATCGTGCCGTTGTCTAGTTGATCACAAGCAAAGCAGAACTGGAGAGAGAGAGAGAGAGATGCTGCAGGGAAGTATGCTAACCACCACAAATAGGTCTGTAATCTTTTTTTTAGTAGATCCTTTGTTGGAGTTTAAGATGTGTCTTTCAGTGACTCAAATATTCAAAATTCGATTTTTGGAGCTGGTTAGATATTTGAGTCTGTGACTTTCAGTGTATGGATCTAGAGGTTGTGGATAGCATAGGAAAGGGAAAAGTAAAGTGGATAATCTTTTTGCTCAGTTCATTTTGGAAAGGAAGTCTGTAATCAGATTTTGGGAATATATCTGGATTAGGGTTTGTTTGGGAGTCTAATCTTACACAGCAAAGACTTCTTCATCTGACAGAGGCCCTGAAGGTACTTTGAATTGGCTTTGCTAGTGCGTGGTGCACTTGGTAGGGAAGTCTGAGGCGCAAAGAGTGTCATAGAAGCAAGGTTCAGAAAAACCTGGATATGACAAAAAGGTCCAGCTGTGAGCATCTATGTGCCTTCATAAAAGCTGATGAAGCTTCTGGAATAAGCTCACTGAAGGCAAAGAACAGCTATCACACAAACAGATTTCTTAATGGAGAAAGAAAAGTCATGGATGTCATGAAGAGCCTACCCCACTAGAGCCTTAAAAGCAAGAGCAAATTGGAGCTTCTTTACTGAGCTCTAGGAAAAGAAAAGAGGAATTCTGGCTGTTGGTATGTAATGAATCTCACTCAGAGTTTCCAGATGCAAAATTGTTTCACTTCCCAGTTCTTTTAGAATTTACTATGTTTATCTGCATAAGTTCCTTCCTGAATGCTTCCACTCCAGGTGATCTGAAGCAGCTTCTCTTCCATTAAAAATAAAAAAACCCCTAAATGTATGGTCCTTAATCTTGTAACTTTCTGTGTCACATACAGCAAAATACCTGGGCAGATGGATGGGAACAGATCCAGCTCAGCTCGGCACCTGCAGGGAAAATGTAACACCTCGTGTTCATTTCCTCTTTGCACACTTTGGGATGTAGCAGTATGAATGCTTGGGTGACAGGGAAGTTTTTCATATGGATGTAAAAGAATGAAGATGAAAGACAACTGAGGATTTCAGTACCTAGTTTCATTCCTGCAAAGCGTGTTACAAATGAGTAGGGAAGAGATAGGACTCCCTTCTGTTTCTGGAATGATAAAATTGTGGAGATTTGTTGGGTTTAATTCTGGGACCAGAAGCCACAAAGAGGGCAGATTATTAGGGCTTGTGCTGTATTTGTTAATGCAGGAAGGATAAGATGTGGAAAATGGAATGGTCTCTCGACACTCTTCCTTACCTGGAAATGGAAAGGGATTTCACATAATGGATTTCCTCCTGCTACATGAAACCTTTGCTTTCTGAAGTACTGGACTACTTTATCTTCTTCATCAGTAGGATTCTATAGCTGCATCTTTTCTTTCTGTGAAAGTTTTCATCTGAGGATCTTCTAGGAACCTTGGCAACCTATATATATGACTTAAAAGAAGCAATCTAACAGTACGTTCTTGAACTTGCTTTCTTGTATTCCTTTCATGTCTCATGTTTCTAGCCTTGTGTTGCTAAAACATAAGTTGTAAAAGTGTGCTTTTTGCCCTGACACAGAAAATTTTCTTGCAAACTTTTGGCGAGGTGATAAAACCTGTTTCCCTTTGTCCTTGCTTTGTCATATAGTGCTGTGAGAGTGTAGCTGATGGTAATCCATTGCAATCTCTAAGCCTACATTATGCAAACAGTTCTATACCTTCCTGTTTATTTTCTGTGAGGAGATCACCCATAAACAAAAAAATTGCTACTAGAATATTGTGAAATGTTGGGACTATTTACACCGCCTCTAAACGATGAGGTTAGAAGGCCAGTTTTCTCCGTTGATTAGGTAGTAAGCAAACTCCCTCTTTGGAGAAGCCGACCTCTTTCCATTGCTTGTATGATGAATGTGGTTGCCCAAGTGAAACACATTCATGCCAAATTGAAGTGGCGTGTGTGCTTCCATTGCTTTCAGTTGTAGCTCTCCACTCCACATCTGTCTGAAGAGAGTGAAACATTCACCTAATTATGAAGTGGATCCTGTGAGGAGAATTAGGGGTTTCAATGAAGAAAGAGCATCAGGCTTTGTTTGAAGTTGTTAAGCTCTGACAGTGGCACAGCACAGCAGTGTGCTTCTCACTCTCTGCATTGGTGAATACTTTGTGCCAAATAATGAAGCCAACTTTGCACATGTAATCACGAGCTCTGTGGAGCTGCAATGCATGACATGCTATTTAAAAAAAGCACTGAGAGTTATGCATGAAAGACAGGATCCCTTTATATTTCCTGGAGACCCTTCAAGTCTTGACCTCATTCCAGGAGGAAAACAACCTGTGAAAACATCAGCTCCTGTCAGCAATTGCGACTCAGAAAGCACAGCACATGCTCCATATGCTGAAGGAGTTGTGAAAACCGGTAGAGCGTCATGTGCTTGTGCTTAAAAAGCAGCTGTCCTTATACCTCCACTCTGATAGCAAAGTAACTCTTTACTTAATGTAATCCAGCTCCTGGATGCAGGCACTATGAATGCCACAGGTGAAAGCTGCGTGTAAATTTTGGAGTCTTGTAACTTCCTCACCAGAGGCTTTCAGCAGGAGTGAATCCCATCAAAGACCTTCTCATTCAAATTAAATGTTAAAGTGATAAATACCTTCATTCATCTCACACCTGAAAGTTACCGATACTGAAGGATGGAAGTGGGTGATGAGTTGACAGGATGGTGCTATATCACAGAGGTGTGGACAGAGGACCTCAGATTGTATCAGTTCACCCTTGTCTGGAATTAGGAATATCTTCTCCTTCAGACTTCAGCAGCTCGTCACATTAGGCTAGATTATGTCCAGCTATGTCACTCTGGAACCCTATCAGATGCCCTTCATATTTTTTCACTGACTGATTTAAAGGGGGTCAATCAATAAAATCAATGACAATTAATATGGGGCAGAAAAAAAGAAATGCTTTCTCACGCAGCACAGGATCTTGCTGTCAGAGGAGGTTACAGAAGCAAATGCTGTGGATGAATATCAAGATCTGAACTGCTTAGTGAGATTGCTGATCTTTGGAAAAAGTGATGCATACAGGAATTTCTCTCTCTCTTCTGTTCTGCTGTTGCTTCTTGGTTCAGCGTCCTTTCTTAACACATTTTCTGTATTGTGTAGCACAAAGTACGTTAGGAGTAATTAATTTTGTTCTGAAACTTGAGGCATGGGTTGCTCTGAGAGGCAGGTCAACAGGCTTCATGCTCCTCTGAGCACAAAGTGGGGGGAATGTGATGTGCTGGTCTGAAACCTACTGGTGTTTCTTTAGAGAAAGAACATTTTTTTTCCCCCTCCATGATCTATACTAAATATCCCCTGCCTGTCCCTGTATTACTGAGAAATTCTGTGCAGCAAAATGTACCCTTCAGTAATCAGTGCACCATGTTCCTATTGCAGCTACTAGAAGGAAGTGAACAATAAGCCATTTTCCCTGAGCCCTGTAATGAAAATAGCCTTGAGATTCCTAAATACTTGAAAATATATGCTGTGTTGAGGAATTGTTGACAACTTTGAATTATTCGGTACCTCTCTGCATCTAGTTCAGCTTTTCCAAAGTTCACGAAGCTATTGTGATAAACTGGAAGTTATCCTGCCATGACCTAGATGCTGTTTTGCTCCAGGCTCAGTATGCTCCTTGTTATTAATCTTATCATAGAAAGCCTTGAATAACCCGACTTGAGTCTCTCAGTGATGAACAGTACTAGGTTATGCTCCATTTTGATCATGAACTATTGTACATGAAAATACCCTGGGAGAGTCTGCTTCAAGTGTGTGTATGTGCAGAATTACAAGACCCATAGTTTCTGTCTGCTCGACTATAGTGATAAAACATAGAATCGTTAGGGTTGGAAGGGACCTTAAAGATCACCCAGTTCCACCCCCTGCCATGGGCAGGGACATCCCACTGGCTCAGGCTGCCCAAGGCCCCATCCAACCTGGCCTTGAACACCTCCAGGGATGGGGCAGCCACAGCTTCCCTGGGCAACCTGTGCCAGTGTCTCACCACTCTCATGGTGAAGAAATTCTTCCTAATGTCCAGTCTAAATCTGCCTCTCTCCAGTTTATATTCGTTCCCCCTTGTCCTATCCCCACAAGCCTTTCTTAAGTTTAAAGTTAGTTTTAAGCGCTAAATCTTAAGTTTAGCAGAGAATTCTACATATTTGTTATATTAACTGAATTAATCTTCTAGCTAGTAAACGAGATTGTATTAGAAACAGCCAGTAAATGATGAGGCTTCATAATTCCTCCTCATTAATCTGCATGTCTTGCTACATAAACATGTTACCCCTACGCACTTCTGTCTAGTGGCATTTCTGTAGGACTTGTTTCTAACTATCCTTCGAGGAGCTTTGGGGTTAAGAGAAGAATTAAGTTGTATCCCGGGTAGTTTTTGTTTTGTTTAAACCTTCTTCTCATGCGTGAACACTAGCAATCTACTCAAATTTGCTGTAGTCCATTTTGAAGTCCTTAATTATTATATTAGTATGTGACCTCTTCATACATTACAGGTATTGGGGCCGCTATAGGAGTCAAAAGCGAGAAGAGAGATCTTTATCTGGTCCCTCTCCTGGATAATCAGAGAGTCTGACATTGTGGGCAGTCAGAAGACAGAGGTACCACTTGAAAGTGAGAACAGGGAAAGCTATTTGGAATCTGATGATATTCTACATACTAGGAAAAATGCACTGGCAGACTGTAGATCTGAAGAGTCACAGAAAAGAGGTGGATAAATTCAGAATCTCTGGACTTGGATCTCTCTTCCCAATCCTAGCCCAGCCTCCATTTGAAGTCATGTAAATTCTTTGCATTCATAATGCCTTTGGCGGAGTTCCCCATGTCTGTTTTCTGTTACATGAAGAACAACCTCCTATTGATTGTTTGAAAATAGCTCTCACAGGTTTTACCTAATGTCCTCTCATTCCTATATTGGAAGAGTTGGTGAACAGCCTATTCTTGTCAAACTTCCTCCAGACCACCCATGATTTTGTAGACCATAAAGTAATTTCTACATTTTTTTTTTCAAAGCTGAAGTCCTAAAGAGCCTGTATAAGCCTTCAGCATAAAAAAGTTTTCCATACTGTCTCCCTGAATCTTTTCCAATTCTTATTAACCCCTTTCTGATGTGAATTGCCCTCACTGGGGAAAAGTGGGATTAGAATCTGGATCTTTTTGTTATGAGTTTTAATTCTAAAGGTGTATGATTGTCTTCTCTGCTATCTGCATTTCAACATTTGTGTTCTCAAGAGCGTACTATGTTGATGATGTGGGGGTGAGCTGCCGCTTTCCCTCATTAGGGTATTCTTCATCAGTGTTTTAAGAAATGGAGGAAACTCAAAGGAAGATGAAGGCAAGAGCTCCAATTACATCATGATCACAAATCCTTGAAAATTATCTAGGGCTGGTGATGTTTTTTAATGTGGGAGGTACTAACGACCTTAGCAGGTTTCATCTCCAAGCCAGTTTTATAAACAACCTTTTCTGAATTGTTTCAGCAGGATCTGCTAACCAAGCAAAGATCTGCAGTGTAGATATGCAACGCACTAGGTAAACTCACTTTGTTTTCTGAAGTCTAGTATCAACCATCTGCAACCATTTATCTTGGTTCTGTCACTTTGCATGCAAAACATTGGAAAAATGCAAAAGCCTACAAATGGCACAATGTTATTTTTTGCTGCCAGTACATCCCCAGAAAGCAGCCTCCGTGCCCTGGGGGTTATTTTTTTCATATAGGAGACTTCATTCCATAGCAACCAAAACCCAATTGGATCCCAAGCAACATCCTAAATATCAAAAGGCTCTGGCTTGTCTGCTACCTCCACCTCCTATGTTACCTTAGGCTAATAAAGTACTCATCCAACCTCTGATCTCTGGCTGACAAATACAAAAAATCCTCCTAACCTAATCAAACTCAGTTTAAAAATTGAATTTTATTACAATTAAAAAGATAAATAAATAGCCGAAGCTTGACAATAAAGACGTGGCCTAAGGTAATGTTCATTATTTAAAACTGGCCTGAAACCCTCAAAGCTTTCATGGCAAAACCAGATTTTAGCTTTACTACTAGTGCTGGAAGTTAATCTTACTGTCACTTGGCTGAATAGGAAGATTTGCGTATTGACATATCTTGAATAATTTTAAGAAGCAACTCTGGCTTTAAGGACCAATAAAACAGAGCGTTGTTTCCATTAACAACCTTCACTGATTAAATGAGAATGATAAGGAATAAAGGGATTCAGAAATGGAGGTCATTGTAAATGGGCAATTCAGACTATCTTTTCTCTACTTCAAATCTTTAGGAGTATGAAATGTTATTACATTTTTCGGATTCACAGACAAAACATGAACAAGCAATGACCAAAAACGCTGCCTGCAATTCTAATCAGCCACATGCCACTGGGCTTACAAAAGGAATCTGACTCTTTTTTCACAACTGACTTTTTTTCCAGTCTCACTTGTGTTTGGGAACAATCTACAAACCGGTGATTTAGGCTGTTCTGTGAGCCACCTAATCTTGACTCTTCTTCTGAATTCTTTTAAGTGCTAGCTCGATAATACTTGCATTGAGTTATAGCAGCCACTTGTAACCCCTTTTCCACTTCACTGGGCATGGAGGTGTTTCAGTTTCTTCAAACATTCTTCAATCTCAGCGCAAGAGTAGGAAATGCATCCGCCGTCTCATTTTTTTTCTAGATGCTCTAAACATTGTGCTAAAATGATTGCCTATTATTAGAAGCTCTGTGAGGCGTAAGTCCCCAAAACATTGTATTCAACTGTCGTTTTCAGTCTGTGCTTGCTCACAAGAGTGTCTGCTTCTTCAGAGCCCACCACTCTCAACTGTATCACCAGACGAGCTCTAAATTGCTTAGTTGTTCCCTCCGTGTTGGCTTATATTTGCTTGTGTCTTTTGAAGTACCCTCTCCTAGCATCATAGCCTCGTGTTTCCAGGGCATCACTTCACGGACTCACCCAGCAGTCCTTGCTGGGACATCTGCACTATATATTTGTTTCTGAACTCAAAAGCCTGGAGGAGATTAAGCTGCTCTGTGACAATACTGGTACAAACCTATTTCTGTAGAAATAATAACAATAATAAAGTAATGTGTACCCTGCAGAGACTTTGCCAAATGTATTGTTGTGACTGGCTATTTATCAGACGGAGAGACTATTTATTTGTGGTGTTATCCACACTATGTTTTTTTTTCCACAGAAAGGACACTTCTATCAAAGTTTTATTTTATTAAACCTAAATCTCCACAGAGCTCTTCCACTTCCAGACAAGATAGGAATATTTTGGCCAGTCCTACTTTTTCTCTATTTATGTAGACTTTATTTACCCACTAATATTTTTTTTGCTATGTGTGACATTTTAGTCTTACTTAGTTCAAGTTATAATTAAAGTGCTTGGCAGACTTGGAATCAACTCCTACCTTTGCCAGAAATTTTGAATACTCTCACTGTGACCTTGAAACAGGGGGATAGAAGCACTTCGTATGTCACCTTGTGAGATGACAACATAATTTCTCAAGGCTTTACAATCTCATATATGTTATATGTGTGTGTGGTGCCCAATTTAACAGGCTCTCTATTGTTGGTAGTTCTGTCTGCTATTGTAGCCTGAGCAGTACTGAAACAAGGTAGGACATGGTGTGTCTTCAGAGGAGGGAAGTGAAGATGGCTCATACCTTTCCTTGAGACTTCCACTGATTAACGTTGATGAACTTTTCACAGTTAGATTTCTCACAATCTTCTTCCAGAGATGGTGTAAATCAGATACAAAAGAGGGCAATGCATTGCACGGCCCCCTGGTAGGACACTGGCAAGAAGTCTGGCATCCCAGTTTAGTTCGTAGTATTTATTTCACTGCAAAGTAGTTTCATGGCAGGTAGCTTCTTACTGTCAAAGGCACTTTCCATTCACTTCATAAATCATTACGAGCTTTGACAAGTCCTTCATATTTGGTTTCCCCTTTCCTCACCCCAATGTGTTACAGAAATGGCTTGATGGATATTTTGAAAGTTGACAGGTCAGTAGATCTTTCTGAACTATAACAGATTTTAGGTTTAGTGGCATGACAGAAGCCAAAATAGAGGAAAGGGAATAACATGAAATTGTATTCAAGGATGTTTTTTTCTGCAGCAACACAAACTATGTACTTTTGCATATTATCAAAAGGCTTGAAGAGAGGAGAAATCTAGTTTTAAAATCAATTTTTCCAATAACATCTGTGAAGCTCTTTTTGTATACTTTTGTATTTATGTCAGTGTTTAAATTTATTCATATTTTTAATATTTAAAGCAGAAAGTTTCTTATTCATTGCTTTTTAACTGTTATTTCCCTGTTGCCTTGGAGCATTTTCAAGTAGTGTGTATTCACTAACCCCAACTATTCAAAAACAGTGACATTAGACTGTGTTTTTCAGTTCCTAATTTCTGTCTTCCTTATGCTTCTTTTTTTTTTTTTCTTGTTTTGTTTCTATTTCAAATGGATAATTTACTTTATTCATCGTTGTACCTCGGGAAGATATCTGAGCTCTTGATTTTTTTTTTTTTCAGTATACCAGCACTTGATCTTAAACATCTGTGCTTGATGTCATTAAAATTGCATCTTCCCCTTAGAAAAAGATATTTTAAAAGTTAGAATTTATTTTTGACAAGAATTTAATACATGAGACACCACTTTTATCAGTGTAGCTGGATGCAACGTATAATAAAATGTGGTGAGGTCAATGTCTAGCAAAGAGTTTTATAAGAGCAGGCATTGGAAATGTGATTTTTGAAAGTATTTATTTGTTTCCATATCAGGATTTCTGACAACAGTTTAGGTCAACTGACAAGCTTGAGTTAACTGAATTTAAGCCTCAGTCCTAATATCCTGTGGACTTCTTCAGCTTCAGCTAACTTCCTGTTTGAACCTCCCTTGAACATGTTCTGGTTTTGATAACCTCCAGAAATAGATATTTTAGTAAAACAATGAATCGGGTAAGGACAAAGGGAAATTCTCAGCATTTAATGGGCATTTCACCTGAACAGAATCTGAGTAGGAACATTAGGATGTGCCCCATGATTCAGATTAATAATGTTAATAATGCTTTAGAGGAAACCAGCATCTATTTTATGGCTATTCACAGTCTAGGACATAAAGCCTTGCTGGTTTGAGTATGGAATATTGCTTAAGACACTGGTATTGTCTACCATGCTTTGTGAAGAGCATCATGAGATTTTTAGTATCCATCTGGATGATAAGGAGAAACCCAGGTTGGACTAGTGTTAATTTCTCATTTGAAGAGTGTTCTCTGGTTCAGCCACACTATCATAATGCTGTACCAGATCTGGGTATTTACATACACCTTGCTGTGAGATGTGACGTGTTACTGCTTGACCCATAGGCAAGATATTAGATACAAGCAATGCTAGATTATTTTTACCATAATTTTTAGTCTAATGCATACAAGTTTCTGGAGCTGAGCTTAAAGAAGAGTAAGGAGTTACCAGTCAGCAACGTCAATAATTTGTTTCCAGATTTTCTTTTTTAGGTACCTATAAAAATTTCCTAATGTATGAAAACATGTATGTGAAATGCTGCTTAGGTAAAAGGAGAAACTTTTTATCAGAGTACTATAGCAACAACAGATGGAGAACAGAACCCCATCACTGATATATGCCTGCTGAGAGTCCAACCCGTTTTGTCCTTTGCTACTCTTTTGCTCTATAAATCTAAATCGAGGCTTTTCCTGTTTTTTTTTTCTTTTTTTTCTTTCTTTCTTGGTTTCATTTGTTACCTTGGCACTGCAGATTATATGACTGTACATATTTCATAAAGTGCCTTGAGATGTCTCAGCATGATAAGGTGCTAATTAAATGGAAGTACTTGTCGAAGTGGGAGAGGGGATAAGAGTTCACGGCTACCTAGTTTATACACTAGTTTAGTTGACAACTTTAGTGAAACTAAACAGGAAAGCTCCAGGCACTTACAAAACCACAAAACTTGTGCTAACTCAAATAGCTCTCAAAACTTTATTGATCCAGTTTGGAGGCGTGCTCAAATGCCAGGAATGAATCATAGGTAAAAGCTCTTGAGTCTGTAAGAGTGTGTAGAAAAAAAAATAGTAATTCCAAGGACTTGGGGACAGAACTAGTTCTTCCTGCCTTCAGCACAGTAACAGAATTCAGCAAAACTGTTCTCATCTTAACTCTTCTGTTTTGTAGCTGCACTATGTGTTTTTTAAGCTGTGAGGATTCTTCATAATAAAAAAGGTTTTGTGATTGGCTGCTATTGAGATCCAGCTGAAATTCTGATGTCCAAGGAAGGTATTCATTGAACAAATATATTTGTTCATATCTCTAACCTCCTAACAGTTCCTGGATTCATATTTCTCCTTTGGCCTGTACATCTTACTTTACATAACAATTTAAGGTCACTTAGAATGCACCACTAAATGTCACACTCCTCAAATTGTAATCGCAATCAAAAAAAGTGTTATTAATTCTGAAAGCTGTAAGGAGGAGATTTTTGTATTTACCTAGAGATTTGTAAACAAAGCTCTACCCTTGAGACAGTCAACATAATATCTGTGGATCAAGATTAAGATCATAACTTACTAGGTAGTAGGAGAATCAGATAAACACCACAGACTGTGAAGGCTTTATGTGAAGGCCTTATGTGATTTTTTAAAAAAATTAGCTGGTTTGTTAAAATTGGGTGTATAGCTTAATGGAAAAGTAGGTGGAGTAAGAAGACTAACTTTCCAAATTGGTTGAGGGACATGAATTTATCTTTCACTGAGGTGACAAGGGAAAGAAAGAAAATGGTAATCAGATTACTTTAGATTTTTGGTTTGGATCTGGTTAATTCTAGAGGGGTTTTGTCAGTTGCTGAATTAGTTTTTGCCATGCTACGTATAATTAAATCCAACCATTCAGTGTTTTGTTCTATGTCTCAGCAGTATTGGGAGCATTGATTCTGTAACAACCCCGAATTTGGCTGAACTAGGTCTGCTACATAAAGAAGACTGGAAAAGGTGAAGCAGCCCATTTTTGTGTTTAGCTCTGAAGCTGGAACTTGGAGACATGGAGAGACAGTCAGAAGTCAGAGACAAGAACTGGAACAGAAACGAAGCATCAGGACAGGGGCCTGAACAATCACAGATCTCTCAGCCTCTCCTGGAATGAAAGATTCTTTGTCCAGACCATCTTGCTTCTCTCCCTTGGTTATTCATCGCAAAGGTGACAGTAGCTGTGTCCTCAATGGCTGGACGAGGATGACTCCACTTGATATTGGCCTCTTAGCTGGAGAGAGTGGTTTAAGTATTTGTAAATATATCTTCAGTGATGCTGGCTGAGAAGAGCCTCTTCCCTTTCTATGTATCACCTAAGAACTAATGACTTTTATTCTAGCGTGTGAGGAAGATCAGTGAAAGTGATGGGTTGAAATGACACAGTCAGAGCATGTCATGTTGAAATCCAAGGACATAAATCAAATGGAAATTTGGGAGTTTGCTTTGAATCTGCCACTGTTATCAGAGTTTGAGTCTTGCCTTAGTATTTTCATTGCTCCCTACAGGACCTGCACCTTTCCATCATCTTGTCTTCTTAGTGATGGATATTGTGTTTACAAAAAGGACCCCCCCTACATTATAGGGGGGAAATGAGGTTCAGTATAGTTTTTTTCTTCAGCTCTGTTTTCAGGATGTGAAATCTCATATATACAAGGGCCAAGAGCAGCTACATGAGGATGGGATCGATTCAGTCAATCAGAGGGAAAACCTACTGTCAGACCTTTAACCTGCTCCTCAGAATTATTAGAACTCCCAACTCTCTTTGCAAGCCTTTTCTATTAGACAGATATTCCCATGTTTTCATTTTTTTCCCCCAGAAGTAATTTTTTTTTATAATTACCTTCATTGAACTGCACTTACCATCTGTGAAGTGAGAGGCACTTAAATGATTTATTAGCCTGAGTTCCTAAAATGTGCTGAACAGCATGGGATTGATCGGGCTAGTGACAAATATGGGATACATGACAATGGATAGGTGGCCAATGTTTGATGGAGTATCATGCTGCTCTGGTGGGTGCTTGCTCTGCAGGACTATGTTGAGTCTCTTCCATTTGTACAGATCAATAAAAAGCAGGTGCGCCTTAGCACATACAAAGAAATATCTTGAAGAACAATTCTCCTCTTGAAAAAAAACAGGAGGCTCTGTACCTCTTGTTTCTGAAACAGCTCCCCATGAAAATCCCTAAAAAGCTTTTTGGCAGCAAAGAAAAGCTTTCTAGAATCCAAAAGTTGTTTCAGATTCTTTCTTGTCTGTGCATTGATTGAAATCCTGAAGGCTGATTTTGGTAATCACTTTGTTTCTCCTCTTGCAAGTAATACCTATTAGCTGTAAGATGCTTTCCATGGTCTTTCCTCAGTCCTATACAATGTGGTTAGTGTTCGGTGGATTTCAGCAGAGGTAGCACAGTGTGTGTCAGAAAGCTGAGCTGTGTGGATCTAACTATGAACATAATTAGAAAGTAGTGAAAGGCAGTAGGTATAAGCACTACTTAAAGAGGGGAATATGGTTTCTAGTTACACAGGTGATGGGAAGGAGGATTATGTGCCTTTCATCAAGCAAATCCTGTCTCTGGTAACAGGCAAGAGCTTCTGACTTACATCTCCAGCAGCATTCTCATCTGGGCAGAAGCTGTAAGACCATACTACTCACAGAGCGGCATTTTGCTTCCCCATGTAGCAGACACTCACAACTTCTGCTGACCTCAGAACTCAGCAGGAGCTGAGATAAAGCAGCTCCAGCCCTTCACAGTGATGAGATGCCACCAACCAGCTGATCTCACAGATGGAAGTGATTGCAGGTGAGCCAGAGCCTGCTCCGTGCACATTGCCTGGAGGATCTTCACAGGAACATTGGCAAGGAAGAGGAGGTTGCAAAGCTAACTTCAGTGGTGTGCTCCTCCTGGGGCTTAGGCATCTGCCTTCTTCCCTCTCTCAGCACAAACTGAGAGAATAAAAAAAATCCAATATAGACACTGTGCTAATCCTTCTCTTCACTCCCCAGTTTAATATATGTGGAGAAAACAGGACTGAGCTTAGAAAGAATAACAGAAGAGATGTGTATGTGTTGGTTTAGTCCAAGGAACAGCTTGGACCAATGCTGTGATTTAACAAGCTGGGTTCCAGATCTGGCTGTATGTTGCAATAGTAAACAGAAACTGTGCTGTGGCTGACAGCTGGCAGTGGAAATGGAGTGCAGGTCTCTGACCATGGTTTCAAATAGCAGATAACTCAGTGGCTGAAACGGTGCAAGGTGACAGGGATCAGCTACAAACTCACCATGCAGCTTTTCTGTGCCACCAGCACTTCCCTGCAGCCTTGGACAATACAGCCCAGGTGTGTGGTGTCCTGCCTGGAAGGGGAGGCGCTGGCATAGGGTGGGCACAAAGGAAAAGCAAGCAGGAACTGAGAGACACAGGAGGTGTTAAGAGATGTTGGAGGGCTGGCTGCATGAAAAGGATGGAGTGGTAGGGAGTTCATGGGTCCTGGGCTTGATCTTGCCATTGCAAGATGGTTAATCGCCTAGAGGCAAGTAGGAGAAAAGCCCTGCCATGGTGAAGTATGTAGGGTCTGATCTGAGCTCCTGAAGTTTCTGGGATTCTGCTGTCATTCAAAACCGCACAAACTAGCATAGCTGTTACTGTGTTTGTACTCTGTAGTTAGACAACTTCAAGCTAAATTTTGGAACCTGGACATTCATGTCTACCTAGATAAGAATCTTCTTCTGTTTTGTAGTTACGATTGTTCTCAGCAGCCCAATTGCACTGCTTTTACTTGAATAAATATCCACATCACCTGCTGTACATATCTTAGACCATAGATGTTGACAAATTTGTTCCTTCACTTTTTCCATAGTTATGCCTGCCAAAATAAGGGTTCTCTTACTAGTTCTGTAAGCAGCACTGTAGTTGTTTCTCCTCTATCTGTTCTTTTCCTATCCCATGCCCTGTTACCAAGGTACCCACAAAGAGGCATCAGTACAATTGAAGCAAATCTACAATATGAACTACCCTGATCTTGAATTCAGTTCAAACTCAGGGCCATGTTTAGGTGTGAGAAGAGGAGGTCTCACCTGGTTACCTCCAGGAAGCACAAAAAAAGTACAGGGTAAAAAAAAAGCTCAGGTAATGGTCCTCTTTACTGTCTGATTAATTCACATGCCCCGGAGAGCGCCATGTGGCCAGATGGAGTTGGTGTGAAGCAGAGACAGATGGCAACATGTGATCTGGAAGGAATATGAGGTTTTACACCCAGACATAGATGAAAAACCGTAGCCCTGAATACTCACAATTATTTTGGCGTAGCTGACATCATCTGATTCATCATGTAAAGATCAAGATTTAGGCTGGCCTCTTTTCCAAGGATCAATTCTGATTTCCTCTTTATTTTGAATCTGGCATTCTTCCATAAAATGCTATTCCTCCTGACCTTCAAATGAGTGAGAAGGTCCATTCATGGTGGACAAACAGCTCAGAGAAGACAAGTGGTGGAGAAGAGGACAGATCTTTGCAGATGGCAGCCCATAGGGCAGCAACATTATGCTGCACTGGAAACTTTAAAGAGTCTTTCAGCCAAAACTCAGGTCTTGTCCTTTTTGTTTCATAGATTCTCCCCTGGCTCCTTCCGGACTGACATCCTGGGCTGCCAAAGCCAATGTACCAGCATAGATGTGTTTGCTGAAGTAATTGTTATTAAGCAATGGTTTCTTCAGTGACACAATAGAACTCCATTCCTGGAAGAGTGATGGGCATACCACTTGCTGCAGCTGGCCTCTTCCTTCTACTGAGCTGTGCGAGCGTTGAACCCAGGTGAGATGTGCAGGAGACTCAACAAACCATTCCCATGAGCGCTGCAGCTTGGTAGGGGTGACTTGGCACGCTAGAGCTGGGGCTCCGTGCTGGCTGAAGGGTGAGTAGTGAGGCAGGATCGCTGCCAGCTTTGTCCAGAGTTCGTTTGTGGTGTTGCTGTCCTCAGATTCAGAGGGCTTGAGTTCAAGGGAGAAAAAAAAATAAACACAGAAGTGAGAAAGGGCTAGAGAAAGAGAGCAAAATATTTTTAAAGCTCTGCGACATCAACCCATGAGCAATGAATCTGCAGGGCACAATCCAGTTAAAACTGGCTTTGGGAAACTGAGGATAGCTCACTTATGCTTAATAATTAAAGGAATGATATGCTTTCCTGCTTGCTGCACTAAAGATGAGTGAGGTTTTATTTCTGCACTGCTAACAGTGCCGGTGACATGTTCATAATGCTGTAACACATTTCTCTGCACATACAGCAGAGAAGAGGGCTTGTGGCAATGGGCCAAAATCACTTAGATCATTTTACCAGGGACATGCTGGAGACCAGGAGACCCCATCAAGGAGCTGCTTTTTCCAGTCTGTAGCACCCCGTGTTGTGACATTCCCCGCACTATTGTCCCCCTGCATTACTTCTGACAACACAAAAAGTGATTGTTGTCTTCAGATATAAAAATCAGTTTAACTCAAGCGAGGGTCAAACTGCTGTTGGTGTATTCAGAGATATGTTACAACTTAGTTTTGTCACCCTGTGAGATGGAAAATTGCAGCACTAGTGAGGTCAAATCAGGGTTATAAACTTTCTTTGTGAGCAATTGAGTATGAAACAAAATCTGATTTGCTCAGATACAGGTAATGTTGGTTTTTTTCCTTCTCTTTAAAGTGCAATCCTGCTTCTCTATGTTGGTTTTAAATAATTCAGTTTTGTGAAGCAGGAGGGCTTGAGAAATTTCAGAAATAATGCATGCAAAAGGCTGGCTTTTATACTCCTGATGTCTATGGGATTCTGCAGCATCCTGGAGTGATGTGTGGGTGTATGTGTACATGTCGTTTTTTTTGTACTCGCATGCACACCCACACACCCACTCTCCCTGTATGCATGGATTATGTTACCCAAATAACCTCCTAGGGATCTCTCTCTTTCTGTGGCTCTGGTACAATCTGGTGTTGAAATTACTCTAGGAATTGAACAATCCTGTGTTAAACACACTGATAAAGACATAGTTTGAAAGCTGATAGGAATTAAAATGAAGTGGTGTTCAAGTAACTGCTTTTCTGCTCTCAGAATATTTTCTCCTGATAACTCATTTCTCAGGAGTTGTGTAGGTCCTGTCTCAGGCCAGGAGGAAGAACTAAATGACTCCACGTGAAGTCTCTTAAAGCCTGGGAATCTGTAATTTTAAACACATAAAAAATGGAGTTGTCCCAACAGATGCCAGATTGTCACTGCTCAGATCCACACCTCAGAGACTCTCAGCTCACCATGCATGTGCCATTCCTGGAGATCATAGCATTTAACACAGAGTCCGTGGCACCTCATCCCAGAGGAACCAATCAAGGACAGCATGATTCCAAATGGTGGGACCACCAGACGGAAAGGGATTCAGAAATCAAGGAAACAAAGCGGAGAAATTCCCCAAAACGTAACAGTTTTTCATGTCAACAAGCGGAGAGATGTAAATACGAGCCTGTGCAGAGGTGTGAACTTGTAGACTCTCAGTTCCCTATGTGAGTTAGTATTTCAAGTATTGCTTCCTTAACTCCTAGGACAGGATGCCTGCTGAGTGATTGAACCTTACAATAATATATTGCTCATCTTTGTAGGTTAACTTCTAACCTAGCGTATTATTTTATGGAACTGATATCTTTCCAAAACTGCTGAAGTCTCTTCTCCAGCTCGGAACACTATTGCATTTAGCCTTTGTTCCCCTGATAGCATGGAAAGTGTGCTGTATTCAGCAGTGATAAACTGTGCAAGCTGCATGTAACCCAAATGGTAGTTAAAGGTGGCAGCATGTCCCAAGGGAGGTACTGAGTGCACCCAGACACAAACTATCTTTGTGCCTTAACATTGCTGCCAGAACACTGCTGGTGCATCTAGCATGGAATAAATATTAGCTGTTGGGCACTTCTCCCAGAACATCTTCTCCTGTACATATTGGAAGTCACCCCATATTTATGTGAGTTATGCATAAATGGAGTGACAGTATGTTGGGAGGTCCTTACAGGTTGTTTTTTGTCCCCTAAGTTTCTAAAATACACATTTAGTGGATGTTCTCACCTAATGAAGACTTTCCCGTTTTCTGAATTGTTAGATTTCTGGCATTTTGTATCATTGTTTTGGTTCACATAGTACTTTACTGAAATGTTTTCTGTCCTTCCGTATGACTTGTTCCATATTGTGCTGTGTCCTCTACATGAAGAAACATGATTTCCGTGGGTTTGTCCTTAAAGAAGCATCAGCCAAAGCTGTTTGTGCCACTGCATTTGTTTGCTTTTCTCTGCTTTCCAGTTTAAAAGCCTGCTTAAAATCTTCTGGATTTTAAGTGCCCGTAAGACTACTGCGTGATGAGTCAGAGACATCTGTCCCTCTTACACGGTCCCCCTCCCTACCAGAAGTGTCCCCAGTGATGTTTCCCTCATGAATCTGCTGTTTCAATCATCTTCTTGGCAAGGTATTAAGCCTTCTTTTTCTGCTTCTCTTTCCAGTCCTCCATGGTGTTACTGGGAGACTTTTCAGAGAATATTCATTGTCTGCGTTTTCCTTTCCCAGAGCCTAAATTTTGCTCCCAGGATCTCTTTCCTGCCCTCCTGTATGCAATTTGTGCCATAATGAGCTATGCTTTCCCCCAATACCTCCTGAAAGGCAATTCGGACTCCTGTGAGGTCTATTGCCTTAGTCTTGGCAGTCAAATCATCATGTAATCCACTCTCAGGTTGCAGCCCCACCTGCCCGTTTGTCGATGGTAGGAATCAGCTTCAAGCCTGCATTATGGTTTTACAGAGGTGCCTAACTCTTGGCAGGAGACCAATGCCTGAGCATGCAAAGAGACCAAGTTTCAGATGTGTGCTTTTGCTTGGCTTTTCCTGTTGTGCTGGCTCTCCTGTCTTTCCATCAAGACCTTGCCAACAGTGCACAGAGAACATGGGCCCTGGCTTAGTATCTGCATTTTAGTCTTAAGGCTGGGTTGTCCAATGCCTAAGTTACTTTCTTGACTGCTGGCCTGACTTATTTGGACCCAGAATCAAGATTTGGAAAGAATTCCTTATTGCTTTTGGCAGAAGGCTTTGGGTTTAACAGGCCATCCACTTTATATTTTGACTTCTAGATGTCTGGCAGCACTCCTGGAACAGTAGCTCTTACTAGGTTGCTTTACAAGGAGAAACCTCCAGCAGATGGGCACGAGGGTCTTATGGACAGGCTCTATCTCACATGCTCTTGGGAGGGATCACAACTTCACATCATCAACTCTGTGTGGCTGATGCCTAACATCTCCTGTATGGCTTCATTTGCAGCAGATCTGTGAAGTGAGCACATGTGGACGTATCCAAGACAGCTCATGCATTCTGGTAGTCACGGGTTTGCTACATGATTCAATCGTCCAGCATGTGTGCTGTACGAGGGGTGTAGTACACGGGCTCTATCTATTCTAGAATTTCTGACAATATCCCATTGGAATATCTGGACTGTTGGTTTTTATAATGAGCTGCTGTGTAGTCAGACACATCTAAACCAGAAAGTCCTCCGAGTCTAGACTCAGATGTGGAATTTATGATCTTCTCTAGCTTGTAGTCACTTCAAGGCCTGCAAGATCCTCTGTTTTCTGTGACAAATCTATGTCAGTGTACGATTGCAGATTCTTACATATTTTCTTCCTTCTTTAGCTCTATTCTGCTCCCTCCCTCCAAGCAGTAGGCTGTGTATGAAGTACCCAGTACAATCCTACCAGCTATGAAGACTCATTTGAATTCAGCACACCCTTGTGTGTCCTGCTGAGTGTTCTATCAATGTGCCGGCTTTGCTGTATTAACCCAGGAGCAAGGGAAACTGCAAGTCACTCAATCCTTGGCCCACAACAGGTTTATTTTATTTAATGAAGTTTGAGTCATTTTATGGCAGAACTGGGCTGCAATTCCAGCTGAGCCCTTTCGAGCCTGTACATTCCTCTCTGCTGCACACCTCTGGAGTGTGCAGCAAAAATGCAAATTAATGAAGACAAAGAGGGGAGATGTTCCTGATGTGGTTATTCTTCTCTCTTGTTAGGGCATCGGTGCTCAGGCAATACTGGAAGAAGCTGCAATATTATCACTTCACTCATCACAATAACGTTAGTGTTTTTCTCGGGGCAAGTAGCCATTGACGACTTTGATATTTCTGTCTCTCAACAAACTCACCCTTTCCTGCGATATGTTAATATGCAATATTGTAAATTACCTATTGAGATCTTTTTGCTCCTAGACATGTCAAAAACATCAAAGATGCTTTGTTGGAAAAGTAAGTAAAAAAACAATCGGGCAAAAAGCAATAAGTCAAAACTGGAGAGGTGCACAACTGACATACGCCTGTGATGACTACAGCCCAAGCACATTTCTTTTTTAACTTTGCCATCCCTCTCTGTCTCATGTAATCATAAATAAGTTAAGTGCTTTGCAATCTGTGGAATGTGTTTTTTCATGTGACCACCATCTGGGCTGCTATTTCTCTGGCCTTTTGTACCTCTCTTTGTTGTTTGGGTTACTGATAGTTGTCTGTCTGGTGGTGTTTGAGTTTAGCTTTCTCCCTTGACCTCGCAACAAGTTACAGCTAGAAACTTTCCCTAATTTTATCTTCAAAGTTTACACTTCTCTTAGCCCCAACAAACATATCTGAATTCTACAATTTATTCCTGTCAATACACTGCGTTTCGCTTTTAACAAGTGAGTGTTTGTCTACAGAAGGAGATATCAGTCAGGAATAACTCTGGATTATCACCCTGTGGAAGCTCACATTTAAGGTCCATTGCCTTTGGAAATGGATGCAGATTATTTGCACTCTTATTCCAGAATCCATATCTTGTCAGAGAGTCTTCAGGAATCCTTTAATTTCCACACACCCCCCCTGCCATTGAACTCAGTATCCAGTGTCAAAGAAGCCTGAATTTCAGCCTTCATCAAACCTGCTTTCTCGTTCAGCTGAGATTTCTTTCTAGCGTGTGGGACTTGAGATATGCTGGAGATGGGTCTGTCAGACTGGTCGTCTGGTAAGTGCTCACTGAAGGTGATAGAAACCACTCCAATGACTCCAAGGATAATTGGGCCAGTCCCTGAGAACGTCAAACCAAACAAAACCAGATGTATTCCAGGATGCCACTTCCTTAACCCTTCTTTTATATTATTTCCCAGCCCTGTGTGTTATCAGGTTTGTTTGTTCACTTGCGTGTTTGGTTTTTGTTTTTTTTTTTTTTTTTTAATGACCAGTCAGTTCCTTTTCTGGCTTTTATGACTCTGAGATGAGAGAGGTAATTTTGAACACAGATTCACTTTCTCGTGCCCAGTCTACATTTATTCCCCTCAGCTGAGGACAGTGAGTTCTGCAGCTTCCTGCAGGCCTTGGGTTTGGTGTGTGTCAGTGGGATGTGCTGCTCCACTTGACTTGCTCTGCTTATGGGTAATTTGATAAGTGATAATCATGGTCTGCAAGGAATGCCAACCCTGTCATTCATGCCATTCCAGTTCATGTCTTCATTTTGTCTGGAAAAGCCACTGTGTCAGTTTCTAGAGGACTTTCTAGCTCCCCCTGCTTTTAAAACAGGCACTTGTCTCTTCAGCTCTTCTGTGTACATGAAAGATATCATACATTTAAATTAAATGTTTTCTTTTATTAAATCTTAGGCAATGTTCTCTTTATTCCATGATCTGCGGGGAGAGAAGTATCACAGGCTGTTCTTGGTCTGTGGAGGGTAGAAGCCTGCCCATAAGTTAAACTCAAAACTCACAGTGCTCTGAATTCTGTTTATAGATGAGGGCAAAACAGAGAGAGAAAAAAGGAAGGGGCTGAAAGCACAGGGGAATCAGAAATGCCAAAGAAGAACCTGTAAGCCCTGACTTCTGTATAGCATTTGGCGTCTATGGCATCATTTGGCTTAAATAAATAGTGCCTGCGGTAGAGACTAGTGGGTGCATGCAGTGGGGCTGATGGATGCTGGGGGTGAGGCCGGTTCCACGGTGAGGCCAGTGGAGGCTGTGGCAAAGGCAAGGGGTGCCACGGTGAGGCCAGGGGTTGCTGGTGGTGAGGCCAATTCCGGCAGTAAAGGCTTGTGGATGCCTCGGTGAGGATAGTGGGGGCTGTGGTGAGGTAGGTGAGGCCAGTGGGTGCTGACAGTGAGAATGGTGGGTGCTGTGGTGGGGTTGGTGAGGGAGGTGGGTGCTGCGCTGAGCACCAATGCCATGGTGAGGACTGGTGGGCGCCCAAAGTAAGTTTGGTGCCGCGGTGAGAGTGATGGGTGCCGTGGTGAGGTGGGTGAAGGTGGTGGGTGCTGCATTGAGGTGGGTGGGTGCTCTGCTGAGCACCAGTGTCATGGTGAGGACTGGTGGGTGCTGTGGAGAGGTCAGTGATGATGGTGGGTGCTGCAGGGAGGTCAGCGATGCTGGTGGGTGCTGTGGAGAGGTTGGTGATGATGGTGGGTGCTGCAGGGAGCTTGGGGATGCTGTTGGATGCTGTTGGGAGGTCGAGGGTGCTGGTGGATGCTGTGGGAGCTCAAGGATGCAGGTGGATGCTGTTGGGAGATCGGGGATGCTGTTGGACTCTGTCGGGAGCTCGGGGATGCTGTCGGGAGCTCGGGGATGCTGTTGGACGCTGTCGGGAGCTCGGGGATGCTGTCGGGCGGCAGCGAGCGCTCGCCGCGCGTCTCCGCCGCGGGGAACACTAGAGGTCACTCTGTGACCAGGGATGGAGCGCGGCTTTCGGGGCCTCGGGAAGGTCAGCGGCTGCTAATCCGTATAAATTGCTGAACTACAGGCAAAATTTGTACCTAATTAGGAGCCGCTTTGATGCGGCAGGGCTGCTGTCCTGACGCTAGAGCCGATTTCCCACCGGGATCTCCCACCCGAGCCCCCAGCCCGGGCTGGTGTTCCCGCACCGAGCAGCTCCCGGCGGTTCCCGGCCTCTTTCCAAGGTGTCCTGACCTGCCTCCCTCCACCCTTCCTGCCAGAGGGCTCATCAGCCTGGCCAGGAATCCATTTAGCAGGAGCTGCCCGGCGAGCCTCGGGAAAGCTGGGTTAAGGCTGTCCGCAGCCAGCTGCGCGCTGAGCTGCCGGCTGGGGATCCCCGAGCGAAAGGATTTAACTTTATTCCCTAATAATCCCTTTTCTCTCAGACAGGTCAGACCAGAGAGGCTGCCGCTGCAGCTTTCAGTCTCGCTGGCATTGCTGGTATTGGTTTCAGGGCTGGTCAGTCATGCACGACATCTGTGGCGTCTTGGTGAAAAGTTTTCCTTTTAATATTATTTTGTTGAACTTGTTTACTCCGGACGCTCAAAAACGCAGGGTGCCTCTGCTTTTCAGTTCCTTGAAATACCTCTGCAGAAGTTATTCTGAGTGAAAGATTTCAATGATTTCTTCCCTAGCCTTGGAAAGATATATAATTTGGAGTCAGCTGAATCTACTTAGAAGATGGCTGCATAAAGAGAAATTAATTCTTCTTGATAAACAAGGAATAAGAAAAATAGTAAAAAATGCCTCATTTTTGACCGATAAATAAAGCCTGTTCTTGCCCTTCCTCCAATCTCCCAAAGAATCAAAGGTGAACCTGATAAGAGGGCGAACAAAACATTTTAGTTGACCTAAAGCATTTTTGCTAATTTATTTTCACTTTGGCTGTAAAAGGCAAAGCCAGTTATTCACACGACTTTATTTGTAAGCCTCCTCTTAGCTCCTGTGGAGTCCAGGTGTCTGCTGGCAGGGAAAGGAATATGCCCCACCTCCCTTCCTCTCCACGGAATGTGCCATTAGTGACCCCATGTTGCTGGAGGTTTCTAATGCTCTCACAAGGGTTTCATGGCATGAGGAGGCTTTGCACGTCCCCCATTAGGGCAGGTACCTGGTTGTGGCTGGATTCCATGGCGGTGCAAACATCTCACAAATCTAGTCAGAAATAATTGGGATAACAGGGACTCCTTAGTCTTCGTTCACTCGAGGGTCACGGGACGTCAGATTTGACTTTGCTATTGAAGTCAGCTAATGTACTGGAAATGCCTTCATTTTCTCCCTCTGGAGGCGTGGGTTCAAATCTGCCATAAATTACAAGTGACACGGGTTCAGTAGTCTTAATTAAATCCCATGAGGTTATTTTTGTGTGTCAACACTCCCCTTCTCCTCCCTTCTGCACCATTTGGAGCAGCCGAAGGGCAAGGAGGACTTCAGCACTGTAGGTGGAAGTTCTCAGTGCAGTGTTCAACTGTGCAAGTAAGCTCAGGGCTGGGTGTACACCCGGACTCTTGCCTGGCCTGGTATCAATCTTCCATTGAACTTGTAATGCGGTGTGTATTCTTTGTACATTTAAAGCATTCGGTTTTGTGCAAGATCGTTGTTCCTTGTAGGGAGATAACTGACTATAGAGGATTTCGGTTATCTACAGCATCTTACCGGCCTGGAATTAATTGATTTCCAATCTACTCTCTAAAGGTGCAGAATAGAGGTGATCAATGTTACAGTGCTGATGTGAATAAAGCATGCCCCCTAATCTGCATTATCAACGGCCCACTTCCTGATATCCTGAGCTGACCTGGTCATGACTGTCTCTTACACAGATAAATACGCTGGCTGTTGCTAACATGGCCTGAAAACCTTTAAAATAGGAACAAATCAGATTCAGTGTAGTTTTTTCCGGGAGTGGCTAGGCTGATTCAAGCCTCTTTTAAACTAATACTTTTGTAAAGGCACTAGATGTTGCTAGCATTTCTCTTAGCTCGGGTTTAAATTAAAAGCTTTGGTTGGTTTACGGATTTTCCTATCAGCATGTTTAAAAAAAGGGGAAGGAAAGGAAAAAACATGAAACCCGGAGGGGGGAAAAGAGAGGCTGAAAACATACCACTTAGAGAAGAACTGTTTAGAGAGCAGGTTTTTATTTAATAAACAGTGATCAATTGAATTGATTAACCATGAACACATTACAACAGAGTTTGTTGTTGCTGTTGATGATAATTGCAGTTCATGTGCATGAGAATATTAAATGGTTGTTTGCAGGATCATTTTCTTGCTCTTTTCATTTAACAGAATGGAGAAAACAACAACTGTTGACAGTGATTTTGGTTAGGACTCCAGCGCTGCAGACTGTGCCCTGAGGATGCCTGTGCAATAACTCTATCAATTGTGGCCATTTACTCTCTACTTCCAGACATTTCTGCAAACCTTGCAGCTGTTTTTTTACTAATTCGCTTGGTAATTAGATCTTATCATGCTGGCTCCATGGCTTTACATAAACTGTAAGCATTTGGAGCTGCCATGTAAGACATTTTAGAGTTGTCTGTGTTGGTTTGTGCTGCTCTGCAAAGGCCAAGGTGCTCTCACAAAGCAGTAGGAATAGGGAAGCCATTGTAGCAAATAAGTTCCTGCTGATTTAAGACGGTTTCTGTAGAGGAAGGGAGTTCCTTCACTTAAATAAATCACTGGAAGCCAAGCAGCATTGGTGGGTTTCATCCTGCTGGATGCTGAGCACAAACTGGGAGCTCTGCTGCTACCCTCTCCTTCATCCTCCAATACACATCTTTGCAGTAGGAGTGAAGAGCTCCTATTTTACTGTTTCAGATATCCCAGTGATGTTAAGGAGAGGAATATTACAATCTTGTGAGCTCAGGGTCAAGACCTGGTATCAGTCGTGCCCAAACAAGGTGGGCAGAAAGACAGTGAGCCCTTTTGTGCCAGCAAATCATGTTGGAATGGCTTTATGCAGTAGTATGTGTAGTACAATTTTAGAACAGTGGATCTAGGAGCTGTTGCTGGGGGAATGGCCTCACTCACAAACCCTATTGATCTCACAGGAGAAAATGCTCTGCCAGTGACTGCACAGCTGGGCCCGCCTCAAACACCGTAGCATCTGATGGTCTTCCTATTTGAAAACAGAGAAGCCATTCCTGTGCAAGCTAATGATTTGCAGTGAAACAATGAGATAGATTGAGTGTGATGAGAGTGTAGAAAAAGATTCCCTGTGACACATCTGCACTGGCTGGTGGGTGCAGCCACATCAAACCTCAGGGCAATGAAGATCGGGGAAGAAATTCTTCAGTAACTAGATGCAAGCTTTCTCAGAGCCTGATGCAGTGTTCACCATCCAAAGATATTCTGCTTGCCAGTCCTGGGCTAACACGGCTAAACAGTGGTGGATGTGATGGTGACAGTCTGGGCCGTATGAGCTTACTGACATAGCCGTCTCCTAGCAGTGGTGCTGCAGTCTCCTGCTCCTGGTGCAGTGCAGAACAGCTACAGGTCAGAAGAGCGTCACACGTGTACCTGATGACTGACAGCTAGCTGGGAACTCGGTTTTCAGATCACATCTTTGGTTCTGTCAGTTCTGTGCTGCTCCAGGGAGAGGCAGGGTATGGTTTGTTTTCAGGATTGTTGTTTGCTGTCTGTAGATCCCTTCAGTCACAGTATGGGTTTCTGTTTTGTACTCTGTGTGCTTTGCACTTCCCCCAGGAGTTCAAGCTGGGCTGCCTGTGCCTCAGAAAATTGTCTTTGCTTTTATGAATTGAGAGATGTACCCTGTAACATCAGTGAAGGTCCCATAAACAGCAACACTGCACAGTTTGCGGCTCTACAGTTCCCCCTAGTTATGAATGACAGTCAATTAACAGGACCCCAAAGAGAGTTTGAATGTAGCAGATGTCAGGGTAACATAAAACTCTTAAGCTTTTTTATGTTTAAACAGATCGTTACAAAATTTTGCAAGAAAATCTCGTGGACACGAAAATACTAGAGGGAGAGACAGCTTTTCCAGATGGGCTTTGGTGGTTGTATCTGTCAGGTGATACTGGCAGACGTCATCGTAAAAATATTTTCACCGCTTGTAAAGGAGCAGTAGTAATGCAGTAAATGTGAGGGTCTGAAGAGGAACGTGTGGCAACTTCTATAGGTAGAAGGGTTAACTTTTATTAGATAACTGTTACAGTTGGGAAATACAGATAAACTTTTGGGGATAGGAGCCCTACTTTCAGGAATTTTTCTGGAGTTCTGGAAAGCTGTAGCTCCAGGGATAAACAAGTCTTTTGGAGTGCACCTTTGATAGCATGGTGGGACTTTCTAAAGGATGTTGTGGTTTGGGGCTGCTTTTAGAAGCAGAACAACTGTACCCTGTGGTTCTTAAATCTGTACTCCTGTTTGAGCTGTTCTCTGAAGGCTACGATCTGTCTGGGACATGGTGAGAGAATGCCTTTGGCACCCCTAGGGCTGATCCCTTTGGTGGAACTTTTGCCCTGACTCCCTTCTTGCCAGGAGGGATACTAGCGAAAAGGGCAGAGGTGGTTCTATTAGAAGGATTAGAGGAGTCTGCATGGGTGATCTTTTCTCCTCCAGTACTTCAAAAAGTTCCTGTAACATGTTTTAGGCAATATCATCATCTCAGTGAAATCATAGCTATATCTTAACTCGTACTTGTGCCAAAAATGATATTATGGGCTCTTGGGTGAATTCACTGAATTTACTGAGTAAAGTGTAATCAGTTCAGAAACAGACAAATTTGGACCAAGTGAATATGCTCGGCATACATTTGTGTTACAGACTCCAGTGTTTGCCAGCTGCTGATCCAATGCATGTCCTAGAAACTCCAGTGTGAATAGTATGTGTGCATTTTGTGTCACATGGAGACTTTCAGACCCAGTGAAATCTAAATGCTTCTATCAACCTAGATAAATGCAATAACTGGGAAACTGAGCACATATATCTATATATAGAGAGAGACAGATAGATAGATCCAGGTGTATCAGGTATTTGAAATTTCTCTCAGTAATAAACCCTCAGGAGAAGTTCGGCTTCAGTGTCAAGCTTTGATCCAAATATATACCAACTTCAGAAAAGTTTAGTTTGAAATCTCTAAATTATCACTACCAAGCACTACAGATAAATCCTCACACCCAGTAATGGCTGATGTGCTCATAAATTTCAACGATGGCTGTGAAACAGGAATTGCAGGTAGATGGATCTCAAGACAACTGAACAATGACAGCAACATATGCCTTTGGGATCTTAATAATAGCAACAATAATAACAACAATAATCACTGTTTTTTATATATATGTATTTAAATAAGTGAGTTGAAACATCTGTCTGTCTGTTCTACAGAATACATAGATAACTATCCCAGCTCTGGACAAATGCGATTGGAAGCTGGATCCAGTACGGTCAGACCTGCACAACAAATTAATTACCCCAGGAACCAAGTGTTTTAGTATGGAGGTAAAGCTGTGCTAATACAGGACAAGGGCTGTTCTCTGTGCCAAGTAGATATCTTGGGTCATTTGGAGTCACCTGGGACGTGTGTGTAGCAGGACACGTCACTGTGGGTATGGTTCTCGGGTCTGAGCGTGGCACTTTAATCAGCTGGGCACACATCTCCCCTTGGCTGCACCATACAGGCTGTGGTGGGGAGGATGCTCTTTTTCCCTTTATACGGCAGCATGTAGAGAGAGAATTTACTCCTCAGGTTTTGAAAGCTCTGTGTGAACTTCGATATGATCATGCCAGTTTTAATCAGAGAAATGTACTGTGGATGTCACCTGCATTTTTATCCCGTTCTCTTTGACAGAAATAGAATTTAAAGTTCTGCTGGAGATAGAAAGGGCAGAAAACTCCACTTCTAGACTCATTTTGCTTGCTGTTATTCTGCTACCATAATTACCTCTAAACATAATTATGGGCAAGACAAATGACATTTTTAGCTTTGGTCTTAAAAGACAAGAGTTAATTTCAGGCTTTGACCAGAACTATGTTAATTAGCCTCTACTCACTCTCTTTGTATGGAAGTACATCACCCAGGACTTACCAGAGGTTGCCTTTCCTGTATCTTTGAGTAATGAAAGGACACGGCATGGCAACCAAATCAAGGGCTGCTGCATTAACAAGGCCACTTTTCTGCCCATTTATCATCTATTAAAGGTGCACTAGTTTGTAAAGTAACACCACCTTCAGCAGGGCCGCCAAGAATGACTCCTCATTTATTTTCTGCATGGTTTAAGTTGGAGTTAGACCCACCTTGTAGCTCAGAGGTGACAGCCAGTAAGAAAAAGTACACTAATTGAGACATCTCAAGGGAGAAATAGAAGAAAACTGAAAAGGTAATTAGAATGAGAGGGTTTCAAGCTGGGTAAGTAAAATCGAATGGAGGTGCATATTAGGGGCTGTTACAGATGGGAAAGAAAGTACTTGGAGAATAAAAAAAGAAAAATGAATATTAGAGAACAGAGAACCCTTTTCACACTTGAAGAATAGAGGAGAGAGATAAAAAATAATGTAACACTGGAGATAGAGGCTGGGAAAAAAAAGCTCCAGAAATATGAAGGACATATTTAAATGTAAGAGAGGAAGAATGGGAAAAAATAATAGAGCAGATCAATTACTAGAGCTGCAGCTAAGGAAGGAGAAACTGTCAAATGAGTATTTCTGGTGCTGTGGAAATGTGCCTGTCCTTTGTGGGGGGTGCCGACTGTGTTTGGTCTGTATAGGAGGGTTTTTTTTGGGGGGCTAACTCAATATTTGAATTTGCTGTAGTTTCAGTAGCCCAAATGGAGCACTGGGATGAATGCCTGCCTGGGAAGAACTGGATTAATTAGATGTTATTTGGCAGAGCTTATAGCTGCTACCAGGCCTTTCTCTAGTAGTTGAAGTTTTAGATCCTCAACAATATTGCCTCTTGTCTCTTTTGCTTTAGTGTCAATGTTTAGGGATATATTAATGTCCCGTCCCTTTTTTTTTTTTTTTTTTCCACTTTTAAACCTTGCCTTACCTGCTAGAAAAGAATCACGAGTTGCTCCTGGGTCATTTCCACCTCACACACAGGGAAGGTGAAGTTGCTCTACATTCCCTCAGGCTTATGTAAACCCAAACCAAAGCAGACAGTCACACAAAGAGAAACACTTTTCTGGCTAAGAGTGGAAGGTGGCCATTGCTTTCCATTGTGGTCACAGCTGGTTAGGCAATGTTTCCCCTTTTGGCCCCTCCAGAGGCTGGAAGTGAAGATCAACTTCAGCGGTAAGTAGAGGAGATGGAGCATGGCTTCCCCTGGCTGCAGGGCTGGGAGGTGGGACCCCAGAGCCGGAGTTATCGCAGGTGAGTTACTAACTCTGAAACACCCGTAATCTCAGTAGCTGTGGGCTGGACGGACTGAGGGATGACTCTGTATCGCAATGAAGTGTTGCATGGAGGTATCTGCGCTAACTCTAAACAGGAAACCCATGCTTCCTCCCTCAAGTAAATTATTCAAGAGAAATGGGTAAGAGTTATGCCTCTGGCTGTCTTTGTGGGGCTGGACCAGCAGTATTTGTTCGCATAAGAACATATTTGTACAACATAATATTCAACAACCAATACATTTAATACTGGTTTTAGATACTAATTTTTATCCTTGAAATTAATATTCATTTACTATGGAAATGGAGTTTTCTGATCCAAGTACAATATTCGTGGTTTTAGTTGTTGGTCTCAACAGAGCATTTTTCCTATGCATTGTCTGTTAGATTTTTCTGTTATACACTTCACTGATAAAGTAATCAGAAAAAGGTTTGTTGTTTCATAAAATTTGTACTGGCTTCTGCTGAAAATTCTAAAAACTTTGAAGCTGTTAATAACACACTTGCATTCTGTAGGTGCTGAAATTTTTTGGACACTTGATCAAAATCTGTTTTCATATTTCCATTTTATTTTTTTGGTATTTAAGAAAATTAATTCAGAGACTGATGACTAAAAATTTAATTAAATTTCAGAGTCTGATTCTGTTCTTATGAAGGAAAAACTAAAACCAATTGAAAATCTCCTAAAACTGAGAGAAGAAGAACCCCCTCCAAACTTTAAAAAGGTAAAAATTCCAATACACTTCAAACAGAAGATGTATTATGAAAATAATATAAAACAGAAAATCAGATCATGATGGTGGACGTATCCTGGCTATTTCCTGTTGTTATAAAGGCCATTTGTATGGCAGGAGTGTTCATGAACCGTCAGGAATGCAACATTTGTCATTAGATGCTGTCCAAAGACAGAAAATATACACCTTCACCCCAAGTTAATTACTTTAGTCATGGAAATGCTCTGACCATATGCTTCCAGGATAACAAATGAATTTGTACTTTCCTTTTGAAAGATACAGTCAGCCTTCTGCACAAGAAAACAGTGGCAAGTTCAGCGGAAAATGACAATGCCCTGAGTACCAGAGTTTCAAAGATCACAAGCTTGCTCTAAGGACTTGAAAAACAAAGAAAACCCTGTGACAGAATATTCTACTTCATTCATCATTTGAAACCCTGCCTCTAAAAGTGCTAAGAACAAATTATTTTCAATATGACTTAGCCCCAGGAGATTTGATAAAAGGGGCTTTTCTTTTCAGGCTGGCTAATGTGGTCTTTCAATGTGGTCTGCAGAAGACCTTAATGACTCGGATGGCAGTTTGGAGACTCCCTCAGACTCAGCAAAATTTTCTGATCGAAGGGAACAAAACTCAAAGATGTGTAACAAGTCTGAAGGAATAAGGGAGCTGGGTAAGACAGTGCTCACTCATCAGCCTGTTTAGCCTGGAAATGTCCTGGGGATAGGTGGAAAACAAATTAATATCCCATCACCAACCTCCTGTAGGTTCTCCAGTGCTCAAGTGTTCCAAGTAAGGAAAGCACCTTTCACAGCTGGGAGAGATCTGTCTTACTTCCACTCCAGATAGACCCACACAGATGGTTTTCTCAAAAAGAGAGCTAGTGAGGAGCTGCAGTCTTTCTTTCTTACACAGAGTCTATTTTACCAGTGCTAAATCAGCATTTACCAGAGCTGCCTTCTCAAGTTGGCGTTGAAGATTTGGGATTTACGAAGTTGTCTTTCTTTCCTTGAGGGGAAATGCAGACCTCTTTTGTCACCTCCCTTAAACTAATGCCCTGTTCTATTCCTTGCAGACATTTCCTCCTGACACCAGCTGGTGATCCACTGATAACTCTGAGGAAAGGCAGCAACCAGCAGGCCCATGAGTGACTGGTTCTCAAATGAAGGAGTCCCTAATGTAGAAATTGTTCACTCTTATGTCAACAATTTTGTTATTTCTTTGCTTGTGCTGCTTTAAGGTGGCCCCTTAGACTGTGTGACCAGTAAGCATATGGGATTCATTTGAATATACTTTCATTTCCTTCAGTATGGGTCCATGCAATTAAACCGCTAATGCCATAGATGGTCTTAGGTATATACAGAAGCATTCAAATTAGATGTTTTATTGCTAATGATCAGTTCATCTGATTTCATCTTCAATAATCATTGCTTGGTTATACTCACAAAAATCTAAATAGGAGCAACATGCATCAGAACAGACCCAAAGGATTTCAAGTTTCACTTATGATCCAATAATCAGGGAGTCGGTAAAGCAAATTCACTGTTCTCAGGGTAGACTTCTGTCTGGCAGGGATTGCAACCCTGTCATCAGACTGTCCCTGTTAACATTCATTTTGCATGGAAGCTGTAAGCTGCATTCCTTGAAAGTACCTAATTTTTCCAGCTGCTTCTTGTTATCTGTGTTTCTGGAAAGAAATGTCATCAGTTATTTCCCAATAGTTGAATTCTGCTTTCTATTTGGGTTTAATTTCTTATGTACAATTGTGTAAGGTAAATGTCTCTTTATATATGTTTATGCCGTGATATTGCTATCTCTGTCAGTGTACAGATCTAGGCAGACAAATGAGATGAACAAACAGAAACAAGTATCCTTAAATATCCCCAAGATCTTCACCCAATGTTCTAAAGAAGTGGAGAGAACAGATAATGTGTCCTCCCTGACTGTACTGCTGGGATACATGCATTAGGAGTTTGATGCCCTTCAGCAGATAATCTTGTGATTTCTCGTCAACTGTCTGTTTTCTGAAATTCTGTTTGCCCTTTTGAAAAGTTTAGCATAAACAACATCATTAATTAGGTTTTACAGTCCAATAATAATTAGTAATACTGGACACCAGTGCCAGTCAGCCTGTTTATTCCGAGATACCTGTCTGCCTCAGCTTTTCTGTTTCTCTCTCTCTCTCTTTTTTTTTTTTTTTTTAAGTAGTGAGGAAAACACCTGAATAATTCAGCAAGAACCTTTTACATTATGAACAATATAATCAGCTGGCAAGGGTGAGATATCTTATTTCTACAGGACGTTAACTCAAGTATTACAAGTGACTGCAAGATTAATGCCAAACGCAGTAGGTGAGGATACACATTTTCCTCATTGTTTAAGGCACAAGGATTGCGAGAAGACTGTGTATTCCTCACCATGCCTACCTAATGCCATTTAATAATTTAAATCCATTAATCGGTTAAGATGAAGATTTAGTGTTGCTTGACTCACCACCGCCCAGTGGTGTGTTTGTCTGGGCTAAATAAAAGATCTTAAAATATTGTCATCTTACAAGGGACCTGAGAATACCATGGGTTTCTTTGTGAAAGGCTTCAGGTTTGACTGGGGAAAAGGGGTGTTACTATGCCAAAAGTGCTTAAGTAAACAATAACATCTGTACATCATAAGTAGATGTCTGAGAATATTAGCTGTTTATTTCATTGACGTACTCTGAAGAGTCTATGGGGGGCTCTTTCAAGAGTCAGGACCTCAATGTAATATACAAGCTTTGATTCTGATATTTCCCTTGATAACTGTACTCTACCATATTGGGGTCAGAAGTCAGCAAAGGTTCATTGGCTGTTGTAATGCTCACTGTCACCAGTAATAAGTACAAAGGACTTGCTTTAAAAGCTGGCTTATAAAACTTTAAGGAAACTTGGATTGCTTAAGTGAACTTCCAAGGCTCTTCAGGGGCCAAGTGCACTTTGGTTGTCTACTTATATTAATTTCACAGAGTTGAAAGGGTCAAGCAATGCAGTTGGTGATGCTTATTAATTTATGAAACACAGAATCTTGCACTATCTCTCTTTGACCACTTTTGCTCTCCTTTTAGAAAATTTAATATACATTAAAGCTTGCTAGACAAGGGCGCCCTAAAGGATTAAGCCCAAAGTTCACAGCTGGACTAAAAGGTTCAAAGACGTTGTATCCACCACACTGATTTGATTCCAAGTGACATTCAAACAACGGAACCAAATTGTGGATGTTTGAGTGTGTAAGGAAACAGCAATTAGAGGAATACCACAGAATGGCAAAGGATTAGGATTTATTTTCCTTAAAATGGTAAAACTGATTACAGTCTTGCTCTTTCTTTCATGGAGGGCTGTGTTTGATCACATCAGCTTTTGGGGTCAATGGTTGTCAAGAACGTATTTTGGTGTTGCGATACAGCTTGCCAAGTTCTAAATGTTCATGCGGTCCTGGTAACTTTACAGAATATATTTGATCATTGTGGTGATGCTGAACTGTGTTCTGGGTAGGCAGGAAAATATTAGCCAGAAGGGAAAAAGGAAAAGAGAAATGGATAGCTGCTGAAGTAACAGGATTAGGATTTAGAAACCTGACATAATCCTATTCAGGGGTATTTCTGCATTCTGTTTACTTGCTTTTGAATTGCTTTGGTGTCTTGTCCAAGGGAGATAATTCCAGAAGTCATTCACACCCAGGCTGCAAATCCGATACTGCATTCAGGTGACAAATGGAGTGTGATTGCAAAGCTACCCAGAAAATTGGAAATCAAATTGGCTGTGATGGTCGGTCTATGTGGTCTCTTTTTGGAATCAACAAGAGGGAGAAGAAAATGAAGGACAGGGAAATGAAGTGTGTCCTACTGTACAGAAGATGAGTTTATTTAGCCAGAGTTGGTAAAGGGGAAAGCAAATTTCCTGTTATGTCAGCCCCGATTCCTGAGGCCTCAGGGAACACTCACCTTGAGGAAGCAGTTGTACTTCGCTGCAAGTTTGCTGTTGCAAAGAGAGACTCTAACCCCTGTAAGGGAGTCCCAGCGGTGAAGACTGTTTACATTGCAGCTGGGCCAAAGAGCCTTGGATAAGACTGTGGGGCCCTGTGGTGCATCACATGCTGGGAGAAAGTCTGTGGCTGGAGAGAATTCGTAGCTTTCATGAGTGGAAAAGAACAAAAATGAAGGGGAGGCAAAACAGCTGGGAAGAATTTTGTGTGATCCGCAGCACTTTGTTTCCAGCCAGAGAACAGAACTCACATGTCCAGGACTTCACCAGTCTTATTCTTGCATTTTAAACCCTTTAAAAAGAGAGAGCAATGCAGAAAATCCCACAGGATACATGAGAAAAGGGGGTTGTATTGAATCCCTGTTATCATTTCTTTGCATTTACTTGCTAACAAAAAATATTTTACTTCTAGAATGACCTCTGAGATTTTATACTATAGGGTATTTAGTTTAAAATGTGCTGTAACCTTCTTTATTTAATTGATCAGATCAGCCTTGAACACTCAAAGAAAAATCTGCCTGCTCTGAATATTGCCTGAGGATTTAGAAAGGTCTGTCTTGGAAACAAGAATGAGATGAAACAATCATCTGTAAAGCGTGGTAAGAGAGAAAAAGAATAAAGGAACAAGTTATGTTTGACGTGTCTTCTTCCAAGACGTGATTTTTTTTGGTTTTCAGAGTAGACTTTAGATGTGAGAGGTGTTGTGGAGGTGCTCTGTACAGTTTTAAGATGCAGATTTTTCATGGCACCTCTGCAGGCCCTGTAGCCTCTGCAGACTACAGTAACGTGCACCTTGTGCTACTTATGGGAAAGAGTCTGACAGGATCTTATCTTTCTCTGCTCTGTCCTCCATTGGTCCTTGTCACAGAAAAAAGGATAAAGAAAGAAGATCTAAGAGATGAACTGGAACTGTGCTGACCATAGACTTTGTCCAAAAAGTAGGTATGTGTGGAGGTATAACTGTCTTCCTGGTGTTTCCCTGATGATGATCACTTTGGTGTGTGAAGGAGCCCTGAAATACTACCTTTGCCATTTACTCTGTTGGGAACTCAAAACTTGGTTGTCTGAGAGCAGAAATGAATGACTGCCAGAGGTTCTCATGCTGCTCAATGCATTTCCAGTGTCTTGCTATAACAAATATCAAAACACAGGCAATTTTTCTCCTGCTCTGGTAACTTGTAACACCCTTCCCCCCCCCCCCCAATTTCTTTGTTTTGACAACTTGATTTGCAGTAAGGCTGCATTGTTTACCTCTGGAGTTGAAGGAGAAACTCTCCTAATGACAGGTGTCAATCAAGTAAATGTTTGCTATCTTCCACCTGAGCAGAAGCAACACTAAAATTTCAACTGTGTCATTAATAAACAAGGAGCCAATGGATTTGAGAGCGGTGGAAAGCCTGTGATCACTTACACTGAAAGGGATGATTGTCAGTCACACCTCAATGGCATCTGTTTGCAGATATAATGAAGAAAGATTATCATTGCTCTAAGTGACTGCAGCGACTCTGGTCAGCAAATAATAAAAGGTGTTGCAGAGATTGGACCTGCCTCCTGGGTGCTAACAATGTTAAGTGATATCTCAGTAGTATTTTGGGTTGTCATTTATGTGACTGCAATAGAAAACCAGAAGAAAAGGACATTTCTTTTTTGTGACATAATTAATTTCATGCTGTTGTCTAAATTTCTAAGCTGAAAACTCAGTCATGGCCAAAGTCAGCTTATTTGTGCACTGATGACTCAGAAAAGAAGCAATGAAAGACCTTTAAAGCAGAGACCTTGGTTTAGTACTGATACACCTACATAAAATGTCAGCTATATATGAGTTTCCTCTTTCAGATCCTGACAGGGTAGAGAGAGTGATGCCGTCTGTGAACGTGAGCCATTAGCTGTGTCCTGTGGAAATGTAGGAATAAAATACTCTTTTAGTATCCCAGCTTTTCCTGGGTGATAGCTGCCTTTGGGAATTGTGCAGAGTACACAGAATCCTTCTGTGTCTGTCCTTACTAGCCTTAATTTGTAGCTTCAATTAGAGGTTGAAAGGAGCTTAGATATGTGGCCCATCTTCATACAAAGGGACAAATGTGAATAATAATATGGACCAGGTCAGTTTTGCTGAAACCTAGCTACAGCGAGAAGCAAGGAGGCTTCAAGATGTGCTTGTCTTTTACAGATCGAGTTAAGCATCCCAAAGGCTGCCTTGTTTAGCTGGCAGCTGCCCCTGGTTGTCCTGAGTAGGGTGGCTTGGGTAGCAGACTGGAAAATGTAAAAGGTTCAAGAAAAGTCTCTTGACTTTTAAATCCTTTTAACATCCTCAAATTTCTGTTGCAGTCACAGATGATACAATGCAGAGCTGAGAAATTCACCTGCTTTTACATCAGGCAAACACAAAAGCTCTGGGTTTTTTGGGGGGTTTCTTGCGTTACTCGGTAAGCATATTCCATCTCAGTCCAGAACAAAGAGCTAAATCCTACTGAAACGATCAGTCCCCAGGGGCTTGAGGCTATTGTCTCTAATGTACATATAAAAGTCAGTCATACCAGCTGCAGATGAAATCACAGATGAAATCTTACTAATTAATTGCATGAACTTTGTTTCTGCCTGGTTTGAAATTCTCTCAGCCTTGCATAAATATCTAGGCGCCCATACTGTACACCTCAATGGGGCTATTGGTTTTCCAAGGAAGACTAACAATTTTTGTGCCTAAAATAGCCATGCAATTACTTCTGCTCACATGGTCTTGCAGTAACAAAATGGTTTCTGAAAACTGGTTTTGTTCACATGTGATTGAAAAGTTGCCCTACGTTGTTCTGCCAAGTTAGGCACTGATTCAGGTTTATGACCATATCATTAATATTTTAGTACCGCATCAGTAACTGGTTGCTATTAATATGTAGTGAAACAGTGATATAAAAAGGGAGATGTTCCCAATCATTTGGCAGAATTTGCATTACAGCTGGATGAAATTTATAACACATCTTCTGCAACCTACTGGTCTGAACTCCTGTTATTAAATTCTGCTGTGTTTATTTCTCCTTTATGTTCACTTTGGGCAATATTCTATCAAGTTTCCTGGCAAGCACAACAGTGGATATAGCTAATTTCAGCTGACTGCAGGAGAAGGACTTTGTGGAAACTGAATTTTGAATTAGCACTAGTATTTGCAGCAAAAACCTCCCCCTGAGAAGCTTATTCCCCTCAGCCTGGCGTCAGCAGCACTTAAGTGCATGTGAATAGCCCTATTGACTTCAGGTGGGCAGCTGTTTAATTACCTTCCTGAATCAAGGCCAGGACCAGGAAACAAGCTCCCAGCGTACCTGGGTGTGCGCTCAAATGGCTTGTCTCCTGACTGCTGAACTTCTGTGAGTGACCCACAGATTGTTTGACTAGGTAATTTGGCAAATACTTTCCAGTTGAGAATAAATTTGAGGAAATCATCATCCGACGCACAAAGGGAGGTGGAATTTGTGCAGTGTATTTTTCATGACAAGGCAGCTATTGCCCAGATTTATTCAGCCTGCTTGCCTCTTCCTGTTTCAATACTGCCAGCAATCACATTTTTCCCCACGTTTTGTTTAGGAACTCTGAAATGACAGGTCTCTTGCCTTTCTACCAGGAGAGTGGTGTGCTGTACACAGCATGCTGTACACGGGAAGAGGAGGATAAAGAATGACATGCTACTCTGTAAGCTACAACAATTTTTTTTCACACCCGCATCTGCTCTTGTCCCTCTTCTGTTCTCAGATCACTCTTTGGCTTCCCTTAGGAATCCAGCTGTGTCATCACATTGTGTGGCATCCTAATATTTCATACTAAGCTGTAAGCCAATTAGGAATGACTACTTACCATGCTGAATCATAAGAAGGGAAAAGGATAATGTGTCCTTCATATAACGAACCTCCTCTTTTTTGGCAAGACGGATCACCTACACATTATATTTGTAAGCCCTATGCCTTTTCACTCTACCCAATTAGGATACAGCTTCTTTTCGCATTGCTGCAATATTTCAGGGGGATTGTTTACACATGGATGCTTATTGAAAGTGCTGACCTGCTACCATTATACCTCATACCACCTTTCATCTTCAGACACTGAAACACTGGACAAAACTTGATGTTGCAATCCTTTAACAGGATGAGAACACGAGTGCAGCAGAATACAAATACCTTGTCCTGACTTCCTAAATGAACTGGTGACCCCAGATGAGACTATAAACATTATTGCGTGCCACCCAGAGCTGATGAAGATAATGATTAAAGTAAAACTGTGAAATAAAACCTGTTATATCTAAATGGAAGAAGGATGAACCATTGATACATATTTGGGAATGCGTGAAGTGTTTAATAATGAGCATTAGATATTAAAATATATTTCCCAAGCTGAGGTAATTAATGGGCTATTATGTCAGGTGTCTAAGCTGCCCAGACTTCTGGCATAAATAGTGTTCCAGCAGAGGATGCAAAGTATGATTTAAGATTAAATGCAACGGTGTTAGATTTAGCAGAGCAGTTGGGATGCCCCTCTTCTTCCAATTGCTGTTTCTTTTTCCTGAAGTACTAAGTAGCTATTGATAGTATTTATTGTCTGAGAAGCAAGGTAGTCCTTTAAATTTGTCTTTGGATTGCAGGAGTGTTGCAAACTGAAGACTCCCATGACCTGTGTCTGGTACCTGCTATCTTTCAAACCTTGCCTAATCTTGTTAGTTTTCACTGCAAAGCAAGGAGGGCAGCACCCCAAAAGGCAGCACCCCGACCCTACAGAAGCCAGTTAACTACCACTCTCAGGTGACAGATCCTGTGTACCAAGTCACGTTAGGGACTGCATTTGAATAAGAGCCCTGGCTGCAGATACATCCAAGGAGAAAGGATGGCCTTGGATTCAACTTCCCAAGCTGCATTTCCCAACCCAAATCCAGCCATTTTTGCTGCCGTTTTTTCTCGCAGAGGCTGTAGCTAAACAGAGCGTGGGGACCTCTGTTTAAGGCTTCTTCAGCAAGGTCCAGCCATACCTTGCTAGAGTTCAATTTGCTGCTTCGCTGATCACATTCCCTTGCTTTCCCTCACAAATACCTCTGAGACAAACAAATTCTCCCACAGCCTGCCAGGAAAGAACGGTGGTGAGTCACAACACCAGCATCTGTGGCTGAAAGCGTAGGTGCAGGCAGCTGTAGGGGATCAGGGACATCATGCTTTGCTTTCCTGGGTAACTAATCCCACCTGTGCTGAGCAAGTTTGAGGGCTCATATCTACGTGGTGAATGCTGATGGTAGGGTGAAGAGAAGGATGTTAAGAGCTTCTATAAGTAGAAGATAAAGGCTTATGGTATTTTTTTTTGTGACAACTGAAATCTTCAGTAAGTTTAAGTTAGCTCTGCTGAAAGGTTTTGTGCTTTATCTGGAATAATGCTTCTTTTAGAAATGCAGGGGTTTAGAAACCTCTTGGCCTTCAAGAGAACACTGTCTGTTTAGGAGCTGTACCTTTTTGTATTGTTATTCAAAAATGTTTCAGTTAATCATTACTAAAGGCCTTGCTAGCCTGCATTCCAAATTCCTTTTTTAAGAAATGCAGCATGTATATAATTCATGTGGCTCTTCTCCTCGTAGATAAGGACTCGTCTCAAATGTCAGGGTGGGAGGAGGAAAGGATACCTGACCCAGGGGGCAAGAATATTGAATGCACCAGTGTTAGACTTGACATTCCCCTAGTATTCACTGAGATAACATCAATCTTGAGGAACCCTCCTGGTATAAATACAGAGCTGCTGCATTTAATATATATTTCCAAAGGAATTTCATAGTAATTGAGCATTAAATGATGTCCACTTATCGTAAAGTGTTACCGTTTTTATTAAAAATTATAAATGGGCTTCAGCGGAACAGAATATACCAGATTCATACCACCATCTCTATTAGTCTTTATGCTATAATTGTCATTGACCGCCTTTACTGTATTATTTCTAGACAGTTCATAATTTTCCCCGCTGAACAAATGAAGATTTGTGAGCAAAGAAAACCACTGACTGGATTATGTAGCACCATTGATTTTTATTCTACTTGTTTCACAGAATACGCTTAAAAATCTTGCTCTCCCTGTGATGGGCCTTATTAGCACTTGGAGGAGCTGGCGTGACTTGGATGGCAGTTAACACATGCTGTTCTGCTGCACTAGAAATCTTAGCTCACGGCGAAGAAGATGTCAGAGCTGACCTTGGGATCAATCTGCTGGATGTCCAGGTATGACCCAGGCAGTCTGGATTTGGGGGTCTTTGCCCAGTGCGTGGGTTGGAGCGAACCATTACAAATCTATATCTGCAAAAGAAACAGTGACCTGAAGACTGCCCAAAGGGAACCAGGCTGCCCGTTTTGCAGGCAAGGCAGTGCTTGTGTGGGAAACTGTCTCACTCAATAACATTTAATCCTGAGAAAGATGATGCCTTCTATAAAAATAATGGCTTTTGTACAGGTTATCAAAGCACCTACCCACATAGTCTCTCTTCACTGCGTCTTTCAAAGCTTTTCAAGTTTGAAGAACTAAAAACTGAGTGAGTGATGAAGGTTTGGTTCAGTTTGTGGGGAATGCTGCTTATTTCACTTTACTCCTTTCTGCGATTCGGGAATGCTTACATATTAAAAATTCTTGAATAATAGCTTAACTGTAAAATAGTTTTTAAGATTGAAAAAGGGTAAGATTTGAAAACTGTAAACTTATATTTATTTGCAAAATTTGACTCAAATCTATTAATTATTTTAATCCTCCTGAGACTGTAAAAGAGGCAATTAGGTGTTCGCAGCAGAAATGGTCTTGCAGAACATTGTTGTTCTATTTGGTTGTCATTAAACAATAACTAATGAGCCACAAAGAAGTAGGAGGGGAACTGCAAATGGAAGTTATGGCAAGATTCATTATTTCTGTTTATGTTCTTGAGGCCTGAATGAAATCACACGTGTGGGCTAGAAATACAGGTCTTCCCATCTTCAGCTGATTTGATCAAGTCTGGTATGATAGTATTTACTTTTCAGATGCCTGTATCTTTTACTGGATCTTGATGCATCACCTAGCTCAGATTAGGAATTTGGCTTCTTAATTAGCAAGGCTTCACTCTGTCCTGTTTGTCTCTCCCGATGATCTCTGCATTATCTTTAGAAACACAGCTCCATGGGAAGATGGCCAGGAATGCCTAAGACGTTGCTTAAAGCACTAAATGCTGTTTCTGTACCGGGAAAAAGTGAACAAACCCTCTTGTACCAATCCATAAGTTATTGGGAACTCTCTTGTTTCCACTGGGGGGGTGGAGGGAGGGGAAATATCTGCTACAATTAAAAAGAGGAAATACCCGTCCAGTCAAAATAAAACCAGAATGTATTTGAAAATTATTTTCTACAAACGTACCCTCATGAATAGCCCTTTCCTCCATTCTCAACCTTTGCTTGAATAAAGCTGCTGTTGAGGTTTCCTGGGCAGCAGAATTCCCCAAAGCATCTCCATTCAGTATAGAAGTATTTTTGACCATACCGGTGAGGAGAGAGGTACAAATGCCACCTTATTTTGCCCTTATTGTTTGTTCATGCAGCAAGTGCTCACACAACCCCTGCTCCTTCCGAAAGCCATAAATGGCCTGTGTGTTCTGGTTTGTATATGAAGTGACAGGAATTACACAGTCTGACTCCATAGACCAAACTTTTTACACAGCTCTGATAGAAATGAGCCCCTGGGGACTTGCAGGATGCTGCCTTTCCTCTGTGAGACTCTGTGATGGTAAAGCCAGCTATCAGTTGTTAATCCCAATGCGTCATACAAGACACTTTCTATCTCCTCCTGTAATGTTAATGCAGCTGGAATTCCATAAATCAAATCTCAGCAGTAAAAAGGTTAATAAGTTTACACTATATAATTGAAAGCCATATTGGTGATTAAAAGGATTTTATATATCAGTTTTCTGGGTCACCAACTAATTATTTTTGGTGGCCTGTAATAAAACATAGTACCATAGGCAGATAGAGGCTGTAATCACATAATATATGGAAAAATGCATTTACATTTATTTGAGATGAGATTGTGTATCTCAGCTTGTTGAATAGCCTTTGAGGTATATCTTTCCTAGTTCAGAGACGATGGAAGAACTGCACGCTTCGTGTACTTGGTTAGATTCCATGCAAACTTACTAGATTGAGTTTTGAGGTCTGGCACACTCTCTTCAGAGCTAAGCCCTAGGGAACCTGCTGTCACCTGTGATGGAAAGGTTCTGCTGAGGCACTGGAGATCGGATTGCTATTATAATTCATTTTAATGCATTCTGCACGTACTAATCATTTATTGGAACAGGATCTTCTGTAATAGGGACATGACTAGGAAGAGACAGAGGTGATTGATCATCCTTGTGTAGAAAGGGTAGTTAAAAAAACAAACTAAAAAGAAACCCGTTCAAAGGGCAGGTGTGCACATGTGTATTAGGGATCAGGTATTCAAGGTGGAGATAGAGAAAAATTGGATGCAGAGCTTGAATTCAAATCTCTACAGTAAAAAAGAAATCATCTGTACAAGGGGCAGGTACATGCATGTGCATGAGGAATCAGATATTCAGTGTTGAGACAGGGAAAATTTGAACTCAAAGCTTGAATTGAAATTTCTGCAGTTCTATTAGGCTGAAATACCCTTTGGAGCCAAACACCCAGAAACAGAGACATTTCAGACTCAGACCTGTGTTTTGGAGGTTATATGTTTTAGTGTATTTCTGTGATTGCATCAGGAAGCAGTTAAAGGCTAAGGCAGACTCCGGGTGTGCCTGCAAATTTGCTGGGAGCTGCTGCACAGAGTGTGTGTGTGTCTGTACGTAGGCACAAATAGCTCGCAGGTTTGTTCTGTAGTCTCCGGAGCCTCCTGTGGTCCTGTGCAAAGTAACACAACCACAGCCTGTGTATGGTAAAGCAGCCTACTGCTGATCTCAGTTGTTCTGCCTGCTAAGCAAAGGGCAAATCACATCTGGCAAACAGCACTATAGAGTGAGTGTTGGGCGCATCCTTCCCAACATCGGGGCAGAATCTGAGATGTGATCAGGAAGAAATGACCTGATACTCAATCACTCCTGAACAATGCTTACAGAAAGTAGGAACTTCTGTGACAAGTATGTTTTGGTAAGATTTCTTAGAACTTTTGGCTGCATCTTTTTAATTGACAAATATTTAATCCTTAAATACCCATTGCACAGAAGCAGTGCCATGACATGCTATACTCTAAGGAGTAAACATTCAAGTCCTTTGCCACTAAAATAATTTGCTTGTCATGTTCTATATCTAAATAAGAGCTCTTCCGCACCAAAAATAACATCTTTTTATTTCAATTAGTTTCTTAGAGTGTTTCCTAGCAGCATAGCTAAGGGGATTTGTGGTTATAAACACAGGCTTGGGAGGTTAAAAGTGAAATGACAGTTGTGTGAGTAATGGCCTGTAAGTCAGCTGCTGAACTTGACTTGACAACCTCCATGTCACCACCAAGTCAGAAGGCATTCATGTGACAGTTTGAGGGTAAAGAAATTAAAAATAAACTGATAGTTTCCGCTGGTAGAGTGCCATATCAGGGCTTTGTGAACAAAGACTGAGAAGAGAAAAAGTTAAGCCATAATACTGCAAATGAGAAAAGAATAGGGATATGTATTTGAATTGCCTACATGGATGTGATGCATTGGGTGTATTCCTCTGAAGTTCAAAGGAAAAGGAATCTAGTTTGAGAGCCTCCGACTGCTGGAGGGGCTTGTCCTGGCTGATGCAGAATAAGCCTCTCTCCCAGGGGTCTTTGCAGCTGTAGCTTGGTTAGATTTGATTTGAACAATCTAGGGCCAAGAAAGAGCCAAATAACACTTTGCAATCTGCTGTTGTTACAGGCTGGAAGAGCAGAATTGCTTGCATTTCTGCTACTTTTTCAGTCTCTCTCTTTAGGGAGATTTTTGTCACTGGATTTGTATTAGCAGGAAGTTGTTATTTTTTCACACATAATCACAGCAGAAAGAGTGTGCTCCCATTTCAGCTTCTGAGTGCTTAAAGACATCTTTGTTAAAATTGGCAGGGAAGGCGAGAAGCAAATTGAAAGGGATCATAAGGTGAATTAGACAAGGCCTAGTGGTAAGGTAGTGACTGTGGATAGAGGGATCTCATGGCTTTTGTAAGAAAGGATTTCTGCCTCTGACACAACTAATTCTGTTCTTCTTCTGAATAATAAATTCATAACAATATCCAGAGGGAAATAATGTGCTTTGCATGAGCATTTCTGTTCTATACATTATTAGACAAAACGAAAAGATATTTGAGCATCCCCAGTGTATACTTCACTTCTTGAGACAGTGGTGTTCTCTGGACGGAGCTTCCATCTGATGTGTTTCAGGTAGCATAGACAAGGAAGGGGACAATCCCCAAAGCTGTTCTATAGCTGCCCTAGAACAAGAGGTCAGGACCATAATATGGCCTCTAGGACTCCTTGTCACTGAAATCCTTTCACTTCACGCCTTATTGCCTAAGTTTAATATACTTTTCGGGTAAAGCTCTCCCAAGCACTTAGCTCTTTATACTCCCTACTCAGCAGGTGGCTTATTTAAATGTGGCTGTCAGGTTGGCCAATGGCCAAAACCAAATGGCTCAATGCATGAACTGCAGTGTTTGGGTTTAATTCTGCTCTCATTTCTGCCAGCACAATCCTCCTGGCTCCAGTGGGGTTGTGTGGGGTACAAGTGAGTGCAATATAGGGCTGTCTGCTCAACTGTTTGTCAGATAAATCTATGGCCAGTCATTTGCATTATGTCAGCTAAACATTTGCCTGGCACTTTCGCGTGTGCGAGCCAAGGATGAATTCTGGACTGTTTGAAATGAAACCCATCATTGTCAACTCTCACTTAACCCATAAGCATTTCTTCTGTAACATGTAAGTAACTTATTTTGCAGTCCACAACCACAAAGAGGAAATGTAAAGTTTCTCTAAACAATCACTGCAAATGAGGATATTAGGTGTTTAATTGATTCTTGGAAATCCAGATCTTATGGCTGAACAAGTGAAATGGAGGGAGGGTGGGAGCACATGGTTTAAATTATATATATGGAAAATAACTGCTGAATGATAAAAATATATTTTAAAAGTAAGCAAACCTATTTTCCCTCTGCCTCTCCATTAAATCTGTCAGGAAAGGGCCTTTACAACTAGGTGGTAATTAGAGAGGAAAAAGCAGTGCTGGCAGAGCAGTCAATCTATCACATCCTCCAAAGCCTAAATGTTACCAGCAATTAAACAACTTAGTAGGGGAAAAACTTGACAAGCAAGTTTTATCACAGAATCATCTCAGTGGCAGAGTCTGTGGGCACTCTTATTAGATTCTCCCATGTAACCCCACAGGTTTAAAATCCAAACCCAGGAGTGCACGTTCAAACCAAAGTGACTGTTTTCTGTCCCAGGCTACCCAGGTGCAGAGAGGATTAGAATGCTAAAAATAAAACAACCTTGCCCACCTCCCCCTTCCTCGCCCCTCCAAAGTCAAAGCTGTCCAGGTTGACTGCTCCATTAAATTCAAGAAAAAAAAGTTATAAATTGAACGTACAGAGAGCAGTGCCTTTTCTTAAAGTTATGTTTCCTCGCCTTAATGGATTTAGCTATGGCAGGGAGTCAGAGAGAAGCTGTCTTAACTAAATCTTTGACTGATTATGCATTTTTTTTTTCTATTCATACAAGATAGATTCATCATTCCAATTTGTCAAGCTGGCGAAGTTCCAATTAATTACACCAGGAAAAGCTCAAGCTGCATTAGGCCTCTGTCAGGCCTAATCTAGTGCCTCATTTACCGGAGCCCCAAATGAAGAGATATCAGAGGTGTTGTTCCTCTTGGTACTTAATTTGATGAATGCCCTAGCAGCACAATTGGTGGCAGAGGTGTATATGTGTGTGTCTCTTCATCAGCCACCACTGCTGAAGTCGTCCTGCTTTCTCTACTAATTTGAGGGCTCATCTGTATACTGGATGTTTTTTTGGAAGGCCTATTCTTCACAGATATGCCAAAAATTTCTTCTGTGTATGCATGTGTCTGGGTGTGTTTCCAGATATGCTGGACCTGATTCTGATCTCAGGGATGTAATGAGACAGGATTCAAGGCCTTATATGTAAATATAAAACAATACAAGTTAGATTGGATGCCGTCAAGGGGCTGTAAATTTTGGCATCCTTGTCATTGTGTGTTTGTAGAGGAAGAGCTGCTTTTTGTGTTGCTTCATGTAATGCTCATAAGAAAGTGTGGCTTACCATCTACATCCACTGTAAAGAAGTGTTCAAAATGCTTTAAAAACCTGAACAATTTGTTTGTTATATGGATTTGAATCTTTACTGTAAATATGTATGTGCTGTGTCAGTACGGTGAATAAGTATCTACAGGTACAGGTAGGCGTTTTGACACCACACTGGTGGGTTACTATGGATTATATCCACCCAAGACCAATTCTTAAATATTTTATAGTAAAGACACTACGGACTAAGAACATATGTTTCTTTTCTGCAGCACTTTACATACGAATTATTCAGCATAAGGTGCCAGAATGCCAATATGTTTAGCTTACTTTTGGCTTTTAACCACTGCTGTGATTAAAGATGTAACTGCATCAATGCTGTCACTTTGCACATAGGTTTAGGTGTCTCAGAATGGAGGCAGCATTAGCCAAGAGTAAAGTAGCTGTGTACTTTGGCTGAGTATAGTACTAAAAGTCTTCATTTGCCAGCAGTTACCATGCTGGGATTCTGAGTTTATTTTCCACTGACTGTATTTGAAGGACTGGTGTGTGCGATGATGGTTTTTAATGGCAGCTATCAGACATGCATATGGCGCTCAGCAGGAGACCGTATTTAGAACAACAGAGGAGAGAATTGATGCACTGACGACTGTAGTACGACAACTCCTCTGCAGACAGTTCGGACCTCAACTGGTGCTCACTTTTGGAAGGAAGGCCTTAGTCCTGAGAGTTTGTATCAGCTAATACATCAAATTTGCATCTGCCAGTGGTGTGTCAAACTGAGGTAAACTGAGTTGTGCTGGAACAGAGACAGCACTCTGAATCTTTTAGATGAGATTTTGTTAGTATACCTGTATTGTTTCAAGGCAAAAATCAAATACGGAAATTTAAATCACCATGGGATTTAAATCTCTTTTCACTCTGCACAAGAAGGTTTTTGCTGGACTTATACATTTGAGGTTGATTCTTAAAAGTTCTGCTTAAAAAGTCACTGAGGACCAAACCCATATGTTTCTTTTCTGCAGTACCTTATGTATGAATTATTCAGCATAAGGTGCCAGAATGCCAATATGTTTAGCTCACTTCTCGTTTTTATCCTTATGTTTTATGTTAAACAGGTTGTTCAAACTCACCTGTTGATCTTGAAATAACTAAAAGCCTTCAAGCTAGGGCCATGCAAACCTTAGTGGATTGTGTGAGGTCTTGTAGTTTTCAAGTTTCTATGCTGGGTCTTTGGTTAGTGTATTTGTACCCCTATGCTATGGGCTGACTCTGTTTTTAGACCCAGCAGTTCTTCTATATCTGCTGATGTTTGCCTTTTGTTTACAAGCCTGCTAGGGTATTTTGTGAGTGGTTTTAGGTACCTGAGGCTGTCCTAAGCTGTCATGGGTAATGTTCCTGTTCTAGGTGGAGACCATCTTGGCTTGTTGTTTTTCATATGTGCCGCTGCCACCACCAAGGTTTCAGAGTGAGAAATCCTTTAGAGAAATGAGGAATGTACGTTTCCATTGAGGTTGGAGGCTCAATGGATGTGTTCATGGGCTGTTGTGTTCTCTTGTTGTGTACTGATTTGTCTAGGGGTTTAGCAGAAATGGGTCCCTTGAGCTCTATTGGATTCATACCGTTACAAATAAAAACTAACTGGCCACAAAAGGGAATGTATGTAACATACTACCAAAGGACCATATTCGCCTTTGTTCTGGGTACCAAAATGAGGTTTATTCATGTCCCACTTAACCTTTCAAAGTAGAGCCTACACAGTGCGTGATCACATTCAATGGCTTAGGAACTCTGATGGCTCCTGAATCTCTTGGACAAGACAGAGGTGATCTCTTATGGACATAAGTAGCCCAGAAAAGATGATAATCCAGCAGAAACTTCTTTTATCAGGGATGTGATCCAGAAAGCTAGAACTGCTCTTCCTTGTGTTCTCAGTGAATTTCCATGTGCATCCAATGTTAAATTCAAACTCCACAGTAGCTTGGGTCATCACACTAGCATCTATCTCTGAGAAGGGATTACAGATGATGAGTTATTACCTTTAAATAAGGGGTAATTAATGCTCCCCACTTTGGCTTTAATGAGAGGATTTCCTTATTGGGGGACAAGGAATATATTATACCAGTAATGCTCCTTTGGGAGTTATTGGCAGAAACTCTGCGGTTAATAATTTGGAGTAACAAATAAATGTGGGCAACTTGTGATGTACGTATGGAAAAAGAGGTGTCAAATTATTCATTATGAATTATTCTGCCAGTTCTAATAATAACCCAGCTGCTGAGGAAGAAAAGAAAACTGTATCTGTCAGTGCAGGCAGACCCTTTTACAGTAATGCTATCCCTTTCAAACAGAAAAATACAAACTTCCTCTGAGAACAGAAAATTAGATAAGACAAGAAGAATGGGATCCCTGCTCCAAATCCATTTTTTTTAGCTTAATGTACACTAATGGATTATAAAAGATGGTTGATTAATGAATGACCAGTACACCAACCAGCTGAAAAAAACACACTTTGGCAGTCAGCACTTGCAAAATCCATAGGTTAAAGACGAATTCAACCTCTGTCACTGCTCTCAATATGGTCAGGTGCCCTTATCCAGGTAGAGTTGTTTTTTATGTGGAAAGGCCAGACTCTATGTTGTGTATTTGTAATGTATATGTATATGTGTACATATACACATGTTGCCAACTACCTCTTTAGGCAGATTTTGGGACATGTTTTGGTGTTTACATGTGATACCTGAAGAAACTTGATTGAATGTCAAACTAGCATCTGACAACAGGGGTGAAGGGGTAGGTCAGTTCCATTCCTGGCATGCCCGCAGGTGGCCACCTCACTTCAGGCTGGTTCTTAGTCTCCTCTTGTGTTTTTTGTTTCCCTCCCTCAAAGTTGGTGGTGAAACGTTGTCCATTGGTGATTACAAGCTGCTTTCTTCCCTTTTTAATACTGACAAGTGTAGCTGGTGCTTTTTCTGAGAGGACAATGTAATTAATACCTATGTATCAAGCTCAATGTCATTTGTAAGGGATGTTCTCCTGACCCACCTAAGCTGAAAATGAACAATCTCTTAACCCTTCTGGATGTGATGACTTGGTCCCAAACTCTCTCAATGCACTGAAGGAGAATTCACTGAGCTTTGCTGACTTTGCAAATGGTTAGTACAGCCTGAGCCAAAGCAGTTAATCTGAAAACATGTTAGTTGAAAGAAAAGAATTAGAAGATTTCCGTAGGGCTTTGTCATGTTTGAATATATTACCTTTACACATATGGGTAAAAAAATCTCTCTGCCATGCGATGCTTGGTGACATATAACACTCTCGTGTCCAAGGGTTGGAAAACAATAATATTCTTTACTGATGAATCTTTTTGTAAAATATTAATAAATTCACCTGGCAGCCTGTATGTCATCCCTGCTTTGCATCTTGCACACTGTGTTCATGTCTGATCAAAATGTGAACTGTCCAGGGCAGGACCCATGTGTTCAGAGCTGGCTTGCTCACTGGTACTATTATAAATAATTAAGATAATTATCCCATATGTTTATGACAACTGACTGCTTTGGGTCGGCTTTTCTGAGGACTCCTGTCATCAATGAAAATTCTGCAAATGGAGGGGTTTGCAGACTCTGGCGCCAAAGATGGATTACCTAGAAGCTTTCAGAGCTATAAACAATGCACATTCCATTTGCTTCTCCACATTGTATGGACTTAATCAGAAACTGTAATTTTATAGTGCGAGTAAATGGGTGAGAGACATCAACAGTGTGAGTGAGACAGAGACATTGTCTTTTGCGATGCCAAATCCCAGAATATTAAGGGTTTGCCAAAGGCATTTCAGAGATAGGTTTCCTATTTTCATCAATAATTTAAAACATTCCCAAGTCTCTTCTGAGTGGCTCAGAATAAGAGCTGAAGGCATGGATGTCAGAAGGCAGAGTGACTCCCAATTAGTCAGGTGGAGTGCTTTTTTGTTGACTCAGCCGGGGCAAGGGTGGCTATAAAAACCAGGTGTAAGTCCTTATAGATTCCTTAATAGTTTTTCTTCTTTAAATCTGTGGTAATTTGTAAGAGATGAGTGGGCAGTCCAGTCCCTAATCCACTGGGGTACTCATTAGTGCCACTGAAAAACACATGGACAATTGTGTAAGTTGGCGGATATGGTTGCTAATAGAAAATGGGTTGGAGAACCAGTACCATATTGTATGTGAGCAAGACCTAGAAAAAGGTAGCAGCTTTTAAAAGTAGCTGGAAATGGTGATGTGACTTGGGGGCGTTATAAGCCAAGGAGAGTTTGCGGTGATGCCTTCTAAATTAGTGCTTCTTTTTTTGAAAGCCTTGCCATTAGGATTGCTGTATGTAAATGAGTTATGAGGAAATGGTGGTATTTTTCCCTTGTGTGGCTCTTATTAGAACATTTGGGTGTAGTGCAGAAAATTGCTTGTGGGCCCCTAACACTGGGTCATGTGAAGGGAGTTATCCTGAGTCAGCAAATTTGCAGTAGCTCGCTCGTTGTGTATTTCTGGAAGTGTCATGAAGCTTTTGAGTGCGCTATCTATTTTTGAGCATGCTGAACATTTATTTACCACAGCTTATTGTGCACTAAACTCATCCACATAGCAGGCAATTTTCTAGTGCTTAGGCCACTATTTGACTCAGCTGCCATGGAGAAGGCTATGTTAAGTCCAGCTGATAAGGGTTGTCTCCATGGTGGAACAGGATATTAGCCTCTATAGCTGTATGACTGTCAGCTTCTCTACAAATTTCAGATAATTAATTTCCTATAATATGCAGCTTTTCCTAGCATTCTTTTGCGTGTGTGTAAGATTACTTTTATATTTCATTCATGGATCTCAGATTAAAACTCCAGATCCTTGATGCTCCAGGTCTTGTCACTGTTTTGATAATATGACAGAATTTAGCCACAAAATATGGTTTGATGTTCAGTCCCTTTGTCCTGCATCTTTAAACTGGTGAAAGTATGTAGTTCTTGGCAGGGCCAAATTCTTATCTAAATTTCACTGCTCTGAGTTATGGCAACTCCTCTACACTGCAGAGATTTGATCCCCTTTCTTCCCTGCTGTAGGGTGCAAACTTACCTATGCTGTATGCCTTGGATTTTACCTTTCAGGTGGCTAGAGAGCTGGTAATATGCCACTGGGCCAGTGGCTTAATGCAGGAATTACTGGAAGCAGCAGTCTTGGAGTGCTTTTTATAAGGATAACAAGGCTTTTGCAGACATAAAAAGCAAGAGAAATGCTTATTAGTTATGGGGAAGGTGAAAGGCTTAGAAAACTGATTAGTGTAGCAGTGTGGTCAGATTGAAATGAAAGCTCAGTGGCATAATCGTTAATTGGGTGCTTACTTACCTACTAATTTGAGCTTGGATGTCAGCAGTACTGCACTTCATCTCAAACCAGAGGTCAGGCTTTAATGCTACATCATAAATTACGTAAAGGCACAACACTAACAATTAGATAATTATGGAGACCCATGCTGTTGCAATTTAACTGGGCAAGTTCAGGGCAATCATGACAGGAATAGTGCTTAACCCTGCATCTGCTGCCTTTCTTTCAACCTGACAGCCAAATATATGTGGCCAAGGAGGTACCCAGCTGTCTGGCAGCCCACAGGTTAAAAGCATCTTCTCCTATTAGTCAGATTCATCAGATGGCCTGAGCGAACTCTGAAGCAATATTGCAAAAACATTAATTATGGTTCAGAAAGAAAAGCCTGTATTTCAGTCTACAGGAGATTCTGTGCAGGGCACAACAGTCGGAACGGTTTCTATGCAAGGCTGCATTGTGGGGTTTTATTTGGTTCTAAGCCAAGCTTATATATACGTTTGGTTTATTTACTTTGGTAAAGTAAACCACCATACCAAAAATTGTGCATAGGATCTCTTTGCGTGCATCTATGCTGCATAGGACAAGCCCATGAAACCTTATGTTTTGAGTACTGGAGTCATTCAGTTGTCCATAGCCTTGTGCTTGTGTCTGCCTGGCTGGCAGTGCTGCTTTCTGGGTCAGAAGTAGCATTGTAGAGCAGAGACGAGGCCACGGCAGACAGTGGCTCGTCCCCAGACAGTGGCTCGTCCCCAGCTGTGTCCCTGCTGTGACCATACTAGAAGGCACATTGCCCAGTTGCAGCCTCTGGTGATTCTTGCCTGTCAGTCCCGAGAGGCAGTCAGTGTGGCTCCTCTTGATGCCCATGATGGCTTTAATGGGGAGAGAGTTCAATCAATGCTGGACACTTGAAAATTCAATCCACAGAAAAGATATTGAAGATCAGGATGGAAAACATCAGTCGGGTGGATTGGAAAGTGATTGACAGTGGGATGAAATTAATAATGTGTGTATCTTGGATTGTTCAGCTGCATGGTTTCAGACATAAGCAACGTACCCTCGTCTGGAAATAGGTAATGAACAGTGATTTCTGTGGGGTGTTAGAAGCCTACAGGCTTTATTGGATTTAGGCCTAGGACTTTTTTAGTGCTGTCCTTTTACTTTTGTTCCTGGTCCTTTTGGCAATCAGATAAATCACTCACACCGTAGTATTTTATTACGTCTGTAAACATTCAGGTTTTGTTTGTTCCCTGAGTGGGGCTGAGTAAACTCTGTGCATAAAAACTGCCCACCACTGGTGTTATGACTGTGTTTTCCTTATTCAGAACATTTAATGTAATTCAACAGAAAAATGTTCTTTTGAGTAGATATCTCCTATTAATGGTATTGGTGTCTTATAGTGTACCATGCAATGATGTCGTATGCCGAGGTTTTCATTCCTGGGTTGAGGGACTTTGTGCCTTAGGTTTAGAAATCTCTTGCCTTAGCTTTGGTAGGTAAAATTACTTCAGGTGCTAAGTTTGCTATAAAAGTGCTAGGAAACCCTTTAGCTGTGGCACACTGCTTTGAAAAATAATCTTATAACCTTTATGCATATGCTTCAATATAGCATGGTTAAGTAGTGACACATCTGGTTACCTATTATTAAAGGTTGAGTTATGGTATACTTTTTGTTTTAATTAGTCTGTGATAAACAAAAACTCAAGGTCTGTTCTGGTCTGGTAGTTCTCATTTATCCTGCAGCCTTCCCTGCCCTTATGGGTTTATTAGTGTAGAAAAAGTGGCATGTAGTACTAGCAACGTCTAGGCTGCTGTGGTAGACCTAGTGGGAGGCTATAGACTTGGTCTGAACCAAATGTCTATAATACAGTGTTGGAATGCTCTGGGTAGGTCTGCATTGCATCTAATTTGGTTGCTAGAGGCTATCTTCATGCCCAGATTCACTAAGATCTCTGCAGGATATGCTGCAGATAGTTCCTGAGGCGGGCTGTTCCCTTTTGAGTGTTCTACAAAGCATAGGGAGAGGAGTTGGACCTCTGTACTCAGGCTGCTTGAAAACTGGATTTTATTTTCCTTTTTTAATATAAACTGGTACTTTTTAAAGGAAAAACTAAGGCCAGATTCTGCCATGGTCTGGGCTATACCTGGCTGTGTGGGTCTCAAGAGCTCTGCAGAGAAGGGACTGGGCTTAGTTCAGCAGTGATCAGGAGAGGGTTTCTGGCCTTTTGTAAAGAGATGGCTCAGAGTCGGAACTCCCTTCAAGCAGTAAAATCAATCCCATTCTTTGGCTGCCATCCTCCCAGCACTGCTCGGGGGAGAGCTGGGGCAACAGGTGTTGAGAATGGCCTAGTGCTATACCAGGTTATGCTGGGTCCGAATTAGGTCTTAAAAAGCCTTTAGTGGGCTGGAAATGATCTTCAGTGCAGGGGACATGCAGAAGTAGCCTAGCAGGCATGTTGATAGTTTTGCCTTCCTAATAAGTTTGACACTGCTCTCCTGCAGCATTTGTGGGTATTTATTGCCATACATCATGGCATGAGTCCTTTTCTAAAGGGGCTGGTGCCTTAGGTCCGTGACAATCTGATCAGTGCTTTAGACCATAACATAAAAAAGACCAGCAATTCCGCCTGGCAGGCCTTACTAGCAAAAAGCATGTTATAAATAAACCTTTTTATGGGGGTTGCAAAAGGAAACTCTGTCCTTAGATGGTGTATATCCAAATGCCTTCCACTGCAGTCCAAAAGGAACAGCTGTATTTGCACGTGTAGTTCCTGTGCAGATCCCCGTGTAGGCAGTTGTTCACAGCCAACTTGAGGACATGGCCTGCAGATCAGTGCTTGCCTAGACAGCCTAAGGACAGAGACAAACCAGTGCCAACCTTGGAAATTTCACTGCAATGTTGAGTCTTTCTCTTAAAGCTGTAGCTGCTGGAGAGTAGAGAAGGAAGTAGAGTTGCAGTTTTCATTTTAAAAAGCACCGGTTTCTAGAGCTGAGAAAGAAAGCTGAGCAACATAAAGCAAGCGTGCCCTCAAGGTTCAGGAAGCAGAAGGTGAATGAAAGGCACCTGCAGTGATTTCTTTTGAAAGGATCACTTGATGTGACCTATTCATGTGGCTTTCTGACTCTGGTGTCAGGGCTTTTGCATCCTTGGGACTGGTGCCAGCATTCACAGAGCAAAGAGCAGAGGCTGGTGCTGTGGTTTGCTCATCTGGGCATGATCCCAGGCAAATGTGACAGTGACATGCTGTGCCTGAAGCACGTTGCATGTCTGTGCTATAGGTTAAAGACATAGCGTTGATGAAGCACTTAATGCTCACGGAATTTGGTGCACCATAGCACTGCTTCCCATTGGTTGATTCTGTAGCAGCCATTGGAAAGCCTATCCATGCTTACTTACGTTCCTTCTCTCTCCTTTCTCCCCCGAACAGAAGATACCCAGAAAAGAGAAAAAGTTGACTTTCATCAGTATTTCTGTCTTCAAAAACTTGAGCCTCTCCCACTGTTGTCTCTTAGATACTGATTTCCACAGGATTTTTGCTAGTGGATTGGGAATTGGGTTGAAATGAAAAGCGCCTGAACTGTTCAGCTAAACCAAGTAAATCATGTAAGCTCTGCACATTGGGAACAAAGTTATGGGTCCAATTCACTCAATATCCACAAAGACCTGAAAGCTGTGGCTTGTTCCTTGCTCATACCCTATGTCTCTGGGTTACACTTCAGCATCGATAGTGCAAGAGATCACCAGCTCTCTGGGAGTTCAGCAGGCCCTGCACACAAAGTTAGGAGAGAAATATTGGCAGTTTTGCTGTGAACATTTTTGCTTGCATTGGTGGTTTGTTATTCACGTGTATGGCAAAGCTCTGATATAAAGACCAATTGGCATACTCTCTGTGGAGTGAAGTTGTATCTCCACAGGTTTCTGGACCCTGATATTTGAAGAAAAGGTCACTGAGTGAACAATGCTGTTGCCAGACTCCTCTGTCACTGAGCAGGATTTACATGGGGTGGGAATATCCTGGTGAGACTGGCCGATGATCTGGGTAAACCCAGGAGCATAAGGCCTGTTTTGCCTCTCCTCTTGCACAGGCAAGATGATTCCAGCTAGCCAGTTTAAGGTATTTCACTTGCCTCCCAGGCCTGGGAATTTTGCCAGGGAGCTCATGCTCTTCCCTGACTACTGGAGAGAGAGGCCAAAACCTAAATCTTGTCTCCTATCACTTGGAAGGGCAGAGGTCTGATTTCTATCTGTACCAGCTTTGCCTCACCATGATCTATTTTACAGGTCACGCGAAGACTTACTTTTCTTTGCTCCCAGTGGCAGCGCAGCATGTCATGCCTTGTGCTGTTCCTCCTCTGCCCCATGCCAGATCCTCTCTGTGCGTGTTTCTGGCACTGCGAACTGCCCAGAGGAGTCCTGCATGCAAAAGAGCCCTGATAGAAAGTGCAGCAACCCTTGCGATAGCCCTGTGTTAGAACCCTTCCTGTGCGATAGGATCAATTCCCAGGAATCTGCAAAGCCTCATGCAGTGTCTCAGAAGCATGTTTAAGGTCAGTGTGCTGGTCTAACTTATTTATTCAAAGTCTAAATACCTTAGAACAATTGTATGCTTGATATAAAGCTCCATTTTATCTGGACAATTTCTCTCTCTTCTTTGGACATTTGTTTACAATCAAATCTGAAACTTTAACTACCTTTGTCTTATAAAAGCTGAAAATAATGGTTTTTGCAGAACCAATTTATCTGTCTCATGCATACAGCAGATGTACTACTGTACAACAGTATGTAACTTAAATGTGCATTGATTTTTCCAAGTGAGCTTCCAGTAAGCAAATCCCATCACATGCCACTTAGTCCCCCAAAAATACTTACAGGTGCAATGCTGCATGAGTTGAAATGGAAGTTATCTTTAGGAAACTTGGCACTATGTGATCTTGTCCATAGCTGCAATCAATAACAGCACAGCTGTTGCTAACTGTACTACTGCCTTGTCTGCAGGAGAGGGGGTGGTGAGTTTAAACAGGACTTTGGTGGCAGCCAGTGGTGCCCAACTAGAGTAATTGTGTGGCCTGAAAGAACAAATTCTGTGTATTGGTGGTGCAGCTGTCTTTGAATCAAGAGGTCCTGACTAGTTCAGGCTGAGACTGGAAGTCATACAGCAGCAGCATCTGGGCCTTGATTTCACCTTTTAGCGAAAAATGTAGCTAAGAATTCCTATTGCATTAACATTTATTTTTGATACAAATGGTAAAATAGTTCAGCAAATGGAACCTTTACAGCTGAGAGATTGAGTAACGAGGGAAAGAAAATGTCAATGCAAGTTAAAGCAAATTTAATAAAGCAAATAAAAACAATATACTGACACTGAAATATAATCTTAACACTCTGACTGCAACTAACTGAAGCTAGGAAATTCTCAGCTAAGTGTTCCCTCAGCCCTCTTAAATCAACCCATTTTGCTTAGGCATTGTTGCACATAAGCGCCTTTATGAGATGGCCCCAAAACACTGGGTGATAATATGAACGCTAAGAAGATATTTATTTCGTCAGCTGTGTCTTTGGATATATCCATGATGGATGTATCCACGCTGATTCTGCAAGCCATTGAAAAAATCAGCTAAACTTTAAGTATATGCTTACACAGTTTGCAGAGTCAAGGTCAGTGTGCTCCAGGAAAAGGGCAATCCATAAGGTGGTACTGGAGACACAACAGTATTAGTGAGGACCCTTTGTAGAGGCTCTAATGCTGCTTTTCACAGATACTGAAGAATTGATCTTCACAAAATCTATACGTTAAGGCACCTTCACTTGCCATGTGAGAGGCTGAGGTACCAGGAGATTAAGCTATTTACCAGCAGAAAATGTGTGTGGCAGTGCCAAGACTTGAATGTAAACCCTTAGTGCCTCAATTCAGCATATTATATCTGAGATGTCCCACTCATGGACTGAAAAAAATTAAGAGGTTCAAAACCTGGGGAATCTGAACTGCCCTGCAGATGTGTTATAATTCAGTGGATTTTAAATAGACCTGAGAGGGGGCTCACTATGCCCTGCTCTGGGTTAGGATTTGATTTTGGGAACTGAAGACCTCTAGAGCTAGAATTGTCTGGAGTTCTGCTTGAATCAAAGATGTAGGATGAAGGCTGGGTCAGGATGGAGCTGCTGTGAAAGCCTGCTTTGAAGCTAGGAGCGGACTTTGAGATGGGTGATGCACACTCTAAGAAGCATGACTTACTCAAATGCGATTTTTTTCCCCCAGAAAAATTTCTCAAAGGAAATGCTGGCTCTGACAGTGGAGATAAAGACTTCCACTTGCACATTTCTCCATTTTTCACTGGAAATCTGTCCCTTAAAGTATATTTGGAGTTCTGTTTCTTCATTCTTATGCAAGGGGAAAAAAAGCCTTTCTCACGTGATTATTCTTGTGAAAGCCTTTAGAGTCTCCTTGAACTGTTAGGTCTACAAGTCTTTTGGGTGAGATAATACAAGCAACAGTCTGCGCCAAGTGTTTGTGCTTTTGTTCCCCCACCTCTAAGGAGTCAGACCAACCAAATTTGAACCTCCTGGTACTGTTTGTAGTTGAATAAGAAAACACTGATATCAGCCAAATGTATGTCTTGGTTGTTCTGCTTGCTTATGTTCAGAAAATGCACCTAATATTTCTCTTCCAAAAGCACACCAGAAACAAACAAATTTCTTGCCCAGATCTGACTTGCTGCTGGATTCCATATCCAAGAAGCTCTGACCTGTTTCTACTTCTTGAGTCCTCACTGCTACTCCTGACCTTCTCTTTATTGAAGAGCCTTCACAGCCCATATCCATCCTGCTTATCACTCTTACTCAGTATTGACAAATCTATGCCCACTTCTGACAGGCCACATCTAATTGATTCTCTACCACTGAAGTTTTGCAGCAAACACTTTTGCAGTATCTGGCCTTATGAGTTCCCCGTGGATTCAGGGAAAGGTAGCAAATATCTTCAAAAGTATCTATTTTTGCAATACTTAAACTATGCTTCTTGCTTTCCACTAAAAGGCTGTTGAAGACAGGGGAGCAGTGACACGATACCGATCAATTCTTCTTCACTGCTTTTACTTTCCCCTCCATTCTTTTGTGTCCTGCCACGTGCGGGTTGCCTCCACATGGTGTTTCTGTTTATCATGCTCAGACTGTGAGATCTGTGCTTAGGATTCCTAGAATTTGTGGTGGCACAAACACTAAACAGTCTCCTTCACTTGTGCATAGAAAAATTCAGTAAAGCCACCTGAATATAGCTCAGCCCTGCTTTTAATTCCTTAGTGGTGGCCCACAGTGTCTGTGGTTGACTGCTTTGGAAAGGCTCTGAGTGCTCCTTCTGCTCACCTTTAGCACACCCAGTGATTTAATGAGGGTATGGCTGCCATGCTGAAAGGGTCAGATGCAAAGATAAATATCAGCACCTTTCCAGGTTACAAAATGATCTCGGTTTGTTCCTGTAGTCTGAGAGTAGGAAGGTGTTTTATTTCCTAAAATCCCATTTATTCACTGTAGTAATTCAGGGCCCGACTTTTCTTAGCTTTTACCTTTCTGTGAGTACAGGGCTGGGCCAAATCACAGCATAGTCTGAGCTGTCAGTCATTTTAATAATTATTATTAACCCCCTGCTGATGCTTTTCCAGATGAAAGTAAGAGTCGCTTTGGCACTTTTCTTACTTTTCTTTAAAAGATGGAAGGTGGAATAACAAAGTTCTTAATTAGCTGAGCTGGTGTTGGAAAGCTCAGTGTCAGATTTCCAGGTCATTGTTTGATGGAGGAATGATAGGGGGAAGTGATGCATCGACATTGATTAAAGAGCAGTGATGAAGCAAGATAAAATTGACATTTAATTCTTCCCAGCTAAAGTAATGTGACTGACAATACTTAAAGGTGAACAGTCTTATTTCTTGAATCAACAATGCAACCTGTAAAAACATCCGTCACAGCAGTCTTTTCTTAATTACTAACATCTAATTAGCCCCAAATCACTGTAGCGCACTGATTAAAATAAAAGGTGCCTGCCACTCTTGCTATTTTGGGTATAAACTGAGAAGGGCAGAGGATGTGAAATTAACTGGCACTTAAAATTGTTTCATTCGGAGACCTTGCAAAGAGTCCTCAGCTTTTCTTTCTATTCTCCATTCCTTAGTCAAACAGAAGAGTAATCCCACATAAGGTTTTTTTTTCCTGGATGCTGACTGGGGACAACTTGCTAGAAGCACTGAGAACCCCCTAGAGGGGTGTGGGTACATTGTAAACAGCCAAGCTACTGCCTTTCCTACTGTTAATAATGGGGAACAATTAATATTTTATAGGGCTAGGCTTGTTATTGTTTTGTTTTTAAATGTAGCGCTTTTTTTTAGCTTCTTTAAACAAGCAATTTAGTGTTGTCTCCCTTTTGTAAGAGACCAGCCCAACCTCCTTCCCTCAAATTGAGAAAAAGCTTTTGGTGATCATTTCCCATCCCTTAGCTTTTTTCCCTTGAAACAAATAGAGGATGTTGCAAATATAAATCCCCCAATACCTTATTTTCTATAAGGGATCTAAAGTGCAGCTGATTACTCTGTGAATATGTTCATATCACAGAAAAGAGCATTCAGGTGAGAATGCTTGAAGTGGCAGTTAACGCTCATTTTCCAGCTCTGGCTGAGTTGGAATATTGCTGTTTTCACCCAGGTGACTAAGACAGGAGATAAGATCCTGGAGAAGTAGCATCCTTTTATCAGTAGATGGTAGTATAACAACACGAAAGGAGTGTATCTACTTTAAGGTTGTCCCAAGATCCAAGCTCTTATTTTTGAATATTGAGTGAAAAACAAGACACAGAGAGGCAGAGAATAAGTTTAGACTCCTGTTATGTTTTACTTTTCACCAAATAATAGTTTACAGCAGAGGGGATTAATGTATGTTTTTATTAATGATTCATGTATGGTTTATCTAGAGCAACGTGAATACTTGATTGTTTTTGTTCTCTGGCAGTGCAAAAAAAATTAAAATAAATATGGCTTTTTTGAAGCAAAAAAAAAAGTTATGAAATCAAACAAGGAAAGGGAAGGAGCAGACACTTTTTTGTCAAAATAAATGTTTTATTTCTCCCCCAAACAACTGTTTTATTCCATAAATGCTTTACTTTTAAGGATGGTTTGAATCATTTAACATAAAATTAAAGGAAATTGCCAAACAAAACAGTTGTAGTTCTGTTCTGGCTTGTACATATCAAAATAATTGGTTTTAGATGTTGTTTCCTCTTGTGTCTCAAAGGCAAAGAGTTTGGTGAAACTGGGACAAGCTTCCCAAGAACTGGGTGCTGCCAAAACTGAAATTATCATGAGAATGTTTCAACCAAGGCAATGGCTGTCCTGGCTCTTGGTTTGGCCATGCTGCACTTGATTTTGCAGCTATGAAAATACAAATAAAACAGAATAAACCTGCAGAGGGGCCTCATCTCTCTGTAAGCCCGTGCTTGTAAAGCCTTTCATTTTTTTTTAATTAAAAGCAGACTTTTCCTGTATGTGAACTCAAGGATCCCAGGGGCTGGATTGACAACATAAATGCACTTAGGCTAAAGAGATCTGTATTGATTTGTATCAGTAGAGGATCTGGTCCAGTAGGAACAAAGTCTGCTTTTTGATGTAGTATAGCATTTCTATGTGTTGAATTCTGTGCTTTGATAGCATATGTGAGAGCAAAAAAAAAGGGGAAAGGAAGGATTTTCAGAGATGTTGACACCCACCATTCTCACTACCCATGTCTCTTTATTAGTAAAAGCAGTAATGTAGGGCGATGTAGTATTGATGAAGATACAGAGTGTTTTGGTTACAACTAGATCCTAATCCAAACCCTACTCCGTGTGTTTGGTAATAGCTGACAAATGAAATTCTGAGGGGGAAAAGAATTTGTGAAAATTTCAGATTTCAAGCACATTGTGACCAGATCAGTAGCTCATTAAAGAGTGATGCTATTTTTTTTTTCCACCAACATATTTTTTCTTCTCTCTTAAATTCTTTACTTGCAAAACTGTATTAAAAAATCTATTTTTAAGTGCGCCGTAATAAATGTACTCATGAACTAAAATCAATGCTGCAATGCGAACGTATGAATGAATAATAGAAGAAAACCACTAACAGTATATCCACAAGAAGGATGGGTTCATCATCAAGAGTCTGGAGTGTGAGTTCCTATGTTGTCTTATTGCATGCTTGTGTGCTTTTGCAATTTAAAGCAAAGTTAGGATCTTTGCGTCTGAAGTATCATCTGGGATCAGAGGTCACAGAAAAAGAAGGGCCAGAAAAGATTGTTTTGCTCAGCGCATTGTGCGTCTGGCAGCCACCTCAGGCTGGGGATCCACGCTGTGTGCCTTTGGCTGCTGTCAGTGGGAGCGTGACCTTCCGTAGAGGGCTGAGAATGTCTCATTCTATTAAAACTGCCATTTTTTAAGCTTATGTGGTAGGGCCTATAATTTCAGAGCAGGTGGAGGCCTTTCCTGTAGTGCCCAGGGTTGGGGATGCTGTGGCCAAGGAGAGCTCTCAGTGGTTCTCCAGTGAGGGAGTGTTTCTTTGCAGTGAACCTGGACTTCCAGGCACAGGGGTATCCCTGTGGATCAGAGGTTGCTGTCATGGTTGGGTTTAGAGTGGCATTTTTCTTTGTCTTGTACTGGGGAGTGTATCTTTACAACACAATCAATAATGCTGTTGGAGGCGGTGGTAGGTAGGGACGTAGCGAGATACAGTTCTTCATCCTCGGTTACTGTAGGGGTTGAGGTCAGTGTGTGTGTGTGTATCCCTCACATCCACATGTTTAGTGTCCCTGAAAGAAGCTCTTGTCAGGAAAGCTCTGTACAAACTCTTACTGCACTTTATTTACAAAAGCCTCCCTTTTACTATCTTCTTGGTCACCCCGCCTTTACGGGAGCTGTGCCGAGGGTTTGCTGCCCGGCATGTGGTGTAGTTGTGCAGGAGCTGTGGAGAGCCAGAGTGGGAAGCAGTGGAGGTCTTTCACCAGGAGCTTCTTTCTCTGTGCCCGAGCGGACCTATGTTGTGTTTCACGTAGCATTGCTGGCCTTGGATACAAATCCTGCTGAACTGTTTGGTGATGCAGTGAGGCCGTGCTGGTGGGCCTGCCTGCGGGTTTGTTACTGATACAGAGGAGTACCGCTCAGGAAGGGGTCAGGTAAACTGCAGCTGAGTGAGCTGAGCACTTTAGGTGGCATGTGACAAAAATGTCTTGAAGTGCAAATATATTTGGAGCTTGTGGAAAGGGAGAAGGACACACGAAGATATTTCGGAATACCCAAGTGCATACATAAGTCACTACCTGGTATATGCTGTACTTCTATAGGGACACTCAGGCTATATAAGTAATACAGTAACAGTGCAACTTGTGCTACAATTCTGGCTTTGTCACAAGAAAAGCTCTTACAGAAAACTTTCTCTTTATGTATTTCCATCAAAAAGCACAGCACATGGGTCAAGTGTTTCGCTGCCATAACTGAGCAAGTGCTCTGGCATCTATTAGGTTAACAAGTTCCTGAATGAATGGTCATTATGTTTTAAATTAAAAACCAGAAAAATCTGTTAAAAGCTATCCTGATAAAAGCATAACAGACTGGCTGGCTACAGACAAACCGACCCAGCTTATTCTGAACGGATGTAAATGTGTGTTATTGTGTGTACTGAGAGGAGCGACGATACCCGAAACACAGCCTTTATCTGGGTAGAAACGTGTGTTTTACTTTAAGGAGAACCCCAAGAAATACATGAGGTTTATGTTTCTGTGGGAAGCTTTCTGGATAGAGAGATGAACCCTATCCAGAAAGAATGATGAAGTTGATGGAAAAGACTCTCAGTAATTTTTGGTGGCTTTAATTAAGGTGAGATTGGTGGTACCGTGCCTGAGTGACAGTTGTTTATATCTGGTGTTAGAAGGACAAGTATGTGAACATGAAGCATATTGTGCTGATGGATTAGATCCGGTTTGGCTTGGCAGGAACCTCAGCGTTCTCTTCTGAAGAGCAAAGATGTATGTATGTATGCACGTTGGGAACTGACACAGCTTGTGAACCTGTGCTATGAAACCACAGTGTAGTAGAAAGCATGACGGCTACTTGCAGGAGCACAGGTGAAGGAGCTGCAGTAAATCTTGCTTTCTGCTCAGGTGGGGGAATCTTCAGATGACAGAATGGCTAAAAGAATTAAATTGTGTTGTCTTACCATATCCCAGTGAAATCAACTGTCCAGTCCCATGAAAGATGACTTTGCACTGAGGAACTACGTGAAAGATATGTGTGCTTCTGGATATGCCTGACAGGAGAGGGCCCACTCTTTGTGGCTGAGGCTGGAGAAGATGCTTTACGATGGCACATGAGGGCTTGCTGGTCTTCAGAGAAGCCGGCCTTTGTGCGCAAGGTGCCAGAGCGTGATCAGGGCAGCAGTACTGTGCTGTGGAGATATAAAAAGCCAGTTCCCAGCAGGGGATAGATGATTATGAAGGGCCTTCTGAGCCTTAATATCTCTGTAGGCTTGTCCACGCAGAGCAGGCTGAGAACAGTGGGATCTCCTCAGCAGGTGGACTCTGTGCTTAGATATTTAAGTCTCAAAGCAGCTTCCTGGTTTAAATTAACGGAAGTTACTGTTGAGTGCTTTGGAGACAGGGGAGCAGAAATGCAGACTTTTACAGCAGAGAGGTCAGAAACAAGAAAACAAATTAAAAAAACCCAACATTGTAGAGGAGAGAGTAGAAGAGAGAAATATGGACACTCCCTAGCCTGCGTGAAGGAAGAGGAGATTGCCCTGTTTATAAGCAGCCTCACTTCAGGTCAAATATTACTCATAATGTTGGAGGAAAATGACAGAAGAAAACACACCAGGAAGAAATAAGTCTGGGGTGATGGGTAGTTTTTGTTGAGCTGAATACTTTTTGTCTTTGCTAGAGTAGCGAGGAGATGTCCGTGTCAGGAGGCCCTGGGAAGAGGTATTTCCCAGGCCTGATAAAGTAGGACCTAGCTTTCGCAGCTCGTTTACCAAGGAAGGAAGAGGGGACTCCTTGTTTTTATTTGTGCAGCTGTAGATCAGAGCTCTTTCAGTGATATGGCTCTTCCTGCAAGGAAAGAAGATGCTGAAACTCAATAGGAGTTTGTTTCCTTCACTTCTGAGCTAGTGCCACTAAGGGCGGCTCTTCAGTTGTACTCACTGGCTATGGTAATAAATAAAAAGAGATCGCCCAGGTGTGCCCAAAGACAAACTTTCAACAGTAAACTGCATCTTTGATACTGGGATCAGTATTCACTTACACAGAGCTTAGACAAAGATGAGGAGAGGTTCAAATCCAGGCCAAAATTCCTGCCATGCAGGTGGATGCTAAAAAACAGGACTGACTTGTGTTGTATGCTGTGTGCAATAACAGAAAGTCTGGGATCAAAGGATTTCACGGGCTTCTCTGCCTCACTGAAGGATTGATTGAGATCATAAAACTCTATGTGTAGACAGAAATTGTTTAACATCACTTTTAAATACAGTCAAATTAGTAATTTACTTTGTAATTTTTCCAGCTGTTTATGTGCAAGTCACCTCTGGAGAGCACTTTCTGTGCTCTTAAAATCAGGAGTTCAGTTATATTGCTGAACCAGCTATATTTAACTAAATATTTGCTTTTGCATAAAAAAGGTAACACATTTTTTGTCTGATAATCACTAGAACAGAAAAATCTGCCATATTTATGCAACATCTGGTATTTGGTCTAATTAGCTACCATTCTTGAATCTTCGATGGTTTGGGTGGTATTCTAGCTAAAATCTGCTCAGAAACCTAAACAACTATTATTTGAGTGCTGTTCATCAATAACTTGTAACCGATGGCATTAGTAACAAGGTCAATCACAAGACTTACCTTGACTCTTCTTACCCCTGCAGTCATCTGTCGTCACCTACTGTAGAAGTCCCTAACCCCAGGGACGGGATTCTTTCCATTCGGGGTGGGATTCCTCTTCTGGTGGGCTTATAATGCTTGAACAAGTCATGAGGGCTCTTGTTCTAGTCTTCTGAGAGAAAAAGGCACTTCTAAGGTGTGATTAATCTTACCCAAAAATAGAGGTTTAAAGGAATGAGATGAATAGCATTCTAGGAGTGCTTGTTTTGGTCTTACTGACTACCTTAGATGTAGCATTTGCAACGTCTAAATATAGATGTGATGAATTTGATCCTTGGTGTCATTCTGTTAGATCTGATGTAAAGACTGTTACAGCTGATGGAAATACTCTCGTGTAGGTGTAGTTGTATATTGCATTGATCTTATTCCCAATCCCTTACTGTGCATTTTAATTTGAGCCAATACTGACTCCCCTTTCAAGAAGTGGAAAGAAAGCGCAGTCAATTACACCATGAAAGCCACGAAGCTCTTTCAGTGATCCAAACTGACTGGGAAGTTACATTTGAAACCATTCACCCATTCCATTAAAAAAATACTAGGGAGCATGCATCCCTATAAAATAATGATGGGCAGAATAAACTGCCTGAAAGTATCTTGCCTACTCCATACCGTTTAATCAAGAAGCAGTGAGTGGAACTGGCCTAACATTTACAAAGGGAGAACTGACACAATGCATATTTGAACACCACGAGAAATAGCATCACCGGGGACGGAGAGTGAGTTTAGTTAATAATGAATGGCATATCCTATAAAATACCATTACACAGTGTTCAAGGCCCAAGAATGATGACATAATTATTAGGAGACTGGGAGATTAAGATATAATTTAAAAAAACATGACAGGGGAGGGTGTAATTGGGGAGACAAAATACACAGGAAGTTTGTAATTTACATGTCAAAATACCTTTTTCATGTTTTGATTGGATTGGACGCCGCCTTTCCACTTCATTTATCTTGGCTTCAATTAGAGGCAGGAGAAATGACATCTCATGTTCATATTCTTGACACACACTGCTCATAGACACTTTCTAATTCTAACAGACAGTGAGGGGAAAAGGGAAACTCGATTCTGCCTCCGTCATGGACTTCTTAGTTAACCCCTAATTTGTTTCTAAATGAGGCTGTCACTGTGGTTCAAATGAATATGCGCTTAGGAATCAGGGTGTGCATTTGGGTATTAGCTTGTAGGCAGGGCTTTGCATGTTGCATGGCTGATTGTACCCAAAAGCTGCTTATCTAGAGGGGTAAGAAAATACCAAAAAAAACTAAGAACACTTTTCTCCCAAAGAAGAACTTCCCTATATGAACGGTGCAGACTTTTTATCAGAACAGCCATATTCACAGCGTGCCTATAATCATACAGAGCCATCTTCAAAACAGAGGATGCAAGTTGTGATTTTCCCTTTTGGCAGAATTTTTGCTCTTTTTTATTTTCTGTTTGTCTCTTTTATCTGGTGTCACCATGTGTTTCCTATCGAGCTCTGAAGTCTGCTTCCATTTTTTACAGGAGCTGTGCTCTGTTTTACAGCCATCCCCACCCAAACACGTACACTAGAATGTCGAAAGTGTGTTTGAGATAAAGCCATGTGTTTCATCAGGACTGAAATATTTGCCCACCTGAAGGCATATACTGAAGTTTTTCCGCTCTTGACAACTATAATTACCCTTTTAATTCTTGTGCTTCATCTCAAAATCTGAGTTTTACATTTTTCCAAAGGCTGTGGATTTTGGTTTCCTTTCTTTGCAGAGAAGAGTACACAATTTGAGGTGTTGGAAAGAGAGTAAAAGTCTGTCCCTCTTTTGTGCTTCTGACCTCTAAAACTGAAGCCCTTCAAAGCATCCTAATGTGTCCAACAGCGAACAGAATTACACAAAATCATCAGTCACTTTTGAAAACATAGTGGGCAAGTTTCAAGCTTGTCAGTAACTCTATTCATTGAATTTCCTTATAAAGCCAAACTGCTCCTGGAAATGCTAATCAGGAAATATCAAAGAAATAGCAGTCCTTGAGATAGCTCCTCTGAGAGGGACTTTGACTCACCAGACAGAGAGAGAAATCAGAGCAGCTGTATGAGGTCTCTGCATATTCTCTATATGTCTTGCGTTCTGTCAGAAACCCCAGAAGTGATATGAAACTGGATGAAGTGGGCTGTGCTGCTGTTGCTATTGCTATTGCATTTTTGATATTTAAGCCACCTGCAGCCATACAGGATCATTCACCGTAAGGCTCCCTCTAACACTGGCAGGATCACACTGCTGTTAAGTACAGTCATGTCTGAGTGTCTTGAAATTGGCTTCAATTGCAAGGTAAAATAGAAGGAATAATAATAATAAAAAAAGGTCTATGAGATAAATAACTGACTTAAGAAATACAGTTTGGATTAGACCAATCATTCATCCAGCCTGGATGTTTTTGACTGCCCCCTAAAGATGTTCTCCAGGAGAGTATGTGACTCTAGCCACCTTCTGCAGCCCTTTTCCTTCATACTCCTCCAGCATCCATAATCATTGGATTAAAGATGCTAGAGGGTACATTCCTGCCTACCCCTTTGGACCTGTTGTCCATGAATTTCTCTAATCCCTTTAAACTCTGTAGATACTGTCTCCTGTGGCAGCAAGTTACAGAAGTTCACTAATGGTGTTGCTTCACACAGTTTTGCAAACTGCTTTTCAGCAGAGCAGCCTAGCATACTTTGTAAAATTTACTGGGCACACCTAGAGAGGCTGCATTGAATGTCTTTAGAGTAAAATGATAGGAAGCTTTCAAATATACAGTAGTTTGAGTCAGAGAATTATCCCACTCCTCTGCAATCTCCAGGATAATGTAGTCTGACTTTTCCATTGTCTGTTTGTAATGTGAACCATGCAGATAGTTTGTAGGAAGTCAGTAGGACTGTATATAAAGTTACTGATGTATATACTTGCTGTTGAGGAGTTGTCATCTAACTTTTTTCTGGAAGATTTGTGCCTCCAATATTGATTGTGCTGTCCCAGCTCCCTACCAAGAAAAAGTAAGCAAATAAGAAATAATAATAATAAATAACCCACCTTGAAATAACTTTGACTGTCAGGCAGAACTTTGATATGGTAAAGGGAGAGGTCTCTGGTGTCCCACAGTCTAACAGACGTATTGGTAGGTTATAGATTTTACGTGAGAAGGATTCAGATCATTCAGGAATGCAGGGGTGAGTAAACACCAGGAGAAGGAATACAACTGAAGAAATAACTCATGGATTAGCCAAGGCACCAAGTCCATTTTCAACTCGTATTAGCTAAGTTGAATGAACTCTGAACATTTTCACTCAGCCCCTCATTTTGTAGTTATTTTAATTAAAACAAGATTCTGGATCTATGGAGTGGAATATGTTATTTTTTTCGCTGTGGAATGGGTTCATCTCTCTATTCAGTTTACAATGTGCCCATCTGAAGGTATCTGGGCAGTAAAAAGACTTTCAGTGTGCTGCTGCACAAGTTTTATATATTAGCAACCAGTGGGCCAATATGCAATACTTGAATCACCAAAGTTAAAAATTGCTAGTTCATGAGTTAGTCATCTGCATCCATTCCATTTCTGCTTAATATTGACAAAACCAAAAAACCCTTTCAATGAGAGTCTTCCTGTGGCTAATTTTGGTTTTTCCTGCATCTCATTTGATGATACTTGAGAGATCAGTACAACCTTACATTGATTGTTCTAGTAAGAATTAAAGGAAAGAGGTGTATATGCTGGCAATAAACTATCCTCAGGGACCTGTAGTTCACTATGAAGAGGCTTCTAGCAGAAGAAGTTATGTTTGCCACTGTTTTGCATGACCCAGTTTGAGCAGGAATAGATTGATCATCTGGAAAAAGTCCTGGACTGGCTAAAAGAAAGAACTTGCAATAGAAATCTTTCTGTCTTTATTTTGGTATTCATCATGAACAAGGACAGCATGGCAAATACTGGCCAAAGGCCTTAACTGGAGGCTGTGGTACCCCAAAGACTCAGGCTATCACACACTGCACACATCATTAAGCCACTGGCAACAACACAGTGATGTCCTGCCCAAATTTCAATTCTTACACTTCAGATAGTCTCAACTCTCACCAAATTAATATTTAATGCACAAGTGCACGCTGCAATAATCCCAACTGTGCAATCTAATATTAACAGCTATTTCATAAACCAACAAGGCCCATTCAATTGGTGACCATTTAAACTATAACATGCTATTAAACTGTAGAAGCAGCCATGAAAACACAATTAAGATACATGTTTGTCAATCCATTGTTAAAAAAGGTTATGTGACAATATCAGTACAAAAAGTTGGAATATAATTCCAGCAAGGCTGTTCAGAACAGTAAGGGGAGTCGTGAAGCAAATTCCTTCTTGGAGTTGCCGTTTGGTTATTAGAGCAAAGTAGATCCCATCCATAAAAGATATATATATATTTTAATAACCTTAAATGAAGCCACGAGAATATGTGGTACTATCAAGCTTTCATTTACTTGTGCTTCTCTATGGATGTGTCTACGAAGTCCTTCTGTCTCTGTGCTAATTCTGCAAGGGCTATGTGACTTATGGATTTTTAATCAGTGTGGTGATGTGGGAATGTGACTTCACCCCTGTCTTTAGAAAGCCAATGGTAATGAACTTTATCTGACTTTTCTAATGCTCACGTTCTGAAACATAAACTGGTAAACTGGAGAAGATGCAGAGAAGAGATGTCTGGAGTAATACAAGGGCTGGGGAAAATGCTTTGCTATGAGATACTCTCAATCTTTTTAGCTTAACGAAAAGATGATTGAGTGATGACCTGTTGTCATGCCCCAGACCTGTGAGCCACACGCTTGTGTCCAGGCCTGACTGCCTGACTGTGGTAGGGGATGGTGTTGTTTCGTTTATCCGTGTGGTGATCCGGAGGCCAACAAGGGTTAATATAACAATAGCCAAGTGAACCAGTATCAGTATAAATCTAACAATCAAAAAATAACATTTTAACAAATTGGGTTAAAACTACAGTTCTTATCTTTGGTCTTCTATCCCTTAGATTACTAGCAATGGTAAATAAACAACTCCAATCTCAATGCATAACCCACAAACTATAATAATTTTGGAGCATTCAAAGGGGAGCCACTTATTTTCCCCAAAATTTTAAGGTTCAGTTTTGTAACCAGAATCCCACTGGCTGAGATAAATTTAGGGCGCTTAAAACCAGAGTATTAGGAAACTTGAGGCATGTATAAAACCTCGTAGTAATCTGGTTTCTCCAAAGGACGGAATTTTGGACCTAAGGACAGACTTGTACATTTTACAAGCCAAAGCAGCCATCCTCCTTTCTGTTCTTTCATAGTTCAGGCTTTGAAGTGAGTTAGCCCTGAGTCCTCAAAGGAATTTGATGTTGAAGGTATTGAAACACATTTGAAGACTTTGGCCTAAGCAATTAAACTATTTTTAAAATTTCATTAAGCAGTGTCATATGAAGTGCCTTCAGAGTAGTGCATTAGTTTTTGTTTTAGAAATAAAAGGGAATTGGTCTGAAATTGGGCAGAATAGCAGGGTGAGACACTGAACCAAGACAAAGTGAGATGTTAAAGGCGATAAGAGTGTTGTTAAAGGTGCAGAAGTGGAGCGACTGATGGTCATAGTCCTAGAAATAAACCCTGGAACAGCCACTAATGAAAGCAAGGCAGGTCTTTTCCAGCATCATCACACTAAACTTTGAGCCCTATTAACATGGTAAGGAATGAATGCTGAGCAAAAAAAACATTGCAGGCATCCTCCTTCTGTGTTTTGAATGTTTGCTCAGTTTATCAGCTTCTGAAGAGGAATAGCTGTAATATTTAACTGTATAAACCACTCTTGCGATCTCAAATTTGTGACTGTTTGTCGTACACAATACAGGCATTTCATTAAATGGACAGTCATTACATCTTTGTGAGTGTTCACCTTCAGTGCTCTGGTGTTCTTGATTCCCTTTATTTTGCACCTGCTGAATGAGCTGAAGGAAAGACCTTGGAGGCTTGTCTGTGCAAGCCGTTTTAGTGGAGGCTCATATATCATCCACCTGATAAGCAAGAGGAAAAAGGTCTTAACTGCACTTCAGCATCACATTACCATGCTTTGTTATAAAAAAAATCAATATGTTTGACAATGAATTTTAGCATCCTTTAAAATATTGTTTCCTTTTTTTATGTTAGTTTTTTTTTTTTCAAATCCCTCCCCTCATGTAAATAAAACAAACAAGTTTCTTGTGAAGTAGTAGGTGAATAAAAAGAGCACTAAGAAGTTGCTTTCAATGTCCTTCTTCACCTAATAATTACTTTAAAATACATGGGGGCCCAGTCTGTGATTTACTACGCACATTTTTGAACTTGGTGGTTTTGGAGGTAGGAATAACCTATTGATAGGTGACTTGCAAGTGACAGGTTGTAGTCAATTTGACCTAGAGCAGAAGTGACCAAAACCCGGTGAAGTTTGATGTCTAATCTGAAATGACCTGTTTGTCTCATTGGCAGTCTGAGAAGTTATTCAAATCAGAAAAACCAGTGCTGCAGATGGTACCAACTGTCACTACTTGTTGACATTCACATTAGAGAGCGCAAGAACATGAGCAAAACTTTTCAGATATAGGGCTGCAGCTATCTGTCTGCTAGTCTGCTGGAGCTGGTATAACAAGTGAATCTGTTTTGAGAAAAAAAATCTTTAAAAATGTTCAAAACATATTGATTTCTTACTTAAAAATGAGACTTAGACTACAAAAGATATTTATTTCTGGCCTGGTTTTCAATTCCTGGTTTTTTTTTCCCTGTGCACTGGCCCATTATTATTTTTATTCTGTCACTATTTTGACTCTGAACTAAGGAAGGAGAGGGTAAATATAGGAAAAAAAATCCAGCTTGAATTGAATGAAGCCAGACATCCTCTCAGAGACTTCATATCTGGCTTAAATTGTATCTCTTTTTTTGTGTGTGTTTTATTCTGTTCAACGACTAGCAATGATCTCAAAAGTCTGTTTATGGATCCAAGTTTTGTTCTTAGCTGTCTGATTGTCTATCCATGACCTTTCTGTAGGAAAGTACTGAGGCAGGGGAGTGACCTTGGTGAGATTCATAGTCTTGTGCTGGTTTCTGTAGGGCAAGGCTCTGTCTGTTGTAACTATTTCCCATTACAATGGGAAAGGAAGGTAGAGTGGAGAGTCATGGACTGGGATGTTGATCACATTCCTCTTCATTCAGCCTCAGACATGGCAAATTAAAGTGATTCAGCAGGGGCAAAAACATGTAGCTCTCTACGGACCAATCCCTACTAGGATGAAGGAACAATATTTCTTTACATGACGGAGCAGTAACGGTGATAATGATATCACACTGGAAACAGCCTAAATTTTCATATCACTATGACAAGTAGGAAGAGAGATGCCTCGGGTAAAGCAAACGGTGAATCAGATGTCTTTTCAAATCAGGTGAGGCAGCTTAAGGCATATATTGTTGGCTGGTGAGTGGCATGGAGAAGCAGCTGAGAGGCATTGTCCAAACTGCAAAAACCTGTGAGTGTCTCTGAGCTGCCAGACCCAGGTGTGCTTCCAGGATGCATATGGGGGCAAAAAATGAGCTGTGCATCACTCCCCAGGTCTTCTGTCCCTACCTGCACTTTACTTTCTAAGTGAATGAAATAAATGTGGATGCATAAATATTAAAAGCTGTAATATACCCTGGTCAGGTGCCCTAACTGGATGAGTGGGGACCAGAGCTGTACAGCCTGATGCAGTGTTGCTCACTGCTCACTTTAGATAAGACAACCAGAAAACTTTGATCTGTTCCTCTTTTGCAGGTAGTATAAAACACTTGAAAATCTCCCAGCAAAAAGGGCAAGCTATTATAATAAGTAGGAATTATTACTCAAAAATATTTTCTTTTTCTGATTGGCATCATCTAGATAATTCTGAACTGTCAGTCCAGTCCTTGGGAGATGTTCTTTTGCAGACTTTGTAGTATTGCTGTGGGAAAGTTGCTGTAATTTTGTACAATATTATTATTGGCTTGGAAGTAACAAACATGAAATGATTTCTTTAGGTTGTCTAGCGGGAATCCCAGTTATTCTCTTCTGCTGCATTAAACAAATGTGCAACATGTGATGCTACCCAATGATGGGAGACAACAGCTTTATAAATAAATGCAAATGATAAACACAGGACATGTTCTGTAGCACTAAAAGCTATGTCTATGAAAGTATTCGCACTGCTAGGAATGGATGTCTTTATTTTCACCTGTGTATGACAGTGATGTTGGAATTTTTAAAATCTCTGAAAGAAAAGGGGAATGATTTGTAGGGGAAAGGGGAGAAAAGGGGAACATTAACTTTAGAAGACGTGAAAACTTGGCTTTGAGTTTTAAAGCCTGCAGTTTTGGGGGATGGTTTTTTAAGTGCTAAGGGAAATATTTCCTTTTCTTGTCAGTTGAAGCTTTTCACTGTTCTTTGGTTACATTGCTGTGCTGAGCTGCAGAGCCCAGTGTGCAGTCAATTATACACTCATGCTGCTTTCAGATTCACTTACCCAGCGATGATGACTGACTGTGACCAAAATCCATCAGAGAGTTGTTATCTCCTAAAGCAAAAGCTTCAAATGTTCAGGCATCTAATCTGTCCCTGAAAAATCAGTAGCTGTTCTCAGAAACACAGGACCTCAAATGACTTACTGTTTTGGATGCCTGATGGCTGGAAACACTTTTGAAATCTTGTCTGTAGCTTAACAATACAGGGTTATCTCAGACCCGTCAGCCGGTATTGGACAGTGTAAGAGGCACAATGTATTACCCGTGGTACAAAAAGGTCATCTGAATCATGTTATAATTACATAAACCTCTTCATTGTGCACAACGATACCCACAGTAATGCGAGATAATGGATTAGGTAGCACGCTAATTGGATGCATAAAATGAGTGTTTTAAGCAGAGAATCTCTAGTATTTATGACATGCACAGGATTAGCAAATGTGCTTTTTAGTTCTTATAAACCTGTGATTTTAGCTACAATTTTGAGTCTGGTGTTGAAATTCCAGAGGGACTTTGACAGGCTTGAGAGGTGGGCCTGTGCGAAACTCGTGAAGTTCAATAAGGCCAAGTACAAGGTCCTACGCCTGGGTTGGGTCAATCCCAAACAAAAATACATGCTGGCTGGAGAATGGATTGAGAATAGTTCTAAAGAGAAGGACTTGGGGGTGCTGGTGGATGAGATCTACATGAGCTGGCAATGTCCAGTTGCAGCTCAGATGTCCAAGTGTATACTGGGCTGCATCAAAAGAAGTGTGAGCAGCAGCTCAAGAGAGGTGATTCTGCCCGTCTACTTTCATGAGACCTTGCCTGGAGTACTGATTTCAGTTCTGGAATCCTCAGCACAGGAAGGATATTGATCTGTTAGGCTGTGTCCAGAGGAGGCCACAAAGATGGTTGGAGGGCTAGAGAACCTCATACAAGAACAGACTGAGAGAGTTGGGCTTGTTTAGCCTAGAGAAGGCTCTGGGGAGACCTTAGAGCAGCCTTCCACTACCTAAACAGGGCCTACAGAAAGCTGGAGTGAGTCTCATCATCAGGGAGTGTGGGTTTAGGATGAGGGGAAAAGCTGAAAGATGGTGGATTTAGATTAGATATTAGGAAGAATTTTTTTTCTGTGAGGGTGGGGCAGCATTGGCACGTGTTGTCCAGAGAAATCATGGATGTCCCATTCCTGGAGGTGTTCAGGGCCAGCCTGGATGAAGCTTTGAGCAACCTGATCCAGTGGAAAGCAGGGGGGGTTGAAGTAGATGATTTTTAAGGTCCCTTTCAACCCAAATAACTCCATGATTCTATGATTTGGTGTTTTCAGTTTCAGGACTCGGAGTATCCAGGCTTCAGTTAGTTCTCTCCGACTATTTTCCCTCCAGCATTTACTTGTTAATGTCATAGTTTAGAAGCAATGAAACCTACTCATGGTGGTCCATACTGCAAGACTAAATAGGCAATCGGACTGCTCCTGTGTCATCATGGCAAAATGTTTGGTATACCAAGGATAACTGCTCTTTTAGATGAGACTGAGAAAATGTAATAAATGTAAAGCTCCTGATTAACTAATCAGTTTATGTAACTGTGGTCTTAGTGCAGCATTTTTTAATCATAGTCGATCAGCGTAAAGATGTTTAATTGCTGCAATTCCCAAATCTTACAAGGGTCTCGGGAACTGCTGAATCATTGAATTCAGCAGCCATACAAGAAATTTTTCTGAAGGTTGGCATCACGTTTAAGCTTTTCATCCAGGCTTCATGTATTGCCAGTTGAGGGAGAGGGCTATCTGGGTGTGTGTTGTTTAATTAGGATGTTAGTTACTTAGGATGAATCACCGCAGACAAGAGGCCATTACAGTAAGACGAAGTTAAGTGAGATGAATCCTGTCTATTATGGAGGAAGGTCAACAGCACATCTTCACTTGTCTCAGCACTCTACAGGCCAGAATATATTTCCCAGTAACTTTTAACAAATTTATTACCAAGCAGCAAGAAGTTTCTCTCCTATATGGCAGGAAGATCTCTGGAGGAGCTGAGCTTTGTGTGTCCTGTATTCTGGCAAAGTTGGGAAATTTTGTGAAGTACAATTTTGGGTGACTCAAGTAGATTATTTCCATTTTCATAAGAAGCAAAAAAGTCACCAGCAGTACTTGCCATCTTAATGCAAGAGAAGAACCTCTCTTGACCACTCTGTAAATAAGCCATTTTCTCTTGATATGGTTTCCAAGGACAAGACTTACAAGCTTGACAACTCTGTTCACATGGCCACCTTCAAGAACTGCTGCTTTCTTACTGTCTATGAAATAATCGGGGAAAAGTTTGTCCAGAAATATTGTTTCACTTCTCTGCCCGATCCTGTTATGGTGTAACATTTTAAGGTCAGAACATCTTAACTTGAGAACACTAGAGAAGATTATACATACTAGTAAGATTTACAGCACAGATAAGTTTTTTTTTCAAGTGATGGATCAATTAATATCTTAATGAAATGAAGGCCTAGTCATTTATCTTCATCCTTAAAAATGAATTGGCCTTTTGGGACACCTTCCTGTGGTAATTGTAGTGAAGGAGTATTTCAACACCTACTGCATCGTCTTTGCACCAGTGCAAATGACAATGTGGGTCCCTGGAACTAGCGTTATGGAAAGCCAAAATGAGCCAAGCTAAATCTGTACCATCTTTCATCAGCTCAGAACTTCTTGCTGCTGGACTGCACATGCTGATGTGCCTGTCCCCTTCCACACACTAATGCCCTTTGGAGCACTCTTTGAAATGTGGCACAGTGAGGAGGAATGTGACAGTCCTTCAAGCAGGACTCCAAAACACCTACTGGGACTCTATGACAATCCTTTTTGAAATCAGGATGGGATGGCAGAAAACAGGGACATCTGGCAGGTTCAACAGAATGGATCAACTGCAGATTCCCCAGTTGGTGAACTTGGCCAGGAAGCTATTTAAGCAGCTGTTTGTCCTTAGGCATTGAATGCTTTCTGGATGCATCTTTCCTCTGCCTCTCAGGAGCAAATGCCAGACACAATGGAAATTCACATAAGCTCACTGACCAGCATTAGGAATTCTTGACCTGATGATGGGCTTCAGCGTATAAACTGGGTTCCTTGAAAGAACAGAAGCTAATGCCTCCTCCAGGGAGTTATAATGAAGGAATTCATAGTATAAGGAACATTCTGTGTAGTGTTTGTCAGTGGTTGTTAGAGACAGTCTCTTTTATTTTTGGAACAATTTCATTTTTCCTGGCATCTATGATTTGAATGCTATATTGACTCTGCTCTGGATACTTTAAAGCAGGTATATTAAAAATGCAAGAGGAACTGTATTTTGAAGGAGGGTGGGAGAAAAGAAAGAAAATAATTATAGTTACACATTGGAGCATATTAATGAATACATTAATAATTAATCCACTGTTATGTTTTCCCTAATAGTCATCAAAATCTGTATAAACCTGCATTACAATACATAACATCTCATTACAACGTTTGCTCAAAAAATCAATGCATATCTAAGTTATTTGTGTCAAAACTCATTTATTTCCACAATAACATGGACTGTCAAACCTTGACATCCTGTTAATAACATCCAGTGCATTTGCATATTATTCAAATATTTCCTTTTATGAAATGGGGGACTTTTACTTACACCGTCCTACTTGCAGTGCTTCATATATTTGCACATTAGCTCAATTCACACAGTTATAGAAGGGTTACCTGTGGCAACTAATTATACTGCACTTTATGCATATTAATGAGCCTTGTGAGAAGCCGTCCTCTGTTCTGTGGTGAGATGAGGGGGGGAAAAATAACAGTGTAAGTGGGAGACCTATTACAGGCAAAATGCAGGCGAGTGGAAGACAGATATTTTATAATGTTTTGCCTTTGATGCCCACAGCCTTTTAGAACAGACTAACCTGAGTGGGAAAAATACCTCACAGCAGTCCCAGCAGCTTTGAGGTCAGATGTGAAAAATATTACCTTTTTCATTCCTTTCTTTCTTTCTTCTTCTTTTTTTTTTTCTCCTCTCCCTCTCTTCCCCCTCTGCCGCTACCTTTAGTTTCTGGATCCTGTCTTTGCAAGGTGCTAAGTGCTGCCCTCAACCCTGGTTGAGATCAGCACCTCACAAGATCAGGCTCTTAGTGCATCGCCTAAAGCCACCATCTGCCCTCTGATGAAGTCATCTTGAAAAAGGCCTTTTCACCTGCATAGATGAGAGTGACATATTTTGTTTTGAAGGAGCATTTCAGCCGCGCGTGCTAGCAGGAATGGAGCCCCAGCTGTAGGCTGTTCAAGTGATACCCGCAACCAGGTGTCACGAGGACAATGAGAAGAGTCAAGCTTTGAGAACAGGAAGAGTTGGCAGCCCCACTGCAATACAGACGAGGGCCACATCCTGTGTGTGCAAATGCACGCACAGCCGTAAAACCTTCTTCCCCACTGTAAAAGTGGGCAATCTGTCAGCTTAGAGGTCTTGCAAAGGGCAAAAACCATCAGAGGGGTGCATCAGTGTTCTTGCTCAGCACACAGTGCTTGAGCTGAGCTGTGCTTCCTTGCTGGGGTGTTTCTTGAGATTGCCTCCACCTACTTTAAAAAAAAAAGAAAAAAGCTCCTGCGTTGACAGAAAAGGAAAATTTGATTTTATGCAACAGCAGATGTCTCCTAAGCAATAATCACAGTGTCAGATAGAAAAACTAATCATATTTCAGTAGCTTGTTCAGATCTCTGATTAAAATTCAGTGATACCCTTCCTGGATCCTAAAATGCAACAGTCATCAGAAACAAAAGAGAATGTATCATAATTAATGCAATTAAAAGAGCCCTTTCCTTTCTCTCTCTTTTTCTGGGTAAGCTATTCTGACCTTACCAGAGATTAAAATTACTCTCCTCAGGACTAAAATATGATTCAACGTGGGAGTAAGAAATCCCAGCTCCTTATAGCTCTCTCCAGGATGTCAATACATGGGTTCTCGTGCACATAGGAAAAGAAATAATCTTGGTTGCTTACTCTCTTCAGAAGAGGAGAGAATGCAGATGGAGTTGTGCATCCAGCCTCCCTTATTTTCTGCTGCATACAGCTCTGTCAGTGATATGATTGTTTCCTCTTGCAAATTTAGTCAGGACTGGCAGTTAGCACCCCAATCTACCCTTTCTAGGACAAGCCAAATCTAGAGATTCGGAATTTTTTCACAGTCAGTTCCTAGGCCACCTGCTATGCAAATTGGCCAGAATTTGCTGACTAAATTCCATCAAAAAGAGAGCAGGGTCTGCGGTTTGAGTGCCAGCAGAGTGCTCAGTCAGTGCAGTGTTGGAGAGATTCAGACATGCATGGTGCTGGGTAGCCCTGGGGCAATTCCCTTGCCATCAGCTGGCCTCAGCTGAATCAAGAAATCAAGATGCGTGAGTTGAAGAGTGAAATCAGGCAGTGCCATTTCATTTTGATTGCAAATTCAGGTCTGATTATCAGTGAGATTTCATAGTGAACTCTTTCAGTCAGGTTTTATTTGGCTTTGAGTATGAACTATTTTTGATCAAAACAAGAATGAAAATTATTTGAATTAAATAAATATAAAATAGACAAATAGTTTATGCTGGCTGAATGTGGGAGAGTGCTTTTGTAGCAAAAAAGCTATATCAATTTTGTGATGAAGGACTGGGGGAGAGGGTCCAGCAGCAAAGGGGGATGTCTGATTCTTCTTTCCTATTTGTACCGGCTGGAGGGACAATGCTTGCTTCATTTAAAACAAGGCTATATGAATTCCTTTTTACTTTAACAATGGCACTTGAAGACTTTTGTGGGCCATATATGGTTTAATTCAGCATCTTGGATAGTTGGAAAACTACATTTGCTTGTTGTTACGAGAATTCTGTTCTAGTGGAGGTCTTCAGAGTAATTATTTTGTGCTGTATCCCATACCATCTCTCAGAAAAGAAGTATAAGTGAAAGGCTAGTTAAGAGATACAAGCATTTATTTTATTCCAGAGTTTCTGAATTCTGAGTTGCTACTATTAGGTGCTCAAAAAACACTGATACTTCACTAGAAAAGCTGACAACTTGCTGTCTTATTAACACAACTCTAACATATCAGAGAGATCCACCATAGCAAATTGATTATATTTGTGTCTCAGCCACAGTACTGATGATGATACACTAGTAAGTATATCAATGCATCACAAGCTTCAAGTGCAGAAGTTTTTCTGTGACATTTTCTAAATAAGATATGAAAATGAGAATGGTTTGCGCTTCTGCTCTACTCAAGTCCCTAAGTTGAGAAGTTTGTACTGGTAGTCAGAAGTGCACCTGTAACTGCATGGTCTCGGTGGTCTCTGTATTGGGGAGATGTCACTCAGACAGGCAATGCAATAGCTTGATCTGCAGATTCTCAGAATAAGAAAAAGCCAATTTACAGAGATTGTTTTCTTCCTGAAGGAATAATAAGTGAGTGGTGCCTAAGCTGAGAGATTTGCCTTCTGGTTCTGTTCTGTTTCTGTTGGAGAGCAGTATAATAGGCCAGGAATGGAAGTGGATAATTATTGCCTTGAGGCTGGTTAATTACCACAGGTAAGGAGCATGGCTACAGTAAAAAATATCTGACTTTACTTCCTTCCTTTTACAGATTTTCTATGTATCTAGACAAGTCACGTGTTTTTATTTCAACTTACATGTAAACGGGAATAATTGTGCCTTCTTTATTCTGTCCTTTACCTTGCTCCCCTTATCATGTCTGGCACAAGGCAGCTCTGAGCTTCATTGATCTGTCCATGTGCTAAACCAATAACCTGAAAAGGGTACAGTAATAATAGCAGTTTGGGACATCATGCATAAGTTTGTCCAAAAAGAGAAGAAACATTTCAGTTAGCCAAGATTTGACTCTGAATTGTCAGGTTTGAAGTCCTAATGACTTTGTAATCCAGGTGCCAGGCTTCAGACAAGGAGGACATGGCAGGCAGTCTTGGATTAAGGATCCCATTTAATTTTTTTTTATTATTTTTTTCTTGTGAGAATTGAATTATTCCACTAACACCATCTAGTCTTTGGAGACCCATGCTCAGTGAATTAATCATCAGTATTCATACAGGTTAACTTAAGGGACCTAATTAAATACCAAAACTATAAGGCCAGTTTCTCTAGCATCATGATACAACTAAACTAGAAAGTTCCCCTGCAGCTCTGATGTCTTTTTATTGGTTTGTCTCCAGGAAGAGCTTATTTCTCCAGCAGCTACCAGAGTGCTGTGGGAGAGTAGGATTTTGCCTTTGCATCGGTGCTAGCAGATGTGAGCTTTTCCAGAGCTTTTGGAGTGATTGGTGGCTGTATTTGAGCCCACGGCAAATTCTTCAGGCTGGTTCAGCCAAAGAGGTGGTCAGTGCAGACCAGGTATCCTCACGGTCGTAGGGCCACAGAGCACGCATAACACTGAAACATCACATTAGCATTGGAATTTTTTTGACACAGAAGCTAATATCTCTCTATGTCAATGACAGTGGGAGAGGAAATAAAGTCCCTTTTCTTGCTGAGAAACCTGCTAACCAAGACAGGAAATTGAAGACAGACTAGAGGCTGGAATCTTTGGAGGAGTCTGCATGTGGTCTCATCTGGCAACAGCTCTCATGTGTCCTCGCAGGAGAGTTACCTCTCTGTGCTGCGAAGGACTGGTTGGTGCTGCAAACTTTATTGCAGCCTTGGCTTTTAGAGGAACTGAGGGCTTCTGCAAACAGCACCACTGCAACTCTGACACTTACGGGATTTTATTGCCCTTGGCAGCAGTTCTTTCCTAATGTAAAACTGAGCTACTGTATCTTACAGGAAAGTACCTAAACAATGATGTATTCAGGCTGATGGGACTGGATTAACCCATTAATAAATAGGAGGTGAAGAGAGCAATCTTGTTGAACGTAATGTATGCTAATGATATGACCTGGCTAATGGAGCCCTTTTCTATATTCTGTCATTGCACACATCAATTATGCAGCCTCAATTATCATCCTGTTTTTGTATCGTGTGGTTGAGAAATGAGAGACTTAATAGAGATGTTTTACCCAGTAAAATGCATGATTAGGTTATGAAAGCAGAAACTCAAGGAAGAGAAGAAGAAAAAAAAAACTTTGTTACATTATATCCTGATTTAATTAGCTAAAAGATATTATTCTGGGTAAGGGCCTTTGAAGTTGTAGAAACATTGCTGTAGGCTCAGCAGCAGAGATGACTAACTGTCTTAAAACCTGCAGTAAATACACCGACACAGCACTTATATACAGATCGATTTCAGCCAAGCATTGCAAATTAGGCCAAGACCATGGTTTACTCCATGTGTTAAGGTTCCTGATTAAGGGGAAAAGGAGGAATTGGACTTTTTGAGAGTCAGAACCCCCGTTACATCTAGGCGGAAAACAGCAGCAAGTCTGTGCTACTAGTGACACCTTGGTGCATGTGGTAGATTGCAGGGTGTGTGGCGGCTTTTGATAATGGCTCTCAGATAAATATACTTCCCCCTCTTTGCTGAGTGGTCCTCTCCCTTCCACTTCCTTTTTTTCTTTTTCTTTTCTTTTTTTTTTCATTTCTTTTTTTATATGCAGGTTACTCTGAGTTACCTTAGGTTTTAGTGGCCTTGAGATTCTGCCTCCCTGTCACAATCCTGATGATGGGGATATATCAGGTTCATTGACATCTGCCAGGTTCACTCCTTGCTGCCTCAGCACAGTTGCAGGTATTTCTTGTGTTTCTGACATGGATTCAAATGATAGCCAGCCCTGCAGGACACATGAGGACCTTGGCTACAACCCAATGTGTGATGAGAAGTTACCAGTTGGAAAAAATGGGGAAAAAAGCCACTTTTTTTTCCCAAGAGCTGAACCATTCCCATAGAAAGACCTCTGACCTTTGGCTTGTGCTTGCTAAAAAAAAACTGTAGGTTTCTACAAAGAGCGGAAAAATGCAGAGAAGAAAGAACTAAGCAGTGTGATGAAGGTGGACTGATTTAAGTAATCTCTGCAGTCCTTAGAGCTGATGCAGACTCCATTGCCTTCAGCAGTGTGGTGACTTTGGACCAGGGAAAGATCTAACCCTCTCAGACCTGGTGAAAACAACATTCTGAGATTTCTTCCATGGTGGCAGGAGCATAACTGTGAACTCTTTATTTTATTTTGTTTTAGAAATAACCAGCCAGCTAGATCCTTTGTAAAAATCACAGGTCTAATTCACACAGTTTTTGACTGAACTGCAGTGACATAGAAAGCTGGTGTAAAGCAAGGGTGAAACAGGTCCTTGGCATGTATCAAAGTTGTTAGTTTTTTCCTTCCCTCGGGGTCTCACCTGCCATGCTAAGGAATGATGTCATGCTCATTGAGAAAATGATTGGTACGACAAAATGCCCTGAGTGCTATATTTAGTTGTCTGTTCTTGGCCAGTGCATCTTCTGGTCTCGGTAAAAAAAATTGGGAGAGTCAGGGAGAAATAAACACCTGGGCCAATGATTCCAGCTGTAGCTCTTGGGTTTGACTGCCTCTGCTTTTGGCTGCCTGTCTGGAGAACCACATTTGTGGCCTGACTCCAAAGAGCTGAGTTTGCAGCTGAAGCTCCTCTTAACTGAGGATGTCTGTCGTTTCTAAAAATGGTTGATATTAACCTAAGCTTTTAAACGCCTCCCTCTGCAGCAGCCAAATAAAATAGCAATAAACCAGTGATTTGCTAACTCAGAGCAGCATGTTGTCGCAAGCTGTACTTTATCAGTGGTGTTCGCAGACTATGTAACTCAGCATTAAGTTTCCTTATTTGTGGACATTTGAGCCATCTTCATACCAGCCCAGTGGCACACATCTGTGATCTGTTGTGCACGAGAGATACTAGCAAAGAACAGGAGTCATGTATATTAGGTGGCTGAAATTGGTTAGGTCACTTGCTGTCTGCCTAAGGAATGGTCTTTAAAGTCTAGGAGCTATGGCAAAATTAATTTCAGTGATTTTTTTTTTTTTTAATATGCCTTGATCTGCCCCCAGCCCCAGTGAGCTAATTTTGTGCAGAAAAGAGCTGTCTGAAACTTTTAAGATGCTGTAAGAAGTTTAGAATTAAAAAAAAAAAAACACAAATCAAATACTTTTGGATTAAGAAGTTTTTGTTAGGTGCAGTGAGATGGTTTGATTCTTTTCACCTACGGATTTGTGAATGGTGACATTTAAATAATAGAAAATTGTGGGGTTTAATTTTTACATTTCCCCCCCACCCCTTCTTGCACGTGTACACTCTACTGCTCTACTGCAAACTTCAGTTTTAATTTGTTTGCCTTTGTGGACAGCAGTGGGGTCATGCTTTTGAAGTATATGTGTCATTACTGCTTTGTGTACTGTCCTATTAACTTCAACACAGTATTCAACTTATCATCGCTTGATCCTTCAAGCATCTCAAATGCAACACTTACTGCTAGGCTGCAAGTGTTTCCTGACCTTCCTTTCATTTCTATACAATGTCCATATGATCTATCGGAGCTTTGAAAATTCAACTGCAGCACAGAGATTTCTTTGCCAGAATTGATCCTTCTTTTTTCCTCAGAAACCATCAGATAAAGGAATACTTGTGACAAATAACCATGAGAAAGATCATCACATTAGAAATCTTTTGCTTTGTGCTGGGCTGGCTCTGTGTAATTTGGATGGGTCCTCAGTTACTTGTCTTTCACCTTTGGGGTAATTATTTGCTTGCGAGTGACGAAGATTCTTGATCCTGTTTTGACCTGCAGAACTTCTGATACGGAAAGATTTGCCTTCAGGCTTCAGTCCACAAAAGCCCGATATTCCTTTTTTTCACCATTACATTATATTAGTTGGAGAAGCTGTACCAGATGAGAAGCTCATTATAGCTTTAGGGTCATCACTGAATGACTTTATCCAATGGCCTTCAGGCAATTCCACAAGGGCTTTTATATCATCCCTATTACAATAATCTTATATACATTGTTTTAATTTCTATATCCTTTTCATCTAGCTACTGAGGGAAGAGTGTTTTACCATTATTAATGTATTTAGCCTGGAAGCTTGTGAGTTAGAGAAAACTTCATTATGCCCAGGGCAGGGGTGAGTGAATTGAGCAGCAGAGAAAGGAAAGTGTTTGCTAATGGTCCTGGAGCCTAACTGGTGCCTCACTCACTCAGTGTGTGACTCAGTAATGAATAAAATCAAGGCTAATATGGCTTCAAGCAGTTCTTTTGTATGATGTTTTGCTGTGTGATAATATAATTTACTGATTGCTTAACTAAGACAGAATTGTTCCGTGCCTCTTGGCTGGAAGAGGCTGAGTTTTAGTGAACGAGGACTCCTGGAGTTTCTGACAAAAATGGAAATATACTAAATATATAGGAGAAAACCCCAAAAGTTTGGGTACTTAGATGATTAAGACTGAAATTTAGAAGAGCTGTGATTTAGGCTCTGTATTCTCCCATTTCCTGCTCTGAGGGGACCTGTTTTTGCATGACACGCTGCAGTCACACGGTGAGTACCTGCTTCTGATGGATCGTGGAAGATGGAACTGGGATTGGAAAACCTGGCAGGAGGAAAAGGGAGAGAGCATGAGACCTGCTCAATGCATCCTTGCTGAGGCATCTCCTTTCACAGAAAGCAGGCCCTTATTGTGAGAAATGCTGATCAGTTAAAACTGCATTTCAGTTGAAACTTCTCATGAGCTCTACATTTGCTTTCATTTGTAGTTTCTCCTAATGTTTCACCCACTGGGGCTCTATGCAATGAAAAATGCCCCCTAATTCAGAGGTGACTGTTAAAAATGTGTGTTAATCAGGCAGCATCATTTACAGGCAGAGCTGTAGCATCCTAACAAAACTGCCTTAAGTGTAACCATTAATGGTTTGCAACAGCTCTGATTGTGGTAGGATAGGACATTTAAGATTCAGCCCATGCGCTTTCCATTCCAGAGAGTTTTGTGGTTTGCACAAGAAAGGTTATTGATAGTTTATCCAAATGTTTTTTGACAGGCCCTTTCACACGTTCCTCTTAGGTGGTACAGCACACAGGGCTGCATTTTATCACTGTTGGTTGGATGTTACCCAAGGCGGCTGTTCTGCCCTTGTTCATCACAAAACGATCCATAAAGCAAATTGGGATATCTAAATGCACCAGGCTGTTCACAGATCCCACAGCAATTATTTCAGAGTGTTGGATGTGGAAACGTTTGCCAGAGGTGGAAAGCAAGTTGCAAATTTTATTAAGTCTACTCTCTGCAAGTTGTGGCTGGTCTCAGTCCACTCACACTTGCTGAAGGGGAAGGATGTTCTTGGTGAACCATCCCAGCGCAAGGCAGAAAGCATATTTGGAGCTGAAACATTAAGTGCAGCCCATTATGGATGGTCCAGATTGGAAGGTGGATTAAAGGACAAAACTAATCTCTTCCAGCCTCACTGTTTGTGTGTTATTCAGCCCTTGTCACCACCTTTTTTGGCCACTGCTTATTATCCAGTGGTTGGGATAAACTGACGCCACTGTCACTGACTAATGTAATATCAAGATGACATCTTGTTTCTTCTTACATAGAGGAATTATCCCAATGACCAGAATATCCTCTCTGCAAGCCACAGCCAAGAAATTCTTGTACCACATGTGACCCATAGATTGAAGCCTGGGAGCAGGGAATTAGGCCTCTGAATGCTAAAGACGATGGATATATGTCCCTAGAGCATGTGATAAGATGTATATTTATTGTGTGTGTCTCTTCGCGTGTGTATGATTTTGTGCATGTGTTGCATGTAGAGAAGGTTATTTGATAGCTGTCACATGTGAGCGATATGGGGGATGTGTCTTCTCTGTTCCTGTGCCTGATGCACACGTACAGGCGTACACAGTGGATGCTCTTTCTTTGTGTCTGTATATAAGGGTAAGGGGAGCTGCATGAAATTTGGACCTTTGCTTTCATGCAAAACATTATCAGATCATTCCTTGCTGAACTGGTTGATCTGATTAGAGGTGGCTTAAAAAAAAACGAGTGAAGTGAACAGGTGGCAGACATAAATACACAGCTGTGCATTATTGCTGATTTTATTGCTATTTTATAATGTTGTCCATGGTTATTTTACAACAATTTTCTCTATTCGTGTCATCGCTGTAAATCTCATTGTAAAATGGCCCTAATGTGCAATGAATACTATCAGGCAAAATGGAGAAACTTACAGCATCGCTCTTGGTATGGAAAAAAGAGACAGGGAGAGAGATGGAGCTAGGGGAATAGCAGAAAGCCATGGGGAAAGAATTAGGGGACTGAAAGACTTGTTATGTAAAGAGGGTAAATCTCTGCATGCAATGCCAGAAAAGCATTGCGGGATAAAGCAATAGCTTGTTTGTCCCACTAGATGGAGATGGAAAGAAGCGGTTTTTTTATGATGATATTCCTGGTGGCTCCCTGCTATCTGCTTGGTTATTGAATGGCTTTTACTTACAGTATCTTAAGCCTATCCTTAAAGCAATTACAAGATTTCTCCAGAGTAACATTTGGCATGTGCGGGCTATATCTAGGCTTTTAGCACCAGCTAATTTGACTGGCCTAATTTTGTATATGTTCCCATTTGTATTCATGGTCAGTATCTATTGTAGTTACAGGCTTTCTCATATAAAAGGCACCTCATTCTTTTCTTAATTTTATTGAGAATTAATGCAGCTTCTTATATGTCAGCAGGATGGGGCTAGAGAATTGGAAATATTTTTTCCTTCTGAAAATCAATATCTCAGTGGCTCTACCCGTCATTAACTTCTCACTCACTTCTTTAGTACCTACAAAGTCTTTTGGGGTCAAGTCCTCTGGCTAGGACTGACTGAAACACAGAATTCCCTTTTCTTTGAGTAGTTTGAGAAGTCTAGCACCAGCGCTCGCTCCAAAGTCCAAAATCTTGCAAATGTCCTGTTGTGAAAAAAGTCCAATCCTCCTAAATGTTTTTGGTGGTGATGCATTCACTCCCTTTTTCTGAAAGTTGGTTTTGTCATAAAATGAAGCCAAAACATTGCAAATGCCTCAAACAGAAATTTTAGGATTAAGGATAAAACAAAACACAGAACTCCTGGCACATGATATTTCTAAGAGAAAAAGTAGTAGGGGTGCCCAGGTTGCAGCAGCCTGTGCTCCGCATGGCTCCACAGCTGCAGTCCCTCACTGCAGTCGCATTTGGAGTGTTCTCAGCTCCTGTGTGCTCCCGTGTGCTGCTGTGGCACCAGCACTGCCTGCTTTCCCAGATGCTCAGCTTCCTGACACAGAGCCTATAAGCCCAGCTTTGCTAGCGCAGCCTGAAGAAAACAAGATTCACATCCAGTAGCATCTTGGAACCCATGCCCCGGCACTCACTATGGTGTGCTGGAAGTTTGTGGGACATTTCTGACAAAATGTTTTGGATTCAGCAAAGGAACACCTTTCACTGAAATGGTATGTTGCCTGAAAATTTCTGGCCAGTTCTGCACTGACTGCTTTGGGATGTGGGGAACAATTCAGTGAATACCAGAAAGTCCTGGAGCATCTTCTGTGTTGGGAGCTCACTGTTCTCATAGTGCTCAGGAACCAGAACAGCCTTTGCTGTATTTTCTGAGAATCTCTTTTTTTTTTTGAGATTTAGCAGACAGAGTTCACTGTGTGACCAGGGCAGGCTAAGAGCCCCAGCTGAGTAGTGGCAGCTCTACTGATGGATGGAGAAGCACAGAACTGCAATTCATTTGCCCTTGACTGCATGACCATGTCTTGAGCACTGGGCTGGCTTACAGTCCCCTTCCACTGTGCAACAAGATGTATTCTTGCAATGTACTTGCTCTATTGTTTGTAAAGACTGTGTGATGGTTGAGCAGAGAAAGCATGTTTGAACACGACTATGAGTATTATACAGATCGTGTAATACTACCCCACAGGGCCATGCTCCAGCCATTAAGGTTGTGTATCTCCATGCACTGTTTGCACCTGAAACATTTGCTCCAGTCTCTTGGAACCCCCAGAGGACTGGCAGCTCCAGGGCAGCACTTATTCTTTCATTCTTTGCTTTTCTTTCCTCTCTGGATTGTCATTTACTGCATGGGGCAGAGACATGCGTACGGATTTCTGTGTCCTTCAGACAGCAGACATCCATTTAGAAATGTGGGTCCCAGGGCTCCGCGTGCTCCACATCTGCAGGTCTCAGGCTTTGCAGCACAGAACCTAAGACACTTGTTCAGCTGTTTATTCAGTTTTGCTGTCACATTTCATTCTTCAAAGGAGTGAGATCAGAAACCGCTTTAGCAGACCCTTCTCACTCAACAATCAACTTCACGAGTCACTTTCAAGCCTGATGGATGTCAGCAACGTGAATGGGAATTATGACACTTGGGGCTGCTCTTGCAGACGAGCTGTTCTCCACATGAGCTTTGGCCTCCATGCAAATTTATGGGTGATTTTTAAGAGGTAGAGATATACAGGATGTCAGAGCAAATGCTGTAATGGTCTGTTTAGGGCTTGAATTGCATAAACTCCACAAAGAGAGAAGGGAGTGCAAGTGTCATTTCTCCAGTAGGATCCACAGCTTACCAAGAGAGGGGGCTTTGTCCTGCCTGTGGCTGGGAGACTTCCATTAGAAGAAAACAAGGAATGGGTCTTGATTAGATGGAGTTGCCTGTAGGCTTGAAATGATGCTGAGCTGTGGTTAAAGGCCCGTACCACTCCTGAATGACTAGTGCTTAATGTGGCTTAGCCACACTGTTTTAGAGACCACGTTGCCTGGTCTATGGTTTGCAGTTGCCCTGGTTGCTTGTCCCTAAAACTGCCTCAGGAGGCTTTCTGCAGTTAGCAACCTGCTCTAATCCCTAGAGAGATTATTTATTCTCATACCTCAGCTCTTACAGCTAAGCCTGTGCCTGGCCTTCGTTTCAGAGCTGCCCAAGCGCTTGCTGTAACAGCTGCCTTGTTGCAGGGGAATTTTCAGCTGTGCCATAAGAAGCTTGCAAAGAAGTTTGTGTTATACTTAGTCATGGTGCTTGATTCCAGCAATGTTATTTGTCCCACAAGACCACAAATGCAAAAATCACTTACAAATGTAAAAAGCCCCCAAACCACTGAGCACCAGGCATAAACTCTCTTTTACAAGGTACTGATTGCTCGAAGGGTCTCTCTGACATTGGAAGCCTGCCATTTGTTGGTCTTTTGTAACCAAACACACAAACTATGTCTCTTGGGTGGCAGGGGGAGTTTGTTTCCAAATCCAAGTGCTGTTACCAAGAGTGTGTTAGAGGAGTAGAAAATATGTATTTGTTTAAAGAGGGATTGCACCTTCCAACCTGGAAATGTGTAAGGTTTTTCAAGATGATTGCAGCTCTTTCTCTGGAGAGGAACAAATGTGTTGTCTGGCTGTAAAGTGAAGTGGAAGGAAATTGGAGTAAGGGTTTTTTGATGTTATTTGAGCAACGCCTTTAGAAAGCCCTCAGACAGGCAGCAAATACATCACTGCAAGGGATGGTCAGGGCATGTTGGCTCTGCAAAATGTCACTTCCCTGCTGGGAACCCAGAGCCACTGCCTGGTGTGCAGGACATGCCACACCAGCTGATTTTTGTGTGGGAGGTGTGAGTGCATATAACAACAGAAATTAAACGTGTGTAGCAGGTGCAGGGTTGCAAAATGTGGATTGCTCAGCTCATTTTATGTATGTGAAGGGCTATATACTGAGTATGAATCTAATCTTTCTGTTATTTGGTGCTCCAAATTCCTGTTAAGTAATATTTTATGCCTTTTATTTCTCTAGTACAAATGATGGGATATTGTGAGTATTCATGCCCTGTGATGAAGCTGTGCTCCTGGTTCCCAGCACAGCAAAACACTCGAGAGTCAGGGTGAGAACGTATGATCATACAGAATTGGGATGAGGAGTTTCCATGTGTTGAAAGCAGACCAGAAAATTTCTCTTGTGGTTAAATGAGTGGAAGTACTTGAATAGCAAGAGTTGGGAATGGCTCCTATCACGTGCAGGAAGAAGTATGAGGGTTGAAAATACCTTGTATGAGAGCATGGAGCAGAGGGCAATAATCTCTCCTGCGTGATGAAGTGAGAGGGGAGTCATGTTTGGTGGCATGAGCACCCCTGTGTGCGTGGCTGGTGTGAGGGTTGTCTTACACAGTGAAGCTACCCTGTGCCTCTGCTGTAGTAAAGGCTTTTGAAAGGGAAACCTACAGCTCAGTCTGTTTGACCTTTGGAGGTAGCACAATGAAATAGTAGTTTCATCCCTTTCATGTGTGGTGTCAGCTTTCTGTGCTGGGAGGGGACATGACTATGGACATCTTTAACATCCCTGGCTGTATCATGGGTAGTGTGTTTATTGAAAGGATCTGTCTTTTGCATGTTGTACAACTGTGTATCTATTTCAGGGTAGAGCAGCTTCATTTAAACTGCTAGAGAAGATTAAATTATATTATTCTCTTAACATGACAAGAGGGTGACAGACTCCAGTTTCACCGCACAATGGTACACAGCGAAGCGGAACTTGGAACATGTACCTGCTCCCTCCCAGGGAGGAGCGAATCGATTGAAGAGCCGTGTGGTGCATTAGAAGGATGAGAAGGCGTGGATTAATTTTGACAATTTGATGTAAAACATGAACATCCCCTCCTTGAGCTAAACCACAAAGAGGGGTTCTGGACCTGTCAGGAGTCACAGTGCAGGCAGAGCTGGGGACTCCACAGCACTGAGAGGGATGCAAAGAGCCGTGGAGGAACAACTTTAGGCTTTTTTATCTTTCTTTCATTGCCAGCTTCTGACCTCATGACAAAGAAATGCAACTTCACCTAGATGAAACAAAATAATCCATCCTATTTTCTAGATGGGAGTGAGAATGGTCCCTTGCCTGGGGACTACTAGAGGAAATTAACAGAACTTCACTTTTTAAACCTCTCCTTGCCCATTTGCAAGTCTGCATAGGTAAACTTTGATTTTGATGCAAGTCTGGCACAGAAAAATCTCTGGGCCTCCTTTTCTTGTTTGCAAAACATTATTTGCCTACCTTACAGGAGTGTCTTGACAATTCATACATTAAACATTGTGAGATGCTCATATTTGGGGGCGATTCATACAGATGACAAAGATAGAGTGCTTTGCAGTGCATTAGAGAAGAAGAACCAGGCACATTTGATTAAAAGATTATTAGGTGGACATTAGGCGGTTGGGAATGTAAACATCAAAGTTCTGGTAGAAATACATATTTGGCTTGCAGATCTGTCTGTTCTCCTCAGTTTTGGCAGGACCTTGAAATCTTTCAAGTTTTTTTCTAATAACACGATAAAGCGCCTCCAGTGCAGGTTTTCACATGTGCTGCAGAAATGTTTATTGGACTACGAAGAAACTGTGCAGCTGTGCTCATGGCTTAAGCTCCTGAAAGCATCCATGCAGTGGGAAAATTAGGCACTATGTTAGCTCTGACAATAAACACCGACACTGCAGATTCTCTTGCTAATATCTGAGGTCCGGTAGACCTTCTTATATCCCCTGTTCCTTACAGCTTACAGGAACTTATGGTACAGGAACATCGATTTTTGGCTCTGTCAGAGTGACTTTGATGCTAGAATAGGCTCTTGGCCAGCAATGAAAGGAGCCAGTTGCTCTGGGATGCTCTCTCAACTAGATGTTTGATTTGCTCTCAGGAGGAGAGGAGGATTTGTCAGGAGGGAAGATGGCATTCTTGTTTCATACCTATCTTTAAATAGCTTCTTGAGTGCATCAGACCTCTGTATGCTTTCTCTCAGGTGAATTCATCAAGGTACGAATGTTCTCCACAATAATTGTAAACCTCCAGAGTTTGGACCATGAAGCATTTAGGAATAATAAGACCTCTTTTTTTGGTATTTCTTTATGTGGGATCACATCATGACATCAGGGGAATTCTGCTTAAAAACTGGCATCACAAGACTGCTCAGTGACTACAGGCTTGACTAAGTATCTACCCTTGGTACATGTGAAAGCCAGTTTGTTTCGGAAGGTTAAATTCCTAAATACTCCAATCATACACACAACTGCTTACATAAAGCATTAGTTATGCTTAGTTCACTAACAAGATTTATGTGTGTGCTGTGCTAGAGGCAGCGAGACCATACTGTGCAACAAATGCTGTTCTCTGACAATGGCAGCTCTCGCTCTAGGTTAGATGCTGGTAATTTATCACAAAGGCTTGACAAGTTTAACAATACATCAGGTAGATTTACTCTCACTTTGAGCTTAATGTTCTTCATTCTCTTATGTTCTAGAAATGATCCTTCGGTGAGGTCTGGAGGCTGGGAAGCTGGCTTAGAGGTATAATGGGACTCACTCATGGCTATCGTTAAATCTAAAATTGTTCCTTTGAATATTGTCTGCAGCCTTTAAGATGCAGACTGCAAGACTTTAATGCTGCCAAAGGGCTTTTCTTGGTAGAGGAAAATCTTCCTCTTGATATTCAGCAGTTTCTTTATGGGGTTGTTTGGTCTCTAGACATGAGAAAATCCCAGCAATTTTGATCATTTGAAGAGAATGAGTAATGCACAGTGCTTAGTACAGTGCGTCGCTCTTCAAATCACTGATTATGCTTTATTTTCTATTATGTTGAATGGAGTGATTCTATTATGGACTATCATTTTCTCTTTTTACTGCAGTTTATTTGAAGCATTCCTGCTGGAGCCCTATCTTGAGAACATTTCTAGATTACAATTGACTATCTAAGACTGTTTCAGGAATGCTTAATGGGCCAACTCAAATTAGCCAATCTGAAGAAGTGAATTTTGGCCTCGAGAGCTCTCTGAACACATGCCATTCTGAAAGCAAAGGGAAAGGCTGTCTGCTGACAGAATTTCAGTAGGTGTCAGTGTGGATTTTAAGCTGGATGATTATTTAGGTTCTTTTCTTTGCAGATTTATCACAGTCCTGTTCTCAGTTATCTGCCCTTGGTTCAATTTAACCTCCTGTTTCCACACCCTTATCAAAGATTGCTGGTGATGGATAGTCACTAACTTAGATAACAGAGCTAGGACGAAGAGATGTCTTTTACTCTGTGGTCATAAGTCTGCACAACACCATGACCCAAACATCCTGCCTGTGTAGCTGGGGACTGTAGCACAACTGCACATCTGGCTGAGACACAGGAGCAGATACCTCACATGCATTGTGAAGTGACCTTCAACATCCTTTTCTGGCAGGAATTGCTAAGCCTGCATGGGAAGATCAAAAGAGCTCATCTCATTCAGCCATCAACATTTGGGCCTAACTCGAATTGCTGTCAAGAGTACATCAAAGGTAAACACGAGAACAAACAGGGAAATAATGGCCAAGAAGAAAGGTGGGCTGCCAGAGAGAGGCCATCTAATCTTCAGGGAATGATATTCAGTAACAGCCTTCAGAGACAATGTTGGGATGGGTGAGAGCAAACAGCGAGCATGGTAGAAGGCATCAGGTGGTCAGTTTATGGCAGTTTATTCTAGATTTGGGGCAGTGTTTCAGCACGTTTCTTATTTGATTGGCTTGTCTGACTCTAATTTCTACATTTTCCAAATGTATGTGATCTATATTGTCAGGAAATACACTGCCTATTGATGACACTGAACTCCCGAGCATACTGTTCAAGCTACAGAATTATCTGCTTTATTATATTTCTCCTCTTTAGCTTGAGGAAATTATAAAAAGGAGCAAACTTATAGGCTGGAGGCATATCTTTCCCAAAACCTCTTCTTTCTGTAGTTATTAAATCCTGCGAAGGTTTTAATTTCATAAACTGAGAGGGATATGGAGGCACTGATCCAATAAGTTGTCTTTCAGGGATCATTATTAAAATATCAAGGAATAATTTAGTCTTCCCTCTGCATGGTTTTATTTTTTCTTCTGACTGTTTGAGACATAATTGTTCGTATATATGTAAGTCACAGCTGAAGAATGCACTGAGCATTCGAGGACTGGAGGAGGAGAATGTCGAAGTGGACCCAAGCCTTTCTCAGCTACTGGCTAGGTGATCTTCATTTAAGTGGCATTTATCAAGTACAGAGATCACCAGGAAGACTGATATCCATTATAGAGCAATACATAAATCCTTAAGAATTTAGGACAGGAACTACAGAGAGCAAGGCAGATCCTGGCCAGGGCTCTTCATACGAAGTTTCTTAGCACTTCAGATTAGTGTAGGTTGGGAGAGGAGACCAATAAGGACTGTGTAAACTTCTGAAGCTCCACCTTACAGCTGTCCACCATGAGAATGTACCTAGCTGGCTGTCTTGGGATGTGCTTCCCGCTGCTCACTGTTAGCAGAGCTGTGGTGCCTTTGTTAACAGATGCCTTTTATTCCAGAGATGGTGGATTTTGGGATTGGTTTTAGCACTGCATCCCCTTTCCCTTTTCAGGGAAGTTCCTAACTAGTTATTCCAGTATGTGTAGTGCTCACAGTATGTCAAGAAAAAGCTTGTTTGTTTGCTTGCTTGTTTAAATGAAGATGGAGTTAAGTGCATGCTTAAGTGATTTCCTGGTGCAAGATCCAAGATAGAACTTTGTGGTAATAATTAAGGGGCCATTAGACACAAGAGAAAGGTTAGCCCATATTTGACAGCAGCCCAGAGAAAAATGTGAGTGTCCCTCTCACTATTAAAATATTCCAGTGCATTCCTCGGTCATGCTTTCATTGGGAAATGACACTTCACAGAGAGGCCTCAATACGAGTACCTGTAAAATCTCCTGCGTGTTTGATGTTGGCGCTTCTCTGAAGATGTATTTTTCCAACACGAGCCTGAGTCAGTAACAGACAGCTCAGAGGAAAGGCTGGGCTCCAGGAACAAATAAAGCTTTCGTCTCCTCTCTTTGAGGGCTTTGGATCGCAAAAAGAAACGTAACCTGGCTGTTCAGTGTGCTTCTGTTCTGTGTTCAAAAGTCTGATGTGGAGGAGACCAAGAGCTGGTAATCAGTATTGAGTTAATTCCTGCCTTCATCGTTGCTGCCTTACAAACTTCAAAGCAGAAAAGCTGCTCTCTTTACACTTACAAGCATAATTTCCAGAGCTGAAGCAGGGTAATTTTCACATGCAAATTCAAGAGGCAAGCCTGCCTTATCTGAGCTGGTGGACATGCTCTTTAATAGGACAACAGCACCTCTCCTTTTCTTCCCAGAATGGGAGCAAGGCAGCAGAAATAAAAGGTTTTCTTTTGCTGTTGTTTTAGAGGGAAAAACATGCCCCCTTACAAAATGGGGAAATGCCGCCTTGTGCTTTGTTTTTGTGCTTTGAATTGTGTTGAATGCTGGAAAAAAATAGAATTCAGTTTACCATCTACAGCTTTATATTACATTTTTCATAAGCTATGGGAAGCTTAATGCAGAAATCAAAGACTTGGCAAAGGAACAGGTCAGATTTACACCCCCTCCTTCTCAGACATTTGAAATACACAGATTTGTGGACATTAATCCTAGCATTATTATTGTAGTGGGAAAACAGGGAGCAAATTTATAGTACTTACGGTTTTCTCTTGGTATTTTTTTTTTTTTACTTCATATTCTCTTTGGGACACTAAGTTCTCTCATTTGTTATTTCAAAATCTACCTTCTTAGTCTTGAATATTGGTGATTTTTTTTTTTTCATTGATTGTAACAGTGGAATTATTGGGAAGGAAAGTTATTCAAAGCAGAGAAGAGTGAATGCTAAGGGAGCAGACAGGATAATAACTGCTGGTTTGACTTAGGCAGGTCACTTTGCAAGTTTAGATGCCCCTGCTAAGTCATCTCTCAAATGACCTGAGGGTTTGAGTTGTTCAGCTTCTCAAAACAGCTTGGGGTTCTTTTTTAGCAGTTCTGGAAAGCAGGCTGTGGTTTTTCAGTGCAGAAATGTGGCTTTCATGTTTCCTCTGTTTGATGACCAGGTTTCATCCTGCCTCTAACAGCTGTCCGTTGGTGCCACATTGTTGAAGCGGGTACCTCTAGAAGGTTTGCAAGCCTGGCCTTGGGCATCTGCTGTCCCTCAAGCATAAGCCTGCATGCAGGGTGCTGTGTATAGGCATACAAATAACTAAAGCTCATCAATACTTGGGAAGTTCTGTCTTTACAGCAGAGCCTCTCTGCATTAGTTTCCTGTGTGGGTTTTCAGGTGTGTGTGAAGATTTTTATCATGCTCAGGAGAACACCTCATCTTGATGCAGAGTGTTTTTGGGTGAAGGCAGTACTTTTCGCTGGATTGACTATGACTGAGGCTTGTTCTCCTTGAACAGCACACGGGGAGTGTGTTGTTGTTCCCTCATCCAGGCACACAGGACAGCATGTGTTGGCTGTCACCTCTGTACACCTTACCACGTCTCTTCCAGCTGCCTGGGAGAGAAACGACTGATGACCTCTGCAGAAACCGAAGACTTCATTGTTAATTGCTATGGACTTATCTAAGATTGATTAAAATCAGCCTTTATTAAATTAAATAAGGTCCATCTGTTAATAGCGTGTGTGCCCTTCCACTGGAGACAGAGAAAGCAAGTCAAAGGGAGCATCGTTCAGAGCATGCTCTTGTTTCAGTTAATGTGCAGAATAGACAAGTGTCTTAGTCCTTGAAGTCTAGGTCATCACCCAAAGTCTCCTTCTGTAATGAATCAAACCCAAATCCCAGCTCCAGGTGCTGTATGCAGTGGGAATCGGAATGAAAATGCAGATTCAATTAAATGAATCTCAATTCATTCTTCAGCGTTGATAAATGTAAGCCAGGAACTGGGCTGAAATCATGCTATGGGTGAAATAGACTTGTGGGTTCATTCTCATTCTTATTTTTAACAATGAAATGTGTTGGAATGACATTTTTGCTGGGGTTTTCAGGTACCTCTGTGGGAATCTTAGTGTGAATACAGATGTAATTTGGCTGAATGCTTAATTCCCCTGTTTTTTTTTTTCTGCGTTTTCATGCCCCTTAGATCTCTAAGTCAATGAAGTACTGTTGTGTTTGCCTGTGAGCATCTGCATTCCCACTTGATGAGGCTTTTAACTCGGCCTTTGATATGCAAGCAAAGTGGTGCAGAACTGAGGTCTAAATATGGAGGAACCTTTAGTAAAAGAAACGCTAAGGAGGGAACCTTTGACAGAATTGCAATAGAGCCGATAAGATAATGATGTCTGTGCTGGGAACTATTCCTTCCTTTCCTGAAACAGCCTTTTGGGATATTAGGATTCTGGGTCTGAAAGGGTGCTTGGCACCATTTTCAAATCGGCCCAGATGACTTGCTGATATTAATGATCCCTGGATGGCTTTCTGATAGACCTGATATGCTAAAAAACTTTTGGATGGATGATACAGAGCCCTGAGGAGGAAGAGGCATGTCTGGGTTGGTGATGCTGCCACTTTGCTTCTTGTGGCAGTGGGCAGGCAACATGGAAACTGTGTAAAGCCTGGGTGAGGAGGGCAATGCAATATCCATAAAAGCACTGTATGGTACCTGGGGTAGTCCATGGTTATGAGGGGTGTTGTGACCTTCGGTGAACCTATATGGAGGATTATGTCTGAAGAACCAGAAGGTACCCAACTCCCACATGAGAAACTGTGAACAGGTGCCATGTGCTTAGGGGTCTAGGACAACTCTCCATGGAGAAAACTTTCTGTGAGGATGACTCTAATCCTGACCCTAATCCTAAATCTAATGGCTCCCTGCAGAGATTTGTCTCCATAGAGAATTGTTCTGGCAGAGAACTGGCCACAGAGATCTGTCCTTTTGCGCATGCTTAGGTACAAAGTGGGAGGGAAGTGCATCTTACCTGACATCAGAACAGGATATTCCTTGCAATCGTGCACCAACCCCTCACCTATCATAGTTTTCAGAGATCTGTTTTTTACTGTTTAAATTGCATATTTTTGTCATGCTTTTGTTCATTGGGATCAACTCAACTCTGTCCATGTGCTCCAAGTCCAGCTTAGCTCTAGAGGTTGGAGAATCAAAGAAAGTCTGTTTACTGAAATGCCCATTGGAAAAATCCTGCTTCCATTGAAATCTGTAATGAAACTCCCACTGATTTCTTGTAAGCTGAGTTATTTTCCAAGGTCACCAGACAATGTGATTGAATCTTTCTGATTGCAAGATGAGGCTCTATAAAGGCAGCAATGTTCCCATGTTTAGCTATGTTGAAAATATCACAAGAATCATCCTTTTATGAAGTATGTTATATTGCGTTCTTTGAGCTTGATCTTGTGAGCAAAAAATGAGTGTTTATGTGCAAGTAACAAAGGTAAATGTTAAATAAAGTTTTGGGGAGATTTATTTTAGGATTGAGAAGAAAATGCAGAAGGTGTATTAAACATTCTGTCTTAGTAAGAGAAGGGGAACGTTTCTTAAGGTGACCTAAAGAGCATATAAAAAAGATAAAAGGATGTAATTAGTAAAAAGTTGAACTTAGGCTGAACTTTTCAACAAATGCTGGAATGTTGTCCCAGAGGATGTGGTGGATACCTCACTGTCTGAGTCACGTGTAATAATGCAAGGCTGAACTTCTGTTCACTAAGAAATGTACAGCGGTGAGTAGGAATATTGTCCTTCCTCCAAGGGATGAATTCTGTATCCTCATTGGTCTTTTTCATGCTCATTTCTGTGATAGTGTGTGGCCTGTTTTGACAGTTCCCTTATCAGAGAACAGCTCGGTCCTGCCTGTCAGGTCTTCTGAGTCATTAAGATTTGGAGAGATAGGGCTGTACTATTAACTTCTACCTGCTTTTACATCACACCTATGTACCATCTACATGGAAAAAATTATCTCTAGAACCTGGCTAAAGTCAGGCTCCTGCATCCAAGCAAACTTCTTTGGCAGTGAATTTAGAATAAAAACTTATCACTTTTAACAGAGATTAAGAATACTGAAGATGATGTGTGGTCTTGGAAGATACGCACCTTATAAATTAAGGCTAATAATAGTGTTGAAAAGCTTAGATGGAGCACTCACTGACCGATTGAAGGAGAGACCACAAGCGTAGTATGCATTAACAATAAAGCCAGGTCTCAGAAGTAAGCAATATGTTCATAGAATATAGAAATGGCAAACTCTGGCAAAGCAAGGGGAGAATCTTTCTCCATCACAATTTAGAAACAGCCAAAATGTAGGCTCATTATTATACTATATAGCTGCTGCTGTGTGTCCGTATGATAAAGAGGTCCTTCTTCAGCTAAATGGGACATGGGCTTGACCTGATTCAACACGGGAAATCTGTGGAAAAACTGGGCAAGGAAGGAAATCTCAAAACCAAAGGAAAGAACTGTGGGATATTCATTGTTCAAGTCAGCCTAAAATCTCTCTGACCAGCAGCAGAAACCATGTCAAGTTATTTTGAAAGTACTTGAGCCCAATCCACCATTATCCTGACAATCGTAATTAATCCTACTGACTCTCATTGTGGCTACTGTGTACATAGCCTCTAATAATCATCTGTTGTCCTCGGTAGCAATGTAATTTCATCACTGCCACGGAGTCTTTGAAATTAAAGGTTACTAACCAAGTGATTAGTGAATATGATCTAAGTCCACTGCCTATATTCTAACTTAGCAGATTCGGACTTTCAATCATATGTGTAAAATGTCGTGCCTGAGATGTTTCCTCTCTATTTTACTTTATCCTCAGCCTCACTGAGGTCTTGCTGAAAGAGTTAATTCACCTGTTCCCTATAACTGTGAGGGGTGTTGGCAGACTATGGCTGAGGAAGAAAACAGAAGCAGTGAGGTTTGGGGAGAAAAGAGGGAGCCTATTCTAGGGATTTTTTTGGCAAGGAGCCAGTCTTGACCAGCAGTTGACCTTGGATAGATGGACAAACTATACTTATGAGGAGTTCGAGGAAGATGATTTATCCCATGGGGGCTTTTTGATATTTGCTTGCAATTACAGTTGTTTTAACGAAGTGAATAGAATTTGCTCTTTGGATTTTTATTTCCATACCCAGAGTTTAGAGTTGCAGGTACCACCTGTTAACACTATGCAAACAAAATATAATTGACTCCCGCAGGAATCCCTCTGAAAGGCAGCACCTTGGGATTAAAGTTGCAGAGCCATCTATCTAAAATGATGTGGCAGATTTAATTAACGTATCTAAAAATACACAGGCTGCAATCAAGCCATTGCTTCTGCTTGTGTCTGTTCCCTGAAGGGGAACGTACACAATTTTCAAAATCTTGGGTTCTGCCAGCCACCTGTGAGTTGAATTTATTGATGCATGAGATTATCATAAAATTAATTTGGACACTGCTGAATTATGAGGTTGAAAACAGGTTGAGAAGTAGTTTCTCACCCAGTTTAAGCAATATGCTGTCAATAATGTTCTTTCAAGCCCATATGTAGAGCACGACTAGACAGCTACAGTTACAAACTGTAAAAGTATGGAGATTGGATGCACGTAGCCCCTTGTGGCAGTGAAAGATCTCCATAGTGTGGTACTGGGAATGACTTGAATCTGAGCAGCAGATAACTACAGACATCAAATACATTTCACTAGTTGCCACTCAGGAGGCAGATCTTTGCTATAGACTCAGAAAGTGGCATAGCACCAAAACAGCTGAGGAGCTTCCAGTCAATTTATCTATCCATCTATCCATCACTTGGGGTTTCAGGCTTTATGTCCACTTTTTAATTAAAAGAACTTGGTTTTGTTAAAGCAGTAGTGAGCAGCAATGAAATGCAGTTTGCTCAGACTGCTGTAAAGATGTTAAGGGGAAAGAACAAATACCATTTCTTACGGTGCTAACGTGGCCCTCATAGAAGTTGCTCCCAGTCAGCCTTCTCGGGCGGGCAGGTTTTGGCATGGCTTATTGTCAGTTGTTTACAAAGGTCCTTCTAGGCCTTACGGTGCAATAGAGGCCCTGAAGTGAGATGTCCATGGTCTGGTAGAATGAAGCTATATTAATGACTCCACTCACAAGTCCAGATGGGAGATTTAAGGTCAGGTCCTTCTCTGGTAGAGTTCCAATGAGTTCAGTGAAACTCTCCTAGACCGTTAACCTAACTAACCTTACCAAGAGTAATAGTCCTTGGAACTGAAGTAATACTTTTCATTCTAACTCTGTAGAAACATGTGCCTGGAATGGAGTGGAGAAACAGTGTAAATAACTCTGGGCACTGACATCTTTGGTCAAATTTTAAAACCCATCCATCTTGCTGCATGTGCAGTCTCATGTGACAAGATGCAGCTCTGCTGAGAAGGGGCTTAAGGGAATTCAGGGTTCGGAGCTTGTAACTCAAGCTCTTGGCAAAGACCACTATGTATTTATTGTCTGTTATACTTAGTCCGTGCTTCAAGGTTATATGACAGTCTAGAGTTCAATAAAACCTCTTTTGAGAAGCTGAAAATTTGAGATCTGCTGGATTCTAGTGCCTGTGATTCCTGGTAGAAGGGCTGTAGTGCATAGACCTTATTTCAGGCTGCTTGCGATGGCTGCCTCAACTGCCTGCTGATTATCTGCTTGTGCTAACACAGCAGATGGCTGGCAGTGTCCTGGTAACTCAAGTGGCCTCTCCAGCCATTTTTATAACTACAGTTCAGGGAATAGATGTAGGTGCCAAGGTGACTGTTCCAGTTTTAAAGCCCAGTAAGATAAGGTGATTGAGAAAGCTTTAAATAAAAGCTAACCTGTGGAAATCCCTTGACAAATCATCCGTTTGTGAACTTTTACTTCCTCTTGCATTGCCTTAATCTCCTCCATCAGACAGGATAAAGAAAGCCAAGGGTACAAGAGAACTATTTTAATTTATACCACCAATCTCATCCAAATTAACGGCTTGGGCTGTTTGCTAAGGCCTTCTGTATGTGGGAAAGGGTGTCTCAGAGGGCTGAAACCTGAGGTTCCTTCAGAATGGAGTGAAGATATCAAATAAAAATTAGAACCCATAAAATATGTCCTTCTGATAAATAAAAGAGGGAGCAAAGAAGAACTGTTGTGCAATGCAAAATGCAAATTCGTCAGACTTCTTTGCCATCAGCAAAGACCTATGCTAAACTTTTAGGAGTCCATTTATGTCTGTAGCATTGTCAGCAATTGTTTTATTTTGTATTCCTGACTGCAGTATGGTTGCAGCCGTATTTTAGTGTGCCTGTAAGAATGTGAGCTCATCTAATGAAGTCTGGTGGGCTGCTCGTGTGCCCCATTACCAGATCAGGGCTGAACAGTCGGTGTTGTGAGGCTTAATGACTTTGCACAATGTTAAATTGTGCATCCTCTCGGAGAGATAGGGTTCTGGCACTTCTTCAAGATCTATAAATACTCTGGAAGTTGGCCTGATTTCTTGTGAGGACTGTGGGCACAGTGCAGGGTGACTGTGTGTACACATGTGCTCTGCAGGGAACTCCTCGCCTGGTACAGCGCCTGCAGTCAGCCAGTCTCCTTTCCTAAAGAGAGGGTGGAAAACACCACAGAGAGAAACAGGCAGCTCCCCCAGGCAGAATGTCGTTAGTTACTTTTTCACCTTTCACATACCTTACAAAAATATCAAGAGGCCATTAAATAACTCGTCTGTCCCCCACTGAGTGTTCTTCCCTCAGGCAGGAGGGAAAATGTGTAGACCTGGGTCAGGTGTAAGCAAGCTGAGTCTTTTGGAGAAGGATTGGGGATGTGAAGGTGAGGGAAATATCCAGAATTGTGACTAACAGTTATGGAGAGCTGTAAGACCTAACAGTCCTCACGTCACTGAATCTGCATGGGAGAGAAATGCATGAGTGCCCGTGAAGCTCTGCAGGGTGATGCGATACAAGGCCAAGTAGCCCTTTTGCATGACATTTACCTACTACAGTTGTGAGAAAGGAATGATTGCTGCAGCCTCCAGGAAGTGCATCTCATTAATTTTTGTTACCACTTCTTATCCGCAAACAGAGGAGCGAGTGCACAGCTCATGGCTGGTTACCGGCTGGGCAGCCATCCGCTGGCTGTGCGTCTGTCGGCAGGAGGTATGAGGCAGCTACCAAAAGCCCCAATAAATAAGTACTCAAAATTGTTTTTATAGCGGACACTGAATAAGTCTTTTGGACTCCAACATAATTGCTGCTTCTGGAATTTCTCAGTGGATTTTTATTAGGGCTGGCTGAAGCTGGAGGAAACAGTCCCTCTGACGTCAGACCTTCATATCTGCCTGTTTCCATTTTTATGCTGTGCTCCTCTGGGCATTCAAGGCATTTCTGTTACATAGCAGATCTGCCTGGAACTGCTTCATTCCCCTCAGTTCTGATTTAAAGCAGATAAAAGTTTTTTCCTGTTGCCAATTACTAGAACGTGCTTCAGTCTAATTTCAGGTATCGTTTGGAGTCTATGTCAGCAGATATTTAGTTCTTTGGAGCATGAACCTTTGGCAGACCAGGTTTCCCATAAATAAGAAAGCAAAGATGCTGACCCTAGTCTGTTGCTGGAGATAGACGATCTCGCTCCCTCTCCCTGTGTGTTGTAAAATGTGTGGTGCTGCATCTGCTGGCTCCTGGCCAGGTGTTTGAGCTTGTTTAGCTGTGGCTAGACTTACTGCATGTGTTCTTCATTCATCACAACCAATGTCTGAACTTGGCAAGTGCTCCCTAGGCCATGGGTGGCAGCTCTGCCAGGTGAGCCATTAGTGGCTGGTCTCGGCTGGAAGTCGTCTTCCTACGGATCTTCAATGAGTTTCAGCCGTGCTAAAGAGCAAACTGTGTCTACGCTCATGTGCATGCAGTAGTGGAAACAGTTTGACACACACAAATCAGAAATGTCACTTCATTTAGTCAATGACTGTTGGCTGAGAAAGACCTGGACTTGTGCTCGGACCTGCAAGAGAGCAGATGGCTAATATGGTCATCAGCCATTGCTCCGTAATCCCACATCAAAACTTGGCTTTCCACAGAGTTCTGTAAACAGGAGTAAAATGTAGAATGTTAAATACAAAGCAAAGCAGAACCACTCCATTATTACCTGCAGTGATGGGAATTCAGTGCTGCTTTTAAGCAGCAGGGTTCTTAACTCCAGGCTTTTTCTATTTGGTTTTATTTCCCAAACCCTGCATCATCTTGTTAGGAGAGACATTATTTCCCTTTGGTAATTTCTCTTCCCTTCCTCAATTCTACCACCATTTTTTTTAAGCTCGCAATGGGGAGATTAAAGTTTATAGTTTTTGGAGCTCTGTCTTTCTTTATTTACCCCCTTTCCTAATTCTTCAACTCATCATGTTAAAATAATACTAATTAAATCTGTTCTCACTTAAAACGCAGTCCTGCCTTCAATAGGCAAAATTACATCTGAACTCTCTGAATTGGTCTAACCTTGGCAGTATTTCAACAGAAATCAGTGGCACTGCGCTAGGGTAAGATTGGTGTTGATAGAGCAGAGTCAGGCCTACGGTTATTTATACACAGTCAGTACGCTGCTATCTGTCAGAATTTGTTAGCTTACACGCGAGGTTATGTGAGCGCAAGTACAGCGCTCGTCTGGGTCAGCTTGGGCTCAATACCGGATCAGCCAGCTAGGAGGGGGGAATCGCAAGAAGCTGTTTGGAACCTCTACACTGCTCTGCTGTTTTGAGGAGGGTTTATTAGCCTGGGGGTAATGTCCAACCCAGTGGCTGCGTGCTGCACCCAAATGAGAAAGTCTGTGGGAATAATTGAGCAAAGACGCTGTCAGAGCTAGCAGCCAGAGTCCCTGTATTATTGCTTTTTGCCATAGGTTTATCCCAGCCTTTCAATACCTACATAATGAAAAATTGCTGGTAGATTCCTTTGCCTGGTGTGTATTAGGAAAGTGGGGAACACTTCTTGGATCAAGTCTCTAGCATGGATGCCTCCTTGGAGGTGATATCCCAGCCACCTGATTTCAACACATGTTTCTAGCTGGCTGTGGCACTTTTTCTCATGATCTCTCCTGGACTCCGGTGTTTCTGTACACAGCTGTCTTTCAGAAGTGGCTGGATTTAATGGCATGGGATTTTTTTTTCCTCTTGCCAGAGGTTTTGGTAGCAGTCTTTGCACTCCTTTCCAAAAGAAGAGCCAGAGACTCTGCAAAGTCCACGTGAGACTTTGTTGTTGCAGTCAACCCATGATACAGCAGCAGTCTCAAATGCTGAGATAGATATGTAGTTAGTAAATAGCTTTGAGACTTCTTTGGAATAAAAGGTACATATGCTTTGTAAATGTAAGATATCTAATTCACTTTATTGCTAGGTCTGTGCTGAGCAAGAGCACTCAGGAAAGATCACACATTACCGTCCTATGTCTCTTGGGATGAAATGGGAGACTTTCTTAGATCCAAGAAAAACTGCTTCTGTGCCTGCCTCTGATTCATGCTGTGTAGTTAAATGCCATGGGAAAGCACTTTTAATACAAACACTTTTGTTTATAGGCAGACATTTAATTATCATATTACAGAATTCTCAGGACCAGCTGCCACATGAGATTTCTGGCTAGGACATTTAACATAAAATTAAAACACAGCGTCACATGCCCATTTAGCTGAAAACCTGAGCGTAGTATTTGCATTTTGCTGTTCTCTGTAAAGAGCTTCCTGGATGATATTTCTGTGCAGATTAGTCATGAGAAGTCAGTGTGCTGTAAGCTTGATGACGTCTTTGTGACTGGATCAGAGAACAAATATTGTGATCTGTTCAGTATGGGCTCCCTGCAAGAGAGATTAAATTTCTTCTCCAAGGAATCTAGGTCATTTGCTAGGATCAGAGCACTGGGCATGGAAAGGAAAACCAAAGTGAATTGTTTCCATGCTTTCGAATCCAAAGTTTTATTGATAATCCTGAGGGCTTTGGGAGAATGCATAACAGTCCCAGTACACAGTAGAAAATAATGCTACACATTAATGACTCTATGTAAAGGAAAGCTTGGAAGCCTACTTCTAATCCTGACATGGTTTGTGAGATTGAGTCCTTTTCTCAGTCAGGCAAGGATCATCTTTGTGAGTTTTCTCTCCTTATCGCAGTCTACTTTTTCCTGCACCTATCATACCTGCCTGCTGGGTCACATTTCCAGCTCAAATACCGTGTGCTCCATGCACTGATTGCCTCTGCTTCTCTTCCTACCAGTTCAGTTCAGTTTAGTTCCAGTATGTTTGAGGACTCTGCCTGGTGGATGAATGAAAGCTGGAGCTATCTGGACTTGTGCACTGCTTTGTCAAAACTCATGTATGGCTCAGGGCTTCTCAGCAGTCTTGGCAAAATGTGGTCAAAGCAATGCAGCCTGGATGAGAGCCCTTGAGAACTTCTCTGCTAAGAAGTTTCTGCTTCTGCTAGGCAGAGTGTTCTCTCTGAAAAAAAAAGCCACATTTAATATACCTATATAATATATACCTATATATATACCTATATAATATATACCTATATTTAATATGTAATTTGGTGCCAGTAAACAGGAGGAGGAAGACTGGCTTCTGGCTTTGTAGATACTTTGCAGTAATAGAAGTGGTCACCTTTTTTTATTTCAGCGTTTGTAAAACAGCCTGTTACCAGGGTCATTGGTCCTCCTAGGCAATGGTCTTCGTGTCTGCCAAGAGCTGGATTCGTATTCAGGCTGCAAATGAAACTTTACCAGGCTGCTTGCCTGGTGCAGTGACCTCTGAGCTCACCAGAGAAATGAGCACATCGAAGTGCAAATACTGAATATGAAAAGTGAGAAGGGAAAGAAGAATTGTAAACCATATGGAGAGGGGAGTGTCATTTGTTTATTTTAATTTTTTTTAATTCCCTCCCTCCCCTTTATCCTGAGGTCTTGAAATGTTTTTTTCCACCAGTGTCAGAGTATGAAGAAATACAAAAACACATCCTCCTGTTGCAAAACAATCTGCTGGTGGAAACCATGTGAATGTTTTGAAAGACCAGGAGTTTCTTCACAGATCAGACTGATTTGTATGTCTGAACCACAACTCAAATCGCTAAGCATATGCGCTGCATCATCACACTGAATATGATGAGAAATGACCCATAGTCCGTCAGAAGTACAGTTCATTCTTTAATGCTGGGCAAATGTCTTGGAATGTTGAAGAAAATAATTCAGAGATGGGGGAGAGGAGATGAAGTTAAAAAACACTAGAAGATACCCCATGTAACAGCTACAGGGCTGGTGTCAAGCTTCCAGCTTAGAAAAAGTAGTCAAAGATAGTTTTTCATAACTGCAGTTTTGTGACTTCAGCGTTGCAATGAACCTGGTATGCATCTCGGTGGACGAGAAAGCTCTGTGTTTGGAGCAGGCGCCTTGTTTCCACTGTGCTTCTGAGGGAAGCCTGAAGGCTTTGTGAGTTTCTTACATGGATGGGATAAAGAGGACAGAAAAGAGCTGTGGCTTCAAAAGCTGTTTCAGAAGGATGAGACGGGCAGTCTGTGAAGGGGCCATTGCCATTCCTGCAGGAAGCAGGAGCTCCAGAAGGAGCTGAGCATGGCTGGGCAGTTGGTGGGGTTGGACCTGCTGGTTTCCCAGGGAGAGTTTCGTCCACATCTATGAGAAAATAAAAAGCCAGTACTTACCCATATTTGTGTTTCTGGGAAGCCATAGCTCAGATGTCTGTATCTCAAAGCGGCCAGTGGGTTTGGAAAGGGATTCACACTGTGCTGCTGCAGATGTGTCTTATTTATCCTAGCTCTTTCCAGAACTGAAAACTTTGAATTTCTTGGAAGTCAGGCTTTTATTTACAGAGCACCGAGATAGTTGTCTTGATGGGGTTGTTGAGATATCGACAGAAAATCTTTTCCGTGAGGTAACCAAACCCTCATAGATGTGCTTTGCAAGAAGGAAATGCTTTTCTCCAAAACCCATCTCCGGTTCCCCTTTCGCTTTGAGTGTCCGCAGTGCTAAGTCACTGCGGCTGTAGGTGATGTACGAGCTTGTATGAAATCCATGAATTTCCCAGGCTCTCAGAAGCTGTGTGACCATGGGGGATGGCAACCGACGTGTCTGGGGCTGACCCAGCAGTGAGCACTGGCCACGTGGCCGTGGCTGAGAGCATAGCTGGGGCACAGCCCCTCACGGGAGATATGAACGAGCAGGGCATCCTTGACATGTGAGGCTGATGTAAGCGCTTGTGTGTTTCTTCATCTTTGAGTTTCAGTGTGGGTTTTGGTGAGGTTCTTTTTCCTTTTTATATGCACTCTTTTTTCCACAAAGTCTCGCGTTAACTGCAGCCTCACAAACAAGACCATTAAGAAAAGTTATGGTACAAAGTGACGTAGGAACAGAGGTTAGCGTTGTTCTTCCAGGAGAATTTAGTAAAATTGCTCAAAATCAGCTGCTCATTTTATTTTGTCACTTTATGTAGCATAGAAAGTCTTGTGGTTTTTATTAACAGAATAATTAAAACATTCTAAGTAGAATTTAAGACCTAATCAAGGACATCTCTGGAATGATATTTGGTAAACCTTATTCTATTTAAAAAAATGTTCTCCAAATTTTATTCTGTAAATTGTATCTAAATTCCAAACAACATTCTCATCAATTTCACATCTTTTAAAAAAATTCATCTCAGTATTTTCAGCCAGTTAGAAGATACTTAGCATTGAACACTGTCAAATCTGCAAGTCTTGCTGTTGTTCCACTGCTCCGTCAGGTTCTCATGATTTCAGCTGACTGCAATTAATAATGATAATATTTGGTTTTAGTTACTTGGGGTACATTTCTTGCTTTTCAAAGGTGGGTTTGACACTTGCAGAAAGCACTATTGGCTCTCTAATCTCTCACGAGGTGGGGGATTAATCCTGCTGGGTTCATACTTCAAGCTCAATGGGACCAAAAGGGACTGGACTGGTTTGCTTTGTAAAGAACCCTGACTACTTCAGGCTGCGAAATATTTGTCTTCTCAGCTGGTCTGTGATTCTCAAAGCATTAACATGGCAGAAAGTTAAACGATATTTAAATTACTTTAGGATTCAGATGACTGCAATAAACGAAACCTCTGTGGGCTCACATATGCTTCACCACGTTTGCAGCCCACAGCCAGCAATCTGTGAAACAGCCCATTGCTGATGGAAACGCAAACAAGGGCTGTCAGAAAATTTCTGTTCAAAGGTCAGTGGTAAATGACAGACACTTAAATGTTGCTTTGTCTCTGTTCCACAAGCTGGAAAATAATAGGATTGGATTTTTATCAAGAACTCTGTTTTATTCCCTCTAGTCATGAGCTTTGTGGTCTCCTGTACCCCAGCACAAAGTATAGCTGATAGTAAAGGGAGGAGAGCTTTGATGGTTTGGGTTTTCTATTTTTTTGGAGTCCAGCTATTTATACACATTTAGCACTGTTGTCTTTGACTGGATCTTGGTCTGTTTCTCCTGATGCTTTCCAGTCTGAGGCTGCTTGTGAGCCATGGAGAGGGGTCTCCTGGCAGGTAGGACTGGGAGCAGAGTTGCATTAGCTGTGGGCTGAACTTGCAGGAGTGTGATCTCGAATGGCAGAATTTCGAGGGTTGGGAATATGGTTCTTGACTACTTAAAATCAATATCTTCTGAACCTTTCTGACGTTTTGACATTATTTTGCTAAGCGACTGTTTGAACAGTTTTGGGCAGTTAGGGCTGGGGGGGGCAAAAACAACCCCAACCACCAAAAACAACTTCCTTTTTTTCTTTATGATGAACATCTTCTTTTAGAATAGGAAAGCAGGTTGGAGCTTGCATAATATGAGAGGCCTCACTGCTTGGGTAGGTTTCCATGTTCCTTGGAACCCACAGTTATACAGCCACAGATGTGTATATATATATATGCTCATATAGACTAATAACTTTTCCAGCCATCTCAGAGATGTTAGGAAATTATTTCTATCATGATTCAGAAATTAAAAACTCTTCTTTACAGAGCAGTGGCAGTGGATGTGCATGTAATCTTACATAGCACAAAATGCTCTTCATACATGTTTCTAAGAAAAAAAGTTTCATAGATGTTTACCAGGCTCAAAATAACAGAAACATGAGCCCACTGGAGCATACCGTCTCCACAGTGATATACACAATAACAGTGTCCCATCACTTCATATTAACCTCTGGGACATTGCCAGAGGCACTTACAGGGTCTGTCCCTCCAGAAAGTCACCTAATGCTCTCCCTTCAGTGGGATGCCTGGGGCAGAAAGGCTGAGCTGGGGCCCTGTGGTCATCCCCTTTTCTCTTGTTCATGTGCTACTTTGCAGATTAACTCCTGCTCTTGGAGGTTGCCATCCAATTTATGGTTCTGGTCACTGCTTTCGACACCCAGACAGCTGCCTCAGACACTTTCTCTCTCTCTCTCCCTCTCTCTCTCTCTCTCACACGCACTCTCTAGCCTGCTTGCCCTTGCAGCAAACTTTAGCCCTTCTCCTGTGTGCAGTTGGGTTGGTTTTGTCTGAGTGTTCACATTTCCATGTAGGACCAGATTCTGCCACTATATTCAGTACCTCAGGATTATTTGCTGGGGGGTCAGGACATCACGTGCAAGGTGCTGTACAAAAATAAGAAATACAGGTAGCTCCTGACTCATGGACAGTGCAATCTAAGCCTCACAACCCATTTTCCATGTTAGCACAGCATTCTTTGTAGAGTGTTCCTGTTCTTCATTAGGCAGATTAGGATCATCTTCAAATGAGGATCACAACGATCTCGTACCCTGCAGAGGAAAATGTCTGTCATCCTTATCTTGGAAGAAAAATCCTTTTCGTTTACGAGGGATACTGCATTTTCAAGAAAGCCTCATTTCCTCTCCTTCCTGTCCACCCTTCCACTGCTCCATCATTATGTGGCTCAGCATCAAACCCTTGCCTGCTGCAGTAGTTGAAGTGAGCAATGGAGGTGTCACATTTGGAGGTAATTAAAGGCTGCTGCTCTCTGTCCTCACCCAACAACGTACTCTTTGAACAATGTACCCTTTGCACAACGTACCTTAGTGCAGACTTCACCCTGTGTTTTAGTGTAGTTCGGTCATTTCATTTCTAATAGTCCTTCCATTATATCCCCTGAGCAATACCTACTTGGAGGACAGTGCAGTAAGTGACTTTTTCCTAATCTGATTTCTGATTCTTAGTGGCCTGGATAGACCAGCATTAGTTTGCTATTTCAATCTGATCCATCAGAGTCGTCTGCTGCACAGGGCTGCTCTTTTATATCACTTACGTGGGAAAATCATGGCTTGATTCAGCTAGTTTCCAAGGCAAGGCCAACCAGGTCATGTGCGTGCAGAGCAGAGACGATTAGCAGCTTCCCATTGTACCAAACGTAGTGCAGGCACTAGAAAAAGGAGTCTGCTGTTGGCCAGAGCTGCTGGGGAGAAAAGGAGCTCCTGCAGCCTGTGAATAGGGCATGTGATGCAATGCAACAATATCTGTTTATGCATTACATTAATACTTTGTCATCTGGATATTGGCAGGATTCACTCAACCCTTTTATCATCTGCAAATATCAGTGCTGCAAATAATGGACTGTGCAACTTGAAATAGAAATCCCCCAGAAAGGGGATTTCTAACGCGTCTGATGGAAGTTACAGTTAACTCAGTTATCAGACATAACTGAGAACAAGGTGAACAGAGTGTCAGGATGGGGTTTGGCATGTGTTTGGGATGGAAGATCATTACATTCTGCTTTATGAAGTGTTATGCTTCTCCCTGCTGTCCAAACCCTTACTGGTGAATTGCTGGAAAGAGAGAAGACAAAGAGCAGGGAGGTACAGTCATCTTTTCCTGAATTGAGAGAAGCGAATGTGGTGGAAAGATGCTGCATCTGTCATTCCATCATAAGATCCTTCCTGGCAGTTGGGTGAGGTTGGGGGATGTGCCAGACTCATGGGCTACTAAGCCTGGAAGAGCATTGCAGTCAGGCAGTCACTACCACCCACCTTTGCTTCAGAGCAGCTGGCTCAGGAAAGGCACAACAGGACAAAACACAGCACTGACAATGTAATGAGTGATTTGACTTGTTGAATTCTGGAAAAGATCTGCTGAATCTGATGAAGTTTGGATGTATTCCCAGCCCCCTTTGGGGTTTCCCTTTTTCATGGCTCCCTGTCAGATGTGTTCATTGCTCAAAGCCAATAAGACTTCTTTACTTGGCTTTGCTAAACTGCATGTCCGAACTGACACCTGAAATTCCACTGTCCTCCCTTTCGTCTGTCTACCTCAGGAATGCACTTGATCCTCCTCAACATTTGTCAGTTTGGTTAACAGGCCAGGAAGATGAAGAAAATAGCCCATTTCTTCCACAGTTCAACACGTACGTGGCTGGCAGTGGTGATGTTTATTTTTGTCAGCAAGAAACAGAGACGTGGTTGAGCTGATTTTTCAAGGGCTGTGGTCTCAAAGGCCTCCTGCAGCTTTGCAGACTCTTGCAAAATCCAAGAGCTTTGACAGCTCCTGGATATGATTACACAAATCCTGGAGTGGCATGTGCCGAAGTCACTCACTCTGCTGCCTGTGCCACCTGTTTAGATAATAAAGCAGCTACCTATCTGCCTGCCTGCCAAGCCCAAGGCTGAAGTAAGAGCATAGGCGTGAATGGGAGATGTTGCAGACTGGGAGAGGGTGGATCTTCTCGTGAACTGTTGCTTGTTTCTCTTTGTCATACACCAGCATCAAAGGTCTCAGCTGTGACTTTAGAGGATGACTGAGCTTAGCACGAGGACGAAACTGTCTGCGTGAGACATATCCCTAGAAACTGCATCCTGTCACTCTGGCAGGATCGTGACTTCGGTCCGGGTGTCATGAAGGGTGATTGCATTTCCAGCACAGTCATGGATAAGTTGGTTTAAGGCAGGAGCTTTCTGAGTACCTCCTTCAATGTGGTTTTCTCTAGCTTGGCACCCTCCAGCATTACTGAAACGTGACCAATGTAGGCACAGGGTGAAATGATTTATTCACTACACAGAATGTAGTGCAGCTCCTGATGTGTCCCCTGTCCTACTCTGGAGCTAGAGAGCAAGAAATGGATTTAATCCACTGACTTCTACATCCCCCTGAAAAATGATTCATCTGATATGCGCAGATTGCAGACTGACACTAGGACTGAAGGATATGTATTATAACAATTACTGTAGTGCTTATCAAGCATTTGGAGGTAGTGTTATAAAAGCTTAAACTTTTATTCTTATAAGCGGATTGAGCTTGGGTATCTGAAGCTAAAAGCAGAAGTTTCTACTTTCTAAAATAAACAACTGTGAGGTAGGCAAAAGTGGAGGCATACTTGTGTTCTTGGTGAATTCAGCACAGGATGTAGTAAAGACTGATTGGTAAGCAATATCTGGAGAGTTTTCCAGGGCAGGCCTACTAGAAATACGGAGTGATTGGTAACTGTCACCCTGGCTCTGCCTGGTGAGATGCGGGTTTTTTTGTGCTGGCTGTGGAAATAGAGGTGAGTGGCCCTCTGTCCTTTCCAGATCATGTTGAGTCCAGCTATAGTGACATTAGCTCTGGTTCTGGACCGAAGAGACTGAATTTGAGACAGGTGTTAAACTCTTTGTCTCCTTTTTGTGTCTGTCCCTTACACTAAGAGCTTTATAGCAGAATGAAAATGTGCATGAATCTTGTGGCTGGTCATTAGGTCTGGACCCAAGATCTAAGCAGGATGCATTCAGCCATCATATGCTACCTTTCTTTCCCAAAACTCCTATAGCTGTTGCCTCCAGTCAGATGTAATGGGAGGAGTATTCGGTATCGCACAAAGCAGCACAGTCTTACGTCTGTTCTCCATTTCAAAATCTTTGTTGTTCTACTTAGGGGTGGATCACAAAAATAATTACCTAAATGAACCAGGTGCCAAAACACCATAAGTGATCGTGTACTCCAGAGAATAACAATGATTAGGTCACCTTCCTTGCTTATCTCAGGTTCCCATCTTTAAAATAAGGGCAGCAATATTTTTGCTTTTAAAAGAGCAGGACAAACTTGTTCATGTTTGAAGTATTAATTGTTGTTATTCTTATTACTCATATGTATGACAGGGAAGACCTAATGAATTCTGGTTGTGTTACAATAGGCCATGACTGCTATTGTCATGACTAACATAGCATTAATTTACTAGGCTGCCTGTTTATACTAATGCAAACTCCACCACATACTTGCGGTCCATTACCAACAGATCACTGTGGCCAGGAAGTTCTTATGGTGCCGATCGTTTCATATTACACCTCTGTCCTTTCAAAGGACAGCAGCCTTGCTCATTGAATAGAGTATCTCTGCGTGTGCCTCCAAACAGGAGCTGCCCAGTGTGTTTCCTTACTGCCCAGCAATGGCAGGGTCTGTCTGGAGCAATTTCTTCCTTTCTAGAGATAGAAGCAGTTCAGGCTTTCAGCTGTTGATTTCAGATGCTTTCCACAGAGTGGGTCCTTTCAGCTATTAGTGAACTGATTCAGAAAACCAAATTCCCTCAAAGTGTGTCTTTGCTTACCCTTTTTCCTTCATGGAGAGTGTTTCTAATTATATTCCTTAATAATTTGCGAGAAGTGACTTAGGATTCATGGAGTGATAGAATAGGATGTTACGTGTGTATTTGGGTAAGTAGGAGTGGTGTTGTCTTTCCTGTTGGCTGTCAGACAGGTGTGATGCCGTTTCCCCTATTTGCAGCCATCACACTGGGAAAGCTCAGCGTTACAAATGAGCCATCCTTCCCAGGAGCTCTGCTCATTCCTCCGAGGGCTGAGCTGCACGAGCCACACACCCCTTTCTGGTTGGGGCTACCTCTTCCCGGCTGCTGCTGGCCTGTGGCCCACATCTCCACCCCCACATCCCAACAGAAGTCTTCGTTGTTCACCTCTCCCTCCTCCCAGTGAATTTTCAGCCAAAGGCCACCTCTGAAAATTGACAACGCGCTGTGTTGCGTCAGTCCCTGCACGGCGTGTGATTTAGCAGTTGTACAAGTTTCATACCTGTTGGGGACATGCCAGAAACCACAAATGTTCCTAAGCCAGCAACAGCAAAAGGAACTGGGAGGTTTCCACTCAGCTGAAGACAATGTCTGCAGTAGATTTTCTTGCAAATTGGTTTCATTTCATTGCCAAGAGACAAGAGCAGGAAAGGGATGCCAAGGGATGAGAGCCGGAAAAGCAGCATCTGGATTTCTAGAGCCAGAAAGCCCAAGATCTTTAAGAAAACACACGACACATTACTCTGCAGTGAAGCTTGTTCAAAGGGAACAAAAATCTTCCTGGAAGCAAGGCCATTAAACCATTAAGTATTTTAGGCAAATCCCAGTCTGTGAGATCAATTAAAAGAAAACACTCCTGAGGTGCATGGAAGCAAAATACAAATATCTCTGCAGGCGTCAGCTTGAAAATATCATTATTCCAACGAGTGTTGGCACAGGAGCAGTCGCTGTGGTGTGAGCTGCGTGTCCTGGTGCCAGACCCCAGGCAGAAGGGCTGCCCTGCTGCTGACAGAGTCGTATGTAACCTAGGAAGGGGCATCTTTTGGCATCTCATGATGCCTCCTGCCAGCTCTGTCTGCCAGAGAGCCAAGAACGTATGCCAGCAATGGCAAGATTGCTTCTTACTTAGCGTAGCAGAGACTGGGACAGAGCTTTATTAATTTCATTCAGTTGTTGGCTCAAGTGAATTGAGCTGGCAAGGAGAGCTATGACAGCAAATGCTTGTGTTGCGAGCACAGGAAGCCTTGTTCCCTGCCTTCCTCCTGCTCCTTTGCCACCCCCTGCTCCGTGCAGGGATTTTAAGATCAATGCAATTTAGGTGTAAGGGGGAAGGGAAGGGCTGAACAATTGAGGGCTGGAATAGAATGGCCAGTCTTTGCTCAGGGTTTGTAGTTTCAAGGTAGCCAAGATAACAGCGATTGGTGTGGTGTTGTCTGGAAAGAAGGGAGTATTTAAGGTGCCGTTGAATGAGTGGGAGGGATTGGTGCCTGCTCGAGCCTGTGGGTGATGGCTTACACTTCGGAAGAGCTGCACTACTGTAAATGGATGGAGAGTATGTGTGGGAGAGAAAAAACGAGGACAGTGAAGAAGCAAGCCTGGTTCATCCTGGACTGCCATCCTGCATTACGTTAAAACATCCCAGCCCTAGACTGATGATGTTGAACTTCTTGTCAGGCCATTCTCTATTCTGCTTTTCTCCTCCCAAAGCAAAATTTTTCTCGCAGCATGTGTTCAACAGTTGTGTTGCAGGCAGAGATGGTGATTCCCTTGAACTGTGAACTGTTGTAGGCACAGAAATCCTCTCTAAATAGCCTTGAAGTCATTTTCCTAACATCTTTGGACTGTAAGTGTGTGCCAGATCCCCATAAGGGCTGCTTGGCTGTGATCAAACAGAAGGCATAATGACAGGAGATGCAACTGATTACTGGTTGAAGGCGATCTGAGCAGAAGTGGGAGGTTGAGGTTTCGTGCAACTGCTGGTAGAGGTAGCGGTTGGAGTGGGGCTGGGGCAGGTCAGCCTGTGATGTGCACTAATGCATGTTGGGGGTCACACTATGACTCTGCTGAGCCCAGGGAGCAAAATATACAGATATGTCTTGAGCAGGACTCTGAGCCCCAATAGTGTTTGTTGTGGATCTGACAAACTTGCATTTGATAAAAAATTTTAAGCACAAATTGAGTGCAAAAGGGAAGGATGGTGCCCTTAGCACTGCCTGGACTTTCCTATCGACTCCCATGGTGCATAACCAACAGATTACCTGCTTTTCAGCATGTCCACACACCAGTACATGCCGTGTGTTGTGTTTGATAGTCAAGTGCTTTGCAGCTTGGTTTGGGCTTCTGCCTGGAAAAGCTATGTATCCGGCACCCACCCAAGAGCTATTTCTAGCAGGAGTTCCTAGAAGAAAGTGTGACAGCTTCAGGAAAAAACAAATTGCCAAATAATTCTGTAGAGAGCAGCAAATTGCTCCCCTTGTCCCAGCCCCAAATCCTAGTGAGAATTGGTACCAAATGACTTAATGAAGGCAACACCACTGGGAATCGACAAGGAAGCTTTAGAGTCCTGCATGAAATGTTTCATCACAGGCAACAGCCCATGCAAAAGGTCATGTGAGCTTTTTGTTCTTGTGACAAATCCTGTTGAAACAAACCCTGAGGACATGAAGACTCGATTCTCCAGTGACATGGTACAGTGTCTTTGAAGATGCCTCCACTATGTAAATAGTGATCGGTTCTTCAATCTCTTCCAGTCCTCAAACTTCTCTTGGGTTTGCTGCACCTCTTAAATGAAGGATCTGTTAAAGAAGAAAATACCTCTCTAGTATAACCTCTGACACCATTTATGTTGTGTGTTTATACAATTCAAACACTCCTTGCAGTTCTGCAATACCTTCACTGGTTCCACTCGCTGGACCACTAGTTGTAACAGGTACGAAATTATGGCTTTTTTGTTGCTTGCTTACTTTATACACCAGCAATTTCCTGGTTTAGATGTCCAGAGAGATTCTGTAGTCTTTAATTTAATATTATTCATAGATTTTATTGAGTATTAGTTAACTTTGTAAAGCACTTTAATGGGCAGCGTCTTTTTAATTATATATGGCAAAACCTATAGAAACAAAGGAAAATTGACCCAATTTGTTATAGCTGGTTTACCGAGAGCCCCTGAGGTGACTGAGCATCACTTTTCCTCTTTATTGTATTTCACACATTTCCCTGCTCCTGTCAGTTCAGATCACACTTAACTTCTCTTTCCTGAAGCAGCCCTCCCGTGCTGCCCCTTCTCACTCCAGCCCTGAGCCAAAACCCAATGTCTTCTCAGGTATTTCAGACAGGAGGAAGACGACTGGCAGAGTCTTGTTGATTTTTCTTTTCCTGCTGTGTATTGCTAACGTGCAAAATACTGTCATTCTGAGCGCTGCCACTTACTGCGAGCTCCAAACACTTTGCACGCAGTGCCTTCCCTGAAAGCACTTCCCTGGCACTCCTCTTGAGGCTACAGACCCATTGCTTGGTCTCACTGCTGTCTTGTTTCTCTGCTTTTCTTTGTCTCTCTGTCACGCAAACCTGTGAAATACAAGAGAAACTCTACCAGAAACAAGGGTGGACACCTCTCCTGCTGCAGCAGCCTGTGCTTGTGTTTCAGCTGGAGGCTGCTGTTGTCACAGCACTATCTCATCATAAAGTTCAGCTATTTCCTACAATCCTCTTAAAAAAACCTTTTAGTCCTGTTGAACTTGTAATTCCATTTCTGTTGTGAAAATGACCAGGAAGCATTTTCTACAACTGTACAACTACGTGGTGGCTGTATGACTCTGTATCGGCTCATGTATCTCCTTTGTGCAGCAAAGGCTGCCACGAGCATTGAGACAATCCATGCCCTTTTCAAGGTATCCATCAAACACTGTCTGGCGCATCAGTGAGGTGTGAGATAACAGCTCTGGTTTGTATAGTTGGAATATGTTTGAATATCAGCTACACCGTATCCTGGATGCAGCATTAATTAAGCAGAATGGCCCTGCTTCAGGTCCCAGTGGACGAGCATCCACATGGCAACTGTGAGCCTCGTCGGCAGCAAGAGATTAAGGATTTAATTGGCAGGGTTAATCTTCATGTCAGGGTTCGAAGTGAATTGTTAATTTGTTTGGAGGAGTGTAAAGTCCTCTCCCAGAGATGGCAGGTGGGATCACATGAGAAAAAGTCTGCAAAGCTGCCCTTCCTGAGGATCTTTCTATTTAACACCTCCTGCAAACAGACCTCTCCAATTCCTTGCCCCTGAAGTGTGAGACTCCTGCGTGGGGTCGGAGGAACAGGTTGTGCTGCTCGCGTGTAAGCTCACATCCCTGCAGACAACAGCACAGCTGCTCTGGGCCATGCGATGGAAGAGGGACTGTCTGCAGCTCAGGAAGGCCCCTTCGTGTTGTGGGTTTTCTTTTTGATCTTGCCCCGTTGCACTAAGCAGATCTGATTGCTGCACTGCAGGTACTGGATCAGGTCAACCAGCCCTTGGTCTCACTGCTGTCTTGTGATCTCACTTGTCTTGAGATCTCAGACTCAGGAAGGGATGTGCGGACACTAAAATGCTGCTGTTGGGGCAAGAGGTACCAGCCTTGCACACAGTGTGCGAAACATGATGGGTCTGTCTGGACACTAAACCCTCTCAGACACTTCTCTCCTCCTTCAGGACACTGCAGTATTAGAATCTGTCACACCACTTAATGCTTTTTCCTTTCTGCCCTCATTTTACACTCAGGACAGCAGAATATTTTCCATCTTAGTGTTCTTCTGATCTGTTAAGGCTAATGCATTGGTTATATCCCATTAAGATATAAAAGGATAAAAGCACTTCAGGGCTTAAATTATTTAAATTAAAATTTAACTTTTTGTCACTTGTTCTCTGTTATGCGCATTGATTAATCTAATTAGTTCAGCGATAAGAATCACTTTCTTCTCATGCCATGATCTGATCCATTGTGACCCACAATGTGATTCTAGATGTGACATCAACTAGGACTGGCCTATAAATAAACGTAGGGTCTTTCTGGATGTACAACAATCCTGTTTAGGACCTTGCACTCAAAATACTACCCTATTGACTCTGCTTCAGTTCCCACCACCAACTCTTACACCGAGCCTTTCATTTTCCTTGAAGAGGGGCTGAGGAAAGTCTCTGTTTTAGTTCCCCAAAACTGAGGCACCGCTCTTCACAACACACAGGCTCTGCGAGCTTTGACCTGAAGACTTGTATGACAGGAAGTCTGGTAGCAATTTTGGACTGATCAGCTGAGGTTGATTGGTAAGAAGTTGCTGTTATACTCCTTATATGGAATATGTGCTCCCTATTTTTTAAAACCCTTTGTGTGTGTGTGTATATATATATATATATCACACAACTCAGTACTGAAATACAGGTGCAATCACCTTCTGTTGCCTGCAACAGTGGTGAGCCACTGCTCTGTGCCCAACATCTAATTTACAGGGAAGATAATGCTGTACCAAGGTGCTGTAAAATAATGAGAGTTTTTCATAGCCAAAAATATTTGGCTGTTTTCATCCTACATATCTGGATTCTGTCTGTGCAAATGATGTGTCACCACATCTGAGAGCAAGTCCTGCCAGTAAATCACCAGGAGCTGGGGGCAAGTGGTTGGTTTTAGTGTTCAGATTAAGTTCCCTCCCAGAGGAGTTCTCGCTGCTTTGTCTGAGTCCTCTAAGACCGAGTACTTCTCCTTTCCTGCCCCACTTGTCCAGCATCCATCCCACAACCCCTACACCAATGACTGCCCACCACTTTCAGCTCTGTTCTCCTTCTGTTTGATGTCTTTACGCTGCTCTTCCTGCCCACGTGAGCCTACAGATCCTTCCAGCTTCCTTCCAGCAAGCAGTGTATCAATGAGCTGTAGAGGGGAAAGAAGGGCAAGGGTCTCCACAGAGATCTTGGACACTTAAGTACAGATGGAAACGTAGCAGACGGGCTGGTCTGATGCTTCGTGATGCTTTTTGTTAGCACTCAGCGACTGACAGCCAAAGTAAAATTAGGCCTGGCATGATACTTATTTGGGTATCCTGCACCTGACCACAGTCACTTGTTATTTGAGACCATGAGTATTAAGAAGAAACTCTGCCATTCATTGACACAACAAATATCTTGTGCATTTATATAAAAATGTTTTGGACTGCTCTGCATTCTTCAAATTATTTGAGGCAATCTCTTTGCAGGCATCCGTCAAGCACCAGCACTTTCTCCTGCTTTTACCTTGTGTTCCACGTTCTCTTCACCTTACAGGCAGCCAGATGGTTGAATATAAGCCAAAACTAAGAAGGATTTCCTTTTTTTTTTCTGAAGGGATGGGTGCTCAGAGGTTTATCAGTAATACAGTTGTACTTAATCAGATAGAGCCTGTCCTGTGTAACTAAGGCGGCCCACAGCGTGTTGCTGGCATAAGCAGCTACTCTAGGGAAGTCCCACTTGAGAAGCTATTTTGCGTTCCATGTAGAACTGTGCTTTGTGGGGGTTTTTTTCACTTATCATTATTAGTCAAGTGTCCTAGAACATCAATAATGTGATGTTGTAGTAGAGCTCTTGTGTACTAGTGTTTCAAATTAATCCTTTGGAAATGATGACGACTACATTATTTCGTCACCTTATCTCTGCTACATATAGAATTTTAATATTATAAGTGAATGACTGGGTTTATCATAGACCCAATTATTTCTTCAGAGAATCCATGTTGTGCCTGCAGTATCTGTATTGATGTTAACATATTATATAACCAGCTTTAGAAAATGCAGTAGTCTGAAAGCCTGTTCCCATGTCCCTGTGCTCACTCACTACCCTGAGTACTGAAAATCCACAGGATTTTAGGGGAAAGTAGGCATTTCTGCTGTGGGATTTTTTTTGGGGGTTAGTACAGCGATTTATTATCTTCAAATTGACTTTGTCTGCAAGCTGTGCTCTCCAAACGCTTCTTTATTGGTATACACTGTAGAGATTTTGCAAAATGAGTTAGATGTTCCCTTCTGCTGTTCAAATTGGGTGGTAAAGTAATGGAACGTGCCCCAGGTGTTCATTAAATGCTCTCTTTATGTGAATTGTGTTTCAGTGCAAACATCACAAGTGTCAGAACTGCAAATGTAAGCCTGCAGTACCTGCTCTGGCCCTGCGTGCAGAGCAATCGTTTACTACCTGTTAAGCAAATTTTATAGGGAATTATAGTTTGTCAGGAGAAATAGTCCCCTATAAAATTTAACAGCAGTGAAGTGGAATTGCTACTGTGAATTTAGGATATTTTAGGATCATTTAGTAAGAGACCTTTTAGAAACCCAAGTCCAGAAGTTGAGGTTTTGCATTTTCCTTTCTAGGAGTCACGACCCCTGCTGCAAGCTCCAGTGCTTGAACATGTGATGCTGAATGGCATCTTCACCTGGATTTTCCAAAGAGCTGCTTGCTGTCTTCCCTTGAAAGAAGAGTCAGAAAGAAGACATCAACTGTTTCTGTCTTTGGGAGTCAGGACCCTCACAGTTTTCATCACCTCCTCTATGGCTTAGGTAAGGTATGCGGTAGATAGTCTGTCATGTTTCCCTATGACAGGAGGTGCCCTGCTTTCACCATTCTCTATTATGGTTATACAGGATTTCTGATGTATTCAGATTGGTGAACTACACAGCAAAGATAATCTCATCTTAAGGAAACACAATAAAATAGCCTGCAAGATTAATACATGAAATGAGAAATCTCATTAGAGCGCACGTCCTGCCACTTCAATCATGGCAGGGCCAATACCTATGAGTAGGCCCTGTACATTACCCAAGAACTATAGGCAGGAACAGGCCACGTTTGATAAACTTGTTCCAGTTCTTGGCTATGACTACTTCAAAAGCAGTGACAGATGAAGGCAAAGTTCCCAGACCAGAAAATCATCAGACAGGTCTGTGTTCGAAGTTGGCAAAATACAGGTGTTTCTTGACACTGCAACCATTTGTTTTACAAATGCCAAAACAGAGATCAACAGCACAACGTAGGTTTGACACTTTTATTAACAAAGAACCCATAGGGCTCATTTATTAGTACAAAATACAATCATGTTCCTTTATGTTAAACAGATTTTTTTATTTATTTTGTCTCTTTTCAACTGTTTCACAGTTATCAAAACAAAGCCCCTGCATATTGAACTTATTATTGTGCAAACAGTAATTATTTTAAGGATAAATTTCTGCACTAAGCCGAGTGTCAAAGAGCAGAATTTAATCTTGTTTTCACCCCTCCTTTGAGGGGCCATGTGTGCTTCCTAAGAAACACACTCTAGTTGTTGGTCTTTTTTGCAGCAAACAATCTAAGGCCACAGTTTATCTGCAAATAAAAAAATTACTCAAATATTTTAGGAAAAAAAAAAAAAAAGCACATCTTTACCCTTCATGCTCATTTGCTTGACCATGTTTATTCCAGGTAGCACACATCACCTATCAGGTATTATAGTCCAAAAAAGCACCTGATATTCTTTAAGCTAGTATTCTGAATTGTTAACATGCAAGTTAATACACAGCCACATTACTTTTCAAGTAACTATAATGGCGGAAAATATGCTTGTTCCCTTTCCATGTGATGTGAATGAAAATCCTGCACTGATTGTATGGGCATGCCATCACTTAAAAAGGCATCAGAGCTACATCTTGAGACTTAATACTAATTTTCAGAATGTCCTTTCTAAGACATGCACTCAAATTTTGGTTAAAGCTGCATTTGCTAGAGAAGACAATACTTAAGTTGTGAATGAAAAAAAAAATAAATAACTGCAGTTTGGAAATATCAGTCAGTCCTTTACACAGATGGAAAAGTAACGTGAGGCAAAGTGCTAGAAATTAGACAATGTAAGGAAGTCATTCTAGAAGACTACTAAAAATATATGTCCATGTCTGCCTGTAGAAAAATCCCTGCTTCTTACATGAAGACAGATTTCATAAAAAAACATTTAAACTTCTTAAAACTGCAGTTATTGGTGAAATGAAGGAAACTCAATTAGTCTTGTAGTTATTAGAAAGTACAATGTTTTACCACACGAAGCACCGGGTTTTAAGCCTAAACCCTTCTGTAAGACATATGGAGTAGTTCTAGCAGTTCGAAATCCCCTGCAGGTTAGATTCGACTGTAAACGTGAGTACTGAGAATGCTGTGTTTCTGCTCCTTTAAGTGACCTGTTGATAGTGGCTTACTTATTCCAATTGATACTTGGCAGGAAGCAAACATTCTACTTTAAAGGAAGGCAGCACAAGGGCCAAGTAAAATGCTGTGCCTTCACTCTTAGCAGCAACAAACTCTCACTGTTCTAAATGACCTGAGGAAGAAAACATTAAAATATTGCACCAAACCAAAATTAAACAGTAGAAACAAACAAGACAAACAAAGAAACATGAACAAAAAAATAGTACGGATAGCAAATGACCAGTGCAGCCCCTGACAGTAGATCTCTAGACAAAAATGCAGGAGTAATGAAAAGCTTTGTGCCATTTCCAGAGGATTTTGTTCCCCTGATGCCTGCTTTCACTTCACTTATAAGCTAAGTCTATTCTGGGTATATTTACACCTCTCCTTATGCCTTCTATCTCATTCACTAACCACAGAAACCATTTAGGGTCCCTTTTAGAATCTTGAAGTGTACTGGAGCTTTTAACAAGACTTTTTTGGTCTCAAATCTGACCGTAAGTAAATATCCAAAACAGAGGTAGGCTTATAAAGGCTTCTGAATAAATAAGTATTGTCCATTTTGCTAAGTATACCTGCTGCTGGCAAAAGGATTCTCCCTTGCCATGCTTCCCCATATCATGCTATCCATAGGCTTAAGATGCAGAACTCACAGTAGAAGAGGCTAGAATAATTCCCTTAAAAAATCCCTTGAAAGAAAGCATAGTGCATAAGCTCTTAAAGTTCAGTTCTCCTTTTACATACTTGTGTCTTTCATTCAGTAAATGGTTGCCTTCATAATATTGCATAATAGCTATTCTGTCATCCATGATGTCTTTAAGATCATTATGAATGATGAAATAGTACCACTTGGCAGTTGTTAGAAGGGCAGGTTCTCATGGAATACAAAGTTAAGCTAGAGTGGAGATTTCACTCCCCATTTTTGTAGTGTTCCTTTCTTGAATGCAGACAGGGCCTAACGGAAGCCCCTTGAACACCGTAAACTTTTGGAAATGTTTTCTTACCCCACATTCTGTTCCACTACCCAAGTTCTACAACAGAAGTCCTCAAAATCAGTATGTGATTTCTTCCAGAGTGTTCCAAGCAAAATAAAAATTCTTCTCTTCAGAAGATCCTCACGTCTCCTCCTCGTACTTTATGTAGTATATCCACTTTCCAGAAAGCATTCAGTATTTTCAGCTACTTCAAGTATCCCAAGTGCAGCTGCTCCCGCAGTATCCTCTGTGCAGACAAGACTGGCAGATCCTCTTCCGTCACCAAACATGCTCATACCTCCCTCTTCTTGTACATAAACTCAAGTTTTGAAAAAGAAAAGAAAACTGTTTTCTTTGTAGCTGCACTACCAGCTTAAGCAGCAGAAAGATTAAGACATTCATCACAATGATGCTCATTACAAATCATCTTCAGAGCATGAATGAAACAGGCTGAACTTCTTCTACATCAGTTGGATGTGGATCAATCTACAGAGATAAGAACAGCAACAATTACTGCCTGTAACTCTTACATTTTTGTGTGTTATTTTTTTGCCATCTGACAATAAAAACACCACCTGCTGTTTATTTTTTTACCTCTGAATAAAGAGGCGGAGGCTGAAACCGGAACTCTTGTATGTAAGCAAACACAGGACAACACAATTGTTCCTCACAGTCAATTGGTGGTGGATAAGCAGGAACATGTCTGGAGGACTCTTCCTCAGACACTACATCAGCATAATTTGGTGGTGCTGAAACACAGAAGATTAACGTTACTGTCAAATACCAAATACTCACTCACAACAAGGCAACGTTAAGTATTACAGTATCCAACACCATGAAGATTGCATTTATTAAACATCACACTATTAACAAATTGTAATAAGTGCACTATACTCATAAATACTGTAACTAGCACTATGTTTTTAGTAAGCTTAGGTGATTGAGCAGGTACTCTAGAGATGCTTTTAGGGCTACTCCAGCAGCAAGCCTGTGTTGTACCAAGATATACTCAGTTGTGATTAACCTTCTGGTGTCTACATCTGAAATAGAATTCCCACTATCAGAAGTTAGTTATTTCAAGATTCAGCTGAAAGTAGTCAGATATGGGTAGGGAGACTTGAGAAATGCTGTAATTATGGTATCCCCACACAATCCTTTTGGGTCTTGACTTAGATTTGTGTGCCTCACTTCTCATAAGTCATCCTTTAATGGCTCACATTCCCAGTAGTACCCTTAAACTGCCACTGCTACCCCGTTCGGTTGCAGGCAGTACTGTGCTGTATAATAAAAGAGTTCAATATGTATTACCTTCAGGGTGTTCTGGCATGGTCAGTGCCAGCCAACTCATATCCATACTAAACTGGCTGGTAATGCTGGAATTTCTGCTTGAAAATCCAATACATGGAATAGTGCCAATCACCAGCGGCATTTCAACCATCAATTTCTTAGCACCAGGAATATGGACATACACCTATGTGACAATCCACGAATGAAAGAAAAAAAACATCATGAGACCCCATGCTGGTCCTAGAAGCTACCCTACTCGCTATACTGCAGATTGTTTAAAAATTAGAATTTTTCTCATCCCAGATACGTATAGCTAATATCCTGTCAACGTCCCTTATTTTCCTTAATTTCCTTCTTTCTGTGCCTTGTCTCTAGATGACATTTAAAAAAAAAAAATACAAACCAGGCTGACAAAACTAATTATACACTTGACTTTCAGTTCCATCTTCCCAATTTTTTAAAGAATCACTAGAGGAACCTGTTCACCTTCAACTACTTTCCCACAATAACCTCTGCAGGTCTAAAACTAAGCTCCTTCTTCATCAGAAACCATTTTTGCATTTTCCCCATTATTCCTATCTTTCCACTTCAAAATCTTTTAATCATCTTTAACCTGTATGATATAGGATATTTATTTATATTTATTCTGTTCCCAACTCAATGGAGCATTCAAAAGTACATCATCTGTAATGAAAATCCATACTTACAGCTAATGAATATTCTATCCTAATAATACAGCAGTCAAGTATAGACGGGGATACAGGTGGGATTTTCAGAGTTTTCCCATTCCAGGTATCTGTACTCCCAGAGGCAATATGGTTTCCTCGGACATTGGCAACCATCTGACGGAAAGTTTTTGTCTTCCCATTGGCCAGGTAAGTTTGTGTTTGGAAAATGGCAGCTTTTGGAACAATCAGACGAGACGAGCAGTTCTCAATTTCTGCATAGATTGGTATGGCCTCCCCTTAAAGACAGAAAAAGTTCAATGAATAATTTGTATTTATCAACTTTCCTTTGGGAGTGTCAAAGCATGTAATGCAGCACGTACATCATCTGCAATGTTATGAGAACAATACTTGCAGTTTCCTCAAGCTAGGGTTTTTTTTTTTTTTTGGCAGAGTGGTATCCAGGCAGAATTATAGCCACCTACTGCATTTTATGTATAAACAATGATTCATTTTGAAACATTAAGCATAATATGAACAAGCTATAAAAGCTTTATTTGCAAATTACACACCAATCTTCCTTTGATTTAGTACTAACTGAATTTCAGAATGTTTTATTTCCTCAATTTATCTGAGGTTACCGAGACAACAAAGAAGTTGCTAAAGCTCATTCGTACAGAAGTGTAAGCTTACACAAAGAGGACATAAAAACCTAATTACATTCCCAATTAGTTATTTTATCCCAAATAAAAACATTTTGTTCTTTACATGGCTTTTTGGTAAGATTACTGACTAACAAGACTTCTTTTCAATTTATATTCCCAAGGGGGAAGCGAGAGGCAAGGCAAGATCATTTTTATTAAGACAAGTTCGTGCAGATCTCAATATACTACCTACTAAGCAGAGCTATTCTTTCAACTATAAAGAATATAGTTTCACAGAGATAAAAAAAGCAACCCTATTAGCTGTTTAATAGTCACATTTTTTAAGATAACTACTCTTACCATTACAGTATCCCTTCCTCTCGATTTTGGCACTGAGAGACACTGGCCCAGAGGTGAAAAACCAACAGCCAATCATCTTCTCTTGACTTCTTTGAACCGGTGTCTACAAAATATAGTGTTTTTCATTTTATGGCATAGATCTATCAATCACTTGCAGTTTAATGTTATACATATCGGTCATTGCAATCTAGCTCTAAAGTCCACCTGATGTGAATCACTGTACTTCACTAAGTAACTGGAGTTTTGCCACTGTATCAAATGGAACCAAAGCTTGGCTATCTGAACCTAAGACTGTTCTAAAATCCCAGTCTGCATTTAGATCCTATCAACCACGTAACAGTGCAACCAATGTGCATTTGAATGTAATAAGTCTTCAACAAGATTGACTTAGCAAGTATTACAGGTGTGACTTTTCAAATGTCTAATGGAGTACTACAGTATTTGTGTATTCATGTTCCTCAGCATGGAAGAATGCAGAATTAATTTCATCTGCAAGCAACTAATAGTTAAATAGGTAAACTGTTTTCCCCTTTGTAATCTTAAGAAAAGACAAATGTATACACACTGAGCTACAGTGATGCATCTTCATAAATGCAAGCCCCAGAAGCCCCCAGAAATTTTGACTCATGACAAAAACCATTGTAATTTTTAATGGAGCACTGTCACATTAGATGACTGTCACATTGACTGTAGAATTTTCATTAGAATAAACTTACAACCTACAAGTACAGGCCAAGAGTCCAAGCTAGGATTCAAGCTACTTAAAATGACTTACTGGGCACTGTTATCCAGTCAATGCAATTATCAAGTCTAAAATTTGTCATGTTCTGCACTTTTTTGGTGGTAGCTTTGGAATCCATCAAGACAGGCACCGTCTGCTTTACGTGCCCTACAGTCCTCTCCTTCACAATATCTTTGGCATTCTCTATCCTTGCAGAATCTGGATAGATGTCTTTGTACTCCTAACGTACACCATCAAATATAAAGATTATATTCTGCCTACAGATGTCACTGCCAAATACTTCTCTAAGGTCTCTCTAGAAAGATTAAAATGTAAGCATATAAAGAAGAAGAAAACCCTGCTCAAAACATCTCTTAGCTACGTTCGCATCATGATGAAATGTTAAAATTATCCTAGTAAAATAAAATAGAAATTACTCATTTTTTTAAATAAAATAGAAATTACTCATTCATATTTAAATGAATAACCATTTAGATCCAGTTGCTATCATGAAAGTGCAAGGTATAATTTTATATTATTTTCATAATATGGGTTGTGATAAAAGAATCCAGCTCATTAGCTTCCATCTTGCCTATTTTCTCATTACTTAATGCCTGATCTTTCTTATTACTCTACAGTATTTCTAGTGATTATCAGAAACTCAATGCTTTAATGTGGCCAAATCTGTCATAAGAAAATAACTGAAAAGATCTCTGAAGCAGCTGCATGCACATACTTAATGTTAGAAAACGACATGCAAAATGCAAGGATACGTAACATAATGGTTAGAGCATAAATGACAGGCTGGGCATGATTAATACTCTTCTATAATTACTGTTCCTCAACCTACTATTATTGTAGAGTTTAGGACACGGCAGCCCTGTGAATGTAGTTGCTCTGGTAAGAGTAACTACTTTATGCTTGTGCATTATTATTATTAAGCCTTATTTATGCATCTGAAGCCTGCATAACTTTTTGGCAAGAGCATCTCTGCCAGCAGGGATGTAATCAATGGTATTAAAAAAAGCCACTCTGTTTGCTATTCACACAACCTAAGATCATCTATTTATAGATAAAAGCTTAGACAGCTTATATGCTTTCAGAAGTCAGAAAATGACACTCCAGAATAACATGGAAATGGTTATGGCTGGATGTGAATGCTTCTTGGAAATGATTTTTTTGCAGCTGGCTTTAAAGGAGGGAGGAGGAGTGGAGGATCCTCTTACCAATAGAGCTGGTGAGCTGATGTCGATATGGCTAATGACCTGAAGCTCTGTCTGAACGCTTTGATCAGGCATCGTGGGCCTCTCCAGAACAGCTTTCACATAGTACTGAATACTGCCATACTTCCCAGTAAAAGAGGTCACCAAAGGTCTGAAACAAGCAGTTATGAAAGCATTACCATAGGTTTATAACTCAGTTCCAAACATGAACACTTCCTGTGTACATAAATGTTTACTAATTTACAGCTTGTGCTTGTAGGGCTTCAGGGAAACTGAAGCAAACAAGGCAGTCTGTGTGGTGGTTGATTAAGACAAACATATAAAGCTGACCTATCAGTTTGGTATTAAAAAAAATACAAGTCAAATTACATTAAGTTCACATCCCACAACGAGCAATGCCCAGCACAATCCCTTCAGGTTGGATTATTTAACTTACTCTTGAGGGAGTTGAAAGCTGAACGGAAATTCATGTCTTCCATCTAGAAGAATTAAGTTTTCCTCACCTGTAGCATAAAAATGAATAGTATGTTTTAGTTATTCCATAAATAGAAGAACAAAGCAGACTCTTTTATAAGTTATTTATGTATAAAAGCACCCAGATGCAAAGGACTAGGAGAAGTTTTTATTGATCCCAGTGGGTTCTGGATTGGAGCCCATGCTTTATTTATGCTGCGATGTAATTTCAATGAAAAAGCAAGGAAACATGGGGACCTTCAGTTTCAGTTCAGGACTCTGGCCAATTTCTAATCCAAAATGACTTTTGGAAAGCATAAAGGACAACGATTAATCTACTTTTTCAATTAAAGTGATTTTTTTTGTGCTAAAAAGCTGCAACTTAAGATCAGTATTATGAAATATTATCAATATCTAAATAGAGGATCTACTGTAGTACAATTTTGAAGGCCTCAGTTTACTTTCTCCTACAGATAACCCGTGACTTAGAAATGCCATTTCCCTTCACTTTTCCAGTCCTGCTGCGGCAGCCGAGTGACAGAAGTGCCACCCAGACCCACACAACAAAATCCTCCTGGTTCCTTAAGCCATGGCGAAGGGAGGCCGCCTGCTTCCAGTTTCCCAGGGGAGGCTGAGGGGGCACCGACACAGCACAAGGAACAGAGCTGCGGTCTCCCCCGCGGGCTCTGCCCGCATTTCCCAGCCGAGACGAAGCCTCCCCCGGACACACGCGTGGGGGCTGCGGCTGGCACAGGGGAGGGCTCTCCCTGCTCACGGGCACCCCCGGGCTCCGCACCCGATCCTCCTCCTCGGAGGTTTCAGCCGCTCCCATCTCTGGGGCGGGCGTGGGCGCCTTCCCGCGGGGGGGGACTCGGCCCCGGTGCGTCCCCCCACACCCCCGGGGTCCCATCCATCCCCCGGGTAGCCGGGAAGGGATTCGGCCCCCATGTCCCGTCCAGCCCCGGGGGAGGGCTCAGCCCCCGTGTGTCCTCCGTCTCCAAGGGACTCGGCCCCCGCGTCCCCCCTCCCCATCCCCCGCCCCGGGGAAGGTGGGAAGGGACTCAGCCCCCGTGTCCTGTCCATCCACCATCCCCGGTGTGTCCCCCCCATCCCCGGGGCAGCCAGGAAGGGACTGGGCCCCCGTGTTCCCTATCGCCGGTGGCCCATCCAGCCCCCAGCTTCGGGAGAGCCGGGAGGGGACTCGGCCCCCGTGTCCCCCCCTCCATCCCCACGGGATACGGGAGGGGTCTCAGCCCCCCGTGTCCGATCCATTCCCCATCCCCGGGGGAAGGCTCAGCCCCCGTCCGTCACCATCCCCGGTGTCTCGTCCATCTCCCACCCTGGGGGAGCCAGGAGGGCACTGAGCCCGCGTCTCCCCCCTCCCCATCCCCAGGGGAGCCGGGATGGGACTCGGCCCTCGTGTCCCGTCCCCCCGTCCCCGGTGCCGCCCCCGCTCACCTCCGGGCGGGTCCCGCAGGAGGTTCTGCCGGATGTCCAGGTACGGCACCTCGGCCTCCCGCCGCGGCCCCAGCGCCCTGCCCGCCGCCCCGGACACGGCTCCCGAGCTGTCGCTCCAGGCGACGCGCGCCCGCCCCACGGCCTCGAGGCGCAGCCCGCGCAGCGGCAGCGGCCCCGCCAGCTCCAGCAGGACCCTCCCGGACACCGCGTCCCCGCTGCAGTAGCCGCCGCCGCGCTGCGCCTCGTCCTCCAGCACCAGGGCCAGCGTCTTCACGGCGCCGGGGCCCGGGCCCGGCCCGGCGGCCGCCATAGCTCCCCGGCTGCGGGGCGGGGGGGGGGGGGGAAGCCCCGCGCCCGCCGTCGACGGTCGCTTTAAAACCCGCCCGTCTCCGCCGGCGCCCGCAGAGGAAAGTCCCGCCCCGGCTCGCCGCTCGTTGGGCGCCTCCGAGCTCTGCGCCCCGCGATTCGCCGTGCACCGCACCGCCTCCGGATTGGCAGCCAAGGGGGGGGCGCACGCGTCTGTTACGTCACGGTGCGTGATCGCTGCGCCGGAGCCAATCGCAGGCGAGCGGCCGCGCGTGGACAGCACCGCGATTGGCCGGGCGGCCGCGGCCCCCGAGAGCGAGCGCCAATGGCGCCGCGCGGCCGCCACGTGCGCAGCCCGTGCATAAACAGGCGGGGCGGGGGCGGCGCTCCCAGCCTGGCCCGGTACGAGGCTGTGGGCTCTGCCCCGGCGGCGGCGAAGGGGGAGGGTTCTCCGTCAGTCTGTGGACTGAACGGGGATCGCAGCGCCGGCGCGGGGGCTGGGCAGGGAGGGGGCTCTATTCAAGTTTTCGTGATTGATGGAATAGTTTGGGTTGAAGGGACCTTAAAGCTCATCTAGCTCCATACCCCCTCTAGTTCCACCTCCCACCGGCTCAGGCTGCCCAAGGCCGCATCCAGCCTGGCCTTGAACGCCTCCAGGGATGGGGCAGCCACAGCTTCCCTGGGCAGCCTGTGCCTCACCGCTCTCATCATGAAGAAATTCTTCCTAACGTCCAGTCTAAATCCACTCGTCTCCAGTTTATACCCATTGCCTGTAGTCCTATCACCACAGGCCTTTGTGAACAGTCTCTCCTCAGCTTTCCTGTACCCCCTTCGGGTACTGGAAGGTCGCTATAAGGTCTGCCCGGAGCCCTCTCTTCTCCAGGCTGAACAACCCCGACTCTCTCAGCCTGTCCTTGTGTGGGAGCATGGAGGTCTTCCTCAAATCAAGCACACTGTAAGGAATTTGTCACCTTGAATTATACAGAAAGCAATACGTTATTCATCAAGCAACTGATCACATATTTACATGTAACTAACAAATGCCATTCCTTGCAGCATCTGCAGGTGCTCCAAGGGGGGTCTCTAGGGGCATCTGGGGGTCACCACCCCAAAAATTACCTGCCAGCTTCATCTACCGGTCAACATCCTTCCAAATTTTGACTCGGTACATAAATCACTGGCTTGGAACTTCCTGGTTTGTTGATATTTCCAGTTCCCAATCCAAAAGCCATGCTCATAATTTGCGTTATTATTTCCAAACACTTAGTTCCCTCACAGCTGAACAAACTTTATCTAGAAGTACATGTTCCCATCATACAAAAATCCAAAAGATAGTAATTACCTGGGACCCATCTTGGGTAAGTCTCCTCTCTGATTATCCTAAGATATTTTTAAGATACTTAAAAGTATCATGGGCTTTTACCAACACCCTGATTCAAGAGCGACATAAATGTTCCCGTATGAAGATTCTATAGGAAATACTTGGAAGATTCATCTGCTAGTATAAAAGCACATTTTGCTGTTATTTCCAGTTTTTAAAACTATGAGTTTAGGAGAACACACAGAACCTGTAGGAAGAGCAGAAAATTGTGACTGTGTTGATACATGAGTATGGGCGGATCCAGCTGCCCGAGAGGGCTGAGGCTGCTACAGCCCCATGTCCCAGACACAGCAATGGTCATGTTACAAAACAAAATGCATGTACTGGATGGATACTAAAATAAGTTCAGTTCTAGGAAGTATCATATTTTATGATTGCCCAAGCTGACAGTCGTTCACTTTCCTGAAGGTGTGTGCAGTGAGTGATATGCCAGAATGTCCATTGGTAACTAAGGAGTCATTACCTGGCCCAAGTCACCTGCCTGCTTGAAGCTTCTGACACCTGCATCTTCCTGCATTCCTCCACCCCCTGGAGCTCTGGAACGCACCAGCCTGCTGCTTCTCAGCTGACTCAGTTAATTACTGAAATTAGCCAAAAATTTCTTCCAGGCTCAGAGCCTTGGCTTTTAAATAACTGACAAGATAAGGTCAAGTTCCTCAGTATCCCTGGCATACCTTTGTGAGGTCCTGTCCCAAGAAACATAGGCTCATATTCAGAGTTACTTCTGCGATGGAGCTTGTCCTTGCCACCCTTTGTTGGTAACAAGGTAATGCTCATCTCTCTGTTAATTGATAATAAGGTGGGTAAATGTAAGGTGTTTATAGATGGGGTGAAATCACAGGCTTCATTTGGGCTCTTGGCTGTGGGTTCCCCAGCTCATGATGAACTACATAGCTAAAGAAAATAAAGCAATGATGCTTGGCTGAGTATTTAAAGAATTTTTCGATATTCATCTCCCTTTGTGCTTTTTGAAATGTTTTGTATAGAAATTTCAAATGTTGCATTATAGTTGGGAATTGTGTGTAAAATCGTGCTTTGTTATATTTTTAGTTCACTTGAACTAATATGGTTTGAATGTCTAATTTTGCATAAATCTTTTTCTTATATCCGTTTTTTGCATTAACAAGTATCAGGTTAGTTTTGTAGCTAACCAACAGAACATGTTTGGATGTGCGTACTGAATATTTGCTTATTTGCCAAGTTTGTTTAGGTGCAATGTGTGTATGCAATTTCCTGCAACTGATTTTGAAAGTATGATACTTAGAAAGGAGAAAAAAAACAACAAACCCTCAAATCTCACACCTCCCTTTTTTCCTTGTATGAATTAGATCCTACATAAAAGTAATTAATTCTCATATGGATATTATGTATCCATTCAAACGTTGCTTTCTCTTTATTCTTTGCAAGTGCAAATGAGCTAGATAGGGAAATGAATAAACACAGACAATTGCATATGAAACAAAGCATTATACAGAATTAGTGAGAGTAAAGAAGCTGGAATAGCTTGAACAATTAGCCCATAAAGGACACAATTAATAGAAATGGTCTGTTGCAGTCAGATTATACAGATGTTTGTTTGCCCTTCACTATACTTACGTTTTCATCAGGATTCCAAGACCAGAACTTGTTGAAATTACCGTGGAGCAATGTGTTTTCTCACCCAACCAGCCTGAGAATACTTTCTCGTGCATGAGGCAGTTTAACTGACCAACCCAATCATATTGTAGCGTGAGTAGTGTAAACCACTGCACTGCTATTTTAGTCTCTGATAAGCCAGAAGGAAGGAACAGAAGATGAATGCTCAGACAGTGTGGGTGTATGTGTGACTGGATATTTGTGGGTGGGTGTATGTGTGAAAGAGCAAGAGATATATTAACACGCTTGATTATATTTTCATTTCACTTATTTTGCCACTTTATGAAGGACTATGTAAGAAAGAGCTGCCTGAACAAGTTAATTAATGCACAAGATTAGCCTATAAGAGTAAAGAATACACAAAGAAAAGTCTTATTTGAGGGTATCCATAAAGCAGGGAACAGCTCTATCGATAATCTCAGACATGAAGATGCAGGAACCAGGAGAACATCTTCCTGCAGCAGCTGGTAATATACTAGCTCTGCTGATTAGTTTGGAAAGGACTGCTGTAGTCAGATCACTGAATTTAGATGGCTTTGACAGTCTCTAGATGTAGTAATTATTTTTAACTCATCTCAGTGCACATATTGAAAATAAGTTATCAGGACTTTAACCTGCTGAAAGAGTTTTTAAAAGTATTGTGTAGATTCCAAGTCTCCACAAAGGGAAGGACACCTGATATATAAATAACTGTTTTTGTGGAAGATACAAGGTAAGAAGTGGTCTTAGCAGCAGCGACCTCTGCCAAGAAGGTCTCTGTTTTTCAGGAATCCAAGCTATTACTAAAAAGGAAGTGAAAAGCTTGATCAGTATCTGTTGTCCTCTTCCTGCTAGAAGGGAATTGAGACTGAGCTCTTAACCATGAGTCAGGCTTCAGCGCTAGGAGTTTGCCAACTAAGCCTTTCTGATCTTAATAGCCTGACAGTTTAGGGACTAAACAGCTATTTCTGCTACTGGAGGAGGACTTTGAAAAGTGTTTATAAGGGCTGCTAACAGCTGATTTACACACTGTGGATTTCTTATTTGAGATTGCTGTACTATAACATCCATTCATGTGTCTTTCTTATCTGGTACAAAACACAACGGACAAAAAAACCCCTGGTGACTGAACTGCAGTTCTTTGTGATGGAAGAGCCATGAGATATGCTCACAAAGTTGGTGGGAAGTATGTAAACCCCATACTGACCTTCTTTCTGCGTGCTGGGGAGGATTTGCCCATATACCTCAACATTTTTTTCTGCAAATACTCTCAAATATCTCAGCGGGTCTGACAGGTGTTAGAAAGTAATTGAGTGAGAGCAATGTTTGCCCCTGGAAGCAGGTATTATGAACTCCTTTTTAAGTCCCACAGAAGCTCTCAGAATGTAGGGACTTGTTGCCAGATATTCAGAAATTCTCTCTCTGGATTTGTTCATGGAGTCAGGACAGGGCGAGATGGGATGCCATTCCTTTCTTTCCCTAGTTTCTGCCTGGCCTTTTACCAGTGAGTTCCTTTACCAGTACTGTGACAAAAATGCAGCCCTGGAGCAGAGTGTGAATTCTCCCTGGTGCTCCCAATCAGCACTAGAAGGCAACTAATAGGTGTTGGTGATGCTGTCACGTACAGTTTTTTATTGCTTTTATTCTATTACCAGTAATTGAAAGGTCAGCCAAATTTTTCTTACACAATTAAGTGACATTTACAGATTGGAGATTCAAGGAGCCGGAGATGCTTTTCCAAATGCTGCTGCAAACACAGCGCCCGGCTAGTCTGGTGTGTCACCACTGCCAATCTACAAATCAACAGTGAGCATATTTTTAAGAATCATGCCGGATGTGTTGCATTGAGAAAAGCAAATCCTGAGATACTGGCCCAGAAATCACAAGGTGCATGTTTTATCTCAGCAGGGATTTGTTCACACAAGCTGTCAGAAAAGCACAGTCATCTTGAAGGCCAAAAGACTCATTTCAATACAAGCTTATGTCTGGAAATGGAAGACCACAAATGACGATAGAACAGCTGAGGTAGGAAATCTGAGGCAGAGGAGAGACAGTGTAGGTTGGATTAGGCTGGTGACTGAGAACCAAACTGTAAGGCCTGATGTGCTGAGTGCATGGTTCATACAGATGCCTCCTACCCTATCCTTACCTTTGCAGGGGTGGAGAGGTCTGTCTCATCCCTGGGTCTAGAGGCCTGTTTGGAGGAACCGGTTGTGGTGCAAAGTATAAGGTATCCTTTCCACTTCAAGTGGCAGCACAGTGCCAGGACATTCCTCTTGCCTCCAGATGAACATTGTCTCATGAGGTGACAGCAGCAGGCCTGCCCATAGGACAAGGGTCCCCATACTTAGTTCCTAGGCCAACACATTGGCATTGCGTCCCAGCATGTGATGGACCATCATGTTGTTTCATACAGTGGTAAAGCAAACATTTGAGTGATCTGTTGTTTGCTTCAATATTTATATAGTGAATCAGATTGCAGGAGCTGTTACAGCTTGTTCTCTTACATAAAAGTGGTCTAAATCCAGCACTCAGCTGGGCAGCAGGGACTGCTTCAAGGTGGCTTTGGATGTTTACAACTACTACAGGCTTTGCAAGGAGCATGAGTAGAGCAAAATGGATGTGGTTAGAACATCCCTTCATCCTGGTGTCCCCTGAGGACAGAAAGATTTATTTGGGTTAGTAGCACTTGCACAATTAAAGTGGCTTTCTGGAAGTGCTCCTCTGGAGGAAGAGCTTCCTACAATTGTAACGTATACCCCTCTGCATTTCAGTGACTCTGACTTCAAAGCAAGGTGGTCAGGAATATTCCTATAAATATCTGATACAGAGGGAGGATACAGATTTCTGTTGTTGAATCAACTCTGAAACAGCAGCTGCATTATTCATGTGTGGATCGTGGTTTGGTGTTCCAGCTCAAGGGAATGAATAGCCAGAAAGGGAAAGGGGAATTAACAAACTCATTTGGGTTCTTAGTTATGTGCTGCTTTAGCTGGTTTCTACTATGGGCTATAATTTGAGGGTTTTGAGGGCTTTGTAAAGTGTCTTTTAAAAAAAAATTTAAACTTGGGATGAACCTGAATCTCTTACCAGAAAAAAGCACACTGAAGGGAAGTGTGTGCCTGGATCTGAACTCATCTTTTGGTAGATGAGTTCCTGTAAACAGGAATGTGTACCGTGTGGTGCCTCTCCAGCCTTACCAGTTCACAGCAAGGAATGATGTGGGATCATATCTCAGAGGAAACACAGATGGCATATTCAAAATCTTTGTAAAGATAGTTCCAAGTGTGCTCTTTGCCGGACAGTGTTTGGTTGAAGCAGTTGCCCTCATGGCTGTGTGTGGCTCTCCGTGTGCTCCATCAACAAAACAATTAACTGATGTAGAGGTGCTCCACGTGAAGTGATTTTTTTTTTCACAACTCCATTTCTGATGGCTGCTGTTGTCACCCAGGCATAGGAAAGATATTATTTCAGCAGAAAACAGAGATAATGGAATGCTTTATGTCAAAAGGGAAGGTAGTGTAAGAAGTACAGTGAGTGGAAAGTGCAGTCAGCAGCCTGAGATAACCCGAGTGATCGGCAGGAAGCAGCCCGGGATCGCAGTCAAGCTCTGCTGATGGGAACGCATGCTTTAACTTAGAACAGTGTTATTTGGCTTTTGCCGCTACTTAAGCATGGTTTGCAATTTAGACACTGTATGATTCTGCCCTTAAAGATGTGTGTGTTGTAAGGTGCTTATGCTTGAAGTCAGATTATTGGATGCTATAGGAGAAGGGATGATGTTAGGTGAGTTGTACAAATGCATTCAGCTACTCAGCCTCCTGTGCCTAGAGAAGCAGAAGTTGCTCCATGATGTGGAACCTCCTTCCTCAAAACACCGAGGGAGGGTGTGTAGTTTCATAGTAACTGCCTAGAGTTAAGTCAATCTAGTCGAGCTAACCCAATATCACAAGCTACTAAATTTTCCTTGCATGCTTGTTCTCAAGGTTAAAGTCCAAGCCAGTATTTAAATCACCATATAATTGCAGTGCCTAGCACAGGAAGGGAATGAGTGAAAGCAAGACATCATCACTGGGAAGGTGTGTCGAGGTGGAGTCTCCCCAAATGCTCCCATCAAGAAATAAATGCTGGGTGGCAGAAGGCAGAAAAGCAAGCATACACCAAAACAACCCAGCTCCTTATCAACCGTTCCTTAAAATCTGGTGACCGGAATAACCTTGGAACTGTAAGCAAGGTAGCTCATCACATAAACTAAGGATATTCTTGGCGTCGAAGAACGGACATTGAGCTCCTGCCTCCAGTGCTCTGGAGGGAAGTAAAACACCCCCAGCGATGGAAGCTGACCGACAAATCTAGGTGAAAAAAATCCTCTTACAATTACTGGTAAGCAGCTGATGCTGCAAGGCATGAAATCTGATTGCAATTACTGTCTTAGGGTAGAGCTGCACCGTTTATGAGCGTGTCCCATTATGGAAGTGAATCTGAATCTCTCTCAAATCAGTTCATGGGCCCTGGGGAGACCAGGACGTTTTGGGTCGCGTCATTATCTCCCTTCATGTGTATACAAGCAAAGATTCTCACAGACACTTTATCAGTCTAGAAAGATACTGAACCTTGCCATAAAGGTGCCAGGACATGCCAACACCATTATTCTTTCTAGTTAGCTCTCATTTTTAGTCATCTTGCATCAAGGAAATTGCATCTTAATTTAAAGCAGAAATTATTAGTTTCTAAATAGTAGGTCACAGTTTTGCTACTTTATATAGGATTGAATCATTCCTATTACTGCATTTTTCTAGATACCTATCAAGAGTTGTCACCCTTCCAAACCTTTCCTTTGATAAGCTGAAGAAGTTGAATCTTTTATGCCTCGTCTCACAAGGCCCATTTCCCCAACCCTGAGAGTCTGTTTTTAAACTGGTGGCTTTTAAAAACCGTTAGTGGGTTAACCACATTTAAAAACATTTAAATAATTATTGGAGAAATTTGTTGGCAACCAGTTCAAGCTGTGACCGAAACCAAAATGAAAAAGCTGAGGTAGCAATAGTTGGTTAAGCCTGTATTTCCATTTAAAATGAAGCCTGTATTTCCATTTTAAAATAAAAATATTCTTAAGTGCAAGAAAAGGTTAGAATTCTCTATCATTTCAGTATTATTTGCACATGTATCGTGTGTGTTATAGACATGCATTTGTACATATGTGTAAATATATAAGTATAAAAGAAAAAGAGACTCTCATAAAACTCACTTGCTACAGTTAGCATTGTTGGGGAAGCCAATCACGGCCAGCTAGCCATGAAAAGCATGGGAGATAAGAACAGACGTACTATTAATACTGTTCATTTTTAGAAGTGTGCACAATGAAGCAGCTATTTTGGCACTTTCTTCTGAAATATGAAGTATTAGGCATAGTCAGAGCCAGGATACAGGGCTAGATTGACTTTTAACTGCCTGCTGTTGTGATTCTTATCTTCCTCTATGGGGTGAATTAGAATTCTTTGGATCAATGAACGTACGCAGTCTTTTCCTGTATCAGAATAACATTACACATCCTCTTGTCATTATAACACACCAGAAGATTATTTTCAATGATAATGACAAGACCATGTCAATCAAAGGACATTTGTAGTGGGAATTTGCTTATTACATCTTTCATGTGGCAAATTTTCCTCTTTTTCGTTCTTGCATTACCGCTCAGAAGTTGGCAGCAAAATGTTCAGAATTTAAAAAAAAGACAATGTCTCACTTCTGCTGCAACCAATACTCTTTCATACAGGCATTAACTTCTCCTGTGCATCCACGGTTACAGACATGGCACAGGCAGAGCCTTCATTTTGTTCTGCTTAAATATCTGTACAGATCACAGCTTTTCCCTGATAGACGCTATTGTTGGGAAACATTAGTATGCACTACCTGTATTTTTCCATGTTCAAAGGAAGGAATCACAGAGCACTTCATTTATTTAACTAAGAGCTCAGTAAATTCTGCACTGTTGCTATTCTGCAAAGAAGGTATTTTCATGTAGAAGCATTATCATTAACAGATTCTTTTCAAATTCCAGGAAGAGTGTGATATTTTTATTTGGCATAATGAAGTCTGAGCACTTACAAAATTGGATTGGTTTAAGGCCTTTAATTTCCTCCACGCTTTATTTCTGTACTTAATTGGAAATTTCTTTCACATAGACAAGCTTTTCTAGGCTAAGTGTTATATTTTGGGTTTGGTGTGTACCTGATGAAGACAGGTGTCCACAGGATCTGAAAAACATAGAAATGGATTACAGAAGATGCCAACTGTAAAACTGTACCAGGAAGTTAACTTATAAAGAGCAAAGATTTAGTTTAAATGTGGCTGGAGGAACTAACTTGAGGTGATTGAGGTTAGGCAATCTGGATCCTCTTAGTGTCTCTGGAGAGAAAGAAACATTTTCAAGTATGTCTCAGACACTGCCATGGATTTAGAGGCCAATATCACACAGAAATTTTAGGAACTTAATTCACATTTTCCAATATGAGGAAACGGAGCATAAAGCTTCCTGACAGTCAGTAGGATTTAGGTTCCTAAGTTGGGAAAATGCTTTAGAAGTAAGGCTGGTTATCACCTTGATTTAGCACACATTCTTTACCTTTGTTTTGGTCATTCTGTCCATTTTTGCTTGGGACAAACTTATCGTTGTAATAAGTAACTGATTTAGAATGAATTATAATTGTTTCATCTCTTCTAAGTCTTCAGTTTTCATACTTTGCTAATCTGTAAAACTTCCTGAGTAAAATGGTGTCATAATCACAACATTTTGCACCTTGACATTAAGTATATATTTCACTTATGGCCAATTTAAAAATAAAAATAGAAACTTTGTAATAATCTCCCTTTACAGTTTGGGTTATGAGAAGCTGAGAATTCCCTTAGGCTTGATTGATAAAACATGGCATTTATCCTATTCCTAGGATGATGTTCAGCAAACTTTATGACAGAGGGAAACAGCTGGTAAAGTGGGTTCACAGAAAGGTGAAGGTAATATAGACATAAAAAACAAGAGGATAATGATTTTAAAAGGGATAATAGTTGTAATAACACCATTAACCTTTTGCTTCAAATTATTGAAAGTGTGGTCTCTTCAGCAGGCTAATCAAAGGTTTGCATTAACTGCAGTGCAAGAGGAAGTGGCAATATACAACCTGAGGTTATTTTTTTCCCCTCTTCCAATTGTTCACTATCAAACCCTTACTGGGGAAAAAAAAAAAAAAGAGAGAGAAAAAACGACACTTTGGCTGTTGAAGACCCTTTCCGAAGGGTCTTGCTTTCAGATGAAAACAAAGATGACTTGCTTTCAGAAGGAACTCCTGCTTCCTTCCTTCGTTGTAAGAGTGGGATTTTGCAAGGGAAAACATAAATGAAAAATAAATAGAATTTGTTATAGATACACTTCAGACTTTTAATTTCTATGTAAACAGGTAGCAAAGTGTCACAGGGCAGACTGGCAGTAAGAGCTAGCCCTGAGCTGCTTGGCTGCACCACATGGAGGGGGGATCATCATCAGTAGCAGAGACCCATCTCAAAGGGCAGGTATACACATCTCCTCGTAAACAGTGTAGGCGTGTAACTGCAGAGGTCGGTGGTTCATATGGGATGTGCATTGCGCAGTGCTGCTCTGTCCAGGCTGCTTCTGGTATATAAACTGGTAATTCAGGCTGGGTCAGAGAGAAACTGCCTAGTTTTGCTTTCCTGTTATATGCATACAAGGTTCGAGTAGCAGAAGCAGGCTACGCTTTGACAGTTTACTTGAATGCTAAAAGACAACCGCATTTATGATGGAAAATTGCCATAGATTATGGAAAAGCTCCTGGTGACTTGATGAGATTGTTTGGGAATATGTCCAGTTGGACAAATCTGCTCCATCATATGATTTTGCAGGTGGTGATCCTTATAGTTCACTTAAAGCATCTACCCAAGATGCACATCAGGGCACCTTCGGTTGGAAACTTCCCTTCTGTATGCAGTCAGTGGAGAGAGAGCCATCCGAGTTAGACACCCAAAGCAAGATTGTCTGACTGGCTTGCAATGTGTCATGTCAATCTAGTATGAAAGGAATAAGTGTAAAAGGAAATTTGCACCATTCCTTGCTGACAAAACCCCATACCATTAACAGCCTCATTCTGTGGAATCAGAAGACAGTGAAAGACTTCAGGGGCAGCGTGCCTTGAATTTGAATTAGCCAGATTGAATTTAAAATCAACAAGCTGAAAGGGCCTGAGATAAGAAGTCAGAACATTCAGAGGAAATGAGAACTGTTCTGGGAACTAAAGGTGGGAGAAGCACTAAGTCACATTAAAAATATTCAACCAGAAAAGAGACACCTTTTCTTTTTCTGGACACCTTTTCTTAGAAGCCGTCTATAATCAGTAACCTTTCCCAGGCTGTTTTCAGTAGCTGAATCCTTTGTTTCAAAACCACCCATCGATTCAATGCCCTATGTGAGAAGTAATTAAGGTGGACAGAAATCTCGCTTGCTGTATGGATATATGAAGTGTAGAAGAGAGGGGGAGAAAGGTGAGTGAATGAATTTTCCCAAAAGATAGCTCTCACGGTACATGTGAGTATGCTATAGTGTATAGTTAAAGTAAACGTGCATGTAGATGTACAGCTCTATTCATCTTTGTCTTTTGATCTATTTATTTCCATATACACACGTGCTGAAGTGCATATGTGTGCATTCCTGAAAGATAATGAACTGTTTAGGCAGTACTTTGTCAGAATATCATTTAGAGAGTTACATCCTTTTAATGCACAGTAGTTTAAGCAAACTCCAAGGTTCTTACTCGGCTATAAACCCGTTAAATCATCTTAAATACCATGTCATAATGACAATTTGATGCCACCAGATGTGGCACTAGGGATTTTTTTTTTTTTTAAATGCTTTCCTGGAGATACAGCTTCCTGAATTTTAAATTTTCTAGCCTGTTTGCACAGCTGTTAGATCACAGAGCTCTGCCATCTTTTTGCCTTGCATCAGTTATTCACTAAATCATGTGTGGCATGACTACAAACTCACTGCATCTAAAACGTTTAGGCTCATATCCACTTCACCCTCATAAAAGCTGAATAGTCAGGCTGTATGGGAGAGGGTCCACGAGCATTAAAATCAAGAGCAGTATCCAGTCCAGCTGTGGAGCTCCCTCACGGGGAGATTTTAGAGATGCAGTCAGAGGACTATCCTTCACACACCCTTTTTCACTGGCTACTTAGCATCCTGGATCTGTGAAAAATACAGATGCCTGGACACTTTCTTGGCATTTCTCACCTCGATAGCCAAAAAGGCAACCAGATTGGTACTACAGCACCATTTCTACAGGAGGGAAACCTGGGAGAAGGACATGTTAGCAGGATAGAAGAAGGGTAAAAAAAAAACCCCTCTCACAAAGAAATGTTATTTCACATGGTGCGTATTTAAATAGTGGAGCAAGCATGGGAGGCTGTGGAAAAACTGAGGCCACCAACAGAAATGGGTTAAATGAGGAGATAAATGAATGAGGTAAAGGCACTTTCCTAGCCCCGAAACATAGTGCTCTGGAAGCAGCCCTAGTCCAAGAAGCCCCTAACTTCTGATAGCCAGAGAGCAGGAAACCCATCTAATGATCAGGGTGTCAATTTACCTGACCAGCAGCACTGGACCAATGAAAGACACTGGGGTTTTGCTCTGGTCTGTTATGGAGGAACCATGTTTCGAGTTTTTTTGTCATGATGTGACTTTGTATGGATGAGAGCTGCATGATCTGAGGTGGCAAACGCAGCTGCTCTTGTTCTCAGACCTTGCCTTAGGTGGGCCTTCTTGCACTGTGACCCCAGGGGACTGCAGTGGACCTTTCCCAATGCTCACAAATATCAGCACAAGACACTCAAAGCCTGAATATCTGTAGGTGACAAATACACCCACAAACTCACCATAAACATGAGTGTTATCAGAGTATTGAGTTCTCATCAGCGTTGAAGGATTATTCAATCCTAATTTAACGTGTATTAGAAATACTCTTAATAAGGCTGATTCAAAGTCCAGTGGAAAGATTACCATTGCCTTGCATGGAGTCATAGGTTGATTTGCTGTTTGGCTGTGGGGCTGACACATGAATGTTTGAGCAGCTCTGTATTGGAGAGGGCATGACATGCTGTCTAGATTACCCTTCGGTGAAGTGTAATATTTGATAACATCAGTAAATAGAAAACAGAAATAAAATGACAACAGCGTTTGAGCATTTTGTGATAGCAAATGAGGTGGAAAAGTTAAGTGGATATAGAAGAGGATCCCCAGAGGTTGGATTGCAGCATGACGCTGGTAGGAGCCTGTTTGTTACCATACTGATATCAACATGTGGAGCTCTAAATCTTTTTCGATCGTAGCTGAACAGAAAGATTTGCTCATAGCTGCCTTTTCTCTTATTTGTATTGTATAGGCTGTCCTCTCCTACTAGCAAACAAATAACAACTCTGTGCCAACTATAGCAGCAGTTTACATGGAAAAGCAATGAAGCAATTTCAGGAAAGTATTAGATGTAATTTTGGCTTTTTTTTGCTGTCACTTAGCAGCTAGAAAGAGGAGATGCACTGATGTGCAGAGATGGGTGCATATTATGCAAACTCATATCACAATCTCATTGACTGTTTGTGGACCCCCATATCTCTCTGTTTCCATCTGTTGTTTTAAGACTAAGATGTTTGGAGGATGTCCAAATTCCTTTTTGTTCCCCGACTTGGGTGCAGTACCTGCCTGCCTAAGGCTCCCTACATAGACAACAGAGAGAGACAGAGGGAGAGAGGCTTCTCCAGAGAATGTGATGTGCCAAGGGATTCTCCTTTCTCTCCCTCTTTTAACCTTCTTTCCCTGACTACACAGGGATTTCATAGGGTGCCAGTCAAGGCCCAGAGTCGGATGAGGTGAATTTGGACGGTGCTGCTGTCTGCAGCTGGTCATAGTTCAGAATTAAGAAAACACAGACTGTAAGGAGTAGGAATGTGCGATCCATTGGTTGTTGTCCGTGGCTCACGAGTGGGCAGAAGCAGAAGCTGTCGTGTCTCAATCTAGGCAGTAGCTCGTGGCTGACGCAATATTTCAAGAGATAACAAGGGAATGTTGAGCTTATCCAAGAAAACAGAAATGTCATAGAAGATAAATAAGCAAAATGTATAAACCATAAACTCGATCCTATTAAAATTAAGTATGTTTTAATTTCTGAAAAGAATGATATTTTGGTGTTAGATTTACTGAACAGGAAAAGATTACATGCATCATTAAAAGAAAATGTTTTTAAGAGCCCTTTTAAAAAATTGTATCCGTGTTTGCAATTGCCATGTGCAAAATATAAAAATCAGAAAAGGGAAAAAAACCAGCAAGCAGTGGAAATAGCCCATTTTGTGAATTATAGGAAAAAATATACCATCTGTGATTTAGTGCAGTTCCTAAGATCCCATCTGTGATCGAAGCGCAGTCCTCGTTGAAGGCTGAATCCCTGAGATGTTCCATATGATAAAATATTTCTCTTGGAAAACATTTGGGCTAATGGGTTTGTTTTTCTGGAATATGGCTTTTCTAGATCAGACATAAAAACCTAGAGGCCTAATCTTGACTTGTGGCTGACTACAGCTGACATCAGGAGAAGCAGGAGTGAAAGTATGTCAAAGATCTAACTGCCTTTTCCTTCAAAATTTCTATACTACTTTTTATCAGGTCTGGCTGTTGGGTCTAAGAGGTCTAGACAGTGATTTCATAATCTCTAGTGTCAGACATTGTGGTCATCAGACTCCTTGCAGCCACACAACTGAAGCTCTGTTTCCTTTTGTTAGCGCTTATTAATTTTCAGCAGAGTAGACCCAAAGAGACATTCCTTAGCCTGGGAGAAGGCCTCTAATGCATATGCACTTCTGCTGTCTTTCTGTGCAGTGCCACTGTGATCTCTTAGTTTCAGTTCTAAGGTGGCCTTGGCTTTATCAGGTGTTTATACAAAGGCAACATGTTTTATTCCAATCACTTATTAATTACACTCACATGTACAGACTGGTGTGATTTCAGTTACCACTGAAATTTATATTTGAATAATAAATGCGTTCACCTGTTTAATATATGTTTCTATTTTCTACTTTATATAATTACATGCTGATTATGCCATTATAGAAAATACTTGTGTGTTTTGGACAGTTATGCTATTACTGAAATAATGCCCACAATAGAATGTGTGTGTATGCACGTGTTGAGAGCAGAGATTAAAGGTATGGCAGGTTGTTTCAGAGCTGTCCGAGCTGGTGCAGCTCCATCTGGAGTGAGGTGTTCTGCTTGAGCAGACGGTACTCTACCTCAGGAGAGCGTGGGTTATTGCGGTTATCACCTGTGGGTGAATCTAGCTCTATTACAACATAATTTCAGCTTCATTATAAAACACCTGCAATAAGGATGTTCATCCAACCTGGTTTCACGCTTGGCTGGCTCAGCTCCCTGTCCCCTTTGGTTATGATGTGTGATGGGGAGGTGCATGCGGGAGCTGCTGCCCAAACGGACACCCCAGAGCCGCTGTCTTCCTTATGGCCATGGGGCTGGGCCAGTGAGCCCCAGTCCATGCTTGCCTCTGCTGGGTTAAGGACAGCCCTTTCACAGTGCCTACGTGGCCTTGGAGCACTGCAGGCATCCTGCCAGGCTCGTGCTATCTGCCGTCGTGTGAACGTGTGAGGGATGGGGCAAATCTGTGTCACAGCTTGCGATGTCCTGCTGGAGAGTGCAATTGCACCTGGGTCTTGTACAGCCCTCTTGGCTGGGTGCTCTCATGCTTGGGGATTCTCAGTCACCGGCTTGATACAGATGAATAAACAAACAAGTAACAGCCATTGATAGCATCAGCATCTGTGTTTATACTGGTGGCAAGTTAAACGATTCACCCAAGCTAACAAAACAAAGCAGCATCAGAGCTCAGAGAGGGATGCTTGCCTCCCACTTTCCTTTCCTGAGTATCAGCACTGTGAGGAAGGAAAAAAGTCCCGTTCAACAGCATAAATACACCCTGGCATTGCCTCTTCTGTACCATACAAGTATTGCAGGCAAAGGGTTAAAAAGAAATGAGTGCATTTGTCATGCTCTGCAGAGCACCCAAAGTCTGAACATGAATGACCAAATTGCTTTTTACTTTTTAAATTAAGCCCTCTGTCTGTACGCACGCAGCTAACGCTGCTGTTCCATTAAATAAAAGAATTTGTTCCCACTCTTATTTTTAATAGGGTAAGACCTTGCCGTTCCATCTCACAACTTTACTGACAGAAGATCTTATTAAAAGCAATCCTCCCCCTCTCCTCCTTGAAATCTGAGCTTCTGATAGCTTCATTCACATTGTGTTTATTTTATATATACAGCTCTGCAGCTGCTGTTCCCTTCTTCTCCAATAAATGACAGCATAACTGTTGCGTCTACTAAAAAAAGTAAATAAAATTAAATGGAGAAGAACAATACATCTCTAGCAGAGAATAATAACTCTTTTAAGGCATGTATCTAAATTGTACAGCCCGATCTTAATTGTAAGGATAATTCTTTGTTATTTCAAGCAACTTGGAAAGTGACAGCAAAGGCACGCTCTTGGCAGTACAAATGGAGAGATTTCTGGGGATGCAGTGGGGAGAATTCTCCTGAACTGAAAGGAGATTGAAGCGTCTTTATTAGGTTAATAGGGCTGGAGCTTGCAATGAGAAAGAATGGGAGAATATGCTACAAGCAGTTGGTTTGGAGGGATTTTTTTAAGCACAGGCAGAGCTGGCTGAGGCCCTGCAGTGGGTGTTGTACATGAGGCAGTGAGAATTCAGTGTCGGCACTGGCAGTGAGAAGCTGCTTGACCAGCCAACCTCCAACCCCTGCATCAGGCTCCTCGGGGAGGACCGACACCAGGAGGTTTCCCTTGCCCTCCCGTCGGTGGGCCAGGCTGGTCCCGTGCTGGACTGGTGGCACAAAATTTTGTGGCACCATCCAGGCTCCAGGCCAGTGCCTTTCTGTTGTCATTTCCCTCTGTTTCACTGTCTCTGCCATTGCAGAGGAAGCCACCACCAGTGGTGGAGGTCAGCAACCGTGTGCTTTAGTTACTGGTGCTGTTTAGCCACAGGTGCGAGGCTGGCATACTGTTTAAAGATGTCGATTCAATCCTAGGCAAAACTCCTCTTGAATTTGCCCTGAATTTGTCTGAGGAGCTAGGAAACAATATTAATGTAGAACAAAGTGAGAGAGGGTAATGCGAACTCTAACTACAAAGTTAGACTAGGATAGTATTTGTGGTAGCATCAGAAACTGGAGGTGTTGGTTTTGAGAATCTACCAGCTTTTCCTGGAGTAAGGAGAACCTGTGCAGATGTGCAATCAGCTCTTCTAATAGCTTGACTAATTCAGAAACTGCATAGTAAAGACTTTGGGGGGAAGCGAGTTGTTGGAAGGGAGACAGGGACAGCAGGCAGTGGAGTGGCTGAGAGAAGAATAGTATCTGGTAGAGTGATTTGGTGGAGGAAGGGATTAAAAATACTTCAAAGCATTGAAACACTGCCCTTGGTGAGGAGGTAGGAAAGGATGAGAAGACAAAAAATAATCCAGGTGATGACTTAAAAAAATGTAGAAATCTTTTATTTAAAAGAAAGCAAGAGAGACATGAAGCTACAAAAGGTGAGAAGTGCACTGTCTGTTTTGAGAATAGCTAAGAAAGACCTTGGGAAAGATCAGGCTGGGCAGAACCGCTGCAGCTCTAAGGGAGTAGCAACAGTTGACAGTCAGCCAAGGAGAATGTCTTATCAAAAGGATGAAGGAATAATGGCTATAAAAGGAATGAAGAAGGTTTCCAAAGCAGGTGAAGTAGCACTAGTGGGAGATTTGCCCTGGATGTTATCTGAGAGATGTCTGGAGGAAGGGGTGAAGAAGGGCATCAGCTCAGGAAAGCCTGCAGCATGGCTGTTTGCGCAGTGCACAGCAGGACACAACCTTTCTGCTCTTTCGGGTGTAGAGCTGGTGCTTGCCGGCTCTGCCTTTTCTGCCCTGTAAGCGATGCCCCACCATCAGTGTGGCACCACAGCCTGTGCAGGGGACCCTAGGAAGATGCTGTAGGGGCTGAGCTCTCCGCAGAGGGGCCCATGTGCTGGGACAGTGGGCAGCTGCAGCTCCCCACGGATAACCTGAGTCTTGAGGGCAATCTCAAGCCTTCTGCACATCGTGTTTTCCACATAATTGGTGGCCGTTTACCCTTGCACCTAAATAGAGAGCAGCAAATTGTTTACTGTGGCCTTAGCCTGCTTTCCTGCCCTGCTTGCACTGGGCTGGGTGCTGCCTGGAGGCCTGACTTGGAGGATGATGGGGTGAAACCTCAGCTTCCAGGAGAGTAGGAGAATGCTTCAGCCCATGCTCACGTACCTGCTCTGCGAGGCAGGCTGAGGCTGGCTGTGGGATACTATTCCAGTGTAGCTTCAGGGATAAATAGAAAGAGCCGTGTTCCCATGAATGCTGGCCCTCGTACCAGCTCCAGGTGTACAGCAGCTCCCTGTCCTCAGCCAACCCAGAGAGGAGTCTGAGGCACCTGCAGGTTTCCCTGTCACTGTTTCGAGGAGGAGTCCATTCTGCCGTCCTGGGCCATTTGTTCTCTGCTCTGTCACGGCATGGCTGTGGGTAACACAGCATCACTCAGCTCCCCCTGCACCCGCGTATTCCAGACACGAACCGAGGGCAACATCTGGCCCTTCAAAATGATCCAAGAAGTACCAGACACAGCCTATTGTGAGAGACAGGAGGAATCTATAAACCCAAAGCTGCACCCTCATTTTCTGATGCTGCAGTTTGGTAAATGTCAACAAGGTCATTGCTGGGTCCATTTTTGTCATTTAATCAGGAGGAAGATTTACAGCTTTTGGAGAATCAGGCCTAGCAATTATCATACAGATGCTCCTTGCATATGCTCCAACTTGAGGCAAAACACAAAGCAGTTAATATTAATATAAGCTAGAGCTTATAATGAAATAATCACATCAGCAGAGATTTATCTTTTGGTGAAGGCAAGAATTTGTCTGGGAACTGATCAGCTCTTTTCTCTGTAGACTAAACACTGAATTAGGCCCAACGAGGTAGTAGGCAAAAGGCCTGTGAATGAGGCCAATAAACGAGGTTTTAATTTAGTTGCATAAACTCCTAACCTTTCTTGCTGCAAAGTGCCATCTAGTGTTCGCAGCCATGCCTGCCGGCCCCTGGGCAGCCACAAGTTGTAGTTCAGGCTGCAAGCAGCTTAAAAAGACTAAAACTAAGGCAGACAAGCAAACAAACCTTAATTGTTGATGACCAGATGTTATTGGTCTTTAATACATGAAAGTAGTAACTTAGGCAAATGAAGCGTCTTTATTATGTGACAGGATACAAAGATGTTTCAACTGGCCTCAAAAATTAACCTGGACCTCAGAAAACAAAGCGGAGACCACGCTGAAGGAGCATGTTGTCAGGAAAGCAATTGTGGAATTTCATGCAGAAAGTATATGCCTAACGATGTGTCAAATTTGCCTGTGCAGAGAGGATCATGGCATTATTAATGTTGTTTGTGTTGTAGAGGCTGGGTGCTCACAAGGGAAGTGGAATTGGGCACCACAGACATGGAGCGGTGTAAGGTGGTACCTTGTTCACAAGTCTGCACGTCAGCTGCAATGAGTAGGTGAATCCAACAACAGGAAAGCACCTTAATGACCGTCATTTACTGTGAGTAGGTGCATGCAAGTTAATTGTGCATGCAAATAAGTCGTGCAACAGCTAATAAACTTCACAAGCCTAAAATCAGACCCAGCAAAGAGACAGATTAGCATCTAAAGTGCAAGAATCAGAGAGTTGTGATCCAAAAGAACGCTTAGAAATTGGAGATGGAGGGAGGTAAAAAAGCGCACAAAAATAACACTGCATCCAGGTTTGTATCTGGGGCATCTTTTGCACCAGGCTGGGGCTGTCCTGATGGGCTTGGAAATCTCTCTGCCACATCTGATCACCCCTGAAACCACCCTGAGCACAGACCTCAAACACAAAGGTTGTTATTATTATTTGTTGTTATCTGTAAAGCACTGACAGCACTTAGAAGTGCCAGAGGATTCATGCCTTGAGTTTTGCTCTTACAGTGGCCAGGAGCAGAGTCTAATTAGCCCAAACAACGTCTGTGATAGAGAGCAGCCCTACTGACAGGGAGCAAATTAGGTCTCTGACCTAGCAAAGCATTTAACCATGTGCTACACTTTTTAGTACGTGTATCTCTGGATTAAGACCTGGATGATGTAACCTTTTGCTGCCTCTAATTTTTTTGATTACAGCATGAAGCACAGCTCAGCTTGCTGGCTCAGAAACGCCTATGTACAGTATTAATCTGCTTTCTAAATTGCATCCTTGTATCTGGACAAAAAGACAGGGTTTTCTCTGAAACTGAAGGTTCTTTCCCATCTACCTTCTTAGATTCCTTTCTATTTGCTCCTTTGTGATCTGCTGAATCTTTATTGTGTTCCTTGTCTCACCTTGGTGATAAATAACAAATCAAATACAATGGCAATGAAGAAATTGGAAGGCTGCACAAACTATAGCGAATGATGAGAAATACCCAGTTTTATCTTCCCGGAATTTGGGAAGTGGTAGTTGACTCTGAGCTCGAGGGAGTCACCTTGCTGTGAAGTGACCTTTCTGAATTTCTCAAAAAACTCCTCAAAGGGAGTTTTAAGTTTAAAGTTTTACCATGGATTTCCTCATGCCATGGCAGAGGCTTGTCCTCTGCAGGACAGGCTGGAAGCATGTCTGCTTTGCTTTCCAAGCCACATTATGAGCTTGGTGGTTTCAGGTTGGGGAGAACAGGAGATTTATGAAGGAAACTCCAGCTGGAAACAGGTGAATGTTGCCCTTGAGCTGCTTGCATCCCTTCAGGATGTTCAGGAAAACTCTGCTATTGTCTCACAAATAGTCTCCTAGGATACCTCCTCTTTCCCCGTACTTGTTGGACATCTGAAATCACTGATCTAGAAGGACCTTTGGTCTGCTCCTATGTCACTGCTCTACTCTCCCATGTTCTTCATTAATTCCCACCTCTTCTGATCCACTGCATTGTTTCCACTGCTGTGGCAGGGCACGGTATCACAGAGGGCAACTGCATGTCTCTGTCCCTGCTCTGTTGTGAAGTTGTACCTATATACATGTTTATTCCTGGTCCCAAAGTTACACCTCTACAAGTACTGCATGAAGCTGGCAGATGAGGTAGCTGCCCGCAGAGCTTTTGCAACCCTCACCATAAGCATCTGCCTCTTCTACTGAGCTTGGAATATATGCTGAGTTACAAAGTGCTTGAGTCATCTGAAATTTTGATGCAAAATAAAAACAACCAGAGAATTTATCAGCTCACACTATAAGGGACTGCTCCAAGTGTTTATCATTTGCACTGGCCAGAAGTGCCTGAGTCAGGTCCTCATTCCCGAGTGAGGACCTGACCCTAGGTGTTCACAGGCTCCTCAGTTGGCAGTACAAGAGAAATACAGATAAGAGTACTTCTGAGTTATGGAGAAGCAACATGAGGTTTGCATGTCAGGATTACTGTTCCCCTTGCAAGTGGAACCTCCAGTTCTTTAACAAAGCCCAAGCACAATGCAGCATATGCCCAAACAGTACAGTGTGTTGAGAAATTTGAACTGGGTTTTACTTATTGTCGTGTACTCAGAGCAGCAACATTTGTGCAGATCAGATCTGAAGATGAGGGAGAAAAAGCCCACTCCTCTCTTCATTACAGCACAGCGTGTTTCTTTAGTGCCACCTCTTGGCCAGCAGACTATTAGGTTTCATATGAAGATTGGAGCATCTCATGTGACGTAAACATGCTAAACCTGCTCTGCTCCATGCTGGTGTTTCATGGAAGAAAGGAAGTAAATATTGTAAATTGGCATAGAAGAATAGCCTGAAATATTTTCTATTTCTTCCTTTGTTTTTTAACAGGCTTATGCTGTGTTGGGCATGGTATGGGTTTTGATGTAGAATCCTGCCAGCTGGTGCATGCTCAGGCTTTGAATACTATTGTACCAAAAAAATCAAGCATTTTCAAATATAAAAATACCACAGTATATTTCCTAACACAAAATACAATCAGTACTCGAAAAGGTTATCCAACATTTTCTTGGTTTATCTCCTCTCAACTGTGCTTCCAACATATCTTTTGGGATATATAGACAGTATGGTCAGAAGGACCCCTTCCACCACACAAGAGGATTTTTTTTCGAGTAAGTCTTCCATCAAGTTCAGAACTTCGGGTTGAACAAAATGTCAGTTTTTCAGACTGTGGTCCACAAACCCCAGGATTCATGACTTATTTGTGCAGAGTCAAGAAAAGGTAACTAGTACAAACAGGGCAAGCTTAGGGTTTGCTACACAAGAGCTTAAATATCGACAGCAATGTTTTCAGAGATCTGAGGGAAGTTGTACACAGCTGTGTCAGAGAATGCTCTCTAGGTAGGTGCTCACCATCTGGGTGAGGTTCTTAAGTGACAGATCATCCATGCCATCCCCGGGTAATCTGTGAAGATGGTTAATTGCATCCCTGTGACATCAAACATGTGAAACCGGTTTGTAGACTGAGTTCATGTAGCTTCCATTTCTAGCCAGTGTTTTTTGTTAAACCTTGGCAGTGAGCTCTTCTAACCAGGACTATCTGATTTTTATTTTTTTTTTTGAAAGCATGGATGCTATCCTAATTACCAACTACTGATTAATAAAATGAACTCGATAATATATTGGAAAAATACTTTCTAATATGAATAACATATGGACCAGCTTTAATGTTTAAGTTCCCACCTCAGGCACTGATTGGAATGGTTTATCCAAGTGCTTATCTTTAAGCCTCAAAATAATCCCACTGAACTTGGCAGTAGAAGGCAGCCCTCACTATTAAAAATAAAAGCTCCAACTCCAGTATTTTACAATTTTAAGACCAAGGAACCTAAGTATTTGCCAACTGCAAACGTTCTTTTAATTTTGGCTTCTCTTGGGCATATTGTGTGACTGTAGTTTTACTCATTAAAGTCTCAGATTGTGCTTGTTTTGTTAACAACTGTTAGGGCAGGGGTTCTTACTCTTAATTGACACCATCTGGAAATGAGGAGGAAATTGCTCAGGATGAACGCAAAGACGAGGTAAGGTCTTGCACTTTTCCACAGTTGCAAAACTTGTCCCATTTGGAATAACCACAATTGACCCGGGAACCGGCTTGCCCTTTATTTCTGCTGGAGACTGGAGGGAGAGGGAAATTTTCTTTCAGGAAAAAGGCAATCTACACATTGCCAGCAGAACCAGAAAATAATCATTTAAAAGCAAAAAGTTGCACAATTTGGGCTGCTAGCGAACTAGGCCTTTTTATGCAAATGGAATATCTTTGTTCCCAGGTTTTTTTTTTTCCAATCTTGCACCACTTGTTCAGCATTTCCTCATTTTCTGGCACTGGTTTCCATAGCTGCATGCAATCACACTCTCACACAGATGCCATTCCGTGTTCAAAGCACTGAATGCTACAGGGCATATTAGTGTTTTTATGCTTTAGATCTATCTTTATGTAACTTCAGAGCTCATTAATATATACCATTTTGTGTGATTAAAAAAACAACAACCTGGCACAGGAGAAGCTTTGAACAGGAGAATCGATTGCAAGGAAAATGGCTTTCTTCTCATTATGCAGATTTTAAGCTAGACGTGAGATGGGCCCAGGAAGTCAATGGACGAGGTACGATTTCTGCAAAGCAATCAGTCCCTGGCTGCAGCCGAGCAGACTGCATGTCAAAAAAAAACACAGAAAGAGTCAAAAGTTATTCGGAAACAGGAAGATTTTCACATCATGAGTTCACAATAGTGGATGCCAATGAGTGAAAAACCCCATGATGGTCCTTTTAAAGCTGTTTAAAATCTCAGTGAAAGTCATTCTCTTTTGCCGTGTGTAAAGCTAGAGATGAGACTGAGATGTGGACGTACCAAAGTGATAGACTCGCTGTAAACATCTAAGAGTACAGACCAGAAAGGTATATATACTTTGGCTGTTGGTGAAGCACAGTTAACCCCATACTAACAGCGTGAAACTCTGGCTCTCACACTGTTGTGCCAAAAAGGATTAAGATTACACGTGCCGGAGTGTAATTCTCTAGCTGCCCATGCTAGCTTTGAAGGACTGAGGTGATGAGTATCTCCTGCACTAAATAAGGTGATGTGGGAATTTTTCTGACCATCGGTTCCCACTTTTCAAGCTGCTTTCTGTCTAACGACACCAGCCTGTCCCCTGCTCACCAAAAGCACAGGCTGTTTGAACAACACATGCCACAAGCAATTGCCCTTTATGGTTGCATGTCTGTCTCTGACGTGTCTGTCTCTTCTGCCAGGGCATCCTGATAACCTCTCAGAAGATCACATGGCACAGGCTCACGTCCTCACTCGCACTGTGATGGCTGCAACGATGAGTGCAGCGGGAGGGATCGGGAACCAAAACCAACTTGCAAAAGCTCAGAGATCTGAAGGTAGGGAAACTGCTTGGTACGTTTGACAGTAATCAGAATATGAACATGGTCCTAAGGGGCAAGAGAACATGTTGGTGTGAGGAGGGAGGCCAGTGCAGCATGATACAAAAAGGACTGACATACCTGTAATGCTGTAGATGCATGTGTTTTATATGCAACACTGAGCAAAGCAGAGATGATCTTCCCCATCCTTTCTAGGAGTCAGTATTTTGAAGGAACAGCCTTCCAGTAAAAAAGATACTTAGGATAGTTTGGAATCTGCCTTTGTTGTAGTTTGGACAGTGGCAATAATGGAAAATCAGGTATATAATCCACCCAATTCTCAATAAAACCTTCCAGAAATGGGCAAGCAAGCACTTTTCTCCAGTCTTAATCCCAGCTTTGTGTTAAGGGGTATGTCTCTTGGGTAACAATGCAGCCTCTGGCTGGCTGGAGGGGTGATGGAGAGATCCACAAAACCCACAGCAACTCCATGCATTTCCCCAGTGGTAGGCAGTTTTCTTCCTCTTTTCCTTCTCCACATTCAAAGGGTTGTACTGATTATATGCAAGTATGACAGCAAATTGTGACTAATGTATGAAATGAAAATCCCTGCCTGATGGCACGGAGATCTTAGACAGCTACTCTGCAATTATTGCCTCACTACAATTTCTGCTGGGTCTTACTTACTCCAGCACAATACTGAGCACAGGCAATTTACTGTACAGGTCATAAAAAAAAAAAAAATCTCATTAAACCACACCATTTAAGATCAGGTAGTTTCCCAGCTCCCATTTCTGTTTGGTTTGAAGCCTTGGAGGCTGGCTGGGTGACTGCCCAAGGGAAAAATCCTTCTCTGGTGTGAATAACAGCAGTTGCAGAGGGTGAGCTGTGTTCTGCACAGGAGGATGAAGAGGCTGCCGAGCTGCCGTCTGCTTTGCTCCCTGCCCTGATGAACCGGAGGGATTTAGCCGGCTGCTGAGAGTGCGGGTGAGATGCAAGGAGGCTTGGAGCTGAGCAAGTCTATTGAGTAGCCAACAGCCTGAATTTAATTGCTGTTTCATTCCTGGGAACAGCAAAACCCCTGGGGACTTGGCACTCTGTCCCACGGGATGATCTGTTGAATACTCTGCAAGATGCTGGACCAAATCCTCTCAGCAGCAGCATCAGGTGCTTGCAACTGCTGCTGGGAGCAGGCAGGGCCAGCTGGCAGCGGCGCAGGCGTCGTGCAAATGTGCTGATGTAGCACTGACATGGGAACTCCTGCCAGGGCCCTGCCTGCAGAAGGCTAGGCAGACACGAGAGCTATCTTTGTGCAATGTAATTTCCTGACAGCCCCAGCTGTCCTGTCTCCTGTTTGGAGGTGGTAGAGGCCCCCCACAGAGGTGCCACAACTGTGCCAGTCAGGGTGAATCAGACTCTCCAAACAGCCACCACCCAGGCCTTTCGCCTTCTCCAGCTGATGACCGGAGCCAGGAGACGGCATCTGTGCAGCCCGGCTCACTCCGCGTGCCAACCGGCTGCAAGAGCTGTGCGGAGGGAGGAGCAGCATGGGGAGCAGGTGCTGCATGGGCAGTTGCGAGCCTGGCTGGGGGTCAAGCGCTTCTGGGAAGAAACAAACCGGATCTGCTCCAGGGAAGGTGGCTCATATCTATGTAATCAGAGACTCAATTCAGACCAAGAGAACATGAACGTAATTATGGACACCAAAAAAGCCCAACAAAACCCCATCAGTTTACTGATTTTTTTTCCTAAGAAAGTGACATCGTATATTTAAAATGAGTTAATTTTTTTCCCACAACACTTTAGTTCATCCTTTTTATTTTTTTTCAGCTATAAAGCTTTGCTTTCCATTCAAATATTATGATTTATAGAAAATATTTGATGTTGATAGAGAGACAACACAATAATATCAGTTACCCAAGGAGAAATATTTTTATATACAGGGAGAAGTTAACCTCAAACACTCAGTTCACCTATTCATGTGTGATTTATATTGCCCCAGGCTCCAAGGCAGAGAGAACATTGACACCCTTTGATGTTGAAAGAAGCCTAGTGACTGGCCTTTGGAGAGATTTGTGATGTCTCTATAAGCCTGTCAATGGAAAAGCAGGCAGCAAAGCCAGGTCCCCTAAAGATTTCAAGGCTGTGTAGCAGAAGGATCATGTAAGCATTTTACTTCCACCAAGTGCTTGAAAGACTAAGTGCAAGCAACCAGTCTAATTGAGCAGTTACAGGGTGCTGTGCTCTAGTCAGCATCTCGCATCTCTCCTTGACCTGGAAAAGGCTGACCCTTTCAGCCTGGAAAAGGTGCCAGTGTCAGCGAAGGGGACATTTAACAACTGCACAGCCCTGGGTGATGGAGTGGTTCAGTTTCTGTGGTAGCCTGGTAGGAATGTGATAACCCTTAATTATTAGAGATGGAAATAATCTTCTTGCATTTGTTGAGGAGCAAATACGCTCTACTCATTTCTGTGGTATCAAGTGTCCAGGGTTTTCCATGGGACAAAATAGCCTTGAGCAGGTTTGACATCCCACACACCAAAGGATAATGCTGTAACAAATAACAAGGCACCAACAGTGTATTCTGCACTGCTCATCACTGGTATGGAAACAGGTTGTGCACCGAGGTTAGCAAAGGGAAGCAGGGGACAAGAGGGAACAGGAGATGGTGCTCCTTGTGAGACAAATTCCTAGGCAATGTGTTGAGTAACACTTTGGAAGATAGGATTAAAATTCAATACAATGCTGATAGATTGGGGAAATGACTTGAAAACAGTAACATGATATAATAAAGACAGCTGTAGAATGGTTTACATAGAATTAGGGGCTGTTGGCAAGACACAGCAGGATCTGAGGATTACTGGGGATTATGAACTGAAGATGCATCTGAAATATGATGCTATTGCAAAATCAAACAAAAGACCAGTGCTCTGTGCTCATAGTGAGGCTGAGAGCTCATTTGAATCAGGTGTGTCCAAGGTTGCAGCTCAACAGGAGAGGTACAGAAACCATCTGAGCACTTGGAAATGAAGAGTGAGAGGGAGCTGGTGCGTACTGCTTGGCAAAGAAAGAGTAAGGAACTGCCTGTAAGGGACTGTAGTAGCTACAGGCTGTGTGCGTGTCCTGGTGTGGGCAATCAAAAAGTGAAGCTGCAGATAACTTGGAGCAGAGGAGGAGAATGGATAAAGACCCCAGTGATCAAGTGTCACTGAATGCCTTGCCCTGGAAAGGAATCAAGCTCAGTCTGCTAATTTGTGTGGTTCATTTTACACATGATGGAGATAAAAAGTTGTAATTTTTTTAAAAAGCTCAACTCTGTTGGGCAGCAATGAAGGGGGCAGAAATATGGCAATAAATTTATTTTCTATTTTGGGCGCAGCACTGGAAAACGCTCACATCTATAGCATTAGTGATGCCATATATTGTCCTTAACTTGCTCTTGTCCCTTTGGAAAGTCCGACACTAGCATCATACTTCCCTGTCTCTTCTCTTGTGCTCTTCAAGTGAAAGGACTGTAAGGTCACAGGCTTAAAGGTTGTGAATGGGATATCTGTGGCAGGAAAGCAGATATCTGCACATTTGCCTCAATGGGAAAGTAGAGAATAATTGTGGGTTCTGATTTTCCAGGGAGCCTCTGTGGGGAACTAATAGTCTAGACTTGTCCTTTTTGAGGCCTAATTATGTCTTTCTGTCAAGCTATAAAAACAAGGGTCTGTAGCATCACAAGGGAAAATGAAAGCTATTGGCCTGTGTTCTGCATTTAATAGGATGTCAAAATCTAAAGTACAGTCTGACTTTTTTTGACTGAGGTTAGAAAAGAAAATGCAACTAATTAGGCTGGTTCTGAATATCCCTCTATGTCTAGTTGCTGTAGACTTGCAAATTGTAACATACGGGGAGTCCCAAACTCTCCAATCAGTGCTGCTGTCTGGAGGGGAGGGGTCTTTCCTGCTGACAGGATTCAGGCTCCACTTGAGTAGTGTCACTATTAGTGGGAACAGTTCCCTAGGAAATGCCTTGTGCCATTGCACCTCTCTGTGTTATGGAGATGGAGAAACAGATCTAGGGTTTCAGGAGAGGAACAAGGTGCTCCATGGGAATTGTCACACACTGTTGATGAACTAGTCTTCTACAGCTTGCCTTGAAGATTAATTTCCAAAGTCTTTGAGAATGAAGGAACATTTGGAAAGTACCTTGTGTACAAAATGCAAGCTTTACTCTTTGGGTAGAATGGTCCCTGAATCATGGTAACAGACAGTAGTCTCCAACAAGTACAGGAGCAAGAATTCACTCAATAAATACACCAGATATCTTATGTATGGGCTAAAGCAGTTGCTCCCGATGTTTTCTTAGCCAAGCTGCTCTTTGATGTCCTGCTCTTCCAACTGCACTCAAGTTCTGACCATTAACTCTGCTCTCAGACCCATAGAGCTGCCTCCTTCTTTTTTTTGCAGTCCTTCATCAGCAAGCACCAAAGGACAACACGATCATGTACCTCTAGAAAACCTGAGACAGGAGGTGGTGGGCTATATTGAAACAACTAATGCATTACTTACACCTTGAAGTCCACTATGTCAGGAATGTTAGATGATGTCATAGTGCCTTCCTGTATCCTTTGGAAGTCAGTTTGAGGTTTTGTTCCTGTTGAAATAATTTCTTGGAGAGAACTGCAGCAGTTACAAGTTCCTTTTACCTTTCCCTTGTCAGCTGCCCTCATTCTGAACCAATGCTACGCTCAGCTGGCTCCTCATGTTTTACAGATGAACTGAAATAAAAGTGGAATTTGTCCCACTGTGAGAGAAAGGAAGAGGAAAAAAAAATAACTGTCTACAAGATTTTTCATGCAAGTCCCACATCCTTAGTTTTGCCCTTTTTTTGACACAGAAATTTGATTGTATTCTGCTTAGACTTTCTGGGGCACCTTTCTGGTTTTCATTGTTCTTTTCTGACCTGACTTTGGGTTAGTCAGGAAACTGTCAACTTTGCCTCACAGTCAAAACTAAACACTGCAAATCAAACTCAGAGGACATCAATGGGCAGGAAAAAATGTGGCCTCAAAACGGTGACTTTCTATTTTTTTTTTATGTCACTTCTGCAAGGTCTTGCAGAGGGATTTGGGTCAGGAAACTAGAGTGACTGAGTCCATAAGAAAATGGAAGGTCTTTCCAAGAGTCAGCCTAAAAAGAAAGAAAAAGGGTGGAAAAGACTGTAAAAGGAGAAAGACTTGCATAACCCAAAGGAGCTTTGGAAGCAGAGAGAAACAAGAACACCTGGATCTCCTTGGCGACTGCCAAAATACTGTGCGACATTGCCTCAATACTTGCATGGAGATTTATAGCTGTATTTTTCAATAACTGCACACTCTTTTCACCCACAAATAATAGTTTCTGCAGACACAGCTAACCCATGCTGCAAAGCATGTCTTTTCCCAGGCTGTAGTTTGAAGAGACTTAAAGCAGCTCAGGACCAGTACTGGAAGCAGAAAACAATTTTTCACTAGAAAACCTTGTCTACGTGGACCATTCTTCTCTGGCTTTGTACAAAGATGCCTGATTTTAATGGACCCATGGATGGCATAGAGTGACATCCACTGTGGCAATGGCGAGGAAAGAAAAAGGACTTGGTCATGACTTGAAAATGTCTTTAGCCTTGGGTTTGTCCTATGTTCCCAGCTGTAGAATTGATCCCTGTAAAAATTAGAGTGGCAACACTGTGTCCTTTCTATGGATTATTCCTGATGGTCACCAGCTTTATTAGCAAAAAATATGTGCAGGAGGCAATAGCATCATTTTGGTGTAAGCTCCAGGTATATCCATGAAGATGGCTCATCCACTGCCACGTCCATCAGTGCGGGCAGGAACCACTCACAGGCTGCATTCCAAGGCCCCGCAGCACAAGCTTTCCAAAGCTTACCAAGAAGCTATTAGATAAGCTGTATTTTTAGGAAAGCATTTGAAATGGTCTTAACCTAAACGCCCATTTAAGTCTTACTGAATCTTGGTAGCAAGGGATTTAAACATATGCTTAAATAACTTCCTGATTGCAAGCTGTAGCCCTCAGTTGGGTATTGCTGTCAGTTTAGCAATGATAGCCCTCTCCCAGCATGAGTAATGTGCAAGTTAGGCAGCGTAGGAAGAATGAAATGATAAATTACCACTTCTGAGAGGACACTCAGTTCGTTTGCTGTCCCCCACGAGCTCCTTCCTTCTGCAGACGTTCATCAAGGTTCTCCAATCAGTACAAAAGCCTTCCCGACTGCTCCATGTTTAGCACAGCTTGTCAGGAACTACCGAAATGGCTCATTGGAGCACCAAAGCACGGGCCATTTTGAAGTTTTGCCCTTGACCAAGGCAATCAGAAGCTGCAATAAAAATACAGGCTGCTTACAGAGGGGGGAATTAATAACCACACAGCTCAAAGTTAGCATAACAAATTATAAAACTGAAATTATGGGGGTTGGTGGATCTGCAGGTTTTCCCCTCTGTTTTCATCTGTACAGCTTAAGGGTTGGAAGGACCGTGCTGTTCAAATAAAGGATTACTTTTACCTTTTAATCTGCCACATGAAGATGACATAAAATTTACTCCTGCAACCTGCCATGTAAATGAATCCAAATCAAATAACACACAGAGAGCAACAAAGCGACCCAGCCTGCTCTGCTCTGCAAAGGGGCATTTCATTTGTACATAGAAATCCCAGGAAGTGAAAAAAACAGGGCCATTTCACACGTACATCCCCCACACAAACCTCCCTCTCATAGCAAATGGTTTTAATTTTTCGGGAGAGAAGAGGTTGCAGAGAGGGAAAAAAGGTCGTCAAATCTGTATTAGATGACAGCACAGATTCCTCGGCTACCAAACGCAAGGGCCGAGCAGAACAAAGAGATTTGCATTCTAAATGATGCAAAGCAGCCAGCAGTGTTTTAATGTTGTGTTTGCTCTGTGATGTCTTCATCAGGCGCTCAAAGGCAGCGGCTCTGGCAGCCGCGGGTCCCCGTGAGCCTGTCAAACTCCGTTTCCATGGTTTTCCTTCAGGCAGCACCATCGGCAGACAGCACGGAAACGGACCCCTGCAACCTGTTTTGAACAGTGTCTCTGATGTAGGGCCCCAGAGCGGGCATCAAACTAGCAACAAGCAGCAAGAAAATAACAATTTTGCTTTTTGCAGGTGTCAGAGCGGCAAACAAAAGGCTGTTTATAAAAGATGCAACATCCCCTTTTTGTCATTGTTGGCAGTTTAAAGTCAGCTGGGCAGCCGTTGAGTTGAGGAGGAGGTTTTGGAGGGGCTATACTGTGAGAGAGGGAGCTTGTCTTGAGGAATTCAAATTGTTTCCTCTTGAATCCTTTAGCCTCTCTCTTGAATCCTAAGGCCTTCTCATCACCGAACTAATAGCTATTAACACGGCTTCAATTATTCCGTTTGAATCAGTGAGGAGAGCTATTTTCTTCAAACAATGACACTTTTTTTTTCCAGACAAAGCATAAGGGTCTCACTCTTCTCTCACCTTGGAAAACACTCTTTCATTTAAGCAAAAAGTTCAGAACATTTAAAGCATTTGAAGCCATATTTGAGCATTGATACTGAGTATTCAGGAGATGAGAAAGACCAGGCCACTATATTTTAGCACTGGGGCTGCCTGTGTGCGATGGCGAGATGGAAACACAGCCTGTGCTAACACAGCAGGTCAGGAGAGCCGACAGCCAGACCCAGCTGGATCGGTGAATTTGTGAGTAACACTGGTTAGGAAACGTCACCTCTCAGTGCCCCAGTTTCACCGTGTGTTAAGTTTGGATAAAGATCTATTTCTTCCTTAGTGAAGGACATCAAGTTTTATGCCCAAACATGATATAAAGCTCACAGTTACTCTTGTGGTTATCATGACACTACTGACTGGAGCCGATGCAATTCCCTCATGGAACAGTTTTCCATTAAAGAAAATTGATGGGTCAGATGCTGACCAAGCTACAAGAGAATCTGCCTTTTCCTACCAATTAGCTGACTTCACCACAGCTGCTCGGGGAGGTGCTGGGAGCCACCAGCCTTGTTGGCTCCTGTTTCCTTTGCAATGCATCTGCCAAGCCAGGGAGAAGCCAGGATTGAGGGGCTTTGGGAGCATTCGATCCCAAGCTGCCTTTTCTTTTTCCTGTAGTGGAAAGACTCAAGCAGACATTTGGTTTTACGAGAGTTATGGCTTCTGTTCAGGAGCTGTATATGGTGAGCTGTGAGCCTACAACATGAGACTTTCACACTCATTGTGGGCTGATGCAGCAGAGCTTTTGCTTTCATACATCCATATGATAGAAGCCATCAAGCTGTAAGGTTAGATTCCTGGCTGTTCTGGGGCTTCAAGCCTCCCAGCTCCTCTTCAGTTTTCTAAAAAGAAGCCACAATGCTGTATTCTGGCTCCTGAGTTCATGGTTTCCACTGCTTCAGAGTAATGCTCTCATTTTCTTTAATGAAAAATTTAAAAATGTTTGTGGTTTTGCTCAAAATTAGCATAAAGCCAATGAAAAAATAGCCAAGTCTCATGCAAAACAGAGATGCATTTTTCTGTACATCTCTCAACGTGAAGAACTGTAGTTCATTGTTTGACTGAAGTTATCCAAATTACATTCAACAAATGCTGTTCTTTCCTCACAAAACTCACCTCCTACGCTTTTAGATGCTTTCAAAGTAGACTGATTTAAGACTTTACCTATGATTAAGTGGGTAGTTAATTATTGCACAGTATTTGCACACAGAGCAGACTGAAGTCGCTAGATGTGTTCATAGATGCTGAGTGTGTCAGGGACCAGATACAGGTGATGCAGCACTAACTCAAGTCCTACCCTGACCCTGTGTTTCAAGGAATAGTCACAAGAGCTGTAGAGATAATGAGTTTGGGATTGAGAAGGCTTTCAATCTGGTTTTAACATATTGGTGGTTATTATTATTTTTTCAGACTTTAATTGATCTATTAAATAAAATCAGAGTATTTTTAAATTTAATACCATTTCTATTTACAACACTGATTAGCTCCAGAACAAGGCCAGGTAAACCCATAATGAGGGTATAGGAAAAGTATTAAGAGATCTCAGCATTGCTAACCACTGTTTGAAAGGTTTCCAGGTCCCAGGAATAGCTAAATTTCTCTTTCATGGATAGAAACAACACATTTGTTCTCAACGTATTGCTGTACAGTGCAGAATTTGCTCTGACTTTCTCAAGAGCCAGCTGCAGAGCAGAGCGAACGTTCAATGAAATGAACGGTGGCTGGCATGAAGGGACAGGGTGAACAAGCCGCAGACTCTAGCAGAGATTTCTTTTGATCAGAGGAACTGCTCATGACTTTTGTTCAGTGTCTCATGATGAAAAAAATCCTCTGGTGGAAAAAAAAAGTGCCTGTGTCACAGTGGAGTCAGAAGCTGGCAGTTGTAGCACCTGGACTGTTTTTTTAATGAATACTTATGCTTGCAGGGTATTGCATGATCATACAAAATACGGCTTTGTATTGTTTCCCAGTTTTGAAAATAGCTGTAAGTGGTGTGGGTTAGAGCAAACAACCAGGCAAAGCAGAACTGACTTCATTCAAGAATGGTTTGCAGCCGTAATCCTGTGTAGCGGGGTAAAGGGGACATGTCTAGGGAATTACTAGAGGGAATTGGGAACAGTTGCTTTAAAACTGAGGGCTTTGAAAAAAGAAAATCTCATGTTCTCTGTATAGCTGCACTTTTATTTATGGATGGGGACTGAGCTGAAGGGAGGGAGAGGTGTTCAAGATGCACTAACCTTGTATTCTCTCCATTGCTTTGAGAACTGTGTTCTATAATCAGGAGATTTACAGACATATTTATTTTGGAATAAGAATATTTAGTTCTAGTTTGGATTAAATCTCTCCAGAATGGGGCTTGTCACCTGTGCGGGCACTGACCAGCGTGGAGAAACAGGCTGTAAGCTTAGGAGAGAGCCTTACACAGGAAGACAGCGCCTGCTCCAGCAGGGTGGAACTAGGTGGGGAAAAAAAGCATTGCTATCTTGGAATGAATTATGCACAGTTACCCCAAGAGCTGGGCAGGGAGAAACACGTTAATCTCTTGTGTGCCGGGAACCAGGTAGAACCCTTGAGCCTCATCACTAAATTATTGATCATTGTGTAGGACTCTCTCCAGTGGGTGTATTCCCATTCTCATGATTCCATTTAGCAGCACAATCTCACCGTTACCGTCACTATTATTTCATTTGCTATTCTTACTTTTGAAGCTATTAGAAAAGAGTTCTTTTTACAGGAGAAAAACAGTCTGCAGACTTACTCTGTCACTAACCAGGGATTTATCATGTAAGAAGTCTTTCTACGCTGTCAGATTTATACTATTCTTTGGAGTCATGGCGGGGAAAGGTGAAAAATAAAATCAAAGAGGACAAAGAAGTTAGCACAGCACAGTGTGCTAGAGGTACCCTGAGCAGAGAAAACACACTGGATTACATACTCAGAGTGAAACAGAAGTGGGAAAAAGTAATTTTATCTCAGCATTTGCTTTGGCTGACTTCTCAGTCACCAACATATTAATGGCTCTTCCCCTAGCAACTACAGAGCTTCCAACATGCAAGTATTCTTTGGTCATAAAGGCAAAAAATGGAGTTTGCCAGAACAGAGCTACCCCATTCTGGGCTGCTGACAACAGTCCCAGACTGTCCATATGTTCTGCTGCACTCAGAAGTGGTAAAGCAACATTTTTCCTCCTGCTGGTGCCAGTGGTGTCCCTGTGGTTGTTATTGTTTCCATCCAGACCCTCTCCTCTTCCCCAGAGCTCCTGCTTGTTCTGTTTCAGGCTGTACCAACAGCAATGTCACAGCTCCTGAGCACCGAGGAGAGTGAACAGATGTAGCTGTTGTCGCTTCTCTGCAAGGTAGTGGCATGGCCTGTCTCACTTTATTCCCAGAAATGGCTCATGCAGGGTGGCTGTCGAGTGGTTCAGAGTGACAGGGGACACATGGAGGGAGCAGGGATGCTCCCAGAGGGCAGGTCCAAGCAGAGGTGGGTGAGTGGCCCATGTCCAGCAGGGAGTAACGGGACCCGCCACCTTTGGGGCTGCAGAGGCTAACAGTAATATTTTTTTTTTTTGATGGATTGCGCGCTATCAATGAGATGGGGAGCTGGGAGCGGGTCCCTGGCTGCTGTTTGGTATAGATAAGCAGCTCTCAGCTCCTACCCAGCAGGAATTCAGGGCTCTGAAATGTTTGGTAGAGATCAACTAAAATATTCCCCCTCAGTGAGTGCTATAGTATTTGGCTTCCCTGTGCACAAAGGCAGAGAATGGGCGTTAGATGAGACCCCCAAACACCGCCCATAAAAACTGTTTTCTTCACAGTATGTTTCATGACTGTCTTAAGTCTATGCTGCATTTTAAAGAGGCGATCCCATTTTCTGCTCCATCTCTCACCTAGACACTCTCATCTTGCTTGAGTCCAGCCAAAAATCTAATCATGGAATGGGCCATGAACTAAAACCGTGCATACGCAGGGTGAGCAAGAATGTAACGATGATGGCAACCTGGCCTCGTATCTGTTTAAAATGATTGTGAAAATGCACTCTTGACTGGCATCACCCAGTTCCCACATTTAACTCTGATGTCTTACAGACCCTGGTGGAAATCTTTGCTGTTGTACTGATCTAGGGCTTCCCAATGCATTGGACAAGTTCAGTTAGATCAGCAGAAAAGCTGAAGGTATATCCCAATGCTGATTTCTACCTTTAGCCATTAGCAGTAGAAGGAGAAATTAATTGTTCTGATTGTTGCGTCAATGAATTGTTAATGTAAAGAGTATGGAGGTATTGAGGAATAATGGGATCTCCATTACTTTTACTTGGATTTGCACCATGAGAGACTAGAGTGGACAAAATACAAGGTTCTTTCTTTCCACTATTAAATCTATTGTTTTCCCAATCCTACTCCTATTATGACTTAGTGTGCTTTCAGAGGAGGAGATTCAGTGCTACAGGCTTCCTTTAGGGTAAGGATATTTGTGTTTATCTGCACGCTTACTGCTGAGGCAGATATTCTCAATATTATCATTATTTTCTCCTTCCTAGGAGCCAGTCTGACTTTAAAAACAGGAGTGAATATTTCAGCTTGTTTTGCAGACCTAAGGTTCTTTTTAATACTTACTTATATCCACAAAAAATAATCAGATTGAAGAGGCTTTTTCAGCTTCTTGGGCTAAAACCTTCCTTTTTGCTAATATTCACTTGCTCTGTTCATTATTCCGTGCTAGACTCTTCCCTCCCCTGATTGCATGTTATCACCTTCAATGGAACAGCTGTGTCATTGCTAAAGGGTGTTAATCTTCCCCTATCTAACACCTTATTGACAGCTAGAGTCAGGGAGGCCCCCAGTCTTTTCTGACTTGGGTGACTTCTCAAAACATTCCTTTTGTATCTTCCTTTTCATTTTGTACCAACCCTGCCATAGCCTGACCTGGAGATGTAGCCACAGCCTGGGACAGCCCCTCCCGGGCTGCTGCAGCCAGGTTTGAAATGCTCTGCCTATATCAGTTCTAGCAATTATAACCAGGAGAATATTCCCTAAGAATGTCAAGGGACAATAAGCCACAGCTAATCAATAAGTACAATACCTGCGGCACACCAGAGCCTAGAATAGAAACTGCTCTGGCAGGTGGGACAGCTGGCTTGAATTTTTATTTAGTGGTTGTGAAAGGCACGGTGGTTTTCAGCGAGACAAGAGCAGCGCTGACAGTGACAGATCCCCCACTACATTGTGCCACTGAACAGAATGAGGCACTTCAGCAGATAGAGTTCATCTTTTTGCTGAGAGCTTTGTAATGGGTTGGAATTAGTCTAGAATTTCATTTTTCTGAATTCCCTTTGCCTGCTGGTGTTTTGAACTGTCCTGCAGTTTCCAAGGCCACTGATTTTCTGGAAGTCCAGAGGGTTGCTCTGACTCTAGAAAGATCCAGGGCAAATTGGTGTACTGAGCTGGTTGCCTGTACAGGTTTGCCTTAGAACAGCCAACACAGCAGTGAGCACCCTGCCTGGGATTTCTGCCATCCCTCAGGAACACTGGCTCCAAGGGAATGTTTTCCAGAAACAGCCTGTTATACAATGGAAGAACAATAAGCAGCACCCTTCTTTCAAGCCTGTACGCGCCTTCACTTTTAAATAGATGCAGATATTCAGATTTATCCTACCTTTGTTCAAGCAGAGCCTCAAGCTGCCTTCTCTTCTGAAGTGAATGGAGAGACCGAAACCAGTTGAGCCCACTTAAGGCTGGTGGTGCTTTGTGGAGGTCTCCCCATGGGTGATACAAGAAACTTTGATGAGGAGTTCCTTATAGGAGACTTAAGCAGTTAATCACTGCCAGCTGTCCTGGCCTCCTCTTGGACTCATTGTAGCAGAATGGTGGCCACCTGAAGAGGGACCTAAACAGCCCACTGCTGATAAAACCTTAATTTCCCACCAAGCCTAAGCATTTCTGACAATAGAAAGCATTTACCAGTGGACTGCTGAGCAGATCAAGATGGATACAGTTCTCTTGTTACTCTGTTTAGGAGGTACATCCCGAAAAAGGAGACAAATGGGGTCATAAAAGAAATGTAATGTTTATTTTATAAAGCAATTTACTCATCCTACCTCTCCAGTTCTTTAAAAAGCTGGTTGAATGCAACAAGGGTTTGAGTACAGAACTGAGAACTGGGAAGACAGGGGCTTTTGCAGGACTTGAACTGACCATCAAATTTTACTCCCAGTGTAATTTGAGTTGTCTAATTGACTACGATTATTAAATTTATTAGACCAGACAAAGCTGGGGCAAGACTAATAGCCAATATCTGCCCAGAAGAGCTTTACCTAAAAGCCCATGTACAAGTACTCACCTGATAGGATAGGTGATATCCTAATTTGAAGATACTTGTGCTATGACTGTCAACTGACTTCAAATTTGACCCTCACGAATAAGGTATTCCACTTCAGACACACCCTCTGTGGGGCTGCAATTTTAAATAACCTGCTGTATCTCCAGAGCCATCAGTGGGTTTCTTTTGGACATGAACTGGGCCAATGATTTCTCAGATAGGCTTGGCCAGATGTAATGGTTAAAAGAACTAGAGCAACATGGTGTGTCATTAATGAAAGTAACACAGACCCCAGGGGAAAATATGAACATCAGGTATTTGGCCACCAGCTGATTTCTTATCAATAAGTGATGTAGCAGGAGGCAAAGTTGTATTAACACATGCTGAGAAGGCACTGTCACATGGAGAGGCACCACACTTGGGATAATAACTCTGTATTCTGGAGCCCACATCGAAACAGAACATGTCTGACACCCATTTTTTTTCTTTTTTCTTTAGTTTTGCTTTTCACACTACACATGAATAGCCTGCACATCTAAACAGGCTTAGCCGACTCCCACCGCATGGGCCCCAGGGAGCTGAGCTGGCTGGCCAGCACGTCTGCAGGCTCAGGGCTTCACTCAAGACATCACTTACCGGCTGAGCGCGCTTGCCTTGTGATAGTTTCATGTGTTCATAAATTACACACAATTCTTTTTCCCATCTCATGAGAAGGAAAACCATCAAAAACTGGCTGAATATGTGATCTAACATAAAATGAAAGAAAAATGCACTCAGCCTAGTAATAAGTTTGCTTCAGGATGCCAGCTTTGTTCACTCTAACCAAATTCTCTGCCTGGAGCTCACAGCCAGACAGCTAAGAGAAGTCTGAATATTATTTAAAGGATTGCTAAGGTCACGGTGGCCTGAGCCTCTCGGGTCTGAATTAATCTCCTTGGCACAGCAGACTGCTCTTACTCAGCCTCTTGTGTTTACAGGTACATTCGTGTAGAGCAATGCCATCCAGTGGTTGCTCAGATTCATCACAAATCCAATGGCTCCTTCCTGAGGGACATTAGATGAGCAGAAACGTTTCTGCTCTTGTTCCCAGCTAAAGAATTTTACAGATATTAAAAGACTGTGACAGTGAACAGCATGATTGCTTCCAGCTTCTTTGACTTTTTGCATGTAAAACCCAGGTATATTTTAAGTAACAGTTACTTTAAAATGTTTAATAGACATTTTGGGGAAAACAGTATTTTCCGTGTGCAGCCCAAATTATCATCAGGTCTGAATTTTGGCATGGAGAGTGCTTACATGGAGTCACATGGCAAATTATGCCATTTCTGAATGAAACTTTCTCTCTGTCCCAAGCTCAAGAGATACTGAGGTCACTCAGTGGGATATTTTTCTTTGAGGATGATGCCCAAGGGAGAAGAAGAACAAGGGCTGGACCGTGCAGACCTTTTGTGCATCAATGTCACATATTAAAGAACCCCAGTATTGCCAGCTACCCAAGGGCTTGACCTTTTGGGAGAAGAGGCTTAGACCTCCCAGACCTTCTCCCAAAGACCCACTATCACACTGTGCCACAGACCAATGTCTTAGTGACTAAGTTAAGATGATGACATTTTTTGCCTTCCACAAGTCAGACATAATTACAGAGCTGTGGATGGGGATGATGCATCATACTTAACACTGTAACCGGTTGGACACAGCCTGTCCTGGTGCCTTTAGAGTGGGCTCTTGGCCATGCCAAAGGGTGTAAGCCCACCCAGGGCGAGGCCTGTGAAGCTGAGCAGATGCACCCAGCAGGTCTGGCCCTCCTTGACACTCGGACTCTTTCCTGCTGCTGCCAGCCGGGGTTGTGCCTTTCACTCACGCTGCTGCGTTTCGGCGTGCTGCCGCTCCTGCACTGTGGTACAAATTCCAATCAGGCGCGACAAAGCCCACCGGGTGCTGCTGACAACAGGTGTCTCATTAAACATCTCTCAACCTTACAGGCATTCACATTGACAAGAACCAAACTCACACTCAATCACAGCTTAATCACAGCCAAACTCTATTAACAAGTCATACTAATTACCAACTTCTAACAATTTCTCAGGTTCAGAGGCAAAATATCCTTTCTTTATAGATGAAAACAGACTTGTGATACTCCAGCTCTGGCCGTAATTAGGTCTTTTTTAAAAAAAAACAAAACTAAAATAAAAATCCAGACAGACCCCTTTGTGATAACTGTCCTGAAAGTGCAGTTGTACAAGGAGATGTTTTGTTTGTTTTAATTTTGTATCTGCTGTGTTGCCCACAAGGGTCCAATTAGCTTGTTACAGATGCTTGTATCAGTTTTATCCACTTGTCTTTTTTTAATTTTTTTTTAAGAGGGGTAACTTGTAGCACAGATTGCTGGCCTGCAGGCATCCAGAGATCAACAACCAGCTTTCTGTGATACTGAGCCCCCTGTGAAACAGGCACTCCTTACCCACAGCATTCATAATGCAAAGGGTAAAACGAACAGAGGGAAGGGAGGAGCTTGCACTGGATTTTGGATTGTTGTGGAATAATCTGGTGTGTTCAAAAGTGGCCTGAAGATGGCAATTCTGCCATGGGTAGGAATAACTCTGACAGACTGTGGTTGCCACATGTTGGAAATTAAAATGCAGGTGTTACTTTTAATAGCATGACGCACTGCCTTGCAAGAAAATAGAAAGCTCTTAAGACATGGCTTTGAATTGTGCATGTCACCATTTATTCTTGTCCCCTGGTATGTTCAGCACACGTGTAAATCCATGTTAACCTGAACACTTTCCTCCATTGTGTGGCTGTATTGAGTGCCTGAGCACTTGAGAACTCACTTGTGTAATCGATACGCTTACAAAAGGGTACATATAAATAACATGAAGAATCTGACTTGAACTGACAGTGGGCATATCGTGGATAGGGCTAATCCCTCATCCTTAACTCACACTGCTACTGCAGAGGAAAAAAAACCCACACAACAGACTCAGTTGAGGACTAATATAAGATTTCCTAGCATTTTCTGAGCAGTGTGGTTCAAGGCAGAAAGGCTCCACTGAGTACCTGTTGTGCAAAATCCTGCAGCTAGTTCTTTACCTGTTCTTGGGTTTAGTTGTCATTTGCTTTTCCTCTCCTTAATTTTAAAAAGAAATTAACATTTCTCCTGGAAGACTGTAACAACGCAGCTCAGCTGAGACTCACCAGCTCGGGGCTTAGTACCAGAACTTATTTTTCCCTCTGTGCAGGCAGTATCGTTTCTTTGGTGAGGCCCTGCAAGATGAACACAGGATACTTGAAGCTCCTAAGAGAAGGCTGCATTTTCCAGGGCCAGCCAATGTGATGTGGGACCCCAGTTTGGATGGCTATGAGGGTCATTACATGATGTGGCATTGCCGTGGAGCCACAAGCACCCGAATGCAGCTGCAGGGATGTGCGGGGTGGGATGTAGCTATGAAGAGTGGGGCAAACCCACCCACCCTCGCTTTCCTGGGTGCAGCCCCATGGGCTCTATCCAACTCCTGCTTGCCCACACTGCTGGAGACTAGTGATGAAGAGTAACACAATGGCTTGATGGTAATGTAATGTGGTCCCAAAAGTCATTGTTAATCAGCAAAAGTGGATTTAAGGTTGGATGTTGCCAGTGAAGATGAGTTTCTGAGGCTCAGGAACAAAGAGAAGTAGAGGGCTTTTTTTTTTTCGCCAAAGTACTTGTTTTCAGTGTAAGGTCCACTCCTGCTTGAGTAGCAGGAGTTAAAAAGAAAGGTCTTTGTTTGTCACAGTAAGGCAGAGCAGGAGATGAGATATCCGTGTGCACTCATGCAGTGTTTCATCAGGGGAAAATGGGAGATTTTGCCTAGCAATAGTTTCTTTCCTTTCTATAAGAGGATCTTTCAGACCACAGCAGAGCAGGCTTTTTCCTGGCTTTTGCCAGATGAAGTTTGGAAGAAGAGGCTAGCAGGTGCTGACACAAACTCCAGAAGTTTGTCTGGTTCTCATGTTCCTTCAACCTCTAAGCCCAGGGCCAAAGAGATCTGGCTCCTTTCATGGCATAAAGTGTGCATGATCAGCAACAACCCTTTCTAGTTTTGAGCTTCTCTTTGACATATGGATTTCTTTCTCCTTTATGGATTTTTACTATTCCTGAACTTAAACAAAAAGAAAGAAATTAAAGCAATTCAAGCTTTACTATTTTGAGGAGCTGTCGTTTCTGATCAGAAACTGAAATCCTGCTTCGTGCTCCACCAGTGTGGAAATCTGTCATGTAAATAGCAATCACCTCGTAAAAGCCCCTAAACAGCTCTGTTTTAAATTTTAATTGAGGAACAGAACATTTTAAGTACTTTTATTGGGTGGCGCCTGCTGAATGACAGATGTCCGTGGTGGAGTAACGCTGAGTGCACTTTCATAAAACAGGGCAATTCCTTGCTTAAAACATTTACAATTAAAGGCTTGATTGAATAACAATGAGTTCTGTGCATGGAGCTCATTTTTGCACTTGTTTGTGCACCTGAATCAGGCTGTGATCATTCGGTAGGTTGGATACGAGGTGCCAGTTGCTTTGTTCAATGACCAAATAGTGCTCACAGCACAGCTGGAAATGTGCCTTTGATTTTCCACCGAGACAGAGACAGGTATGCTATGCTGTGCTGTTAGACTTGCTAACACCTTCGTTTCAGCTGGGCTGCTGGTTTGGGTTTGGTTTTTGTTTGTTTGTTTGTTTTTTTTTTTAAAGTACATGTTAGTAACTCTCCCAGTTCGTCAAGAGCCAGAGATTTTAAAATGAACACTAATCCTTAGCAGCTGAGAAAGCATTAACTAGCTTCTCCTTTATTTTTCTATCTCTAGCTCCTGTGACCTCTCTTACTGTAATACCAAAGAATATCATCTCTGTTCATGCGCTGATCCTCACAGTATCTGAAGAAAGTCAGACTGGCATTAATATTATTTTATTCTATTATACGCAAGGAATTGAGGCACACAGAGGTCAAGTGACTCGCCCAAAGGTTGTCTTTGAAAAGGGTGCTGCACATACATGACCTGTCTTTGAATGGTATTTAAAATTTAGCCTAGTGAATGTAGAAACAGTCTCAAAGAAAGTATAAAACACCCAATAGCGACCCACATGACACGACACAAACCACAACCTTTTGCTTAAGCCAACTAAGAGATTCAAGTGAAAAAGGATTTCAAGTTTCATCCCTAAGGAACTGGAGACAAACATGTCTAAACTGACATGAATACAAATTTGGGAAGGCACACAAAATCCAAGCGGCGAGAACCTGAACTTGGGAAAAACAGCCTCACTTTTCTCCAAAAAGATGAATCCACAAAGTAGATCTTGCCACAGCAGAAGGAACATGTGTCATGGGAACAGCAGAGGCAAAATGTGTCATGAGAAAATCTTGACGGATTCAGCCCAGGACGAGAATGTGCAAATTGATGCAAAATTAAATGCAATTGAATGAGCTAACACATATCCCAGCAATGAAGAAAACTCACAGCATGATTGCAAAAGAGACGAGTTTAAATCCAAAGCGAGGGGGGGCAGGGAGAGGGGGGCGCTGAAGATGTCTAAGCAGTCTCCAGTGACTACATTTTGGCAGGAATATGAAGGTTTCCTCAAAAAGGAGTCAGGAAAGTGCTGCAGAGATGACAAGGAGTAACTGAAATGCAATGGTCAATTACAGAGCTAAATGGAAGATATGCAACGCAGCTTTCCTGCATATCAGGTGCTAAGTAATGATATTATTTGTCTGCTACCAAAATGTCACCCTGTAGTTCACTTCTGGGATACTGTATTTTTGTCTCTTCCTGGTCTATTCTGCCAGCAGAATGATTTTCAAGAGTCGCTGATTTCCAGCTCCAAAGTAGCTTAGTCTCAGTTCCAGGGGAAACAAAACTCTAAACTAGCTGAATTTGTAAAAATCTTTGAAGATGTGGGAATATCCTCTGGTTGTAAGGAAAGGGAGTGTGATTCAGAGCCTGGCACACATATATGAAAGGGTTCAATATTTAATTAAACAGTCTTCCTTGTGGCATAAATGACTGAGCTCTTTCATGCTGAACACCCTTGATTTTCAATGTACTATTCCCCCGTGAGTGATAACACAAAACTTTGTGCTGGCCCAGGCTGGCCCATTACCTGCCACTACCAAGAGAACACTTTGGGAGCTAATAACTTTCTACTTTTACATGAGACAAATCCATCTCTCCAGGTTGTCAGATCACTCTCACATGCATCTCTAGTCCCAGGAAAGGACCGACACAGTCCCCATGCTGCTGGGGTCTGGAACCCATGGTGCCCCACAAAAGCACAGGCTTCTTCACTCTGCCCTTAGAAACAAACAGACATTTCCAAACACTTGCAAAACCAGCATGGGGTGTGGGTGGGGGAATCGTGTTTTGGAATTATTCTCCACAGAAAACAGGTAGCCTGATCCTGCACCCAAGGCTGAGCTCAGCGCAAGCCAAGGACTTAGGCTGGGAGAATGTTGCTGATGGAGGTGCTGAGGATGCGTCTCAGAGACCTGCCTTTGAAAAGGGTCAAGACAACCTCATGTAGGGCACAACTCTGTTAGTTTTGTTCTGGCTTTGGTTTTTGGTTTTTTTGGTTTGATTTTTTTTTTCCCCAAATGAAATAAAAGGACAGTGTTGGCTCTTTTCTGGAAATGGTTTTCTGCTGTGTGTGAGAAATGAGAACAGGTCAGTTGAAAGGGAAAGAGTGCAATGCGTCACCTATAAGCCTAAATAAATACCAAGGTCTGCAGCTGCCTGGCCCAATTTTGGTTTTACATATGTAAGGTGACTTCTACCAAGACAATTTTATTTCACAAACCTCTCCTTTTTGTTGTTTACCATTCATAGCCACTGCCTACTCAAAAATAATAAAAACAAATAATCTTTTTAGTAGAAAGGAGATCACTACTAAACAGGATGCATACTGCTCTGAAAAGCTGTTGGGGCTTTCTAATGATATTTCTAGGCTCCACATGACCCTCACTCAGTGGGATGTGTTCAGCCTGGGTGGTAGGCTGCAAGGTGTCTGTAGCTATCCTGGCACAAGAGCCTTGGCTGGGGCATTAGCATTTCTCAGAGGTGCCCCACTGAATGTGATGAGGGTTTTCATGAAGATGCAGCCAGGGCTTGAGTCAAAGCACAACAGCACTGAAGTCAATCTTTCCAGGGATGCTGGGTTGTGAAGTGCTCTTGGGTTGCTTGAACAATGATAAAATGAGTCCTTGTGCCATATTCCGCAGGCTTTCTCTTAGGCATCTACCAGTTAGCCCCTTCCTTCCTGCCTGCAATTAGCACTTACAGTGTTGCAAATGGAGATGAGATTCACTCTCTGCTATCCTCCCTCTGAAATCCCTTGCACGTTCCCCACTGGGTGGAAACATGCGCTGTGGATCAGTAAATATTCTTTTAGTAGAATTACATTTTCAGCAATCCTAACCCCTGCCTCCTGTTTTCTTCTGACTATTAGACTCTGCTGCTCATTGTGGTACAGGAGCACATGAACACAAAAGCTGAGACAGAGCATTTGGTTGAGTGAAGCCCCAGATCTCCATGACTGTGTTCCATCCCCTGGAACGGCATATGCACAAACTGGGCCCAGTATGTTGCATACAGGGTAACTGGAGCTGTATAAGTGCCTGCAATTTTGGTGGAAGAGTGGGGTGAAGAAAAAAGTGGAAGTATATGACCACTGACCTTAATTAGAGGAGATAAAAATGTCGAAACATGATTCCTAAGAAAACTAAGGAAGGCCTCTATTGTTGAGTGTTTCCACATGGATGTGTTTCCACTGAGAAGAGGTCAAGTGCTTTCTATGCACTTTAAGTAAATAGGAGATTGTGAGTTCACAGTGTGCACTGGATTTGAGCAGCCTCTGTGTTCTGCAAGATCATAATTGAGTTTTATGTACTTAAGATTTGATATCCACAAGACTATTACTCAAGAGTTGCCAGGAAATACAGCATTGATTAAGAATTATAATGTTTGCTAGTAAAGCAATGCCTAATGTCATATATGACTAAGTCCACACTAGAATTGTCTCAGGCTCCTACTGTAAAACAGCAGCAATGATGGACTTTTCTAGGAATTTCTGTTGTTGGTGGCTTTCTATGATAAAGACATGCTTCCTTGCATCTTCATCATCATGTAACAAATGTGCATGGCCTGCAAAATTAAATCTGCTACATGAGAAATGGCTTATATGTCAGGAATAGAGAGCTCCGAAGAAGGCAGTTTATTTATATATTACTGTGAAGTATATCAACCTGAGTTTAAAAGGTTAGGCATAAAAATCTTCTGTTCATCTTTGCAGCTACCCAGACCGAAGGTTGAAAAGACTTAATGTGGTGGGTCCAAACCCAGATCCATTTCCCTACCAGGAAGTGGAGCAACAGTGAAATCAGAAATTACAGCCTTATTTCATATCTGCAGATTCAGTTCTAGTCTTGCTCCCAGCAATTACAATATTATCAGGTAGCAGCACGCATCTCAGATGCCCAGCATCTCTTCCATCGCTTGGAGAGACTATACCCTTATTAGAGGTTCCATTTACAGGCAGGGAAACTGAGTCAAAGAGCAATGATCTGAGTCCACAGAAATCAGTGGCAGATCATCCAGAGCCCCTAGCTACACCCAGCAGTCCTAATAACTCCTCCAGCTTTTACAAGCAGGAAGCAAGGGCAGGAGTGCTCTTAGGGGTATAAGTTGAAACAGATGAGCTGTTGGAAATCTTCCTGTCTGTTCAGTGGGCTTCACATGAGGATCTAAAATACCTGGGGCTCAAATTATTTAGAGTGCATTCCTGGGAGGAGGAAATAAGGCATGAAACTTGGGAAGCTCAGTCCCAAAGACTCCTCTTGGAAGCCAAGCTTTAAAGCTTTACGTGCACCTGAAGAAAAAAATATCTCTTTCCCTGTCTGTCTCTCCCTGTAAAAAGGAAAAGAAAGGGCAGATGATTTGTGAATGCTTTCTTGCTAGAACTGTGGATTTGAAATCTCTATCCTTGACTAAAGTGTGGAATGCAATTACACAAGTCATTAATTATTACTGATAAACCAAAGTAGTGATGGACCCAAATAAAAATCTCCTGCCACTACAATTGGATTCTGGAAAAGACAGACCTGGGAGCCTCCAGTCTATTTGCATTTTCCTTCTTTTGTTGTGAAATATGTGTTTGAATGGCTGGGTCTCCAAACCCTGCATGTACTCAGAGTACGTGATGTCTATAGGTATAGATCAAGAGAGATGAACTTTATCTACACAGACAGCAAAAGGCAGCTTACAGTTCCTTTAACATGTGACCAGTCCCAATTATGGCTTCTTCCACATGACATCAGTATGCAATGGAGGATCTTGCTTTTTTTTTCGCCAGAGGCAACGGAATACATTACCCAGCAGCGAGGCGTGGGGCAAGCGGATGCGTAACTCTTGGGGTGATTTGGATTCCACGCTCGCGCGGGGGTGTAAGCCAACCTTAGAAGTCATTTTCACTGATGCTGACACGTAAGGCATCCCTCAGAGACCTGTCTATCAAACTGCAACATGCTATGCAGAAAAATTAGATTACTCATGCTACAATAAAGAAGGAGAAGATGACAATGATGAAAAAAAAGGCTTCAAAATACAACAGCTATTTATTAAATGAATAAAAATCCTGACAACAGGAAAGTAGCCTAGGGACTTTTTATTTATTTATTTTACCTCTTGCAACCCATTTCAAGGAAAGCGAGTTGGAAAAACCCTATTAATTCAGACACTGCCTCTGGAAAAACCACCACATCATCATGATTGTCACATTACTGTACTTGTGAAATATCATCTTAAATACTCATTACGATTTTGCTGCTGGTCTTGCTGCACTCAGCACCAGGATTTCCTTTGGCTTTGGTAAGAGCAGGATCAGCCTCTCCCCCGCCTCCAAATTGCAAATGGATTGTTCACGTGTCAGCTCAGTAACTAGGCAAAGTTCACCGTGCTCAGTTCAAAGCATGCAAGATGAAGCTCAGGGCATTTCACTCTCAGTATTTGCTGAGTTCCTTGGGTCTACAGAAGTGTTAAAGTGGTTTAATACAAAATCCATAAGACAAACATTATGCAGGTATGTGTGAACCCCTGTCCAATAAAATCTACTTCTTCAGGAAAAAAATACAAAGTAGTAAAATGTACTTAGTAAAGAAAAGAAAAGGCTATGTGAAGCTTAGTAAAATCCTATAAATCAAAATGCTGAACAGCATCAGGAAGGGCAATTTAAAATAAATCTGCAGAAGAACACACACACAGACAGATACACACAGACATACATACAGTCCATAGCTGGAAATGGACCTGGACAAGTGCTGAGGTTCGAACATCTTGGATAGCATTGCAGGACTGGTTTTACAATATCAGATAACAGAAAGGTTTGGCTGAATGCTGACTTTTCTTTTCTAGTAATAACAAACCTATGCTGGGGCTTCCATGGTACTTTCTCCTTGAGTTGTTCCCCAGGAATGCTATTTATGTATGTTAATGGAGATTTTTAACTCCTCTTGTAGCTGTAGTACTTGCAGCTGCAAATTCTACTTTATGTATTGTTATAATTTTTTAAGGAGCCAGTTCTATATTGGCTTGACTTGAAAAGAAGCTTCAGCCATTTCCCTTGGGGTTTACTTTCCTGTCTTGAGCCTTTCTTCCAAATATTTCTTCCCAGAGATAAGCTTTGGTTCCCATCCAAGCCAACAGAGGAATATCATAAGCTCTTCTGCAGTTCTGCACCTTGCACAGCCTCAGAGGAGCTTGTGGCCTGCTGGCCAGAGCAAAGAACAGATGCAGGTCTGCCTATCCCTTCTTATTCTCCAAATGTGTGACACTGCTATGTGTGGTGGTGTCTACCAACCCGGCCGCACCCTTAAAGCCTACCTAGTAGTTTTTCGGTTTGCCTTCTTCATACAGGCATGTGATTTCAACATGACCACACATAGTGGAAGTACGCAGAATTACCGATCTCTTTAAAATTGTCAGGAGCAAATACGATCAGTTCTGGTTCTTGATCTCATTACTGTCTAAAAGATTTGGCTGGCATTTTTAAATGCCATGATTTACGTTCTTCACCTTAACATGGCCCTCAGTGGTGTAAACCCGGTAACTCTATTATTCTCCATGGCAACTCTAAAGAACCTGATTGGAGAATTTTCACAACACTGTGTCTATAAGAAAATATTAACATGGATTAAGACAAGTTGATAGATTTTAAGCCAGGCTATAGAGTGAGAACCACTGAGAATAAATCAAATAACTTTGCCTAACTACCGAAAGTATTTGTAAAGCCCTGTAAGGTTTCCATTTCCTAAAGCCACCTGCCATCTCAAATGCCCCTAATCAGCCACAGATGCTGGATACCAACCTGCTAACCCTATGGCTTTGAGAGAAAATATTGCACTTTGTAAACTCATTCTTGGGTATTTCCTTAATTTTCTTAAACTGAACTTTCATCCCTTATTTTCCACTTAAGTGTAATGAGTTAAATCAATTCTGACATTTTGCCCTGCTTACCCTTACAGCTCTGTTTAGCTGCTTTTGTACCTAAGAGTTTGAAGACTTCATGGTTGTGGGTTTTTTAGTCATTAGGGTATTTATTTCACTCCACATCTCATGATCACCCTCCTGGTGTTGAGGAATCCTACTAAATACAGAGTTTAGACTATCTCTTTAAGCCATGGCTAAAGGAAAAATGTATGTTTTTTTCTGTTTTTAACTGATGTTTATCTCCATGAGGAAGATGTACCAAACACTGGCCTTTTCTGAAGTGCTGTGGAAACATTTTTAAGCCCCCAAAATAATGAAGAACAACAACAAAAAAAAAGTGTCTGCTCCTTAAGAAATAAAAAGCATTTCAGAGGCCTCACCCAGCAACCCACTGGAATCAAAATAAAGAATTTCATAGATTAGGGAAGGTACCAGAACAGGCCCTGGTGGTGCCAAAGACCGTGAGATGCATTTAGGCTATATCAGTACTGAAGCAGAACAGTGGATTTGGCTTGGCTCTGGAAGGAGCCATTATTTGACTTTAGCTTGTGAAGACAGACTGGGAGTGGGAGTTGTAATGAAGGTAGGAAGCAGACTGGATTTTATTAGTCTTCCATCATCTTTAAGAGATCCCTAACCAGATCAGGTTTCAGCTTCTCCCTCCGCTCTTGTGTCAACCTTTGGTTCTGTTTTTGCTGGAGGATAAGTTTCATTATATTAATAAGCAGCACAAGTGGTTCCAATTGTGGAAGAACCACTCTGAGCTGTCAGAAATGATCAGAGGAGAAGTTTCAGCCTTTCCATGATCACAGCCTCTTCTTCTGGTGCCTCAACTCCACACTTCCCTGGTGCACTTCACATTTTTTAGCAGCCACGACAATAATAAAAGGTACGTTTACATTTCAGCAAGGATAGGCTATTTTAAGTAACTTTATTCTCTGATCATGGTAGTACATCAATACTCGGAAACCAGACGCTAATGGGAATAATTGGGCTAACATCCAGTCTCCTGGCTGGGAGACTAGATCTAAGCATACACTTAAATGAAACTATACAACTTCCGTCTCCTACTGCAGTCAAATTTCAAACACAAACATCTTTAATTATGCCACTAAACCAGTAAGTTTGCATTTCTTATTGATATTAAAGAGGTGGTGAGAAAAACTCATTTCACTCCAAAAGCTGAGTCTGTTGGCTCCCTATCTTAAAGTGATCTGTTAGTGTGTACCAGCTGTAACACAGATTTGTCTCCTTCACAGCATCCACCCAAAGAAAAGCATTTTAGTAGACAAAGTAATTTAAAAATCCCTATAAGGGTGGAGATATTACCAGATTAATTTGGCAGATAGGAAAATGAAGCACAGAATTTTTTTAACTCATCTGAGCTCAACAAACCAACCAGTAGAGAAGAGATGGCCTGACTCACAATCCTGGGCTCTAACCACTAACAGAAGGACAGGCAACCATGGGATAGGCAATCCCTGAGATGTGCCTGCTGAAGCTGCTGGAGCTTTGCGTAGGAGCATATCTCCACCAGCATCCATCCTCCAGGCTGCAGGACTTGGCTTTAGGTTCACAGAGTTACCACAAAATGACTGAGGATGGCACTTCTCCCTGACAGGTTACCCCACCGCCCTGGGAGCAACTGAGTGAAGTCTGGTTTTCAAATTAGACTCACCCAGCACTAGACAACGAAATGTCATCTGTAAGATGGTATGAAAAAAAAAGAGGGGAGATATGTAAAAGGAAATCTTTGTAGCCAGGACTACCTGACTCTCCCACAGTAGGAGACACAGGAATACCGTTTCATGTCATGGAGATGTAGTTAAAATGCAGACTGCATATCCTTGTTCTCAGAATTTGAGAGGTGTGGTTTATGCATGTGGACAAGCCATCGTTCCTCCCTTTGATCTATCACTTGATGTAGAGGAAGGCTTTTATGTGTTAGTCCCATATAATGGATAATTTAGTCTGAAACCATTATGAAAAGTATTGCACTTTGGGTACATATGCTTCAATTATTCTTGAAAGTATGGAAATATTTTATGACATTCACATGTATCTCAAGAAAAAAAAAAAAAAATCAAAACAAACCCAGAAATTTTGTTTACCATCAAAACAAATTTGTTCTCCTGAGGCAAAGTACATGTATTTTAAAGAATTCTATCATTTTATGACATTTTTTTTAAGGCAGAATGTAAACACTATAATCTGAATGTTTAATAGGAAAAATGTCATAGTCATCATTCATTAAAATTACTGGCAGCGCATATTGCTCTTTAGCTGTACGTGTTTATTCCCTTTATGAATAAACCTACTTAACACAAAGAGTAATAAACAGACTTAAATTCTCCTTGCTCAAGTGCACTTAGAGCTGAACTTTCAATTCCCTCCCATCACCCTTTTACAAACAGAGTTGGCCAGAGGAAAGTCTGACAGAGTTACTCATAAAACCATGAGCTGCTGATACAACACAAGACACTGATAGCAAGGAGGGGTGGAGTATCCCTGTCTCCCAAAGGAAAAGTTTGCACTGGGAGGGCCCTGTAGGAAGGGCTTTTTGCAGGAGGAGAGTCTCCTTGTTTTCTTCCCCAAACATGCTCCCAGGGACAAATCTTGGAGGTGGTAACAGCTGGACACCAGTCAGTGGTGAATGCTGACAGCAGTGTAACCAATGGCCTTCTGCAGGTCACTGCATCTTTGTGCCTCAGTTTCCCTATTTCCGTTCTCATACAAGATACCAGTTTTTTCAATCAGGAAAATTATGTCAGTATTTAACTAAGTATCTTCTTCCACTGAATAAAAGGATGGCTGTGGCCTCACATAGTTAAAAGAAAGGCTCACCTCCATTTCACATATTAGAGAAAGCATTTGGGTGGGAGACATTGCCCAGTAAGACCTCTGAACTGATCCTCTAAAGGAAGGGCTGTTGGCATTGTTAATTCAAATAGTTTAACTAGAGGAAGAAAATGTTTAGCTTGGAGGCATTTTGAGCTTCACAGACAGCAGGGGGCTCTATAAAGAGATGTCCTGCTGGTCATTTCATCCCTGCTCTTATGACTGGTCCATCCACCCTCCACGGCTGCTGTATTGCAGGAGGTGGGACCCAGTATCCCTATGATAGCGGTCTCCCTGAGCAATACGACTGGAAATCACGTCCACAGATCCTGGCTTCCAAAACCCGATCCCCTGAAGGAGAAGAGCTGAATGGACCTTTCTGCACCAGTCACCCCCATCTTCCTTAGAGCCAAAACCACATGCAAAGCAGTTGGTTGTGCAGCAGGGTTCAGTGCAAGCTATTAGCCCCCAGTGTTTCCCGAGGCCTGACTTTATTCAGCGCACTGCACAAGCCCTTTCGCACGCAACATCTGAACTGAGCCTCAGCAGCAGTGCCCAGGCTCTGATTGCTGACCCAGCCTTTACTGCAAGCCATCTGCTGAACTTACCCAAGATGAAAGGCGTCAAATGACAGGATAGAGAGCTGGCAGCAGAGGTTTATTCTGCAGACATCTTGCTGGTTGTTTTAAGGTCTTCTGCCTCTAAGTGGCACCATGCTGAGTGATTGAACACTTGCTAGAATCTGTTCTACCTTTTATTCTAATGATTTCTTACAGAGCTCCCACTTTCCAAACTCTGAACTTTCAAGACTACTGCCTGGATGTCAGAGCCCTTTGGTCAGAAACAACAGAGCTTTCTGGAGTGATGGTCCCCAGTACTACAAAATCTCTTTGGAAAGCCACAGCTCTTAAACCATCACTGGGAAAGACTGAACTTTAGTTTTTAGAGAAGGCTGTCACATCCCTGGGATTTGTAATGAGAGGTATTCAAACTACAGCCAGGTAGAGCTTTCGCTGGTGCAAACTGCCACAGGGTTACGCTGAATCGTACCTGTGCATAACCTCAGTTGTACACACGCACACACACGCACGTGTGCGCACTTTGTCTAGGACTCCTGAAACTGTTAAGTAAACTGTACTCCTCAAACAAGCCATTCAGCACAATAAATATTGTATTTTTTAGACCAGAAGGAAGTAATCTCCTCTCAGTTCCATAACGGGCTCATAAGGTTACAATATTCAGATATTCAACCATCTACCATGAAATCTGCCTTTGCTTTACTGCTTTATGATCCTCACACATTTTACAGAGTTTGAGGCTATTCGGTTTACTTAAAAATGCAGTTAGGTTTTCCTGTCCCTACTAATAAAACAAAGTCCACAGCCCAAACTCCTACAGCTCACAACAACAACAAACAAACCAGGCACACCAGGAAAATTATTGACTCTTTCAGAAGACTAGAAAAATGTACACCAAGAGGAAAGTTTTTCTATATTTGAGAGAAAGTTGTCAGGATAGCAATGTAGTACAGTGAGCAGTGAAGACTGGGAGATTTATGTGCCAGTTCTGTGTATGATTTACTTAGATGAATTGCTCTATGTCAATATGTAAAAATTCAATAAATATAACTCCCTATACAAAGGGTTGCTCCAATCCCACTGTTACAGTGGACAGTTTTGGCAGAAAGTCAGGATATGCATTAAAAACACACTTTTTGAGAAGTCTAATAAATAAAGCTCTGAAATATAGTTTCCTACTGAGAAAGGCATTTTAAATCATTTTGGTAAAGAACTTAAATGAGGCCTTAAAAGGAAGGGGAAGCTAGGTTCCTGTAACTAATTATTTATGGATATTTTGAATATAAGTGTCCAAGTAAGCTGGCCTCCATCCCCCATTCTCTCCCACAATAAATGGGAATGAAACAGCCACTCCTCTTCCCCGCTCCAACCAAACTAAAAGTCTGAAGTGTTAGAAAGGGGAGGAGAAAAACAGAATTAAAAGGGTGGACAGGGACCTGAATAAGGAACTTCAGAAGTCCTGAAAAAAACTTGCACGTTTTCTACCAAAATAAATGATATGAACAGGGGACAGGACTTCAGTTCTCCACCACATTACTCAAGAGAAGTGGGCTGTTAACTCATTCTAGTCTCCTGAAAAAGGAATATACTGTTGTTAAACACCAGTGGGAATGTTTTCAGAAGTGAGTAAACATATGAATAAACCTGGTCTTTCTGAAAGTCAAAGCAATTTAGAGACTGCACAGAAGCTGAAATTGCTGGGGACTTGGGCTTCTGAGTCACTTAGGTGCTTCTGAATATGTTATCCTGAAACATAGGTATTTTGTAGGTAGGTGACATTTTGCATGTGCGCAGTCACGCATGGGCCCTGCCTTAGAGGATTTACCTTTTGGGGATCTGCTACTATTCACAGCCAACCAAGGAAGAAGTGGTGATGCAGGAGGGTCTGCGGCTCCTCAGAAGTAATCAGCACTTCCCTGTACTGGATCTCACACCAAGCACAGCAACTCCGGTCCAGTTCATAAGGCAGAAGGCTCTGCATGGAAAGGCTGAGGAATGAGCGTCTAATGCTCAAAAGCACAGTGCGTGTGCTGGAGAGATTTCTGCTACCGTGGTTGCACTTATCAGGCTTCCCACCGAGGTTACTGAGTTATTAATATGTGATGTACAAGAATTTCTCTTCTTGTTCTCAGCAGATTGCTTCACCTTATATTCCCTTCTGCTGCCAAGCAAGTTTGTCTCTCAAGAATCTGCACAAGGAGCTGCTCATTCTCCTCTGCTCCATCAGGACTGCTTCCCTCTGGGCTGAAGTCCAACTTTCCCTCTAAATCTGACCTTGAGACCTTCTTTTTCATTGCAGGGCTCAGTGAGGTATAGAAGAACTAGGGCCACCACTGCACTGGTAGATCAGGAGATAGCTAACAGGTGGCACTTCAGTAAAGAAAGAAAATATAGGTCTTGGAAAATGAAGAGAGAGGCACTGAAGAGCGAGAGTTTAAAAGAGTGTGTTCGCCCCTACATTTGACCTGCTGTGGGGTTGTAACACCATAGGACACAAGAGCATACCTTTCAGTGACTACGGCCAGTCACATGCTGAAGTCCTTTAGCGTCCCTCCAGACCCGGTTCCACGCCAGATGAGACTGTCCAGACTTCCAGACCTCTCCAAAGTCTTGCAGTCCTGATGTACATCACTGGAGCTTGCAGACTCATCCTCCTAGGTCAGAAATGGCAGAAGAGCTCAACCACAAAACACTAGTGCCCAGTTTTTGTCTCTGAAGCTGACACAGCACAGAAATATGCAGCTACGTTTTTCAAAAGAGCCCAACAGCTTGAGGGCTTTGCTGAACATCTGTGTGTAAACACAACAGAGGGAACTGCAGGATACAGCTCTGAAAATCTGGCCCAGACTGGGAATACTCAAAGAACTGGCCATGAGCTCCTCTGAAAAGGTTGTTCTATATAACCATATGAGAAAGGCTGATTGCACAGAAGGAAAAAGTGCTAGCTGCAATTACAGACAACAGGATTTTGCCCCCAGTTCTGAAGTAGGTTTCAGATTTCTCCCAGATCACCAAAAATAAAAGCTCCTGGACAGTCCAGAAGCCCCCCAAAAAGAGGTGTGTGTGGGGGGAAGTAGAAATTTGAATTTAAATTGAAACTTAAGCATTCAAAAAAATTACAAAAACATTTGTTGCTGTCATGAAAACTTAAACTGAGGCTTCAGACGTTTTAAACTTAATAACCAAAAACATCAGCCATAATGATTTCTCCATCCAATTCAGCATTAATATTCAGATGAATGCCAGGGGTTGTCACTTCCCATATTAGGGCAATCCACATTTGTTTGCATGCAGAACACCTGTGGATGTTGTTCTTCTGATGAGCAAACTGTAATTTTTAAGCTGAAATGAAAGAAAAGGAAGAGGTGGAATAAGGCAGCTGAGTATCTTTTGAAAAAATATCAAAATTAATTTTCTCTTAAATGCCTGGAAAAGGATCTGATTATTCAGGGATTCTTTCCTCTTCATTTCAATATCATTATATCGTCAGTGTTGGGTTATCTAATTACTTGGCTAGAGATAGAAACTTCATTTTCATGTATTAAGGTGTAAGAGGACTAGCTTGTCTGGCTCAGTAGCTAGTACTTAAAGAACAGCTGTAAAAAGCAGAGTCAGGAAAACTGCAGCACAAGAGGAAATCCTCAGTAGAATTCAAGTGCTTTATGTCTGTCATAAACACACTTCCAGATCAAATTAAAGGAATTTCTTTTAACTCTATTCATAGTCTCCAAATATTCTGCTCAACAAGCTGCCTGAGATCTCAGTCAGTCTAAGAAATGAATCATATTCCTCTTGTCATTTGGCTGTTCTCTGCTGACTGCTAATTCATGGTATATTGATTTTAAGACTCTGTTAACACATTCCATTTTCATGTTAAGCCAGGAAAGCTTTTTCTTGCTAAAAAATCATGTCCCATCCTCATTCCTCATAATATTCAGGTTTGTTCCTCCTCTGTTATTTAGAATCATTGATCAACACAATTTAATCAGCGTTAAATAATTTAGTGAACATTTCCAAGCTATTGTACCACCTACATTTTCTTCTACCAGTATTTAACACCACAACATGAATTCTGTGTATTAGACTTATGTGTTTGCCTATTGATGCAAAGTTTTAAAAGACCAAATAAATTCTGTGGCAACACATTGCGTTCCAATACCACTGTATTATAGTGATTTTGTAAATCAACTGTTCACAGGAATACCTTGTTATCTAGAAGGAAGAATTTAAAACAAAGATCATTAGAATGACATGAATAGTGTTCATCACTGATTTAAAACAGGTCAAGACTTTTAAAAACTCCTGTGAAAAATCTATGCTATTACAGCTGGTGATTAAAATTTATAATGAATTAGATAATAAATATTTTGTTTGCTTCCTTTAATATGTCATTAACGGTGAGATCTCTCACTGCTGTAGTACAAAACCACTGTTGGCAAAAATCTAAGTACAAAACACAAAGGCTTCATGTTTCAGATACTTATAAAACTTAATTCCCCTGAATTACACTACTAATTTAGGTCTCCTTGTATGCCTATACATTGGACATAAATACTTTAGGCATGTAGCGAGACTTCAACTTTGCTTCTATTTAAATGTTTTTAAAAGACATAAGATCTTTGTCACTTCAAAATAAAACAGGTTCACTTAAACAGAAGTTGTTCAAATATTCTGTAGAATCACAGCTCCTTGAGAACTCCTTTATTCATGCAAAAAAATTCAAAACCAGGAACTAAAATTATTTACTTTTATAAAAATGGAAAATGGAAATGCATTTTTCCACTCTATCCAAACTTTAATGAACTAGTCTGCAAAAAGTATTTCAATGGTCTTTTTGACTTGCAGGCATTTGGTGTATCAGGTGCTGGTTTAAAATGCAGAGCAGGGAGCTTAACAGTTTTGTTTCAGAATTACACTTTTCTCAGAGGAAGTGCACTTACAAACTTATCTTTAAAGCATAGATGAATATTTTAAATATGAAGCTTCTTAGGAGCAAAAAATAAGAGTAGGAGTTGAAACTGTATGGATCTACGAATTCCTGAAACAAGCACAAAACTATTTAAGACTAAAAGAACATCAAGAAAGGATAAAGTCACTAGCGCACAAATGAAAGTGTATCTTAAACTTAAACGTATAATTAAACAGTTTGTGTATATATATTAAGAACATTCACATTTTAGAAACTAATCATAAGTTAAATATATATACACTTAAGACCACTTACTGGTGGGGAAGAAACAACATAAAAATGTAGAAGTATATAGCCTGTTATATGTAGTACAAGATATAAGAAAGGCAAATTTGAGTCCAGGAACGATAAAATGTCAGGTATGTCTGGGACCTAAACAAAGACGCACCAGACCGCCACCCCCCTGAATTACATGTTTGGGGGGATTCTTTTTCATATCACAGAAACTTACACACCAGGTGCAAAATCTATTTGAATGGATACATGAACTATATAAAAGAAAAAAAATAACATTCCCAATCTACCGCTAATATGTAAAATCAAGTGATACCCAATATGAAAATTGAGGAAGCTGAGAAAAATAAACTGACATACAGCCTTATATACTTATATAAGTAACACATAAAGCATAATAACTCCAATTTCGTTTTTACCCAGTAATGTAAACGGTAACATAAACCTACTATTAAGAGTAGTTTACTCAATAATTTTGGCTGAGAAATACGCTGATGGGTAACTCACCCTTACCATTAAGTTGTAGTTTATTAAACATTTCGGATCTGAGACATGAATAGAGTGGAGGATTAAATTAGAGGATCACTTCACAGCTAAGACTAACACTTCAGTCAATGCAAGATTTTGTCCATTCAACACACCTTACAAAGAACAGACCAAATTCTGCTTTCAATTACTGAGGTGCAACTTTGACTGAAGTCAACAGATGTTGCACCTTGGTAACTGTTAGCAGGACTGCATACCGAATAAAAGGCTGGGAGAAAAACTCTCATGAAAACATTCTTGATGAAAAACTGTTTCCAGAAAAAAAACAACCTTATTTTCATCAAATACTTTTCTGCTGAAAATGTGAAACATTTAAGTTTGGGGTTTCTTTTGTTAATGACAGAACAGATTTTATTTTTGAGGAGATAATCATTTGACATGTCGCTAGAACAAAGCTATCTATGGATTGAAAAGACAAAACCATACTGAGAGTGCCAAGAAACAAAGATAGGAAGTGAAATGAAGATGGAAATCTGGCATCGCTCAGAAAGCTTATTACAGATTCTTGGTTTAGCATTTTAAATCCTTGGGTGGAGGGGTCAGATCTAGATAGGTACGAAGCCTCCACCATGATGATATGCAAGTAGTTTATTAACAGGAATGAACTGAAGCGTGGTCTAAGCATTCACTGATGGTGGGTTTGTTACACGGTCACCAACAAAACAGTGGCTGGCAGAAACAAACCACAGTATTATTTCAGTTCTCATGCACTGGACAAAACACAGGCTCCAAAATGGAAGGGAAATTAAGCCATTTCCCAAGGTGTAAATCCAAGCAGGGGTTTCAGGAAGCAGAATAAGTGAACTACGACAGGTGTCTGTCCCTGACCAAGGCTGTCTGTAAGTGTTTAGTGCATACCATAAATGTTGCCTTGTCTACATCAGAGAGCTGCTGGGAAAGAAGCAAGTATCATGAGAGAAAAACAGAGAAAAAGCAACTGCTTTGCTTCAACAGTAAAGAACCTCCTTGAAGGTCACCTGGGTGCTTTGGGCCATAAAGAGGAAACACAAGTGAGACTATAAATTTCTCTTTCACGGGAAGTCCAGAGAGTCCCATGAAATCAATAGGACTATTTTGAGGATGAAGAATCACTTGCATCAAATAAAAATTTCAGGATTCAGCCATAAAGGATGCAAAATATATTGTATCATGAAACGTGAGTCAGCACTGCAATGATACAGACATTACTCTTGTATATGCTAGACATCTCTGCTGTACAAACAAACCTAATCTTTCATTCTTGGGAAAGATTATTGAAAACAGAACTCCTGTGGAAGATAGCTGGGGCTGGACTTAGACGGCTCAGCTCCTTTCCACCTAAGAGACTTGGAAAGTTATTTGGGATAGCTGCTGTTTCTCTGTGGCCAGGCTCCCATGTGGTCTCACCACTTGATCAACGTGCGATGGTGTGATATGCTTTGGCCATTATAGATGCTGTGTGATGAGTCCAATTGCTCATTCTGGTAGACACGAAGAAGATGAGAGAGAGTCCTAGACTGAAAAGGACTCTTGGCGTGCCAGGAAATGGCATGTTAAGATATTTAATCACTAATGCTAGACAGTGAATCAAGAGTGTTACTCTGGAGGATTCCTTTATATTAATTGCATATGAAGATATTTGGAAGAAAGGAACGTTTTTGTTAACATCTATTCCTCTTATATCCAAAAGTGTCAGAGAACAGATCCCCCAGTTTTTTAGGCATTGTGAAATATGTATAAAAAGAGTCGCCATTGCACAGACCTTGCCTTCTATTTTAAGGCAGGCTACTGAAGCGAGTGTGGGTTAGACAGACTGTGAAAGAGGGGGAGGAAGGGAAGGAGAAAGGTTAAATAGCAGTAGGAAACATGGCTAGAAAGGACTATTTGCACAACTGATGGTTCTGAGCCGTTAGATTATGCTGACAGTGTATTAATCATATGTTACAGCCATATGCACACACACTGATAAATTTATATTTGTCTGCCTATAAATGAACATTAGATGTAAATATATGTAAATTATTGACTATTTTGCATCATGTTAATAGGATAAATATTTTAAATATTTTAAGTATGAAAAAAATCTTTTCATATTACACCATCAGAAGAAATTACAAAAATATGCATGTGGGAGATGAGCTTATGGCCTACACCAGCTCTGAAGATTAGGCTTGAAATCCCAGATTGTCCACAGACTCCTTCTGCAACTTAGCAAAAGCTTCCAAAAGCATTTCAATGAGTTAGGGAGATAAGCAATTTACTTGCTCTTGAAAGACTTTCCCTCAGCCACTTTTCTTTTAAATGTCTAAACCTGCTGTTGAGGTTCCTGTATGTATACCAAATTTAAAATCCTTGCTTGTGCGGTGTTTGTTTTAGATTCTGTCTCCCCATCACCAGAAGCACATCTCCCACTAACCCACCCATTCTATGGCCACATGTGAAAATCCCATCCACTGGACGAACCCCACCCCAGGCCAAAGCTTAAGCGGTGCACTGGGCTGTGGCTGTCACTGGGCACAGATGGGTACCTTTACACAGATATAATTAAGCATTAAGACTTGAGCTTATTCCTTGCTGCATCTTTGTTTTACTAAAGGAAGATCTTTGTCACAAAGCTTGTTGAAAAGGAGCAGTTTCCCCCCCAATACCTAGATTTTTTTTTAAGTAAGTGTATTTTGTAATTGCCTTGCTACGGGACTGTCTTCTAGATTTTTTAAATATTCTTGTCTCCTTTTTCCGCTAGTTTCCTTCCTTTTATTTTTTCCTTTTGCCATATGCTGCCCTGATGACACTGCCTCTGGGATGGGGTGTTTTGCCCAGTTTCTTGACAGTGCTGAAAAGTCCCTCTGCATCCACCTCTCCTGTACTGTTGCTCCAACTGCTGCACTGCTCGCTATGGATGAATTCCTGCAGTCTTTCGTCTAAGCATCTCACATATCCCTCATTGGAGGCTTGTGTGCTCAGCTTACATTCAGTCTCATCAGGATGTCTTTTTGATTTAAACCCTTGTCTTCTCCCCACTAGGCCTAATACCTCATCTGTTAGTCACTGCTGGTTTCTGCATTGTTTCTTTATCCCAGTCATATTGTGTGCTGTGTCTGGGCTGACATCTTCTCCCTCACACCGTGGCTCATTTGGTCCCTTTTTAGCCGTGGCATGCTGATAGCACCTCAAACCGGCTGTAAACTTCTACTTCTGAGCTGTCACTGATATGTTCAGGGAGGAACCTCTTGCACGAAGACAGCTTTGGCTTTGGGACTTGGTTTTTTGTTTGTTTGCTTTTGTCTACTTTTATGGGACATAATATGGGACTATCAAAAGTTAGGAGACAGGTAAAGGAAGAGGATTGATATTTATTAGGAATTTGATGGCATGTGGTCAGAAGTAAGTCAACTTTGTTCAGAGGAAAGACCACCCCTGTAACCGTCCTGTCACTGACAATGGATTCAGTCTCCACCACAAGATGAAATGTGCCCTTTCTCTTATTTCGCTCTTACTTCACCTCCTTCTCACATTTTACACAATATCCTTTCTTAATAGAGTCTTCTTCTGCTTCCCTAGTAGCCAATTAAAGTACAACTACAACAGGAGCAGAATTGGCTATGCATAACAGAGACGCACAAGAAACAGCTCGCGTATCTGTGCAAATACCGGCCTTGGTCCCGTGAAGATGTCTGCATTAAAGTCAATGAAAGATTTGAATGCATAAAGTTAAGTTCTTTGGCAGACTGAGACCTTGAAGCATACACAGACATCATGACTTTGTACAGACAGAAACTTGACACTTGCAATGTTTCACTTAGCTTTGACAAAATGTGATATTCAGGGGTTGCTTTAAAAATAAACACAAACAAATTCCCTATCAGTTTTATTACCCTTTCAAATGAGATTGGAATATAGCTTTCTTGTTTCCCCATGAAAAAATAGCTTAAATTAATGGAGAAATTCTGAAAGAAATGTGGTCTACTGTTACTGACACATTGAGCCTTTTGGACTAACAGACTGAATTATGTGAATAGATACAGAATGAAAGAAAGAATGAACTAAAAAAAAAAAAAAATCAAACCCAAGAAAGAAAATGTTCCAAGAGTGCTTCTTGAAGATTTTCAAGGGCATTTGAGTAGCATTTCCCTCGCTTAAAAATGCATGACAAAGGAAGAGTGGATCTTTACAACAGTAGCACATCCTCACATTTTCTAGGACAAGGTTACTGCTGGCTCGGGAAGAATGCTTTACCAACACACGGGTCACTATTTTTTACTAAGCCATTATCGATGCTCTTTGGAGACAGGGTACCAGGCCACCTTAGGCACAGCTGAGCTGTGGTCTTTCTCTGTCTATTCCCCTTTACTTCACATCCAAATAGTGCATTTTTTTTTCTATGTAGCTGTACATGTGTTATTTGGAAAGAGTGAACACAGGCTTTGAATCTAGTACTTCAATTGATATCTTTGCATGGTGGGATGCGCTACTCTCAGTTTATTTGGCAGCAACAATGCTGTGTCAAATCCTTCTCAAAATTTAGCAGAAATTTTCAAATCCTGAGTGCTGAGAAGAGCCAAGAAAATATAGCACAACAGTTCCCATGAGAGCATTCCCATTCTGTTTTTTATTTGCTTCCTATATCTACCGTATTGAACATAGTTAACAGTGGGAACACTTGAAAAAAGAGCTCTACACTATTCTGAGCAAAATGCAGGAAGGTATTGATGGTAAAGCAGTTGCCATTTCATATGTACTGTCACTTAAAAAAATGAGTCTCATTGTCTTGTTCACCTAATAATGAAAGAAAAAATATATAGTGGGAGAAATGGTGAATAACTGGAAAACAGAAAAAACAGTCTTCATGTACTTCAAGTCTAAAAGGCGTCTGTCCTGCACACAGATGCGTATGCATCAATTATATGTAAGTATGTTGAAATTTTAGTTCAAGATGTAAACTCATCTCCTTTGAGTACTATTGTACTCTAACCATGTATCCATGCTTGATTTTCTTCATAACTCTTCAAGGATGTTGTTAATGATACCAGTCTTAATACAAAAGGTTTAAGAACAACACAGACTAATGTAATTTCTGTGGTGAGAGAGGGAAGTGCTTTGCAACAGAAGAGAAAACCTTTTGCAACATGATCAGTGGATCTAGTCAGAATGAAAAAAAATACTGCTTGGGTTTCTGACTATCAAATACTTCCCTGAACAGTTTTGCTGTGAACATTTGTGACCATGAAAATATTTCAGCGATTCATTGTGAAAAGCAAATGAATCTCAGAAAGCTGCAACTATTCAGAGGCAATTAAATAACAGCAAGAGGATTCACAGACTGTTATTCAGCCAATCTAGCACTATGTTGAGAGAAGATACGTGACTTCACTGTAGTACAGTGCACTCTGCTTAAATAGCACTTGCTCCATCTTGGATGTGTTCAGCTTTTTCCGCAGCTTTTGTGTTTCTTGACTTTCTTGTTACTATGGTGAATGATTGTCACAGGAGTGTACAGAAGAGATGTTTAGGACACAAGAAGAGACAGCAGCCAAAAATGGTAATGGGACAGTGTGAGTTACAAGCAGGTTCTTCTGCTTTTTTGTGTGTGTGAGAAGGGTAAGTGAGAGCTGGCAGCTAATCTGTCACTATGTTCATGAGAGACAACTGCACATCTCTTGTCCCAATACTTCAGCTCGTGGCTCTTGCTTTACAGCTGGTGAAAGAGAGACCAGCTCACGAAACACAGGCAGCCTTGGACAGAGCTGCTGGCATCTATGCCTATGACAGCAAGGGAGTCTTGATGTCTTGGTATGCACACTCTCTGGTACCACGTCCACAACCCGCAGTGAAGGATTTGGAGGAATGGGTGGATCTCTGGATCGCTATTCTTTGTGATTCAGGGTATCCAGACAGGATAACTGAGCCCTGGATCTGTGTAAGTGCTGGCTACATGGAGTTAATAAAGTTGTGACCTACCCTTGTCCATCTTCATTCACCTGTACATACTGATCAATAATGCATATTGCTTTTTGGCTTCTCTTCCCATGTGAGAGGCAAAGCCAATAGAGCAGTGCACGTAGCATTACTACAGGCGCATTTATGTTTGCTGATGACCCAAAAGTAAGCAGGCTTGTCTGCCCTTTGTGCAACCTTACCCTTGGATAAGGCCCCCCTGTTCCTGCTGATGAGTTCCATTCCCAGATGAAGATTGTTTAAGTCTCGAAGTACTGAGTGTGTTCAAGATGGGAGCAAATTAGGAGACACGTCAAAAGAACAACTACAACAGGAACTCTTAAATGCCAGGTCTTAAATCATTCTGGCAAATTGTCAGTGTGCTTATATTTCTGCCTCACTCCCCCAACTTTGGTGATGGATGACCACTGATAGGAATAAGTTGGAACTCATGATTTGGCACCCGATCTCAGCATTAACTAAATCATCCCCCTGCTACCACAAGAAAAAACACTGGCTCTGATCTAGTCTAAAAACCTGAAGTAACCACATCAGAAAAACGAATACAGCAGTGATTTCTAGCGCAGAGGAAGATGTTGTTAAGATATAGCACAAAATGTCAAGAGACTACTTTTCCAACTGCAGACAGCCAGTAGTTCTTTCTGTCCTGCTAAGGTGCTTTAAAGCGTCCTCAAAAGCATATTTATGAGGATTTATTTTTGGCAAGTTCTGCATATTAAGGTATCCAAAATATTTGAATACCCTGGCTTCTCAAGGAGATATTAAACAGGAAGAGGATTTCTACTTTTCCTCTTTAAAGTGGCATTTATATTGCATTTTATAGATCAGTAAACTGACAGAGAGATTAGGTAACTTGCTAAAGACCACATGGCAGGCAGGTGGCAGAACAGGAACTATAGCTTGGAAATGCCTCTTGCTCTTCTGTCTGCTGAAGAGTCAGGCTACACTGACCCGTGTGAATGTAATGAGGAAGGGAGCAAGGGAGAGAGTGCACAAGAACTTCTCTCCTTTTATCACACCTTTGCATGCCCACAAGGGCCCTGACCCCTCCTACACTGAGCCCTCTGCAAGGGGGCAGGTTCAGGAAGGATTAGGGTGAAATGTGAACTCACTATTTATCACTCTGAGAGGTCAGACTGAGAGTCTGGACGTGAGGCAGAAGCATCTTGGATTTCTTCCAAGGCTGGAGTAGCTGCTGTGGTATGTGCTGCACATGATTTTCCAGGGCAAATTCTGATTCAGCTCTAAGTCGTATTAGAGGCTCTGCCTGAAATTTCCTTCGTTCTTACCCATTCAGCTGAGGGCACTCAGGGCATCCTGACCACTACACTATATCCCCTCATATGCTGCAATCCTTATACCTCAGTGCCTGCAACAAGGCAGCTTTGCAGCCAATGGAAATTGCATGGCTCTGCTGACACAGGTTTATAGCTGCTAAGGATCTGGGCTCATATTTTGACTGTCACACACAGCACAAGCAGCACTGCTCTTGCCTATTTTCATCATCACCAAGAAGATTTTGTTTAGGACTGTGCTTTACAAAGATCTTATTATAGAGAAATGAAAAGAAAACTCATCTAAAATCTGGTTACATTGAAAAATTCCAGCTGTCTTGCAATTCAATGCAGCTGTGCTATCTAGTATCTTTTTCTCTTCTTTTTGCATCTCTTTATAGAACATTAGCTTCTATAGAAAAGTGCATTTTTTTTTAAACATGGTGATTTTTTTTTTGCTTCCCTCTTCATTATTTGCTGGCTGTCATTTCCACCAATGGAACCTACAGACTCTGACAAGGAAAACGCAAAGATATTTTGAGACAGAGGAACAACAATGAGGAAAAAAATAGCATTCATGAAGAGTTTCTACTGGCAATCTCTTGTCCATGATTTTTTTTTTTCTTATCCAAACTGTAATATGATGATATTATGCAACTGCCTTCACATATTAGAATCGTTATGAGCAGTAGCTTTGTGATATCGTACAGCAGGTGCTAAGAACAGTTTTTGCTTTTCCCCCAAAGCGACTACAAAATTACTTACGATTTCATTATAGAACAATCAACACTTTGTTGGGAGAAGTTTGTATTATTTTGTGATTGTGTTAGTGAGGAAAAAAAAATCTATCTTTCTGGGGAGTTTGCAGTATTCTCAGGGTGAAAATTAAAGTGAATTCATTTGTAGCCAAATGCCTACCTCCTTAGCCAGGCAAAACTCTGATGGGACTGGGAGGACTCCAACCCTCACTCAGTGCTCACTTTTCTCTTGTACACTCAAGTCAGGGGGCTGTGCATCTCGCCTGAGTGCTGAATAGTGCAGAGCTGTGGGCACGATTTAGTCCTTCAGCCAAGATGGAAAGGATCACTGCAAGAGGAGGTCTCATTCAGCTCACCTTTAGGATAAAAAAGGAAACCAAAGTTTTAATAAAAGAAATTCAACCTACGTGGGGTGAGGCAAGTTCACAGCCAGGCAGATGTGAAATCTAGCCAAAGCCTTCTGAGAGTCACCAGCCACTTTCAGGCAATGTACATCTTTTATGTTCTCTCCGGAGAACCTCTGGGGCTTAAGAAAGCTTCACCTCTGGTCAGCTCAAGTTACTCTAGCAGGAATAATTCCAGATGATTCCTACTCCGAGAGGAAGACACAGTCACAGGCCAGGGTCTGCAGGTCTCCATGCAAGGAACACCAGCAAACTTATACACAGTTGAATTTTCTCTGCAGCATTCCCTGCCAGTCTCCAATGCCCATAGGGCAACTGGAGTACCAGCCCCAGAATGGCTTCATTCCAAAACATTAGAAACAGGGCAGAGATTTAGTTATAAACTTAAATTTTCAGTCATGGAATTGTAGAACAGTGGTGGGAATCTGCAAGACTCTGTTCCTCACCCTTTCATTTAAATGCTCCAAAGACTGCAATCCTTACCCCCGCAAAACCCCGTGCTGTTATCTTATCCATGATGAAATGCAATTAATATAGTAAAAGGTACTCTTTAAATAAAAAACCAAAATGTGTCAGTTTGGTCATATTTTCTATTCCCTGAAGATACTTTGCTTTTATTTTACAAACACTTAGTACCAAACATTCCCTTTAAAAACTGAAAATATTTTAGATATCTCTCTGTATATTAAGGACAGAGAGCAGAAGCACAGAAACAACCTATACAGAAAGAAATGTATCAGTATGGTGAGGCAGGGTAATCGAATAACTAAATTGGTGGAACACTTTCCCTTAAAGCAAATTCCTAAAGCACAAATCACAACATTCAAAGCTCCAGCAGCTCAGTGCAGTTTTTGTTACATCTGAAAACAGAGATACAGATCGATTATACTCAAGAGAAAATACCTTAACATCATTCCTTGCAAGAGTACAGCTTTGAGTAAGACATACCACTCTTTCAGCAGTGGTATTTTAAATAGCAATCAGCCGATCGGGGTTTCACTGCTGCAGGAAAACACTAGAATAATATTGTTTCTCAGCCTAGGTGTCACATTAAATCAGCAGCAAGGCCCTCGATAGCTGCTTTAACCACTAGTTTCCAGATGGAGATACTTCAGATGTCTCTCACTGCAGCTACTAAGCAAGAGCATGAAGTAAAGAAGCCAGGTGGTATGTGCTCACCAGGACAGGGGCTTCCAGTGGTTTTGGTGAAGCTGCTCTGGAACAAATTGGTTTGAGGACACCCTCCAGGTCTGAGGGACTACAAGAGGATTTTCTGCTGTTCCCAGGGTGCACAGGTGGGCACACTGGGACACCTACTCAGCACAACTTCAATCAACTGTCCAACTCGATCCTGGGCAACTGGATGCCCTGGAGTAAACCAACACCCAATGCATTGCTAGCCAAAATGAAAACCATATATAAAATAGTCTTGACTTCTAGTTGTTCCATCAGTCCAGTCCACTGCAAAACCAATATCATAGCAGCTACACTGATGGATTAGTCCAGTAGCAAATCAGTTGGTGTAATCAGTTAGCCATGATTACACTGAAATCAGTACAGTACTTTGTTCAGATCATCTTACACATGGAAGCTGACCAGGTGCCTGTGGGCACCCAGGCTCTGCCTCCTCTGGCCACGGATGGATATCCTCTGGCGGTGCCAGAGCAGCATCAATGCTGCAGGATCATGGATCCTCTTGTTTCCAGCGAATCTCATTCTTTGTAGCATAAATAGTGAGTTTTTTAAACTATTTGTTTTTCACGTTAAGGGATGGAGATCACATATATCAGGGACTTTTTCCAAAGGCATGTAGTGATAGGACAAAGGGGAATAGTTTTAAATTAGAGGGGAAAAGATTTAGACATTAGGAAGAAATTCTTCACAATGAGGTTGGTGAGGCTCTGGCACAGGTTGCCCAGGGAAGTTTGGGATGCTCCATCTCTGGAGGTGTTCAAGGCCAGGTTGGATGGGGCTCGGAGCAGCCTGAGCCAGTGAGAGGTGTCTCTGCCCATGGTGGGGGGTTGGAACTGGATGAGCTTTAAAATCCCCTCCAACCCAAACCATTCTGGGCCCCTCACCACAAGAATGAGATTGAGGCTCTGGAGCGTGTCCGGAGAAGAGCAACGAAGCTGGTGAGGGGCTGGAGAACAAGTCTTATGAGGAGCAGCTGAGGGAACTGGGGTTGTTTAGCCTGGAGAAGAGGAAGCTGAGGGGAGACATTAGTGCTCTCTACAACTACCTGAAAGGAGGTTGTAGAGAGGAGGTGCTGGGCTCTGCTCCCAAGTGGCAGGAGATAGGACAAGGGGGAATGGCCTGAAGCTGCGCCAGGGGAGGGTCAGACTGGATATCAGGAAAAAAAAAATTCACAGAAAGGATCATCGTGGACTGGCAGAGGCTGCGCTGGGAGGTGGGGGAGTCCCCATCGCTGGAGGTATTTAAAAGACAGGTGGATGAGGTGCTCAGGGACATGGTTTAGTGGCAGATAGGAATGGTTGGACTCGATGATCCAAGAGGCCTTTTCCAACCTGGTGATTCTATGAGTCTAGAGAAAAAAAAAAACCCAACCAAAAACACCAGAGATTTTTAAACCATTTGATCCATGCGCTCAGGGATATAAACAGGCGATGCAGAACCAGTTGCTGACCAGACACACTCTTCCGACGCGAAGCCTAACGAAGCGCCCCCAGCTGAGCCCCCCCCCGCCCAAGCCGAGCTCCCTCCTCAGCCGAGCCCCCCCCCCCCAGCCGAGCCCCCCCCCCCGCCCCGCCCCGCGGCAGCCCCCCTCGCGGCCGGTAGATGGCGCTGTCGCACCGCCGAGGCGCCCGCTGCGCGCTCCCAACGCGCCCCAGCGCGCAGGGCTCGGGGTCACCTGCAGCATCCGGGGGGTGAGTGCCTCCCCCGGTCACTTTCTTAGTGATGCAATCAAAGCCTATTTCTGTAGGTTTGGGGTTTGGGTGGTTTTTTTTCCTTTTTTTTTTTTTCTTTTTTTTTTTTTTACGGGGTTTGTATCATGATTTAAAAAAAAAATTAAAAAAAGCAACCAACATGAAAGATTGTGCTGCTGCAAACCCCCAGCAACTCCGGGGAATTCCTGCCTAGAAATGAATATGGATGCAAATCTATATTACCCCAGGCACCGGCTGAGAGCAGGATGTTTATGAAATATTCCTGAAATGTAGTTTATTTATGAATCAAGTTATCCACTTAGGTGAGATACTTAAAACATTCATGCGTTTAGTGGGCAGTTATTATAATTATTTGCAGTTGTTAAGCTCCGGGTGCTCCGTGCGGTACAAGCCACTCGCACGAGCCGTCGGTCCCTCCTGCTAAGAAGGTGCCACGGAGGGGCCTGGTCTGAACGCTGGGAAGTTTTTCCTGAATCGGGCAGTAGCTGATGCCAAGACGCCTAAGGAAACCAAGGAGGGAATAAAAGCTTTAAGGACTCTTTTTGTTGTTGTTATTTTTCCATTGGGTTTGTTTGTTTGCTATATTTCCTCTGAATACCCGCTGGATCAAAGTTCATTTCAAGGAATTTTGATCATGAAATCATCGGATCAGAAGCTGCTTCTTTCCTCCCTTCTTACGCATCTGCAGCAGGGGCTTTTTCCTTCTCCCTTTGCGCACTGGGCAGAAGAGATCACCTCCCCAGCCCCAACGAAACCCAGTCTCATACCATTAAAAGGAGGATAAATTGGACCACTCGCGAAGGACTAGCCGAGCTTCAAAAGAATATTCTTAGCAACCCCCCGAGCCTAACAAATTGTAAAATGAGGAAAATTCCTTAGCAGTTTCCAAGCTGTATTCCAGTACACGGAGCCGTATCTCTGTGTGCTAGCGCTGCACCGTATGCAAATATATAGCGCTCTGTATTTTTGTACGTACATGCGTTTCAGTAAGGGCACAGGAAAGCACCATCCCTGTCTCCTACAGAAAGCTATAACTATGGTAACAGGATGTCATCTGTTGCAAACTGCTGGGGTTGCATAGCTTTTATTTGTTTTTTAGTGGTGACTTTGTGTCCACTTTCCCACACATATGTTAACATTTTGCATCTGTGGCAAACCTGCATCCACTGAACCTGGGTTTAGAGTAGGAGAAGACTTCATGGCTAGTAATCTATGCGGTGCATGTCCTCGCTGAGCAGAAAGCTGTGTCATGCGAGACACGGAACCAAGCAAGCCGCAACTTTAGGGCAGAGGGTAGCAATCCTTTTCATGAAGACGAATCTCTGTAACTCATCAAAAGAGAGGCAGACATTGCCCGTACAGAGTTTAAAATCACAGCAAGAACTTGTTACCCTTTTGCAACCTCTCTGGACGGAATCTGTTTCTCCATTTGGTGAAGAGGGAATCACTCGAGGTACACGCACAACCCCTTCCCTTTTAACTGCCTCGCCATCCCTGAGGAGGGATGAAATTCTGTGCTTCAGAGCAGGGTTGTTCTTTGTTTGCTGATTTGTCCCCCATTCTGTTTTAAGCAGGTATTTCAAATAGAAACCACCGAATACAAATATCAGCGTCACAGAAAAAACACTGTTAAACTCTCCAATGTAAAATCTGGAGTGCCTATACTATGTGTATTTCACATAGAACACAATTTATTTTTATATGTCATTTCCTTTCACAAAATCATCCCCAAATCACCTCTTCCTGCCTGTTAAAATTACGTTCTTTTTAATGTAACAGGAGTGGAAAATAATACACATAGCAGCTGAGTCTTTGTTATTATGCGCTAGTCCTCATCAAGTGTTTAAACTCTTTTCTCAAGTAATCTTGAATTTTGCAGGTATCAAACAGTTTCAGCTGTGTCAGAGCAGCAGCACAGGGACAGGCGAGTCAGGGCTACCTCTCTACCAGTAATGCGCTCCGTCAGTGCAGCCCGGAATTAGGGTCCTAGCCAAGTTACAGAGCTTTTCTCTTCCATATATATATTTTTTTCATGAATATTGATTAAGAAAATTACTTGTTAATGGGGCTAGGGGAGTTGTAAGAGAGAGAAATGAGGTTTGAGGAGGTATAGTGGAAAAGATATTTCACAGCAAGTAGCTCAGCTAAAGCTGACCAACATGTATCAAAAAAACAGAACCCTCAAAATTAAAAGGCAAATATTCTGTCCTTACCTCACCTCTTTACTGTAAGGTATTACAGCCCATTTCACACTGTTTAGAGAGTCATGCTCTTTGAAGGCTGTTCTACTGTGTAAATATGAATGCAGAGCAGAAGAGACGCCATCCTTGCTAAAATCCCTAAACTTTAGGGAAATTTAAAGACAGACCCTTCAGCAGCATTTTAAGCCCTTTAAATATAAAATTTGCTCTTTCTCTCTTGAATGAAAACTGAAAAGCCCCCCCAAACCCTTCCCTGGTTATTTTCAAGAAGTTCAACGGGCAGAGAAACATCAATGCCGATAGGATAGGCTTATTTTTAAAAAATATAATTTGTAAACCTATATCACAAACTTCTGAAATTAGGAGCCGGTCCAGTTCCAATCTATGAATTCATTGTCCCTTTGAGTTCAGGGAGGTAAAACTGAAGTCAAATTAAAGGCTTCTTGAAAAATACCTTTTATTTGGTACCTATTTGAGAGGAAAGTGTCACAGTAGTTCTGCGCCCAAATATACGTGAAAGATTGTTTTAAATGGGGCTTTTTAATGATACAAATTCATCTCCTGTGAAGTTAGTTTATTACATAAATAATATCTCAAGAGCTGATTTTACATGTGAAAACTGTCACAGCACAGCATGCTCAGGGAAGCTGGGAGCATATGTGCTAAACCTGTGTACCGACATGCTTGCATTTTTTTAGGCCTCCTTAGCAAAAATAGCTCATATTTACTGTGAAGTAACTCGCCTGCCTTTAATGGTCATTTCCCCAAGCATCTGCTGAAAAGCTTTTGTCCACGTGCTGCACCTGCTAAAATCAGATTAAAGAACAACCAAAGCTGTTTTCTAAAGGGTCCATGTCTGGAGGGTAGGGAATTAAAAAAGCAACCACAACCGGGAAGACTTTTTAAGAAGTACCTTGTGGTTTTAAAATGGGAAACCAAAAAGGTAATTCTCATTTTTTTTAATGAAACAAGTAACTAAAATAAGACCAAGATAAAAGCCAGCAATAAAAAAATCAAGCTAAAAGCTCTCCTTTGGTTAAGGTTTAATTAAAAATATAAGGAAGTTTGTAATCAAATTAAAACTCTTTCTATACCTAGCAATCCTCCAATGGCAGTAGAGTATTCCACAAAGAATAAATCTTTGCATTCTACTAATTTTCCAGGGTAGAAATGCATTGCCTGAATTCACAGGCTAGATGTGTTAAGGATGTTACTGAGTAAATGCTGAATTATAATATTAAACAGTTTACTGGTTATTAATGCGGTCCTTGAATATTAGGGAAAAAATGCTCAGCTCAGTATTAGTTTGACTGAAGTGTAGAAATGATGAGAAATAAGACCCTGATGGAGAGAATGTTTGTTGCGATAATTACTAACAAAGCCAGCTGTGATGTACCTAAAAAGGGCAGATCAGGTATCATTCCTGCTTTAAATATTACATCTGCTTTCAATATTTGTGGTCATTTCAGATCTCTGTGCAAAGTTATTTAATGCAGCCGTTTGTTGTTTAGCACCAATGTATTCTGTGATACCAGAGTTCTGCCAGTTCAAAGGAGATGGCCCTATGGAGCATCTTTTTCATGTCATGGCTTTCACTAGAGGCTTTTGTTTAAAGCATGCTTCCAGCACACTGTCTTGTCTCTCCCACTCTCTCTCCTGCTCACGTGTATGAAATAGCAAAGTAATTTGCAATATAAATTACAAAATCAACTATTGAGGTTACAAATTGAATATGCATGAAAATATCACATAATATTACTACCTTCCTCAGACTAATAGAGGTAAATATGTCTGAAATTTATGTTGGTAGAAGAGTGGATATTTATATACTGTAGATATTAATTACAGTTGGGCTAATTTAAAGTTTCTGTTATTAATTCTTTTATAGTTTCACTGCCATCGGGATTAACTGCAGCCACCTACAAGCACAACCATGTGGTAATATGTTTAATTACATTGAGGAGACGTTCTTCTTACAGTTAAAAGAGTGCTTTAAAAAGTGCCTTCTAGTCTCTTTTGTTTATTCAAAATAAATATTAGCCCAGAAAAAAAAAAAAAAAAAAAAAAGCCCAATACTCTGAGAATAAAAAATGGGCCATAGGGACTTAGACTAGCAATGATTTTGGCGAGTGCTTAATTTCTTGTCTGGTTGAAAAAAGACTGGATTGGCTATTGACAGGTCCCTATCAATAGGCAGACCCCGGAGGTCTGGCTATTTGCACATGGCCTGATTGAATTGTCCTTAATAGACATATAATTGTTGACAAATACCTTCCAATAGACTGTGGCAGGCATGGCCCGGAAGACAAAAGAGGCTCCTCTATGACAGAGACTCAAAGGATTCAAGAGACACGGCACCTTAACCAGGAAATAGCTGGCTTCCCTAAAGAAGCTTCTGGAGTTAAACCTGTAAAATCAACCCCATTTTCTGCCTCCAGGAGCTGACAGCTAGCTCAGACATAAAAAGCATCATTGTCCAAAGAGCCTGTGGGATCCATTCAGTGTGTCCCTTCTTCTAGGCAACTTCAAAATAGATCTTAATTGTAACATACAGCGTAATCAAAAGAGTAAACCTATGCGCTTAAGTCCTCCCCTTTTCCCAGGGCCTGAGTTTTTAAAAAATAAAACTGTTTCTTTTTTTTTCCTGGAGTTGTTTTCTCTCTCTCAGGTACTTTGTTCTTAAGCGTGCGCATCAGCAGTTATTAGGGACGGGATCCCAGGGTAGGTGGACCTTCTGCTGTTCTTAAGTCTTAGTGTTTCCACCAGTTCATTAAATATTCTAACGTGAATTTTTACAAGCAGAAAAACTGAGTGCACTGGCTAGAGGTGCATAGTTCTGAAGCTTTCCAGTCTCCATTAATTCTTGCAGCCGTTATGGGTTGCTGGTGCCTTTGAAAACAAGATTAAAAAATGGATGCTTAATGCTGGTCACTTATTTGTGAAAATTTTGATTGATTTTTCCAAAGCACCTCAAGAAATCTGTGGTGGAGGGTGCAGTCTACATCTAAGGATCTGAGTCTAAACACAGCCTTATTTTTTGCACTGCCTTCACACGCACACAATTCTAAATGAGAGAATTAAATAATACATTTACTGTGCTATTATTTTCTGTGTTAAATAACAGCACAGAAAAGAAAACGAAGAGGTGTAGGCAAAGAAAAAAAAAAGATAATAAACGGCATTTTATTTGTCCTCAAGATAATAGTTCTATATTAGATATCTTGGGGAATTAATTACATGGATTTTTAGAATGTTTAGTACATTATAGGCATTGCAATACTTGTCACAAGACAAAAGGCCATTGAAATGATGCAGTACAGCCTTAGGCAGCCATAAAAGAACAAATTGTTCAAGTTTGTGCATCAGCGCAAGATCCAAAGAACCCTGGCTCCAAGAAAAATAGCAGTGAAATTTAGAGATGTACCTACTCTGCGGATTTACCCAAAATTGGACTAAAACCTGGACTGTGGCCTTTCAGTCCTAGGTTTGGTGCTCCTGCCTTTCCCTGTCAGCAGCTGAGAAATCACTCTTGAAAGTTTGCCTTTCAGGATTTTTTCCCTTGGTCGTTTTTATTCAGTAGTATCCTCCCCTTTGGGATATGGTCCCTGTCAGGTAAAGGTAACACCCTTATCCTGTGGCATAAGCGACTCGCAGAGAGAAGCTAGAGACATGGAGGAGGAGAGTCAGAGACGGTGCTCCTTAAATCTCTAAGCTAATGGCTTCAGCCTCCCACCTCTAAGCTCCCCCCATCTCTTTCCTCCCAAACTAATAAAAACAACCATTAAAAAGAGTCACTGCGAGAAAAAAAAAAAAGGGTGCAGACCGTGATCACAGAGGCAAGCAAAGTAGGTTACAAATTAATGTGACACCATCAAGGTGACACTGAAGACAACCTCTGACACCTGACACAAAGCTGAACGCCTTGTGCCAAAAAGACCTTGAGCCTTGTCTTTGATTCTTATTGATCAAATACATAGATTAAATACAGTATCAGATGATAAGGCTAAAGCCTGGGATTCTGCATACAGTGAAGACCCTCAGACATGAAAGAACAGATATACAATAGAGATAGAGAGACAGACAGGGAGATAGAATAACGGTATTGTGAATAAACAGATGTAGACTGAGGCAGGCAATTTTATCTGGCAGATGGGCAGGGCTTTTTGTACTTACTGCACTTCTAACAGGTCATGAAATCTGAATGTCAATAATATTAGGAATAAGGGACAACATTTTTAACGGCGTTTTTGCAATCCCCAAACATTCCTGAGCATGTGCATCCTGTGACCAGCTGCTTCAAAATGGTGTGTGCGCTTGTGTGCCTGTGTATATGTCCATTAATTCAGAATTACTCCAATTACGAGCTTTTGATGCTCCAAACCCCTCTTTCTAACCCAAAAGAGATGGAGAGCCCTCGGCCTGTCCAATCAGATCATTTTCCCTCCTGCCTGCAGCAGATGTAAGCAATTTACTTTTTTATTTCTGCATATTCAGTGCGAGCGGAGCTGTTGGTGACTTCTCACCCCAGAGCCTGCAGGATTCTAACCCTATCAAATTAAAGCATTTTGCTCACTTATTCCCAAGCGCTCGGCTGGTGCTTAGCAGGCCTCCCGCTGCATAGCAATGGCGGGCGTTCGTGTCCGCTCATACCCCGAGCCTAATCAGAGATTATTAAGGAAAATATACAGTGCTTTAATTTGATGAGACTGGTTATAGGTACTGCAGTTAAAGGTCACACTCTTGCGTGTATCTCCCTCAGTCACTGTAATATTTTCCTCTCGCTTGACGATCCTCAGCTCCAAACAATAGGCTAAGAAGACACGTTTATTTTTGTCACGCTGTGATGAGCTCAATAGGGACAAAAATGAATTATTTAAAGTTCGCATAAACAAACAACCCCATGCCAGGTTCCCCTTAGCCCGCTCACCCGCTCTGCATTTTTGCGCACGTGTGCAGGCACATGCTTTGTCTCTCTCTTGCCTTTAAAGAACACGCAATAAAAACCTTCCTCAGTTCAAAAGCAAAGCCATTTAGATATCAAGGCTGGGTATGATGGTAGCCAGTGGCCAGTGCCCGCTGTTGGCTGCTGGCTGAGACCTTGGCCGTTCAAGCCCTGCCGAAGCGCCTGGGTACGTCCCAGTGTTAGGTGCCTGGAAAGTTCTTTTCAGCTGCTTCGGGTCTGAAAGGTTTCCTCACTCAGTAGGAGGTAACGGAGCTATCTGGGGTGAAAGAAAACACACCCAAGGCCAGACACAGCAGGCTCTGAGCCTTCCTATTGCCACAGTGGGAACTGAAGGGGTTCAGCTTAGTCCTGTGCAATTTAAAGCTTGAGGGAGTGAGGAAAGTGCATCAGCTCCAACCTGTCTGTGTCACAGTCATCACCTCGTGGCCTTGTCTAAATTCCCACCACTTCCAGCAAAGGCTCTGTGGGTGTGGAAAGGCAGAGGGGAGACAACAATTTGCCGCTTCTGTCAGCCTTAACTCTGCTGCCATTTGTTAAATTATTTGTTAAAATAAATAGTTTAGTTTCTTGTAAGAGCTGCACGGTGGGGAGGGGAAGAGTGAGCCAGTGAGAGACGGGTGAGTTAATTCTAATCTCCTTTCAAGCCTAATGGTTTGAGCATATGTGTCCATGCAGCAGACCAACAGCAGGCTTATTTACCTCCAAAATTTACATGAGAATTGCTTTATGCAGCTGTATGTAAAAATTCAAACCACACAGTGTCACTGTATCACCCAGGTCAATCCAAAGCCCAGTGGCATTATAGCAAGAGACAAAAGCCTCACCACTTCACCAGGGTTCCCTTTAGGACTGAAAGTTGTTCTATTAAAAATGAAAAACAACAACAACAACAAAAATGTGAGCCTATTTCCACTGCTAATCTCACCCCCCCCCCCCTTCCAAAATCCCTCTACATTCCTCAAAGACTGTCAAAATTATGAAGACCTGCAGCCTGATCCTGCTTTTGCCCCTCTCAGCAAACTGGTGAGGACTGTAAAAGATGTCAGGATCGGGCCAGCTTCATTTTGTGTCTGTGAATAATCCCGTTAGCTGATCTCCAGGCATAGACTTTTTATACACACATTACTGATGGGCAAAGGCAGAAGAGTTCACAGAGGTGCAGTTTCAGTATTTATCCTAAACAGAGGCAGACAGGCTCAGGCTGCTTGGGATGCTACAGGCATCCTGGTCCGTCTGGTAAATTGCTTGTGATTGCCTGGTTGTTGGTTTGTTTTTCTCCCCCTAATTTGAAGGGTCTGTGATATATCCAGAAAAGCCACAGTTATATGTGCTGTGGAAATACATGCTACGCACATTTCTTCAGAGGAGTATGGAATCTTGCACTGCTGGAGAAATCAGGATCTTTCAAAATCTCTTAAATGATACAGTGTGATTTTGATCCCACCTTTTGTCATACAAAGAACTACTCTGCTTCAGGATTCCTAATCCTAGTTGTTTCTCAAGTAATCTGAAAAGCTTTGACTGGTAAATTCGACTGGTATTTCTAGTATGAATGTGGTCAGCTACCGCATTAGCAGTCTGCAGTGGAACTCCCTTAGAAAATGCAAAACAGTATCAAGGGGAAAAAAAAAAAAGTTACCTGCACTTTTTTTAAACTTCATAAAAACTTTTTCTGTGGAGGCTTGGGACATTCTTATTTTAGTCTGAACCAATTATTCAGCCTTAATACATGGACCCTGGTATGCTTCTGTCTTTGATCAGAAAGAACTTGCCTGAAGGCCAGCTCAAGAGAGGTTCAAAGTCAAATGCTTTGATTTAAACCACTCTGCTCCCATCCATGAAAGAAGATGAGAAGAAGCTCTCTAGTATAAGACACAGATAAGTACAATGCAGCATGTCACATGAAGTATTACAATGCAAAGCGTACGAAAAGAGATGTTTCGGGGAGCAGAGTGCATAAAACACAAATCACCCTAACAGTCTGGTGGTTTTGGCAGTGGTAAAACACCCTGGGGATCACAGCAAAATTCTCAAGCCATGAGGACCTTCATATAGCCTACAGTAATGCAAGAAATAGACATCTTCACACAACCAAGGACCAAGAGTCAGATAGTCATGGTCCGAGAGCCTCCAGTACAACATTTATAAGGGTCTGCTTGCAACCTATAGAAGATGGGATGCTGCTACATTATTGCAGTTCTCTAGAGAATCTTTTCATTAGACATTTTGCTACATCACTCCAAATAACCATTTAGATATGTGACTATAAAAACGTTTCCAGAGTTTACAAAACTTGGAGCACACTAGAGACCCTTGCCCCAGTTTTATAGTGAACAATACGATGATGCCTACTGCCTGCCATGAAAAGGGAATGGACTGAGGCCTACAAATCACCCCGGATTCTGCACTAAGGAAGAAGCACAATCTTCTGACAGTGATCACAATTTGTTTACCTTTCCTACTTTCCTCAAGTGCCTTGATGAATATTTTAGCTTTTGAACCCCCACATGCACAAAAAGAAAAAAATTCTCCTCGGGCTTCACACAGGAAATGAAATGCAGGAGACACAATGTCAAAATACAGCCTTCCGCTGATGGTGTCACTTTGTTTATTGGGTTGTAACCACTCTTTGGGAGAGTGATCATTTCCCCACCACGTACAGCAACATGGCAGGCGATCTGCACTGGTTGGGTGTGCAGGAACACGATATTCCCCCTTGCCATTCAGAACTTCACTTTGTTGACAAGAACTAAGGGAATAAAAAGAAGAAGGAATTTTTTAGATTTCTTTTTCCATGGTGAATGAAAATAACTTTTCTTTAACTATCAGTGCTGTGGTGAATGCATTTAGATCCTGCTGGGTCTTTTCACCGGGGAAGGTTTTGATGATTGAGCCCTTTTCTCCACCACCTGGTACCTTAGTCACTTTCCTATCTTCTTCATTTCATTAATTTTACCCTATCAATCCCGTCTGGTATTCTGGTAGTTTAAACAGGAGAAGCCTAGAACTCATTGCACATCAGAGAACTCTACTAAAGAAAACAAGATCTGGTTTTTTTGTGTTGGAACGGGACCCGAGGCTTCTTTGGAGGAGTGCTGGCCAAACCCCATGCCCACAAATGCACCAGTAATTTCAGCAAGACTGCCCCTGTGTGTGGAATTTCCTGGCCAGGGCCTCCTTTCAAGATGTACCCTGATGGGAAATTAATGTTTCCTAAACATTAATTCCAGGGCTGATACGTCACCACAGTTTGTGGTATCACACTGCTGTACACGATGCTCCCAGCACACCAGCAGCAGTGGCATAAGCAAAGGAGAAAATCTGATATTGAAAGAAGCAACTCGGGCCACAGGAAGGGAAGAGTTTAAGGGCAAGGCTTTATAAATATTCCTCCTTCCCCAGCAATCAGCAGAAGGGAATCTTTATTTAGAGAGGATGTTTTCTGACTATCAAGACACATTCCTTCTTTTCGTACTCCAGAAAGGTCTGTTATAAGTGTATAATCCCATAAGCAAAAGAGAATCAAAACCAATATGCAAAAAAGCATGCGGGGACCGAGGGGACGCAGTGCAACAGATCAAACTATGAGAAAAGAAAAACACAGGGGAGGATAAACAAGAGCAGGAAAGATAGCACAGGAGAAAAAGGATAATTAACAAACAGCACATACTATATGCAGCAGGAGAGTCTAGCTCATAAAAAGCAAACCTTGGTCTCTCTTCTCTGCTTACAGCGTAATTATGGAGGTTTTGAGATGAGAATGATGAGAAACTGATTTCTAAGGTGCACCTCAGATGTTTGGTGCACGACGCCACAGAAGACCACAGCCTGCTGCCATCAACCAAATGCACATCCCAAGAGGTGAGATAAAACTTTGATACAACCTACTCTGTTAAACTATCCAGCCAGGTCAGGAAGGTGCTCATTTTATGCCTATCATATTCAAGTGTTGTAAATGCTGCTTGGTATATTGCTTCATCTAAATCATGGCTTGCTGAACCCCACATGCTTCCACACATACTAGAAATGCTCTGGGTAAAATACAGAGGGAAATTTGACACAGCTTGAAATCTACACCTTGGTGAAAGGCAATGTTAGAAATCAAGGTGGAAGGAGGAACAGTTGTTTCTTGGTTCAAGAGTTCCTACCATGTTGTCTCCTATGGAAGGATCTCTTTTTTTCAGTATGCTGCCGGTCTCCATCTTTTGTAATGAGTGAAAAACATTTCAGTGTTACTCCAATATCGTTACAGGACGCCTTTTGTCAACATTGCTTTTGAAAAAACCAGGGTTTTGACTCCCATGATCTGACCTTCCTCCAGAGAGAGGTAAATCTATGTGGACATAACTAAAGAGCTCTTAAAACCTCTTCAAGCAGCTGTGAGCGAGAAAGTTAAAAAAAGGAAGAGCCAGAGAAACTTGAGAACACACCGAGTTTCATTAAATGCCATGGCAAGCCTTATGGAGCTCTGAGCAGTTGTTTTTTTTGCTGAAAAGCCTAATGCAGTACATGTCTTCTATGCTGACAGGCCAGGAGGAGCCAGATTTTTGATTGTGACACAAAACTCTGGAATTCAAGCGAGGATTCACAGTTCATAAGGATGCTGATAAAGAGAGACGAGAGAAATGGGGACTTCAGAAAAATGTGTTGGACTTTGGAAAGAAAATTAACCAGTCACAACATAATTCAAGTGAATGGAAAGAGAACAAGGAAAGGAGGAATAAAAATAGATATGGAGGAAAGGACTGGTTGAATGTGCAGAAAATTTCACGTGTCTACGTTTTGATTTTCTCTTAAGAGTGACAATGTCAAACATGAGGAAATGACAAAGATATCGTCATTTATAAGTATACCTACATCTACAAAGAAAACAAAATGAAAATGCCAGTGCATTTTGGCTGGGAGACTGGATGATCTCTGGCTGAGAATGAACACATGAAATTGTAGATGCAGTAGCAACTGTCAGTAGCTAACAGACTGCAACATGGGGAAGGAATAACACTACCTACCCCTTTTGTACTTCTTGTACATTCTAGTATAATTTTCTTCTTCTTAGAGAAAATAAAGGGCATTTAGGGAAGACCTGTCACTCAGTCAGTCCTTAATAGCTTACTAGATTTTAGAACAAATTTGAGGAAACAATCAAAAGGAATAAAGGGCAGACATTTACCCCATGGGTTTCCTGAAACTAGACTGTGCCAAACTATCCTGAGAGGCTTTTTGATGAAAAATATTTTTTTTAAATTAAAATTCTTAAAATGTATCTAGTCTCCATTAAAGTATTTCTGTAGGTGCCACTTGGGAACTGCTTAGTTCACTGGGGAAAATGGAGAATTAGTCAGAATTCCAAGGGCTGGGTTGGTGACGGGGGAAGTGAAGATGTAATACTCTGCAAGGGGAAATATGGGGCTGGAGGGAAGATATTAGGGGAGCTCCTCCAAGAGCAGTCATTGGACTGATCTCATTTAATGTTCGTTAATAAACTTGGCACAAAAAGTAAGATTGTTCAAATGAAATTTGCAGATTGTACAAAGTTGGGAGGCACCATCAACACAAACGAAAATCGCAATATCATACAGGAAGAATTGGATGACCTTGAGGACAGAAGTAATAGAAATGGGATGAAATTGAACAGTACAAAATGCAAGGTCATGCACTGAAGGACTAATAATGAGAATTTCTGCTAGAAGCTGTTGGGAATGACAAAGGGGGAGAAAGACCTGGGTTTGCTAGTTGATTACAGGATAAATATGTGCCATAATATAATGCAACTGAAAAGGCAGATGCAATCCTAGGATTCATCACCTGTAATAGTGCTAATAACGAGAGGAAAATATTAATGCTACTACACAAAGTGCTGGTGAGACATTATCTAAAATACAGCATAAATTCTAGTTACCCATGCCCAAGGAGGATGCATGCAAATTGGAACAGAGGGTGCAAAGAGGACTATTACAATGATCAAGGAACTGGAGAATTTCTGAGAGGAAACAGAGTCTGCATTCTCAGTCTACCTGAATGATGTCTTAAAGGGACACAGATATAATTCATAAACAGGGGGTGTCGATACCAGCTATATAATGACAAATACACGTAGAGCTGACCCAGGAAAAAATGCCTATAAACAGGCTTCGAGTTCACATAATTAGGGATTTACAAGATATTTCTCATGATTGGAGTAAAGATTCCTGAAATGACCTTCCAGTGAGTGTAGCAGAGGGGAAAATCCCAAACGAAAATACTGAAATGCATGCAGATAATTTTAAAATATAATTGAATCAGATTATGAATACTACAACATAACTCAACATGGTGGCTGTGGGGCAGCAAAGTGGATTTGATATTCCAGGCACACGTTCTTAGATTTAAAAGTAGGCTTTTGTATTATTGTTTAAGGCCCAGAAAGATGGGAAGAGACATCACTTCGCCATACAAATGGATGACACCCATAAACAGGAGACTTCACAACATCGGAAGAATCTTTCAGAAATAAGAGTTAGTCAAGTTAGTATCTTGAAAAGCTAATTAAAAATTTAGGTCATGTGTATGTCATGTCTTGAATACATTTTAGGGAAATATACCACTTTTTTAGCAGAGGAGAACTGTGGATAAAAAAAAAATGATTTTTCCCCATTCTAAGAACTGCTTGCCAGCAGTAACAGATGCTCTTTAGCTTTCTCTGGAACAATATCTTGACATCAGTAATTTACTAGAAGTCCTAGATTTGGTTGTCTATGACATAAATCAGCTATAGTATATAGACTGGTATCCATATAGACCACTGGAAACAGTTCTGTTTTTTACAGACTTATTTTCATAAGAAAGAAAATATGAATAAAATTGTAAAACAATCTGGCAGTAACTCTGAGGGCTCATATCTCTGTGCTTTACAAACAACAAAAAAAAACTTGGTGACATAAAATGCTGTTGTCTCCCTGACCTGTTTTTTTTCAGCTCTGCCCTTTTTATATACAACAGGACACTTTAAATAACAAAATAAACTTAAAAAGCAGAATTTGCAAAAGGCCAGATAAATATCCAAAACTAAACAGAAAAAAACAAACTATCAGGAGGTTTTGGAGGAGAAAACAAACAAGAAAGCACCCATGTGAGTATTTACCCAGAAAACAATTTTTACAACATTTTGCAAGAAATAAAGAAGAGCTGGGAAGGAGCAACTCAGAAGAAAACAAGTTTTTTTTCCTGCCTAGGAGGATGAGTATTGACCTGATGGCTTTCAATATGATATCCAACTACAGCATATGATCTTGTCAACTTCATAAAGGCACAAGTTCCAAAAACTTTCCCACTAAGCGTTACAATAAGCCACTAACAATGGAATAATTTAGCAACTGCTACTGTAGTACAGAAGGAGGGTACTAATGACATTTTCAGTGCTAGGGTAGGGCATGTTCCTTGCTTCCTAATACTAGATGCATTTTTTCAGGAAATTAGTTTCTTCACTGAAAAGCCTACCTTCAAACTGACCACTGCTATCGTAAATTCTAATGAACAAGGCCAAAACCGTGCAAAAATATTCAGAAAAGTCTAGGCACACACTTTCAACATTTTTTAACCACATACTTTACAATTTCGCTCCAGAAAATATTTTCAGTTCAAGTATTGTTGAACTGCATTAAAAAAAATAACTTGAAAACAACCCAAGATTTTTGACACAGGTCAAGCAAAACACTTTTGATAACCCAATGCACTTTTGGTGCAGGAGGATTGATTCTTCTGTGAAATATATATTCTCCCCCCCCAAATGTCAGTAATGTCAGCTAAGTCCTCTTTCTGTGATTTTTTTTCTTTAATCTTAGTTCCTAGATGAGAAAAATCAGTTATTCAGCTGCTCTAATGGCAACAGTTGGGGGGACAGAAGGGGAGATTTTACACTGCTGGAGTTTAGACACCTAAACTGGCCAATGCTGCTTGTGCTTAGCAAGTAATAATGATGAAATGAATCTTCTGTTGTCTAATGAATGCTTGGAGCCAGTGGAGGATGTCTGTGATAGGAATGTTATCAGAGTTTCAAAATGAAGCTGGTGGGGAGTAAGGCTACATGCGAAATATATAGGTATATACAAAGAAGCATATAAGTATATAAATAGGTAATAGGTATATATAAATGTAGTCAAATTACCTAAATATACAAACACATTCCTGCGTTGAAAAGGTCTTCTTCATTAGGAAAGTTCTTGCTGTTTTGAAACCTCAGCTCAATATTGCATTAAGAAATGTTCTTTAATTGCAAACGTGGAAGGCAGATACAGTTATTTCTGCACTGACATGATAACATTATCTCGCTGTAAACTCTTGATTCACTTTCTAAGGTAACTGGAATGGCTATGGGTGTGGAAGTAAGGAAATGTAGTGGCATGCTGTAGAGTGCTGCTCGCTGCTTACAGCTGTACGAGAATAACCTCATGCAGGGGAATTCAATTTGCCCATTTACATGGATGCGTCTTGGATGGGAAGTGTCGCTGTTCTGCCTTGCCAAGCACTACAGCTCCTGCTATGGAAACACAATGAAGCCAAACAATTAGTTAGAATTATTGCTCTTAAAGAAAACTGATTTGCTTGTCTGTCTTCTAAGAAAAACTCAGTTACCGTATACCATCAACCCTGGCTTGACTGGCAGTGATTTTCCTGGTCTAGTCTGCTGGGAACCTTAAATGAACATGAGCAATTATAAACCCAAAGTCTTCAGCAATTTGTAGGCATTATCTCAGGATAATTGCCCTGAAATGTTCACATTGCAAAGCAAAGGTAGATAATTTAAAAATCCATCTTTGTCTGCATTACGAGTTGGGCATAACGTTAGTCCCTCCTGCTGGCCTCGTAGTAGTATAATAAAGCTTGGAATTGGTCCTTTGAAAATGTCTATTGCTGCCTTTTAGAAAGCAGAAAGGCCAAATCTGAGTTTAGCCTTTTCCGGCTTTATTATTTTTATGAAATAAAACCTGAGTCATTTTCTGGCACAAAGAAAACCGGGAATATTAAAAGTAAGGGAACAAACCTGCCCTGAGGAGCTCTGGACAATAACATCCATTGCAAGAAAGCTTTCCTGCTCTGTGGGTAAGATGAGGATCTCTCAGAAGGAAACACTGGGTCTTGGCTTCCTCATGGCTGGCTGTCTGTGCACTAACTGAGCTTAATATTTTCTTGGAGTTTTACTTACGAGCCTCTAAAACTGCACATAAGCTCTCAACTTCTTCTCTACAGCTGGGAAAAACCTCCTGAGAAGTGCTGAACATTTCTCTCTTCTCATGACTCACACAACTGCCTCATCTGTAGGTGGTTTCCTCAGTTCCTTGCCCCCATCCTACCGAGCAGGCAACTGAAATGTATTCGTTGCCTTACTGACTTATAACAGCTCTTCCCTCCACTGCAAGGAAGGCTTACAAGCAAAGCACAGTGATTTCTGAGCTCCTTCTGCAAAGAACTAGCAGGAAGAAGGATGTTCGGAATGAGAAGGAACAGAAAGGCTCTCACTCCCCAAATTATTTTGGAGACTTGTAGGAAAACAACCCATCACTGTATATTTTTCTTGGTTTGATATAGTCAAACCACACAAGACTCAGTGAAATTGGACTTTTGCAAAGCCACAAAGCTTGTCTAAGTGAAGAATGAGGGCTGTGTCTTCCGAGAGAGGAAGAAGCTCCTGGAGCAGAAACAGCTGGTACAGTAGGGATCTAGTACCTGAACCTGTACTTCAATTTATCAAAATTAAAGAAGTCAGCTCAGCAATTTCCAGGGACTTGCATTAAAAACTCAGTAAAAATTAAAGCTGCATAAACTCAAACAAAAGATTGGACATCAGAAAGACTGTATAAAGAGAATATTTACTAAACAAGAGAGCATTGAGGTAACTTATGTTGGAATCAATCCTTCAATGGATCCTTTGGCTATTCATCCGCTACCATTCTGTTTGCAGTCTTTACTTTCCTATAGAGAGTAAGAGAAAACCAAACCTTATTATCAAGGAAATACCCCTGCAATATTCTGAGTTCCTATAAATTTTGTTGATTCTAGACTGTGCTGGTCTTGGGAGAAAACCTGAATATGAAAAACTGATGCAGTTCATTCCACCACTCATGGCTCATCTGTGAGCAGCACAAGACTAGGACTTGAAAACTTTCTGCCTTTTGCATCTGTATTCCTTGTCACTTCTTTCCCTCACTCCATCTTTTTTTACACTCAGTTTATACTCTAAAAATGCAAAGTACCTATGTTGACATGCTTCATCAAGCCATTTAGGAGTCCATAACACTGTCACTCCCGCTGACGTTCACATATTTATTATTTGAGTTTCCCTTTGAAACAGGACTTGCTCAAGGCAGGGCTCCATTCTGCGCCATGCTGGAAGACTGCAAAGCATGAAAGGAGCACAGGATATTACCAGCTGTGCCAAACACATGGCGAGATCAGACCAAAAGGCAGCTGACATCGTCCCTTACTCCAGCACTGTCCATTGCCAGACTTGTCCAAGTGTACATGGTTTTACAGGCCCTGCAGAGCTGGCTCTTGGCTCTTTTCCATTTTGTGTTTTTTGGGGTTTTTTTTGTTGGTTTTTGGTGTTTTTTTTTTTTAAATATTTGAGGCACAGAGTAAATAGAAGAGAGGAGAAAAGGAAAAAAGACATCAGCAAGAGGGCCAGCCGAGTGAGGTTGGTGACCACATTTCAAGCATACTGGGGGTGCTCTGTGACCCCTGTAATTTTACTGCCGCCGGAGTTATCGCTTGTGATTTTCACTGGAGTGAAATGATACATCAGGGAACAGTAAGGATTCCAGCAGCCCACAGACAGGCGGAATACAAAGTACCTACACCAAAACAACTGCCATACCACTGGCAAAGATGTATTTTTAATCATTTTGAATGGAGAATCCAACTGCCTATCCAGATCCCCTAAGGCTTTTTTAATTGAAAACGCTAGAGAAGGGACCTCTCTTTACAATCATGGACATAGCTCACAGTGCAGAAGCTCCACAGGCTTCTGTAATGTAGTTCTCACGGAGTTTAAACCAGATTAAAACATCCTCTCTCTTTGGAGTCATGAAACAGAGCTTGTCCTCCATGAAGACCTATTTTTCTTGATGACCATAGAAAAAAAGCCCTCTTGCTCACTGCAATGCTGCCGTGCTCAGTGGAGTCCCACCAAACAGAAAGGGCTTGTATTCTCGGGTAGCTTAGCAACAACACAAGTGCCCTATCAGAAACTGGACCCTTTTGAATAACAGTTTCAAGGAAAATATTCATTAAGAAGAAGCTGATGTCAGAAGTGATCTTTTGTGGAAAAAGAATGGGCACTCTCCTTTGGGTGGAATTTTAACTTGCACAAACCCCAGATTTCTGCTGTGTTTGACCCACTCTTTAAGTTCATCATGGCTATCTTAAAAAAAAAGTAAAAGCAAATATGAAATTTAAAATATAAGCTACCTTCTGCTTCCCAGCTAAAAAATGGTGCCTTTTTGAAAAACTAGTGAAGTCCTGCTTCATTTCTTGTTGGAAAGGGGAAAATAGTCTTTATTTCAAATCAGCTGAAAAGAGCAAAAGGTAAAGTGACAGAACAGAGAAGGTTATATACGCTTTCCTTTACATAGAGATAAATGCATTGAAAAAACTTTAACCAAGACACTTTTGGCAGGATTTCTTGCTCGAACTGAAAATGCATTTTCTATTTAAAAAGTTTTGGTAAGGAAAGTTTGACCGAGGGCAGTATCCATCCACCTTTTAAAAACTGCTACAAGCTGAACATGTAATTTTAAATCCCTCTGGAAAAGTCCAATAAAATTATTATCAAATAAATAGAATTGTATAGTAATGACAGGAAACCATCTGTGAAATTGACTGGAGAATTAGTTCCTTGATAGCAAATGCAGACGGCAAGGCAAAAAAGTGCTGTAGAAGTTTGTCCCCTCCAAAATGTGAATATTTTTAATCATTCAGTGAAAGATTTCTTTCTTTCTAGTAGATTAATGTGTGAAGAGTCTCTGCACCAAAAGTGTGTGCAGAATTCCTTATAATTTTTAAAGAAGAAATCCAATCCAGATCCTAACAGTGACGGCTTCTTTCTTGTTCAAGCGCTTGTAACAGGGTATCATTTGAATGCCGAGATTGCTAATGAATACTATTGCATGGCAGTTTGCGACATGGGCACCTGTTTCACCTGCTCTCCCATTTCTCCAATAACTGATTGATTTTGTTCCATCCAGTGGTTACCCACCACATGACAGTGTGTGCGTGGCAACTGTCATAGGCCAGGTTTGAACCAGTGATCTACAGCTCACCTAGAATAATTAAGTGGTTCTGATCGCCTAATGCTGCCAACAGGGAGTTGTTGCAGTGTCTGAAGCAAAAGTAGAACAGATTTCTTCATGTCCCAAATAAGCAGAAGATCAGAAGCTGCTCTATAGAGCACAGGCAATAGGAACTATCTGGTACGCAGCTTTGTTGTGACAGTTGATCCTTCAAACTGCAACTAAACCCGAGGTTTCTAATACAAATTTGTGTGAACTTTTCCTCCCTCCTGTTCCCTGTTGGCCTTGCAGAGGCTTTTGGCCATTTCTGGTTAGAGCCTCAGGGTGCGACAGGCAGAGCTTTCACAGAGGTGAAGGAGGAGCGCAGAGGTGAAGTGGCTGGAGACGTCCTGCCCCAACAGGGCGCAGCAGCAGTAACGCTCTCCCGTGTTTCCTGCTTAGCTCACTAGGCTTTCAAAGAACAGCTGGCTGGGGACCCAGGCGACCCACTGTCCTGATCCTACCCTCCATCTCCCAGCTCTCTTTGGAAGGTGCAGAGTTGCTTTTGGGGCCAGGATATAGGAGCATTTATACTACATGCAAGAACACTATGGGGAGCAATAGGTGGGTTTTATGTGTATATATCCATGTGTATGCACATACACACACAAGTGCTCCCTGGGGCAGAAACCTCTCCAACTTCTTTTGACCTCTAGTGCACCGTTCTGCTTTGGTCCTTTTAAAGTCCAAGATTTATGCTTTAGGTTTTGGCACAAGATGAGAAAAAATAATCAACATCATTAGTAGGCAACTCCTATGTCCCCTACCCCCATACCATTTAAGTGCTACTCACCCTTGTAATATTACTGTATGGATCAGACAAATCCCCACTATTTCATTGCCTTAAACAAGAAAATGTTTTCAACTCCCCTATGCGTTCTTGCCTAGCTTATAGCTTGATTTAATTTTACAAGGCAAGAGCTGGAACAATTATCTGATTCCTCATGTACAGCGGGCTTTCAGTGGTCATTTCTGAAGTTTTACTGGTTCATAACCTCTGTAATCAGAAGACCCAGCTAAAAAAAAAAGAAACTAAGTGAACAGGCAGGAATCTGCTCATATTATCCCTTCCTAGCTGTCCAGGCTTTCATCCTCTTTTCTCCCACACATGCCCTTATTGCTCTGCTACTCACCCACCAATGAGGGTCTGTCAATGGCAGTGAGAGGTCAACATCAAAGCACTTTTACAGCTAGCAGCTTGCAGCTAATGCTGGCATTATGGAGAGAAATAGAGAGAGAGAAGCATAGGAATTGAATGAATGGCCCTCTCATATAGAAAGAGACTGAAGAATAGAACAAAACCTCCTATTCTCCCACTCTTTATAATACTCCTGGGCCGAGTGTGCGTATGTGGTACACAGCTGAGTTTGAACTGCATTAGCACTCTTTCAGTTTACAAACAAGAGGCCTAATTTAGAAGAAAAATCTCCTATCTGATTATTTCTTTGTGTTCACCCATGTGGTAAAAAATGTCTGTACAGAGAAGGGAGGGGGGCTACAAGAGGTGGCTTATTAACTTCTTTGGCTGTATCATGATTGCGAAGGGCAATTGGGAGATCATTATTCATCTAGATTTTTCAGACTCAAGGAAAAAAAGTAGTAAAACATTCCCTCAAAAAGAAACATTTCTATATGGATTACTATTTTTCTAAAGAAGGAGATGGAAATATTATGGGTCAGTCCCACGCCAACTGTATGACTGCTTCTAGTCTTATCCCCTACCCACACGAAAACCCAGGAATTATTTTTGTCTCATGCAATTGACATTGAGATTGGATGTCTTCCTATAAAAATGTTACAGCCTTGGTATAGTGAATTTCACAATCTGATGAAATTACTACCTCGTACTAGGTAGATAATTGTAATCATCTCTCTTGGCTCACCAATCTATAATTCTGTAAGGGGGAAAGGGTATTCAAAGCTTGTATGACTGCAAAGTTGTTACTCAGAGATTCTAGCAGCAGGCATAGGGATGAATATTGCTTCCAGGATTGACAATGTGTATTATTGGGCTTTTATCCCATCTCTGAAGCGTGGGACATACCATCCTTCCAACATCACCTGGGTATATAATCTAACAGATTTCCTGCTTCTATGGGGAAATTAAGTTTTGGCAACATCTTTCTTCTGCACTTTTCTATTGACAAATGGAAGTTATAGTATTTATCCTTTACTACACACCTTCTTCTTGTAATAAGCAGCCTCAGGAAAAAAGGGGCAGAAAGAAGTTTCAGACTATACTATTCCTAAGACTGAATGCTGTCAGCTTGAAGTGGTCAAGTGAAGGCCTACAGGGCCTTTGGGGGAGAGAAAGACAGCTCGAAAGAAATACTGGGAAGAAGGACACTTGGGTTGTTACTTCCACTAATGCCTGAGATTGCCACAATTGCCACAGCTGGATACACCGTCAGCATACATCAATGCAGTGTAACACCTCCAGACCAAAATTCTCCCCAAATCAGGAATTTCTGATGTTAAACGTTGGTTGATATCCATGCCTTATCTAAATATTTTTAGGTCCCACAATGGGATTTATGTCAACCCATACAGCAGATACATAAAAATACATCATCCACGCTGAAACAGTCTTTACTCTGCACAGATTTACATAGAATGACAGAATTGTTTAGGCTAGAAAAGTCCTTTAAGATCATCAAGCCTAAACCTTAACCTAACAGTGCCAAGTTCACCACTAAGCCATGTCCCTAAGCAACACATCTACATATCTTTAAAATATGTTTTAAATAATTCCAGGGATAGACTCCACCACTTCCCTGGGCAGCCTGTTCCAATGCCTGACAATCCCTTCAGTGAAGAAATTCTTCCTAATATCCAGTCTAACTCTTCTCTGGTGCAACCTGAGGCAAATTCCTCTCATCCTATCACTTGTTACTTGGCAGAAGAGACCGACACTCCCCCCCTACACCCACCTTTCAGGTAGTTGTAGAGAGCAATGAGGTCTCCCCTCAGCCTCCTCTTCTCCAGACTGAAGAACCCCAGCTCACTCAGCTGCTCCTAAAACACTTGCGCTCCAGACCCTTCACCAAGGGGTAAAAAAAACCTCTCTGTGTTTTCAGGGACAGACCCTTCAAGCCTGACATGTAATGAATACCAAGACTTGCCTTTAAAGCATAAATATGACATATCTTAACCATGCTTGTATCCACTACTTACTGCTGAAAAAAATTCCCTATGAGACAAAAAAAAAAAGTAAACTGTAGCATAAATAGGTCTGTGACATGTAACTGCAGGATGCCTTGATGCATCGAATGCCTTTTGAATACTAATGCTTTTCTTCTTTATTACAGATTTTTTTCATGTTGAGTTTTGTAAGAATTACTTTATACATTTTTGCATCAGAAATCAGCCTAATAGGCATTAGACAAATCCATTCATTTTTTTCTCTGGATCTTCCCATAGGACAATATGTAACAAGATACTCCTCTTGCACAAAGGCCTCGAGATTTATATATTGTTCAAGATAATGAATGTGTAACTTTGCTCATTATATACTGATTTATTTTAAACAGAAGGCACTCTCAGTAACCTCAGAGAACTCTGTTCTAACCATATCGGGTAAAGAGTAGAACTGCAAGTCCAGAAATCAGAGACCCAAAGACTGCTGGATCAAAATTGGAGTGAATTGGTGGATAAAAGAATGACGACATAGGATCTCCCACCTACCCCTTCTGGCACTGCAAAACACCTGTTCCTAGCCTACGAACTCAAAAAGGCTGAAAGGATTAATTATATTACTGTCCTTTGGGGGTAACTATGTTGGCTCTTTGAGCTCAGAAGAAGGAAAGAGGATAAAGGGTATCATTACTACTAGTTTTGCACACTCAGTCGGGGCTAAGCATGACTATATAAATCTAATAGTTTAAAGTCTTTGCCATGACATTGATCTGTTCTGAAAAATCCACATAGGAACAGTGAGAAGCAGTTTAAGCAAGGATTAGATTTAGGAGCCTGTATACCAACTCAAAACTTTTATTTATCTTCTTGAAGATGGCTATAATGGTTCATTAGTTAGTGCATGTTCGTAACTATAGACTGTTTCAGACAAAATAAGGACATAAATATTTAACCTTTGAAAAGGAACTCATTTACTGGAAATCCAACTTTATGAACTAAGGTTATAAATAACTCTGATGCACTGCAATCAGCGTAGTATAATAAGATCACATGAATGGCTGAGTCGTCTTTAACCTTTGATTGTTTTAAAGTGCAGATATTCATTTGTACTAAGGATTAGTGATGATGAACACTGAAACGAAGCTGAGTATCATCAGGCACAGACCTGTATAGAGTATGTCCCTGAAGTGAAAGTAGTCTCCTCCTCTCCAGTTTCTACCCCTAAGATTTCTTTCATTCATGGTAATTCACTTGTAGTCTGTCAAAACACTGAAAGGGACATTTATTTCAAATTTATCTGTAGGGATTTTGTAATGCTAGGAAAGGGCTTTTTCACTGTGCCAAAAGATATCTCCTGAGAGAGTTCTGTTCATGTTACATATTTTTTAAGCAGTTGTATTAAAATACTGCGAGTAAAATACATTTTAAAAGTATTTTTTCACACATAGAAAATCCATATTAGTGTGATACACAGAGAAAATACAAAAGGTTTATCTTTACAGGGCAAAGATCCTTGGCATTGTTCTTGCAATTCCAATTCTCTGGCAAAAGGTACCTGTTAGTAACCAGGGGAGGACAATTCTTAATGGTAATTTTTGGTTAATTGATTATCTAAGTAGGCGATTTAAAGATGATTACATTGCAATGTTTCATAGTAATGGATAGCACTTCCAGCCTTCTGAAGACTTCCAAGCCATCCCTGGATTAAATTTTACAACAGGCAGGACTTCACAGTGGAGTAAACCATTAACTCCATTATTATTGAACTCTTTAATAAATGCAGAAGTTGAATCATATGATAGTTATGCAACCTGTCAAAAAAAATACAGGAGCTAGAACAAAAAGACTAAAGATTAGGGTCACGCAGTCCAAATATTTCCACTTCGCATAACTTTACTGCTCTTAATCTGAAAGTATTTGCTAATTTTGCAGGCTACTGCAATACAGTTTACTGACCAATTTCATGATGAAACAAATGCATTTTCAAAATTACTAATTTCTGTATGAAAATAAGTAACTGTCCCACCCCAAAATACAGCAAAAAAATCAAGAGACGGAGAAAACTTTCTTGATCAATCATTCTTTCATACTGAAAAATATGAAGATATTTTTTCTCTGTAGTTCTGCCTACTTTCCTTAATATTTTGTGCTCAGGATTTGAACCCTGTTCTCAAGAGATGAAAAGCTTCTTCTGTATTCAAGGATATTAAAACTAGCCAGTGTGTGCTGCAAACAGTGAATTTTTTTTCCATTAGGAACATCTGCCTATTCCAGGAGGGATATCAGAAAACATGTCCAGGCAGAAATACAAATTGAGAAAACGTCTGTGGCAACTTATGAAATAACCACAACAGGATAAATAATAAAATATTTACCATGACACAGTAAGGCTCCCTCACCGTGGCAGTGAAGGGCAGCCTCTCCAACAACATACTTCCAGCATTAAGTCATGGAACCGGTGTCAGAAGATGGTTTATTGTAAATTATGGCCTGGATTGCCATATATCCACTACACCTCCAGGAATCTGAACTCTGAAGTCATTTAGAGGTAGGGTTACATCTAGAAGAAAGGATATCTTCCCTGGGAGATAAAACAATACAGTATTTCTATGTTTTACAGATGTAGCGAGAGGAAAAAAACATTGGAAATGGACATGAAGCTAGGGGAAACTCTCCTGAAACCAGAAAGCTTTTTCCAGAAAAGTCAATTAAAAAGGTTTGTTTCTCGAGCATTAATACTAACCTTGCCCTTCCTTTGGCCTTTAAACTGTAATAGAGTCTGTTTCTGATTTTAATTTCATCTGCTTTTATCACTTTGATTGAAGTACGCAAAGTCTTTGCCATCTATTTGATCACTATAGTGTGTGCTATAGCTTAGGCAGAATGTGCCAACGCGAGTAATGCCAATAAACAGAGTCAAATCACGCAACCACTTTTGTGGCAGTATTCCATTAATCTGAGTACCTTTCCCAGGACTTTCTTCTTCTGATTGCAGAATTGGCCAAAATAGTATCTATTCCTAATCTTTATCTGCATTCCCTCAGCAGAGGTGAGGGAATCCACATTACATTTGAACAGAATGAAAGGCCATATTCCATTTAAAGGTAAATAAATCAGTGGCATGGAACAGTGAGAACCAAATTAAGATTTTCAAAGTTAGTAATTCTGATGTTCTTTTAGAAACAGAAAAAGGCATTTTTTTACCCAGAGAAGAGGATCCAATTATGCGTAGACTTCGTTCTCCTTTTTATTTCCCCCCAAGTCTTCTTAACTTTGATAAAGCTGATTATTGACTGAAGAACGTAAAAGGCTCCTTGCTTATCTTTTGATACACCTTTAAATCTTAAGTGGCCCCCCTGTGGCACAGTTGTATATCATTGTCCCCTCCCAGAGTATACATGGAAAGACTGAGTGATTTCCTCAAAATTACAGAGGCTATTGGCTTCAAAACTTTTAGACAAATCCAAAATTGCCATATTAAGCTGCACCCCATTTTTCTGGAACAAAGCCACTGTGCATAATTTTCCCTGAGGAAATAAATTACAATTAAATAAAAACTTAATGAGTGAGGGAAGAGAAGCCTAAATACTAAACTATATGTGTTGGAAGAGAATACAACTTTTTGGCTGAATCCACTGTGTCTATAAATTACAGCATAACGTAATGTATCATGTCTCAGATACAAGAACAGCACTGAAAAGAATAATTTAATTTTTTACACACAGAGTTAATGATAAATTACCATTTACATGTTTCATCATTCACTAGTACATATGGGTATAATTCAGGAATCGTGGCAGTACAAAATCTATTACTCTAACAAAAGATTTGTATCAGACAATTATCTTGATGGTTCCTGTCTTGTTCTTGGAGTAACAGCATATTCAAAGAGCTCTGTGAGTTATCTGCCGGCTCTGGAAGTTCTTAGATACCAGTGAGCCTCCCTCCTCAATCGTAAAAACGTAGAAGAAAAACTAATGTTATTTTTATGTGTAACTTAAGAATGCTCACATTTCCCTTTCCCTCTGTTCAGAAAGGCTGCAGTAAACCAGTCACCTAGCCTGTTCTTTCTGTTCTTTTAAGAGGATTCCATAGGCTGCATCTTTATCTGTGTTTTTCTTCAATTTTTATGTGTTATACAATCAGTTTCTGAGGACCTGGCAAGTTCTCCTCTGCACAAAGTAACCAACCTGTTTTTCTAAAAGCATATTACACTATGATGTTACAAACTGCACTGTGAAGGTCATTAATCCACAATTTAATGTTGTATGGGATAGTAATTCTTTATTCTCCATATTTTATGTATAACTATAAACCAAAAGAAACCTTCAAATTAACCCTTTAATCCCTGAATATGATGCACGTATTCATAAAAATCTGTCTTAAAAGCAATTTCTTTCAGTAGAATACAAGTAAATATGTTACATACCATAGGGACATGGAATAAAGCCGTGAAATATTCTAATCCTGAATTAGCTATTGACTCATTGTGCAAGCTTTCCCATGCCTTTTAGCCTCCATAAATCTAGCTATGAGACTTCAATGAACACAAAACAAATTATGCCCAAATCCAACTGGGCCTATCTGGTTTCTGTCATGGTTTGACATCACCTGCTTCATTTTACAGCTCAACTCACATTAGCAATCCATATCCAAACTCATGCAATCTCATCTGTGCAACAAAGTCCACAGAGACAAGACCCATCTCTTTATTTAGGTTTTCCAATAGCTCAGTGAAGCTTTTCCTGAGCATAAATTTTCCCTCAATACCAACACATATCTCGATATTTTGATCCTCTACCGTGCTACATAAGGAAGATCTGAAATATTTTTGAATATGGTCTCAACTTCCATTTTCCAATGTAAAACTTTCTTTCTTGGATCAGGTACAAGAATCAAACGCATTTATCGACATTGCCTCTTTTATTTCTAGTGTCTTATCTAAGAAGTTTTCAGTGAGTCTGTCAGATTCCTTGATTAAATCATACGCCTCAGCTTTGAGCCTGTTTTTCCCTCAGTTGACATCTCGCCCTAAATATAAGCTTCTGCTTAGGGCTACCTCTTCCTCATTCAACCTGTCAATCCTAAATTTATCAAAACGCAAGATGTGGCTATCCTTTTAACCTATTTATCCACATTAGATAATTCTTGACTTCTCTCTGGGGAATATTTCTGGGAAGATTTCTGTACTTTTGTCTGCTTATTAGGCTTCAAGGTTGTCACATTCATGCAATTAATTTGTAGTTCTGACTTCTATTTCTTTCGGGAAATGACAAATAGTTTACTGTGTTCCCACTCATCTAAGACAACGTCCAAAGGATCTGAAAGCTCTCCTGCACACTGTACTGAGGCTCCATCTGCGAAGAGAGTTTGATAGTTCTTTCCTGTAGCTGAAGATTCTGTCTTTCCAATAAGAGGCTTAACTCCCTTCTGTGTTACACTTGATTTTATTTCCATTATCGTAATGTACTACTTTCAATAGATTACCAGCCAACTGATGATGGGAGGATTGGGAGCCTTGTAAATGCCTAGACTGGCAGTCAATCTCTATAGTCTTTGCCACAATTTAATACTCAGAAAAGCATGTTACAATATCAGGTGGGCATGAATAGAGGTGTTGGAGTCAAACCTCCATAGCTGAAAAAAATGGTGAAATTACTCTCCTTTTACTACTTAGGTAGTTAAACACAGTGAGAAAAGATGCAAAAGGTTTGACTATCATCCCTCTATCCCGTTATCGTTACTTTTCTGCTCTGCCATTGGAAACAGAATGATAACATGGATTAAGCCATCACACAATTCAAATCTGGATCCTGTTCAGTTCTCAGCCTACCTCTCAAATCTGCACAGATAGAATCAGTAATCCTACTGAATGATTTAACCTGATTTTCCCATTAGGTAATCTTACGGAGTGAAATCAGTGAAGGGGTGCATTTATGTGAAGAATAACTGTGTTGGTTGTGAGGACATCACATGCATCACTTCAGGAATAAATCTGTATGTAGATATTTTGCTGCAAGAGTTTTCCTTCCTGTCTGGAAGGGTCTGGAGTCCTACCAGTCTTCCATATGGCACATCATGTTCCCAGGATACACCGACGTACCGTAAAGTAAAAACGGTCCCGAAAGAACCTTAACTGTAAACTTTACTGTGTTACAGACACAAGTTAAAAAAAAAAAGAAAAAAAAGAAAGAGCTTTTTGGATCCATGCATTTTAACACGTAACTGTACCTCTCTCATCTGGAATTGTATACTAATCTATGATTCTATACTAGAATCTATGTATTCTATACATAGAATCTATGATTCTAGCAGTTCAAACACGCTATTTGTATACACACTTTTGCTTACGCTGCCTGAGAAAATGGTTCTTTACATCTTCTCAATACAGTAACTATGGAACAACGTAGGAAGTTACAAGAAAATGAGCAGGAAAGTGGGATTAAAAGGCAAAGTGTAGGCTCAGGAAAAGGTTACAGCCTGGCGAGTGGCAGGCAGTCACAGTCATGTGCTGAGTGAGCCCTGGTTACTCTCATAAAGAGCACGTACGTACACACTTATCACATATCAGCAGCAGTAACTTGTAAAATCTGAGTCTTAATTCCCAGACATGTCCATCACGCTAAACAGAAGTAGTTGTGTGCCAGTACGCTTCTATGATTTTAAAAAATTCATTTGAAAGACTAAAAATAGCTTCTAGAATACATTAAAAAAATGTGTTTCTGTGTTGTTTTTTTGTGACACTCATTACTTCACTTGCAAGAATGTTGCAACACCGTCCATATTTATGATATTATAGACCACAGAAAACACATGGGGAAGACTGATTCTCTTTACATAAGGGCTTCTCTGCACCCATCTGGCAATATAAATAAAGCTTACTAGAGAGGATAGATGACACTCAACTCCAGGCCCTTTACACTGCTAGACTGGTGCAAAGCAAAAACCTGGTGTCTAGTGTTCGTCTGACAAGAAGCAAATCTATTTTTGTTTATAAAACCCTGGGGTAGATGATTATAACAAAAAAAAACCCCAAACCCCCATATACTATTGGAGGAGAGCAAGCTGAAACAGCACTGAAGACTGTTGAATCTTCCAGGACATTAATAACCAAGAACCACTAGAAATAACCATGGTAACAAACAGTAGCTAAGTACAGTACAATCACCCTGATTACCATAGAATTAGCACAAAACAAATGTTTATTTTTCCTAAATACGTGTATTATGATGATGATGATAATGTTAGTAACTACCCCAAATTACAGAGTATTTGCCCAAAATGCCAGTGGCATTGCTTTAAATGCTTTGCTCTGCACTTGTTTTCAGACTTGCTTGTGGTAATTTGTGTAAGAAGTATATTTATAACAGATTCTTTCCTCAGTCCTTCTCCCACCCTGTCCCCCCTCCCTGACTCTCCACCAGCTCCACTAATTTGAATATCAGTTGGATTCACTGATCCCTTCACAGCTGACCGCAATACTTTTCTGACATTAGTCATTGCAGCATTAACCTTTTTATAACGCTCTCACCTAGTAGACAACATAGACTTGACCTTAATTCACACTCAGGGATTGTGTACTCAGGGAATCATACCACAGTAAGTGAAAATATGAATTTAAACCAGTATACTATATGCAGCATTGGGCTTAAACACATTGAGGGAGGAAGGGGCACTGTGTTAAATGAAGCAGAAATGGTAGTAGCACAATGGAAGAGACTTCCATTTGCTTTTCTTGAGCTTCTGTGTGTCTGATCCCACTACCTGGCTTAATTGATCCTGGAAATAATTCTAGGATTCCATCTGATTTCTCCGCTGAACCTATCTCACCTCCACTGTGCAACTGCTTATTCTTGCTGGATCCCAGTAAGCATGTCTGGGAGGGAAGTTAACATGGCAAAAAGTCCTAGTTACGGTTTTGGCTGGGCTAGTTTATCTCCCCAGATGAACACAGCTCCAGTCAAACAAGCACTAGGAATCACAAGCTAAGCTGTAACGATAAAACACATCTTTGGCTAAGACACTGCTCTTCATCATTTAGTTAATTCTTACCCATATCCCTGGACAGTTGCTTCTGTTGCTTAAGTATTACAATATATTATATCAAGATTCCACTCCCTGAACTTTGAAAGAAAAATATTCCTTTAAGGCAAGTAAATTCTCTGATCTAGCTGAGACCTAGCACCACAGTTTTGCTGATACACCCTAAAGAGGGTGCACTGTACAAGGGTGGGAAGGGATAGCTGCTGACAGAAAAAAGGAACTTTGTAACCCATTTTTCTTGCTGGAGGAAGAGCATTTTGGAATTGCCCCCTTATGATATTAAAGATATCCTTCGGAAATTACTTAAGTATCAGTACAAGAAAAATATCCTTGGGAACTGTAGGGACCACAAAAAAAATCCTATTAACACAGGTCTACTGGTTTATCAGTATACTAAGGCAGGTGTAACACTTAATGCTTTTCCTTGTAAGTATGTTGGATGGATCCAATACATTGCCAAGCACAAAGACATCCCCACTAGGAAAGAATCCAGCCCAAAGCCACCTGCGATTCTGCCAACTGGGACAATGATCAAACAGGGATTGAAACAGAAAGGATCCTGAAAGTATCCTGAGTCTGGCATCTAAGACCTAGAATGAGATTGTCACACTGACTGACAGACATTCAATGGACCTGATCCCCTCATCACATTCACCTTACATGACACCTAATGCAGTGAAACTGCATTAACTAAAATATAATGACTCCAAATTTATACTGGTGACAGTGAGAAGGAAAAAAAAATAAACATAAAAAACAGGTTTTATATACACAGCCAGGCTAGGGAAATGGTCAGTTGGTGTAGGTGTCTGAAACTCCACTGAAGTCGAGAGCTAGCGAGGTTTACACCGAATGAGAGTATTTTACGTGTATGCACATGGACATTACACGCCATATATTCTATAGATTGCATTATTCAGTACACATTCCCTGTAACAACAATACATACATAAACATACAGGCACACACATAAGCAGATAAGGGTCCCATCATTAGACACATCCACTGTATGTATTAAGTTTCCCAGAAAGTTGGAGTTAAAATCTAGTCACAGACTATCAGGCTCACATCAATGTGAGCCGTAATGACAGCTGGCACTCGGCTGTTTTCAAAACCCCCTTTTACAGTATACAGCACCATGCTTCGACACGCGATTGAAGTAATTAGCTGCCGAGCGGCTGAACGTACCCCGCAGAGCACTGGTGTCTCGTCTGACACATCTGGGCACAGAAAGTAATTGAAACAGCTGCTTCTACCCATATGGCAGCAAAAGCTGGTGGTAGAGAGCCTGCTGGCTAGGCTGTACCAACCTCAGACAAATTAGCCATCATTAATCCCAGAATCTGACCAGCATACACACAGCCACTAATCAAGACATCTGGGGGAGGGGTGTTGAGGGGGAGGGAGAACTGCCAGGGAAGAAAGGGGCCATTTAATATTATTCTTAATGGCAACAAAGTGTGAACAAAAAAAAAAAAATCCAATTTTTTTTTCTTTAAAAGAAAAAATGCCGACCAGCAGAGCCCTCCCTTACCAACACTTTTCTCAATCAGCTTGTCTAGGTGGCTTCGCCCACGCTGTTCATTAGAGGGCTGCTAAAATAGCAGCAATGCTTTTTGGAAGTGTCATACTGATATATGCACATGTCTGGCATCACACAAAGATTATAAATAGCAGCATGTAAGCAAAGAACCTGGGGTATTTTTACATTGTAGTGAATGCAGCAGTGAAGCTAAGGCTGTGGGTGAAAACCTACCTTGCATGCAAGTACTCAAGATGTACCCTCCTGTTACACAGGCATAGGTGTGGGGCAAGCAGACACAGGTGAGCTGTTCCCTTTTACACCTGTAATACCATTCTTGGCTCTGAACTTTTTCACCTGCAGTGCGGTTGTGAAAAACAACATAGCTGCTCTCAGAATTCTAAAACCCAGGGAAAACTTGTGCCTCATAACCACAAACTGCCATGTACACGAGCAGTTTGTTTTGGGAGGAACTGATAGAATGAAGCCTGTGGTATCACATCTCTTGTTTGAATTACTTTGTGTCTAATAAGGTGTGAGCCCTAACCTGAGTTTTGTTCCTTGCTGGGCTAGTTATGCTGTCACTCTGCATTCCCTGCAGCCTCTTTTTAATAGCTGAATTTACAACATGGATTTCATTCTCTGAAAAGTCACTGCTTAGGTGTTTTTTTCCTGTCTGCTTGTGTTTCCTAAACTTACAGGAATACACTGCCCCACTATCAAATGTTGAATGGTTGAAATGAACCAGCCAATTTAAGAGTTACTGAGGGAACAGGCATCCTGCTAACTGCATGCACCATGCTGCTTTGGACGCAACACTAGAAAACTTCTGAATGATGCCAAGTTGCATATACATTAGCACGGTTTAAGGAGTGTGCTTCTGACTAATCCTCTTACAGTGCTTTGGCCTGAATTGTGGAACGGTCTGCAGTGAAGATACATACCATGAGTACACCTACTGCACTCCAGCTGCTAATGGGACTAAAAAGAGAAAAGCCAAAACGGCACCTCAAAACCAGAATAGTGCAGATGCCAAGTTCTCACTGCTTTACTTGAAAGACCAACTCCTACCAGACTATTTGCTAACACACACATCTCCAACAGCATAAGATCTAGTGGTGTAGTAGCGTGAGCACAATTGTGTGCAGTGTATTTACTCTGAGGCAACGGAAAGATGCAGTGACTTACTGAGAATCTGGTTATATGCTGCAAGCAAGCTCTTGGCACTGCTGCTCTCTTTTTTTCTGTTTTAGCTGCCTAGGTAGGACAAAGCAGGATCACTTGCATGCGGTCCCACTGTGTCCAAGCAGCAGCATGTTCCAAATGCTTTTGAGATAAATATCTTCCACACTGAGATAAATGGTGCTGCTGTTTGTATTCAAGCACCTCTGTTCGCACTCCCTGCCCCAGTCTCCAACTCTTCAGGCTTTCAGATTGAGATGTCAGATAGAGAGAAATATGCCCAATCCAGCTCTGACTCAACAGCACTTCATTATCTTAATATTGTACACCTCACTTTGCCCATGTGGGATGAATAGTTTAAAACCACTTACATCTTGCAGTGGAAAGAGATTCTGCTGGCATGCTCTGAAAAAATTAAGTAACAATTGTGAGGTTATCTGGTGTTAGTGATGTCTCCTCCACGCACGTCTTGCCCAGTCCCTCCAAGCCCGATGGTTCTTTGAATCTGCTTTGTGAAGTGAGTACCATTCCTTATATAGATTTGGAAAGCTTGAGGGCTTCTATGAAATAAGTAAACATACAATGGCTTTCCTTGTTTAGAAATTAAATTTTATTGACACGCTGCTTTATGAATTTTGGGATGAAAGATGCCATGTAAGTGCAGAAGTCTATATTACATCACACCACATTATGGCTTGACTGCAGACTCATTTAAAGGGAGTAGAGCTACAAGACAGCAATTGCACTGGTAATTAACAAAGTCAAATTATGGAATGGATATGGAAAGCAAATATGATTTCTTCAAAGTTTTTTTCTCAGCTGTTACTCTCTCTAGTAACACATTATAGTTCCCTTGACATCCTAAGCTTGTTTTATTTATTATTTTTAACAAACCTAGGTTACACAAGAAAACTGTCTGTCTGTAAAGCTCTCCTGACAGCACATGTCTGCGATAACAAAGGAGGCCTGTAAACTCCAGCACATCAAAAAAAAAAAATAATACAAGCAACGTGACAATTTTGGCTGGTTGTAGTGTCAATGCACTGGTTCTGTCTTGCCTGGTTTCTAACACACTGCTGAAGACGTACGGCTTTGTGGGATGTGCCTGGTTAAAACCGGTGAGAGAAGAGAGAGGTGGCCCCTTGCGATTTGTTTACGAGAATGCTGCTTCCATCAGTCTACGTCTGTGAGGGATAGAAGTATGGTGTTAATGCTTCCCTTGACACACGGATCAGGTAACACTGCCAAAACATATCCCTCCCTACCCAGAGAGCTTCTGGATCCTGAAGGCAGATGTGAGCTGTCTTCTATTGAGGCATCTGCAATGTGGTCTTTTCTTCAGTTACAAATTCACTTTTTTTGACTCAATTATCAAAAAGGCTGCAAGAGGAGTCACAGGGTGCAATTTTTCTTCCAAATGCTGCTGGTTATTTACTGTATTTTATGCAGTTTTATCTCCATAGCTGTGCATTACAAATATTCTGCAATATATTTTTTCAGCAGTATAAACTTGTGGGTGTTTTCCAAGGACCATATGGAACATTTTCTTTCAAGTTTTTGCAGGACTACTTCAGAAGCTTTTCCAGATATCAATACATAAAAGAAAATTTATCATTCAGTCTGATGGATTAGCATCACCACACACTAGATGATCCACTACTGAAACACCTGGAGTGGTGGCAACTTCACTAACTCACTATCAAATATCCTAATACAACACTTCCCCTGGGATACATCCTAAACTAAGTGAGGAAATGACTCACTGATTATCAAACCTTTCAGTTTGACATGTTTAGATGTCCTGGGCTAAGCACTTGAAGTAAATGAGATTTCTGTAATTTCGTGAATCAGCACAAGAACAAACAGAACAAAAACCCTCAGAGGTAAATTAACAATGCATTTGCAACTAAGCAGTTTAAGTAGTTTCAAATGTTGGAACTAGCATTCAGATACTTAATTTTTGGAGGACGTTTTGCAGTTCAAACAACCTGACAACACCAAAAAAATTAGCTACATGTCAGTAACAACACAAGCCTACAATCTTTTGCAAGTTTTGCTGGAAACTTCTTCCTCTTTGGCAAAGGAATTTTGATAAAATGAACCGAGGTGGGTGCAGGAACAGAACAAACCAGAATTTGACTGCTATAATCCTGAAGCCTGTGGAAAACACAAATAGCTGAGATGATATGGTCAGACCAGTAGGACATAAGATGATGTTGTGAGAGCCACCCAAAGAGAAATTCAGTACAGCTGGCTTGGCCAAGTGATGATTAAGGTACAAACAGTCCTTCGGAAAGAAGCTTGACAAAATTCAGGGAACAAATAATTTAACCAGCAGGAGAACTTCCCTGACAGGGGAATCTTTTACTTTCCAGAGACAGTCCAGACTAAGTTCAGTTCTTTGAGACATCTAAAACTTTACTTAAGAATATGCCAAACCTTGGCAGGAAATGGGGTTCCAGGAATGGAACAATCCTGAAATTGGAGAGAGCAAAACTTGACACACTTGCCACTAATTTCTGTCACTGAGAAGGGTCACGAGTTGGTTCAGAAAAAGGAATTCCTTTCATTTTTTCCATGGGATTCCACTTACCAACTGACTTTACTCATCTGTGTATTCCTTTGGAAGAGAGTGGGGAGCATTTTTACCCGGACACAAACATAAGAAATTAAATGTTCATTTCTCTTTTTCAAAGGAGGGGGTTGGGGCAAATATGGATTTGAACGGTTGTCTTTTAGCTGTGACAATAAATAGTCAGCATATGTGAGGTACTGCAAAGCTACATAGGTAAACATTTAATAAAAGGATCTCTTTCCACCTTTCTTCCCTTTGTCCACTACTATATTTATGAAAATAATTACATTTTTCAACAAGAAGATCACTGTTTTCCTTGCAATCCCCTCCTCCCCAGTGTGAGCCCCAGGCATATGTACCACACTGCACAATTAAAACATTTAGCACAACACCTGGATTACAACTCTGCAGTCAGTCAGGGGCCATGTGTTATATTATTCTACATCAAACCCTAGCCATGCATATATTCTCACATAAATGCACACTCCCCCCAACAGAGATTTTTGAAAGCCTCTGTGCTTTATTTCTTTATATGTGAGTAGCTGTTACACAAACTAAAATTTCTGTGCTGAGCTGTAGCAGATAATGGCCTGAAGTGTTCAGTTTTCATAAAGATTTGCTTTCAGAGATTTATGGAAAAAGTAATTCAATTTGAAACATCTGCAGTTCTTCATATGAGACCCATCCTGAGGGCATGTTCTACCTGTGCCGGCAGCTTTCTGCCTGACCGTAACAGGTTATGAATTAATTACTAACCTACATCTTGTGTGTGCATGCACGAAGGGGTGTATGTTACCAGTCTGCCCATAGTGAGTAAACACTTCTTCACTCAGACTGTCATCTGCAACGTCTGTTACCTATCTCTGTTAAAAGTGTGTAGTGCGAATTCTATGGAATTGACAGATTTAACTGTATTTGCAATGAGTATATAAAATTAAAGAGGCTCTAAATTATTTTTCTACTTATTTTATGAATAGAAGTATCCTTCTACATTCTATTCAAACAGCTGTGATTGCATGGTCAAATAGTTACTGACTGAAGAATGATATTTATCTGTGTTTCGCACCAAGACACCATTGCATTTTAAGTGTTATTCAAAACACTGAGCAAAAGGCTGAAGCCTGCTCCAGAAAGGAGCTTTTTGAAGGAAGGCTTTCTTTTTGAAGGAAGCTCTACAGCTTCTGAGAATACAAGTTAAGAGTGAATCTAGCTCAGAAAGGTGCTGTTCCAAGTCTCCAAAACTTGTGCAGCAATTCTTTAGTCTTAAGCAGACCACATGTATTCCTGACCCTGACTGCAGAAGATGCTGTGATACTCTAGAATGTCTACGGTCTCCGCAGCTCAAATCACTTCATTCAAAAAGTTATAACGCCATCCAAGAGAGAAACAGCAGGACTGTAAATTACACCATTCACCTTTCCTCCCCAGTGGTTTTACCTCAAATTGTGCTTCCTTTATTTTTTTCACACTTCGCCTTCCTGTGACCCTTAAGGTTCATCACTTTGTATTGAGCTCCCATAGTTGGGGTTTTTTTTTCCCACTTCTAAAAAGAGTTCTAAGAGAATGTTTTTAATTATAATTCAAGTAAGAAAATATATGATATTGTTGGAGACCCCCTTGGAGCATTCTCGGGGTGGTTTCCTTATAAATCAAATTACTGAGGGCTTAATTGTGCAACCCTTCTGTCTTGCAAGCCCTTACTCATCTGAGTAAGTTCAGGGAGACTTCCCAGTGGGTAAGTGCTTACTAACATGTGTGCACAATCTGGCATTACATGAATATCACTCACATTTTGTGGCTGGCCCAATGTATTCCTAGTATTTGCAGTGTGTTAGATACAGTTTAATGGCAAACATCTGTTAAAAATGATTTATCAACATTATGGGCCAATTTCTATCATCCTCACTTATAGAGTGGTGTCTAATCCCTGAGGAGTCTCTTCCGCAGGAGAAGGAAGGGCACTGAAACACATCAGAATCTGGCCCTAAAAAAGCAAAGTTCATGTCTACTGAACACTTTGGCCTGGTCCATCAAATTATATAAACACACTTAATTTTAAACATATGCATGTATGCCCCACATCTGACTCCTTAGAAAAGAAAGCAGTCAAAATAAAAAGTGATAATTGTTTTGAAAATTGGTGGCCTTAACCTTGCAGAGTTCTGATTTTTATAGAGATGTTACCATCCCATTAGAGATAAGTGTGTGGATAAGTGGGGTTTTTTTTGATCCTGCCTCAGCCACCAGCACCTTGCAGGGCTGACCCCACCTAGAAGAATTTCGAAACATTCATCATCTAACAGTGCAGTCAGCACTGATTTGGTTACTTATTGCTTTTAAATCTATCACATGTAGATGGCTGGAACAGGGCTAGCAAACAAACTCTGCAGTTGGGAAATGCCTTTATCAAAGCATGTAGAAAAGATTTTCATAAGAGAATTGATATATACATATGGTAGGTATGCACACATAGATGTGCATGTATGCGTCCTGATATTTCCTTCCTGTATTACAGCAAACAAATACAAAAACTGTTTCCTTCCTAGCCCTACCTTGATTTCAGAAAAAGAGACGTACTCTACTACGCCCCATTTGCAGGGACAGATATACCCTGAATAATTTAAATATTCCTTCTTATACAATTGGCTATACAAGCAACTGCACTCTTGCCTGTGGATTTATGGAAATCCCCTCCCTTTCCTACTGGACATTAACAGAAAATTAAATACAGACAAAAACAATAAAAAGGACACTAAAACCTATGTCAACGATAACCCCGCAAGCTCACTGAATGACAAACTAATCTCAGTCTCTTTCTGTTAGTTAATAGGTTAATGCCCCATATATACCCTCTCCTGTGCCATTACTTCTTGATTTCACAGTGTATGATTAACAAAACAAGTGTCTGGAAGTCAGGCAAACACGCTTGTTATAGAGAAAACGGTGGATAAGATGCTCTGTAATAAAAGACCCACACAGCCCCAACAAAATACAGCAAGACATGCAAGAAAAAAATTGAAAATTTAACTTTTAGTGGTAGTGACTGCGTGTAGAGCCTGCAGCAGTCTCATCTGTCTGACCTTGGTTTGTGAACTACAAATGACCTCACTGAAAAACAACAGAGACCTTTTCTTGCTCTAGGCTGTCTCTTGATTGTATCTCTTCCTTCAGGTTACTGTAACTGCTCTTTTCCAAGGGTTGGGAAGAAAAAAAGAGAAGCAGAGTAGAAACACTTAGCTGAAGACCCAAAGGCCCCCCAGGCCTGCTTCTTCCTCAGTTCTACCATCACTCTATTAATAACGGACAACGTTTTCATTAAACGATGCACTTTCCCGCTCCAGGATAGACTTGAGTTTTCTGTACTGATCATTAGAAGAGTCCCAGGAGGGCTCCTACAACCACACTGTCTTCACAACAGAGACAAGAACTATCTGTTCCTACACAAACCACATGCTATACTGATCCCAAGAGTGAAAGAGACCTAATAACCCACAAGTGAAAGAGGTACAGAGCCTAGTTATCGAATTCCATCCTGCAGGATAAAAGCATCCCCCATTCCAACTTCTCATATAAGGCCTTTGTGGATAAAAGATTCCTCCCAGCTGCCCCTGAATGGCAGGAAGCAGTTTCTCATGCGCGGCAATTACCCTTGTTTTATTTTATTTTAAATTTAAGAACCCCCCTAATCATACTAAATCTTCTTCAGCTCTGGGTTAGTTGTTGCATTGTGAGAAGTCTCTAGTTCAGTGTAACACTTGAAGCAGTCACTTTTAAATAGAGGCAAATTATTGCTTCTATGATTTTTCTCTCAAACAACAGTATTGATATACATTTAACCCTATATTAGGAAGGCCATCACATTGTACAAGGAGATGTACAGAGACATAAGATGATTCCTCCCACTGGCATGAGGGGTTTGCAGTCTTAAGGGACACTGCATGTTAACCGCGTCAGAAACTGAGCAGAGTTACCAGCTTTCCTGTTCAGAATGTGTAAAATTTTCTCAGTACATCCTCTTCAGAAGGTAAATTAAATACCATGTGTTTCCAAAGACTCCTGTATTCTTAATCTTTTCTTATGAAAACTGGATGAAGAAAGCAAAAAAAATCAATAATTTAAAAACAAGTAAACAAGCTGTCACGATAACTGACCAAAGTGAATTCCTCAAAGTGCTTCCTTGGAGGGCCTGGAATAAAAGAGTAAAAAACATTTATCCCTGGAATACTACCTAAAATCTGGCTACGATATAAGCAGATATGTACCAAAGCTATTTGAGTGAACACAGCTAGTATCACTGAAACTCACAGCATATATCTTTATAATCCCACTGGGAAAATTTTACAACTTAAAACTTTGTACTTGCAAACTGATGGCTATTGAAAATGTTCCATTAGCATCTGGAAACAGATTATGCTGCCACTACTAGAGTTAGTAATGCTACATGGCAAGCCAAATTCATAGGCACTGCTAGTCAGTCATGGTGAAACAAACCTTCAGCTTTTGGGTGGTCACCCGGAGGCAGAATTGAAGAGTAAGCTGTTCCACTGTGGTACTAGCTAAAAAATCTCTAAGCCTTTGGAAAAATGATGTTCCCTGCTTATTCATATCTTCCAAGTCATGGAATAAGAATGGTCCATACAGCAGCTGCAAAGAATTTTCTGACACCTAATGCATCAGTAGTTAATAAACCTTCTCTCTCTGACGACCATCTTTTATAAAGTCCCAACCTACAAAAAGTATGTACTCTAGATTTTTAAATGTCGGTATGCCTTGGAAATCTATACGACAAACTTTTCCCTAAAAATCAATTCCGAGTTACAATTTGATTAGCAGAAAATTGCTATCACATTTGTTTCTACATTTGTCTACTTCATGTCCTTTTCATTCATAGGCTGGACGATTTAAGCTTTCTTTAAAAACTCCCCAAGAAAGTCTGTGACATTAAAATGTCCTTTGATGCTCTTTCACTAAGCAGTGAATATTAACAGTTATGGTGACCCTGTTCCCTAATGCGTCTCTGTTGGATCAATAGCAGTTAAGTGCCACTGTTTTACAATTAAAAAGAGGATCATTTTAAATTTAAAAGCTCATAGCTAATTTTCTTCTTGGCACTTAATAGCATAATTCATTTTTGAAAAACCACATAGGGAGAGCATATACTTTATTCTTTGTCGGCAGCCGTATTGGGGCTAGTTTTAGTGCTCATTGTTGCATTACATATAATTTACAGCAATGCCCAGTCAAGCCATCTGCATGGCAGCAAGTGCCATACTGCTCTTAAACAGCAGTTTGATCCACAGGCAAGAAGTAGAGGAAGAACCTGTTGGTTTTATACTTCAGTAAACTTTTCTTTTTCCCCACGGGCATGTTGTAGTGAATTGCTTTATTTCTGCATCTCCTTGCTAGACAAGGCCCGAGTTCTTTGTAGGCTGAGAGGTTTGTGCTCTGCTTGGAGAAGCCAACAGGTAGGCAGAAGTTTCTCAAGTCTGAGCAATCCAGTACTGTGTCAAAATAATACAGAGTAAAACAATACTGCACTTTCTACCTGTCAAAAAAACACTCAATCTTATGAGGGTGGGGTTTTATTTTGCAGTTGGGACAACTGAACAGAAGAATTAATGAAAAAGCTTACTGCCTCTTCCCCAAGCCACCCATGGCTATTTTGAGCTGAAGTACTCCCCCTATGGAATTAGTAGCCAAGTCTGTGCCTGCACATTACATAGGTTTCAACCTTTTACAGCCATTTTACAACCAATGCACATGAACAATCTTTCTCTATTTGCATCACATGTCCTACAGCTGCAAACTGGTCCATATAGGGCTTATTTGTGAACAAACAGAAATTAAGAAGAGGGAATGGCAGGTAGAAGCTTTCCTAAATTCTATGTTTCTTCCCTCAGTGTTGTAAGCACACTGGAAGTGATAAGCAGCAAGACAAAGTTGTCTTTATTCTTGAGTTCTGCAAAACCTCTAGACCTTGGGAAGCAGGTGATTTCCAATATAGACACAGAAAGACGTTTTGCAGTCAGAGGCTTTTGCTAATGCTTTCAAAGGCTATAACAAGCCTTTGTCCAATGATCTGTAAGGAAATGAGCTCATTGAGCAAGGTTAGGAATGTGATACGAACTGCAGCTTCTCCATTGTTGTAAAGCATGTCAGAAGTCCATATTGCAACTCAGAACTCGGGCAATACAGTTGTTCTGTCTCAATTATGAGACCAGGAGCATAGGTACACTAGTAGAACAGTGTATCTATCAGCACTTGGTTATTAAATTATTTGCATTTCTCCTGAGAAAGGGCTCTTGTTCCTTGACTTGACTTTATTGCCACACTTACACAGGCAGTCAACTGTATGACTACAGAACAGAAAATATATAGTTTAGCTAGACTGGCCTAAGTGCAAATCCATGGTTGTACCATAGTTGTGCTAGTACATTCAAATCCACAATAATAATGCTCATTTCCCATTCTGGGCTAAAGATTGTCATATCTGGCTCTGATTCAAGAGATTCTGAAGGAACTGTTGGGCTTGGAAGTCACATAACCTGTCCTAGCAAGAATATTCCAAATGTGAATATAACGGTCAACAACAGTCTCAAATTATCCATGGCATCCAAACAGAAAAACACTCAAATACTCCTTTATTTCCCACCCTGCATAAAAGAAATTCAACTACATTTCCTAAACAAAGCAAGGCTGTTTTAGAAAAATATTCTGCATCAGTTGAATTATTAATGCTTACACTGTAAACGGGCAGATAATAGTTTCCCCTGACCCTTTGTAACATGCACAGGATCAGAAATCGGGGAGATTGGGGAGTTACCTGTTCATTTCAAGAACCAGTTTTAAAATCAGTTCTTGTAGCTGGGATTTGCAATCCAATTCAGAAGACCAAAAATCTCCAAGCACTGCCAACTATTTCAAAGTGGGAACATGGACACAGAACTGAGGAAAGATTAGGACTACACTAGAATAAAAGGTAACATTTCCTGAACTTCAGAGATCAGTCTCCTTTCACACTGCAGCAGAGAGAAGCATACAGATGTAGCTAACCGCTTCAATGCTGGGTTTTGCACATTATTACAGATATTGCGAAAACAGTCACAGCAGCATTAAGGCAGTGTTGGGGAATCATTACCTGACTGTTTTAGTAACTTTGTGAAGAAAACTCTTCTCTGTTCCCCTTCCCCCCCTGAATAATATGTGAAATCTAAAAGATATTTATGGAAAACAGCACTTCTGGCCTCCAGCTGATACTGACATTAGCAGACAAATAAGCCTCCCTCATTTACAGGTAAAGACTAGCTGGGGCTTTTAACGTAAAAGCCCATATTCATCTGAATTAAATAAATTCTCTTTTAACAAATCACCACTGTGCATTAGTAAAAAATGCTGGAGACACTGAGCTGCTGCAGTACGATAAAGCACATCAAACAGAGGAAGTGTTCAGGTTAATGCAAGCTGGCTCCCCCAGGGACACTCTCATCCAAACGGTCATCTCTGTAACCCAAGTCATCAAGGGGATGAGGAGGCTGGAAATGGCAGTAGATCAGGTTCTACCAAAGTGTGCTGGTCTAACACGCCACTGTACAACACAATTAACTGCTTACACCGGGCATTGCCTTGTTTCTGCCACGTTACACTTCTCACATTTCATGTAATAGTGTTTGTAAAGTGCTCCCAGTTTTCAATCCGTCAGCCTTGCCCTCCTCCTCACATTCAGCTCTGCTGTTGTGACCGGCTCCGCTGGAGTACTCAGAAGTCAGTGCCACAGACACAAACTCTCAGAGCTTGTGTTTCAAAGACACTTGTGGCAGTCTTGCATTTTTATTACTTTGTTTTTTGAAGCCAGTTATTAGACGATTTATTCTACACATTTTTGAGGAATCAAATCAGGGATATAACTTCCCTTTGCTTTCCTGCTAAGTGTTCAAGAAATTCATAACAAAATAAGCAGTAACCACTTCATCTGAAGAATAACCTCTCTGAGAGGGTCCTTCTTCCTACCAATTTGCTGATCTCCATCACAAAATATCAGACTAGTGCTTCATACCTTGCTTCTCTTTGAAGTAGACTTATGTAACTGCATGCAGATTAAAAAAAAGTCAAAGACACAGGAGTTTTGTCTCCCCTCTCTGCACCCTACAATGAACACAATCACATTTGCCTTTTTTGTGCAATTATCCTTTTATATCCTTTCATACCTATGTGAAATGTATGCCTTTTAGGATAGGAGAAATGAGATGGAGTGTTCTGTAAGCTTGGTTTTGGTTAGGTACTAAGTGCTTATAAGTACCTGCAAGATGGTCAGTTATGTCAGAAAATACACCATGTGATTTTTGAGAACTGCATTGTTAACATTAACGATCCAGATACTGTATTGTTACTTGAGACACTCATGTAATATGCCATTTCAAACTCTTTAAAAGTTACAGAAGATTCAGATTTAAGGTCTGACAGTTTATTTGAAAAATGCAGACTACACAGGTAGTGAGCTAGAAGGTTCAACAGGTGACAGCACTGGCTTGTGAACTTCAGATGACCAGAAAGCTTTAAGCAGGTTTGTATTTGGTACCCCAGTTTAAAACAACTTTAAGAAGTAATGAAATCAGCCTCTTCTAAGAATTCTTTTTATTTTTGACACATCTCAACTCTGAAGCCTCCCAGGATGTGAGCACCCCAGACTGCGGAACAAGAAATACTCTATCACACAAAACCAGTCACAAATGTGGTTTGTGTTCTCAGTTTTCAGAGCTGAATGAGAAACTGAGCTAAAATATTCTCCTAAACTCCAGCTTTTATTTCAAGAAGCTGGTTACTTCCAGTTGCTTCATATAAAAACAAAGATCTGAGAAAGTATTTCTTGCCTCTTTTTTTTCTCCTTTCCTGTATTTCCGATAAAATATTTGATGAAAAGTAGTGAAAATTACAAATTCTAAAATTTACATGGCACAAAAACATCAGTTGGGAATGAAGATTAGAACTCTCTTTTAGTATATCTAATTAACCCCGCTCTGTTTTAATAGCAGTTATTGAAAGTTAGTTTCTAATCAGTGATATTCAGCGTGGCACAGGATCCTTTCTGGGAATCCAAGAAACAAAAGACTTAGGGAAACAAAAGCAGGAGGAGCTTGGGTATTTGGTCTGTTGCTGGAAAACCTCTGGCTCAAACCAGTCAGCCTTAGCTTGGAAAATAAATGAGCTGAAGTTGATTACACAGGCAGGAATCTGGACCAGGACTGGGAATGACTCCCTATGTACTGATATTTTACCAGACATTTTGGCATGTTGATGGTAACTGTCTTCCCATGGTATTTCCACCATCTGGAATTCCTCCAAATAGGTCTACATAAGAATCTGGGTATCACCAAATTATAAATGGAAATGGACCCCCTTTTTGGATAGGAACTGTAAACAAAATTATCAGTTGGAAGAGTCTGACCTCTACTCTTTGCTAGCATTAGTGTCTGGAGAAGGAAACATTCTTGGTCCCATACATTGTCAAAACACTCAAGAAGGTCTGAGATATCAACCAGGCTGCAGACCTGATCTGGAGGCCAGAGGCCCCCCTACTGACTCTGTGGATTTGGACCAGGGCCACAGGGAAACAGCAGTTCTTTCAGCTTGCATCAGAAGACAATTGCCATTTGTCGGCAATGTGCGAATATTCAGGGGATTTATATTGTACTGAATCCAGTAAAGTTTTACTCTGTATTAAGTTCTTGCCATGTTTGAGACTCTGCTACAAAATTTTAATTAAAAAACAGTAAATTCCATATGGCTCCCAGGTGTTTCTCAAACTGGTCCCCAGTTGCCCCTTCCCCAGAAATAAAAAAAGGATATGGATATATACCTAGAGAAACTCTTCACTTTGCTGCTGTCCTGATATTGTATCCAGTGTTGCAGGTGGAGATTGGAGCTTTCTCCACAGTATGGACCTTAGTCTGCTTTCCCATTATACAGCATCCACAGATGTTTTCAGGAAATTTGCTCCGGGTAGATAAAAAAAAAATAAAAGTAAACTTCTTGGCTTTCCTATATATTAATCTTTCCTCCCTTGTCCCAACATCCATGTATATTTCATTCCCCATTCAACCCCAAGATGTCCACTTTCCTAAATCCTAAACAGGCATAAAATCAGTCCGGATTTTATATTAAACCTTGTTGGGTTATTTTTGAAACCATGTTTATTGGTTTTCTTTCATTCAGTTACTCTAATCACACAAAGTGTTCAAGAAAAGAAAACAACTTCGAGGTACTAACTTAGAAGTCACTTCCAATGTTTTCCTTTTATTTGTAACGTAAAACGTTGTAGTGCAGAAATCATCTTAATACCTTTCTTAGTTAATTTACTTATTTATCTTGACAGAAGTAAAACAGAGTAAGTTTTAAATTGATTATTTAAAGATATTTTCCAATTACAAACCAAAGCGGACTGTGCCATATGACACCAAAGAGAAAAACTCAGGAAGTTTTTTCCTTTTTTTTTTTTAAAGTAAAGTTTGAAACTTCAGAAATGCAATTCTCTAGATTTCTACTTGAAAGTCTGCTGGCATTTTCATCACTACATTTGAGACTTTTAAGAAGACCTTAGAGTGGCCTGTCAGTACTGAAATGGGTCCTAAAAGAAAGATGAGGACAAACATTTTGGCAGGACCTCTTGTGATAGGGTAATGGTTTTAAAACTAAAAGAGGGAAGATTTAGACTAGCTATAAGGAAGAAATTACAATGAGTAGTGAAACACTGGCACCGAATGCCCAGAGAAGTGGTAGGTGCCGCATTTCTGGAAACATTCAAGGTTAAGTTGGATGGGGCTCTGAGTGACCTAATTGAGTTGAAGATGTCTCTGCTCATTGCCAAGGACTTGTACTAGATGACCTTTAAAAGTCCTTTCCAACCCAAGATATTCTCTTATCTTTATCATATTTTGTGCAGAAAAAAACGCAGTTCCACTGCCAAGAAAATCTTGACACACCCAATAGTTATTGACCCCTTTTCGGTGGTCTTGATGTTCACAGTTCTTTTCCTTCCTCTGTGTTCTCTGGGCTGTACTGCATTTTCTCACTTTGCTTTCTTAAATTACCATTCGATACGGTGCCCATTCAGCCATAGAAACTTTTTAAATACATGTATGTAGGTGACAGTTATTTAAGAAGAAGTCCATTTCCTTCTTCTGGTCCTTGATGCCACATAATTCCCTAAATATGGATATTTGCCATGGCAACAACTGCAGCAGTTTTGCAGAACTCACCCCTTAAGTGGCTTAATGGATATGGTATTTATTCCCCTTCTGAAGATTTAGCTTCAGTGACACATTAATACAAACATAAATGGAGCAAATATTTGTGTGCTTCTTGGGAATAACAAAGGCACGTTTATCTGATGCACACAGAAAAGACATTTTTGAACCTCATTAATACATGAGTAGAAGTCAATGGAGGAAAATGGATCTTGTTAACTGGCTTCTTGGATACCAATAAGCATCTCATTTGCCTTAAACATATCAACCTAGCAACACTATTTATTCAATATAGAATAATCAGTGACATTAGAGAGCCCCAGCATTGCACACAGAGGAATGATTAATCTATTATTCATTCCACAATAAAGACTCTGAGGGATTTACCATATGAAAAGTGATATTCAGAAAAGGAGGTGGTATTTTTTCCTGACCTGTATGGGAATTCCTGTCCTATGGGATGAATTCCATTGAATAACATTGAGAGTTTCAGTTGTGGGTTTTGGTTTTTTCTTCCTTCCTGCAAGGCAAGAGACACCTCAGAGAACTGAGGGACTGAGTATGTGGTATGAAGAACACATTCAGGCAGATAATTTTCTATAGACTGTGTCACTTAAGCCTTTTGAAGGGAGATGGAATTATGGTGATATGAGAAACAAAAGTACCTTCTTGCTAGCTGGTATCTATCTTGCCATGATTGTTGGTGTTGACTAAGGTTACATGCACATACAGATGTGTATGTGTGGACTTATATGTATAGGAACACTTGAGAAAAATAACTAGAAACCTCACAGGAGAGATGTCTCCATAACTGTCAGAGGCCTACTCGCCTTACTCAGAAAATAACCACGTCTCTTACATTGCACCTTAGAACCAAAAACCTCTTTTTTTGCAGGACATTTTCCCTACACACTTCCACATAGGCTCCATTAGCCTCCTCCACACCAGTCCACTAGCTCTCAAACCAGAGCAGAGCCAGCTACCTCCAAGGAGACCAGTAAACTGCTGGGCTGTACACCTGTTTTAGATAGTTTAGATACTGCCATTAATCTTTTCTCATCAACAGTTTAATAATTATTAAGAATCATTCTGCTTACTCTGCAGTAACAGCAATGGTCTGAGGTACAACTCATCAGTAATTTAGCCCTATACAGGAACAGATGCACAGCTGTGTGTTTAATTGGTGTCAAGATGGCACCTGAAAAGCAGTTATTAGAATATAGATTTAAATAGCACAACAGGTCACTCGCAAGATCTACATGTGCATTTGTGTGGACAGCTTGGTATTCTGCTGTTTCAAAGACCAAAACTTTTTTAATCTCTTTTTTTTGGCAAGTTTCTTCAAGAAGCTAAGAGGCGATTACCACCAAGGAGAACTTTTGTCTAAGTAAGCACTAAGTAGAAATTATAGAACCAGGATTTCGATCATGAAACTGTCTAAAAGGCAAGTTGTTATTTAATTTTGAAATGTAATTGAAAATAAGAATAATGAAGATAACTCCAATTACTCTGGAATGGCCTTCTGCTCCGTGTAAGGTATGCAGTGATTAACTAGCCTTTTATAGCACTTCACTTTTTTTTCCCCCCTCAGTGAAGGAAGATTTACCCAGGAATCCTTGGGTAAGAATAATTTGTTTTGGCAAAGATATTTGTAATAGAATAAAGGGAGGGTGCTAACCCCTCCCTCAGTTAACCCACCCACTCAGATGATCAGCTTTTCTGTGGGCTGCCGGCAGAGGCCAAGAGAAAGTTGCAGAGGATTATTTTCCATGCCAGTTTTGAACTTGCTAGCACAGCAGATAATGCAGAAGACTGCAACTTCTACCACCTGGCTAGCATGGAATGAACCCCAGGGCCTACATCACACGTACACTGGCCTCAGCACACCTGTAAACGCCACTGAGCTGAGTGTTTATGAAAAGACAGCTGCACTTCTAAGAAATTCTGGTCATACTCCCAGTTCACATTGTTGGACTCTGAATGGACAGATCTTTGTTTTAATTTCATGGTTAATTTTGGATAATAATACAGTGGTACTGACATCCCAATAAGTCATGGGTTATCTGTTGTTTTAAAATACACTAGCAACATCCTGGACTAAAAGCAACGGCAGCTCCTCTCATCAGGAGCTCTATAACATCTTACCACTTGTCACCCATGTGCATCTTGATTGAATTCCAGAGATCTCAGAGAAAACACTTTTCACAACTGAGATAAGGGTGGTGCTTTATGCCACAATTTAGTTTAAATTATGCAAAACTCTGAGATATGCAAGGCATAAAGAATGGAAGAACAAGGCCTTTAATTAAATTCACAATCCATTTCAATTAAATTGCTAAAAACCCAAAACAGAAGAGCAGTTTTGCATTCTGCTAACATAATCCACCTCCATCCACATTACTCTCCATGAGTCACACACACCATCAGCACATGAGACGCAAAAAACACCACAAAGCAAGCAGCGGAAATAGTACCTCATTTTAGGCCCTATATTTGACCATGAAAATAGCGAATCTTGAGGCAGGATTACTCCAACTATTATCTACAATTCATTGTTAATTATAGGAAAGAGAATGTCTTCGCTGAGAAATTCCAAGTTTTGTGCCAACTAGCTGCATTGGTTCCTCTACTTCTGTCAATAACTGTATTTAATTTAGACTTTCCTAACACAGAACTTCAGAAACTGTTTGCTGCTTCTCAGCCTGCAAAGTAACTGTCTGTTAGAGCATTGTTCCTGTAGGAGATAGCGTTTTTGTGTTACTGTCCTCTGAATTAAGGAGCGAATGGAAGGACAAGAGCAATCAGGACACAGTAGCACCCAGCCTATGACAACAAACACAGATCTTCAAGTCTTTAAGCTACAAATCCAACAGAATAAGACAGAGAGCCATTTCGGGAGCCCCCGCAGGAGCATTTCCCTCTTGATAGCTCTTTAGCAGTGGGCTAAAATTTTCCTTGCCCAAGAGGGCTTACACAGCGTGAGAGTCCACCAGCAGCTCTTGCCCCACCAGCCCATTCCTCTAGATGCAAACACAGTTCCACTCAAAGCTTTAACACCATTTCTTCCTCTTCTATCCGCTTGGTCCTCTAATCTTCTGCTTCCCAGGAGCTTATAATTTCCTGCCTCCCTCCCTCCCGTGACTGTATTCCCCACCGTTGTACACACACTCGCAGTCATACCTGAGAGATACCATGTGCCAAACTCCTTTCCTTTGTCTGCACCAGCCTTGATACCCCAACACGATGCTCACAGTCTCCAGGAGGGATGGAAAGCAGAAGAGTGGGAAATAAACCCTTCTACTGGTCATGTGATAACAGTGGAGCCCCCTGATTGGCTGAACCACTGAGTACCTGCAGCTGGCTACCATGCCCTGCCCGCCATGGTGGTGTCACCTGAGGGTGTTGGGAGTAGAAGGCTGAGCAGAAACCTCAAACCACAGCTGTGAAACTGACCTCCTGGGTCCTGCAGAAGGAGCAAATTTTTGAAGAGCCCCCCGGCCCTGGGTCATCTCTCCTGTGCCACATCGATAGCTGGGGTGGCAAGAGAAGAGTTCCTTGGAGAAGCCAGCACTGCTGGTGGCAATGGCGAGAGCCTGGAAGTCACAGGGGGTCTCCATGAGCGAGATAGGTCCTATATCTCATTGTTCAGACACAGTAACAATCAATAGAGATGTAATTACTACTGTTGCTATTTGGCATAGCTAAAAAGGGTAGCGCAGCTTTGTGCTGGTTCTTCCATTGAGGATGAGGCTCCACAAAAATACTTCTTTTATTCCTCTTTACATATTTATTACAACTCTTTAGACTGATGCATGCAAACCAATAGAAAGAGGCTGGCTTGTGCCAGCAATCCCCAGACTGTCAAGCGATCACTGAAGATTGGACAGGTCCTGATGAAATAAATGTTGGCTGCTGACTCTTCCAATTTTGCAACACTCCTCTGTGTCACTGGAGCAGCCTTGTCCAAGATTGAGATATTTGCAAACTGTCATCTTTCATAAATATCTGCCTTGAGTGACACTTTGCCCCCCTCCATTTCCCTTTGAAATGTACCTAGTTGGCATGGAGCCTGCGGGATTTCATTGCTTGTGATAGGTGATTAGCAAAGAGATGATTTCCTCCTCCCTCCCCCTCCTCCCCTCTGCCAAAGGGCTGAGTGACAGGTCCAAAAGGCGAAAGGCAGACTGGGGAAGCAAATCTGCCAGAGGCAGAAGTGATGACACTCCGAAAACACTTCATTCATCTTGCCAAATTACAGGCTGGGCTGGGGACTGATGGGGACTGGAGGCGGGGAGATAATCTTTTGCGTTTGCCTTGCATGCTCTCTGCTCAAAAACATTACAAAGCAGCTCCTGAAGCTTGAAGGATGCACCCCAAACCCCTTCAGTTTCTGCTCCGTAATGCTAACAGGCGAGCTGCTACCTGGCTCGTGTTAGTAGCTTTCTGACGAAGCGCATTAACTGTCTTAGTCATGGATGTCAGGTCCCTTAAGCTCTCCCAGGCTTCCTGCCTAGATGTCAATAATTGGAGCTGAGAGGGAATTTCAAAAAACAAAATTAAGTAGTAAGTGTCTAAATTTCTCAGACAGGAGAGCTGGTGCCGACTGTACAGTGTGTGTTCCCCTGATTTATTTGGTAGCAAACTGCTCAGAGAGGAGACCACGTTTCTGTGGTTGAGAAGTTACCTGTGTTTGTCTTGGGAAGGCTCCAGCCCTTGGGAGGGTAATTTGGAAATTAACACAGGTGTGAGCCAGTATTTGTGCTGGTTTTCTGTGAGCTGTGGAAAGAAACAGCTTCTGAACAACAGCAAAAATTAATTGTGCTTGAGTAAAGTTCTGCACAAAACTTTTTTGGGGGGGAAGAATATGGATTTGTCAATGCAAAACCCACTGGGTTCCCTCCACCCCCAACTATTATCTAGAGATTGGCACAATTGGAAGTTTTTAATTTAGGCAAATCTTTAAAATTTCTTTGTTTGAATTGGACATTTGTCATCAATGTAATCATATTTTTTAAATACATTTAACATTGAAATGCTTATTACTTGCCAATTAACTACTTCCACACAAAGTATTTTACGTAAATTCACATGTCCCAAGTCTACACTACTTACATTTTCAGACTCCAGAATTCTTTTTAACAGTGAGATTGCCAACAAAGAAAATTATGTTTTCCTCTTACCTTTGCCCATAGCCAACATAAGCATTGATATGTCACTGAATCTTAAATTCACTCTTACAAGTGAAGAACAAGTCAGTTATTTCAGCTAGTGCAATTTAAAGTCTCTCCTGTCATCTTGAAGTACTTCAAGAGACATACAAACCACTCCTGAAGACTAAGAGAGAATGATTTTATTTTTAATGAGTTTTTAGTTACAGCTCGAAGGAAGCAGACCAGATTTCTACCTACACTAGCCTAAGGCCTAGCGTGCACTCAAATACAGGATTAATGCTAATGTCATAATTTACATGAATTTTGTTATATCAGATCCTAAGTCTTAAATAAATGCTGGTGTAACTTCTCATTTTTACTTGTGTAAATGAAGTCTTGGTTAGATTTCTGTAGCATCTCCCAGTTTTATCTCTCAGGATATCTAATGGAGACTGGGGCATAATAAAGTGAATACCTAATGACAAAAATAGATTCCTTGTACAGGAGAGAATCAAATGTCTACTGTATACAGGAGAAATATAATGTAAAATTAGCTTAGCTAATTATCAGCAACTCAAAAAAAGTCAGAGGTGGAAAAGATGAACTGCACTATCTCTCCTGGAATTGTTTGATACAGCATGTTTCCTACCTATTAAATTGCTAAGAGGATCTTTTGTAACCGTGCAGACTTTAAACAGCATTTCTGCTCTGCTAAGTTCTATTCAGCAGAAGTAATTCTAAAGAACTTAAAAATATTCTAACAGTTGAATACAAACATAATACGGTTCCCTTTATCTCTCGTTCACTAAAGCTGTGTAAAATTGGTACCCAAAATCTGCGTGTTCCCAAATGCTGTGTGTCCGATATCCAAATCAGCAAGTGCTCAATGTTGTCAGCTGGAAAAGAAATTTCAAGGCAACAAAATTATTAGATTTTTTTCCTTATTAAGTGAGATTTTGCTGCTAAATTGGAAGTGCTGGAAATTGACCATCATGTGGTGTTGGAACCTGGGAGAACTATCAAAGATGAAAAAGTGCAGGAAGGATCAAAGTCAGCCAGCCCTTTCTAGTAGATTTCAGTACTAAAAAGTGTGCAAAAAAAAAATCTGACGCCATTTATTTTGAAAAGTTATATTCTATCATCACTCAGCAATTTACAGCTTCAAACAGCTAATTGAATATCACATACAGTGTGAGGTATGCTAGCACAACAACACATTATCCCTCCCTCCTACTTCTGACTGAGAAACCTGGTAAGGGAAATTAAAATGAGCTTCTCAAGGAAAAACATCAAGTTTGTGATAGAACAGAGATTAAATCTTGGAGGTCCTTTGTTTCCTTTCAACAGGGTTAGCTACCTTGCTATTTTATATGTGTTTGTGTACACCCATATGTGTAGTCACACACACACTCAATGGAAAAAAAAAACCCAGAGAGAGGGAGCATATGGATAGGCAAACCTGAATGGCAGCACATGGACAAATAACACAGTTCTGCATCTAAAGAGAAGTTCATGTGAAGCTGAGACATCCCTGTCCATAACTGCAATTAAAAGTAAAAATCCTTCTCAACCTTCCCATGTAGCTTAATAACTTTCCCCTGCAAAATCAGAATATAAATGGAGCAAAGGAATTGCTCATCCACAGTGATTTAGTGCTGTTGGGGGCTTTCTGTTGGGAGCAGAAGCTGTGATACATAACCCTGAAAGCAGATCAGGTGACTGGTGCCTGCCAGCAGAAGAGCAGTTAAGGCTGTTCCTCTCACCTCAGAGATGTCTCCCTGGATCCATGGATGAGGTTCCCAGTCTGTAGCGAGGAAGAGGATTCATGCATGTGTTTGAGATTTCCCAGTGGTCATCTCCAAGGGTTTCTGGGTCACATGCAGACTCTAGGTGGCTCTGCATTAAGCTGGTGGTATGTGTAAAGATTTTAGTGGATGTAGCCATCTAATTCCTGGAGATACAGGAGGAAGTGATAAGTGCTACATATGTGAGCATGAGATGTAGTGTAACCCATCTGTTCACCTACAAACACATGCGTTGTACACATGATCAGTTAATTGTGCATTAGTCAGAACGTGCTCTGGTACTGCTAATGAAAGTCATGATGTACTTTTATTTTTCTAGTCCTATAACTATGGCCATCATTATCATGTAACAAATTGTATCACTTCAGACTGATGAACAACATTAGTTAATGTACCTTCACCTAATCTGTGCATTTCACATGGTGATGTAGTATTACTCTGATTTGGTTTTTACCTGGGGAAGCAGCAATACCGTTGTCTTTATGTCTTCATTGGTCTTTTTCAGAACGCTTGCAACAGAAGAAAAGGAATCCCAACACAACTGGAGTTTGCTTTTCTTAAAAAATAGAAAGGGGTTACCAGAGACAGGGATTTGCTTCTGTTAGAATACCAATTCCTTTACAGTGAGCCCAGCTCTGAGCAGAAATGGATATACTTCAAGCAATAATAACCAGAAATGCTGACTTGGAATTTAACAATCTGTGTTTGGCCTTCCCTCATGTTTGATGCAAGAATAAATCCTTGCGCATCCATGCCACTCCCACAACACGCACATAGCCACACTTGTTAAGTTGCTAACATAGCTGTGGCTAAAAAGGAAAATTTGTGTGTCAGAATTACATGGTCATAGTTTTCCGACATTTTGCTGGTTATCTCTTTGCATGTACAGCTTTGTGTCTGACCCTCACTCGTTAAAATTTTTCAAAGTTCTGGATAGTGGTTTTCTCCTTAAAACATCTTTTGTGATAAATATGAAAATGCAAAGGGGGAATATAGATCTAGAATGAGTTATTTTACTAATGTTTTCCATTAAGCAGCAGCAGCTGTTACCAAGCTGTCATCTTTGTTGCTAGGGAGATTTTGTACGCATGCCAGAATGGGACTGGTTGTTCAGTGTGTCCACCCTACTGCCGGCGAATGTCATTGCATTGGTGAGCTCTTGGATGTTGGGCTGAGCAAATTTCTTCCTCTGACCTGGGTGTGAAATGGGCTGCAGGAGCAGGATTCCTTGCTAAGGTCATTCAGCATTGCTTTTCCACACCGGCAAAGTCTCGTCTTCTTCCTCCCCATGAAGTGAAAAAGATGAAATGTTTCATCTTGACATTCTCAACATTTAAAACATCCTGATTTTTTATCTCCAAAAGACGCTTTAAATTTCACATAGAGTTTTCCACATTCTTCTCAAAGGAAACCACAGATAACCTCGTAAGATATGAAATCTTTCAGCCAGTGCCAAGCAACAGCTTATTTTGACTCAGCCAGCAAACCCAAACCAATAATCAACTGCCTGGGCTCATCAGTGACTTCAGTGGAACTTCTCCTGCCTCTAAATGTTGTGCAAGTGTTAAAGAACTTTGCTGGCCTATACAGAAGACAACGGGGAGAAAAGTGTTTACACTCTAAACACAAGGGCCTATTTTTTTCTAAAACTCAATGGAGTTATACTAAACATATATTGCATTTCAAAGTGCAACATTTCACCAATCTACCAGGTAAGACACCAAGACAGAGAGAGATACCTTTTTCCCTGGTTGGCACGCTGTGATCAATATATGGTGTATAATAAATGCAGTAAGAAGGGTAAAATATTCATAATTCTTTAATATACTGCTAAGAAAACGTTATCAGTTTACTAGTGAGCCACAAATGGCAGCAGGTCAGATCAAATTTCTTGTGTGACATAAAGAGCATAAATGCAGTTCCCAAGGCTACCTCAACTTTAATAAAATGAAGTCATCCATGTGTTGCTTTGTATTAATATTGCAACTAGGTTTAAGCTTATATAAGCCATGATTTTTCCTCAAGTGCTAAATCAAATTGAATCACAGGTTTTTATGAGTGATAAAATGATAATAGACCAGATCTGGTCAGCTAGGATAATAACTTGATTCAGTACTTTGGATGTAAGTGTTTAAGGTTTCCACAATAAAACTGAAATGTTATACCTTAAAGTGTGTTAATAACATTAAGTGATGTAACAGTGAAAGTGAACTGGCAGAATGTAATACCCATAGGGCCATCATAATAGAAATAATTTATAATGTAACAGCAATAAAATCTTTAATGTTATCTCAATCCAGTCCTGTCCCCATGTCTGCAGTTTCAGATTACATGTGATTTTTTTCTATGCATTTAAGTGTTAACTTAAAATAATTAAGAAAATGGTTTTCAAAGTGGAAGAGCCTTTCAAAGTTGCTGACCTGACAATGATATTATTAACCCTTTCCTTTCTACCAAATTCCCATGTGGCTGATAGCTGATATAAAAAGAGGTGCATCTTTTTTGTTTCTTATTTTTTTCCCCATCAAAAGTAATTGACAACAATCAAGGAATACGTAGGACTACTTTACTATATGAAAAAAAATTACAGTCTCACCATTCTCATACTCGAACACAAACACAAAACATGCTGTGAAAGAGTTCAAAAAGACACCTAGTACATATCATCTCATTATAGACACAAAATGTTCTTGTATGGGGCTGTCTGCTCAGCAATAATGTATCTTCCATCCTCATTATCACAAACCAAAACAAGACGTGGAAAAGCCTGGTTAGATACCAGCAAATGTCCTTACTGGCACACTGCTACAAGGTTCCCTGGAGGGCCCGTGGGATCTTCTGCACTTGAGATCTCTAAGAACAAAAATGATCAAACATCTATAAGGTGTGAACATAACATAGTGTGTCTAACCTCTTGACAGATGAGTAGATCAGGCGATCTGATATATTTGACATAAAATCACTCCCTCCCTATCTTAGCGCATAACTACATTCCCTGGAATCTCAATATAGAGTGTGATTTAGCATCTGTTGACAGCTGTCTTCAGGAGGTAAAAAGCTTTTTTGGTCTTTATTGTCTTCAAAACATTTAAAAAGTACTAACTGGATAGACATGTACAAAAATGTGTGTAGAAACATGTCTTTTAGAACTAACTGGAAACAATTTTTGTTACTTAATACAAGATTTCTTGATTCAAGGTAAGCTATAGTTTTATTCCTTCTTCCTGGCCAAGTGGCCTTCTGAGAATATTGACTGTTTAAGGCAGACATACCAAGGGCTTTTTATAATGTGTGCCATGGCTTGGAAGAGCCAAAATAGAATAAAATCAGCATTTTAATTGTCTTGCAAACACATCTAGCCCAGAACTAATAACCTGTGTCTTTAGAAAATAGTCCAGCATCAGACATACAAGATAGTACTGTGCAATTAAGAAAAATCCTCTGTCTCTCAGGTTCTCTCTGGACCCACCAGGGAATGCAGAAAAAAATAACTGGAACTGAACAAAGAAGCAGCTTATCATCTTGAAATATGCAGGGTTAATCATCCCTTTAAAAAGAAATATATTAGGAAAACATTAGATCCTTAGCCCTCTGTGACATAATTACACAGGCTTCTGATTAAACAGAGGCACTCATTAAGTAAAACATTTTATTTTAGTTTCTTGTTGGTTCCTGGTATTATTGGGCTTCCTGCCCAATTCCAGCCAGGCTACCATATGAACAGTGAAAACAGCCAACATTGTTAATACAATAACAACAACAACACTTGGCACTTCCATCATTCCCTTGATCTTAACATCTTAAAGCAATTTACAGATATTACTTGGTTGTACCATGTGACAAAATTGTTGAGCAGGTAAGATTGATCACCCTTATTTTAAAGATGGAAAAAGCAGAGCAGAAAGGTATTCAATTGGCTTTCCCTGGCTGCTAGAAAGTTAGTGGTAAGATCCAGGAGCCTAGAAGAGAAACCATGTGGAATTACTGTTTTAATAGTGACCGAACTTTTTTTCTCCCTCCTTAGTTGCTCTTGTTTATTGGTTCTCTGCAGCAGAAGAGGGCTTGTGCCGTGAAAAATCAAACAAGTTTGCAAATCTTACTGAAAAAGGAATTTTAAGAATTACTTATTTTCTGTAGTTTAAGAAAGCCCAGTTTGATTTTTCTCCAAACACATTCATATTTGTATATATAAAACCGTCTGATTTTGGCCAGCTAAGACAAATTTTGCATTGAGGGATAAAGAAGTAGGTAGTAGAGGAGGAAGGGATTTTAGTTCCTAATTCACCAAACGTTGCTAGTCAAGCATCTGTAGAGGGGCTTCTTTGCAGGACTTCCAGCAATAGGAGTGTAGGAGCATATTTGCGTAGGGTCTAGGAATACATTTATAAATGTGTAACCTCTGAATTACTAACAGGACTTGTTCTCAAACCCCCTCCCATCCTCCTGATCCATCTTTGGCAAATATATCCTTCGTTCACTGGCTATGATGGGGGCTCTGGCAGACTACAATCGGTGTATGGATTTATGTGGGTTCCCATCTCCAGATGTACATGCATATCTTCAGCCTGAGAAAAGAGTGAAGCAGCATTTGTCTTGCATCTAAAAACACCTCATACGTTGAAAGCTGAGCAGAGCTCACATTTGCTGCTCATAATATCACTTCAGGAGAAAAATCTTACAGAATATAGAGTTTCACTTCACACAGAGAGGGTTTCATCCCTAAGCTCATCTTGATAGATATTTCTCAATGGTGCGCTGGGTAGTAAGGAGACTCACTGGCCATTTGCCAGAGTTCTGTCATAGCAAAATAATTCTTTTCATCTTTATCCTAAAAGAGAGAACTGTGATATCTAGGAGCCTGAAGTGCTAAACTCACCTTAGGCACAGGGGTTTGGAAATAGTGTCACACAGTGTATATAAGTATCATCTGTATCCAGATTCCATCAATGTGTATTGTAATTGGCACAGATGTAAATTATCTGCTACTGATACACACCAACAACTCCTGATTTATAAGCTCAGGTGCCCCTTCTTGGCTACAAAAAAATAAGAACATCACACCTACATGTAAAACTAATGGAGACAGTATTAGAACAAGCTTTTAGGTCCAGGTGCATGTATTACAAGAATAAGAGAGGTGAAAACCTGCTTGTCACTGGAAATGAATGACTGGCTTCAAAAGAAACTCAGGAGTGAAAGATTAAAGGGAGGATGACCATGAACTCTCCTTTCCTGAAGGAAGTTCAAAGCATCCTGGTTTAGGTTCTTATTGCACTATAAAGAGGGAGGTAAGTAAGATAAAAATTTAAAAATAAATTATCTTTAAGAAATTATCCTCATTGGAGTGTCCTCCAATATGTATGGTCCTCTAAGTGTTAAGTGAATTGTAACTAGATCCTAGGGAGACAGTTGCAACCTGGTTATCAGTGGCAGTAAATGGAAGATAATAGCCCCACTAGAGAGTTATGAAATGGCTTGTCTTTGAGCTGCCAAAGTGTTTAGGCTCTCTTTTATTATATTCACAGCAGTAATCCGATATGTCCTGACTTCTGTCATCTGTATGTAATGCTTATCAACTCTCTGCCAGTGATTCACCCCCTTGTCAGGGACAATTATTCCTCAAAGTGCTGAGGTTACGACTGAAGCAATATTATGACTGGAAAGAAAATACGAAAGGTGCAGCACATCACAGCAAGCAATCTTGAAGCTGACGTCAAAGCAAAGGAGAACATTGTTGATAAAAAAATAAGGCATAACGGGAGTGTTGCACTGTTGCTCCCTTAGTATCCTGGGCACTGCTAAGGTCACACATACATATGACTATGGTAATGGAAGATTTTCCCATTATTTTATTAGAGCTACATTGTTATATTTCTCTGGTTAGGTGTCTGTCTCCATTTCCATTGTAAGTCCTTATTTAAAGCCATTTAAAACTATACAGGCAGACTCTGTCCTGTCCCTCTAAATTTGCAGGCAGGATCTCAGCCCAGGAAATTCATTTTTCTCCAGAGGATCATGAAATGAAAAACATAATCTAAGGGACGGAGTGTCCAATTTGCAGTTGTCGAGTTGCCTGAAATTACAATAACACCTGTAGTAAAGTTCTGATCCAAACATGTTGAGACCAACCCGTTTCATCACTCTCTTAGATGCCTCAGGCAAAACTGAAATACGTTTTGTCACTCCTTGTATTGCTCATGGATTCATTAATTTGTGGAAACAGAATAGATAATCTTGGGCTTGTGACTAGGAGAGGAAAAAGGCACTGGGGAAGCTAATGTCAATGTTGTAGCTGCTGTGGGAACAGTGCTGAAGAGCAGAAGGCGATCTGTAAAACCAGGGCAGGGCCTCAGGGCACCAGAAACACAAAGCGGTTGGAAGAGGGTGAAAGGCTGTAGTATTTCTTTGTCTCTTCTGGAAGCAAGGGGAAACAGTGCCTTGGGAAGCTATATCAATAGCAATAAGAAAAAGCAGCTGGTCAGTAAGGATAATGTTGGAGCCAGGGAGGCCAAAGAGGGGTGTCAGATGGTCCCAGGGCATTCCAGCTGACCAACAGCAGCACCCATGCCCTGTGCATATGTGGTTTCAACCCAGTACGGGTTGTTAGGTGTCGGTCACCACATAATTCACTCGACTAAGGGTTTCGACCTACAGAGTAGTGGAAGTGGAGGAAAGCAATACCTCTCTGCGATATTTTGATAGTTCTTGGTCTCTAAAACTATTGTGCAAACTCTGTACTTTGGTTCATTGTGTGAACCGGTGGTTAAGCAATGTCATTTCCCAGCTTAGAAGGCCACACAGTTCAGTTGCGTGGCTTAGGAGGGCCCAATGTGATAGCAAAACAAGTGGGGTAGGAGCACAGAAGGAAGGAGGACCGTCAGGGTTGAAAATAATTAAGTTATAAAGCAGGTGGCTAATCAGAAAGTGGAGTTCACTTAAGCATGTGCTTCTCTGGCTGTGGAGATGAATGCAAGCCATGTCTTTCTGTAATGTTGATGCCGTTACTGGTCTGGCCTTCCTGACTGTCCCTGAGAGAGACCTACATGCACCAAGAGGGAGAATGCGCTGGTCTCCAGGGTCATGAGCAGCAGGCTTAGCTGTGCTTCCACTGGGAGAGAAACAGAGCCTCCTAAAGCAATGAGGAGAGAAAAGGAATCACTGCACCTTGTCTAATATACTGCAGTAATGTAATCTAACAGCAGTAACCCCCAGAGTACCATCTGGTGAACTTGTGACTAAATACAGCTTGTTTTGCTCAATGCACACAAGCAATGAAGGATATATTTTATTCTTTTGCTTCACCCTGCCCAAGCACAAGTGGGAACAAAACTATTTCTGGGAACTTTAGACCATCTGCAAATCAGAGCTGCAAGCATTTTTTTCTCCCCTACAAAGCACGTAGGTGGCTCGCTCTGCAGGAGGGTGCTCAGTAGCGTAAACTCCTGAATCTCAGTTATGGCCACCAAAGTAGACAGAGATTTGTTCTCAGCTATTCACCACACATTTCTGACACTGCAAAATTCCCTGTTAAAGTCCTGTGCGTGGGTGGATATTTCAGGTGATATTTCTCAGGGATGCAGGAGGCCTGACTCTCCCATGAAGAATATTGGTGGCGAGTTGCTCTGACCTTGGTCAGAGCTAATCCTGCAGGAATAAAAAGGTTCAGATTTCAGTACTCACTGGAAGAAAAGAGAAGGGAGGAGGGGTAGCCCCCTACTAGCAGAAAGACATGACCAGTGGCTCTGCCATCAGTTACAGCATTGCTTGCATTTGGCATTCTATTATGAAAATACCTATTCAGAGTGGAAAATAAGATCAAAGACAACATTTCCGCAGTGATGACTTTAGCTCCACTTCACTCTGCTCCCTCTCCTCCTCCTGTCCTTCGCATTTCAAGGCTCTTGCTCTATTCATCCGCTCTACGCCTCCCCAGGTTTATAACATCACATCAGCAGCAGCACTAATAACCCGTGATTCTTTTCCCCTATTGTGTTTGTCAGAGTCAGTAATCTGGGCACTACAGTAGCACAGCACTGAAAAGCTACAGTGTGTTCCTATGGCAACCAACTAATCCGCAGGTGGAAGGTGATTGGGCACCTTTTGCACCGGAACAATAATTTGAAAGATCTTTTTCAGTGTGCTGTTCTGCAGCATGAGTTCATTGTATTGCAACCCACCACGAATCATTATAAGCCATCATGAAAATGCAGCTGTGGCTGCACAAATCATAGCAGAGAGAGACATGTCTTCCAGCAACAAGCCCTTGAAATATTTCACTGCAGGTTAAGAGGCCAAATTGCATATAGCGAGATGTATTGTATAGGATAAAACAAAGGGCTTGTATGATAAGCTGATGCTGACAGTCTCTGAGTCAGGGAATCCCAGTGAAGTGTAAGTATGTGCATGAATATGAGTTTTCCTGAGCCAGGAAGGAAAAAGGCATAAATAAAAGAAAGTGCTGGGCAGAGCTCCCACATACAACTCTTCCAATACCAATTACTCCCACCTGGCTATTCCCATTTTTCCTAAACCTTCTCCCATAACAGAAGCAAATTTAATATTCTCTAATTGAAACCTCTGATTTAAGACATTTGCTCTCCTCAAAGTCTGAGATCCTGGCCTGGACTTTCATGAGGTGATTAGAGATTATAGAAGTCTCAGATTTTTAGATATTCAAACTAAGAAACCTGCGAGAAATAGACAACATCTTTCTTGACAAAGTCAGATACCTTCTTCATCTTTTAAACAGTAAGTAGTCTCAGCTTGAGGTAGGGAGTGCCCTTTCCAAGTAAACCACCTTAACCCATGGAATGAGCGCAGCATAGACAATAACAGAGCAAACATCTTCACATCAGCCTCAAGAAAGGATGATGGTCATTTGTGGTCTATGTCTAATTTCTACTCATTTCTCTTTGAAAACACTGGACTGGAAATACTAGGTATAAATAGAGAGCTCTTCAAAGCTATGTTGTACAATCACAGCTCATACAGCCACTGCAGTGGAAAGTGAGAGCAAACAGTGTCAATGGTGCAACATGCAGCTTCATAGGAAGGGAAAAAGGAAATCTGTAAAAATCTTGAATAGAAAGAGAAAAAACATAAGGGCTTATTACATCAGTTTAATCACACTGTAGAAAGAATGTTTTCAGTAAGTGCCTGGGCTTAATAAAAATGCCAAAAACTCCTATTGCATAAATTAGCTCTTTCAAGATTTGTTGGGGTGATGGAGGAAAAGCCTTAAAAACAGAGGGTAAACAGAAGTTTAGTTACTCAGTTATGACTACTAAGCTTGCAACTTAAACGGCTTCCCTATATTTACAGGCAGAAGATTCCAACCTGGGATGCTTCCATCTTAAACAAATCTTCTAACTGTGAGACAATACAGTCAGTGTCTCATTTGCAGCTGTAGTATTATAAAACAATGTTCCCTCTCAAAGCTGAATCAACAAACAAAACAGAACAGATACTTCTTTTATGATCTATTTTCTTTTTACTTATCCTTAAATAGGATGAGTAAAACATATGAGACCAGTTCACATACTCAATCCAAATTTACAGACTAAAAGCTTGAATGAGGCCTATGATATCTCTAGATTACTGAACATCCTGCAACAAATATCAGTTTTGCCCTCTTTCTTCCCTCTCCTGCCTTTCACCTACCACACAATTCAGGAAGTTTTATCAAAGAAAGTTTCACTGAATCACACAAGTATCTCTGAAAATTTCTTATTCAAAAATTTCCAGCAAAGCAGTTAAAAATTCTTGACCATCTTTAATTGTGAAATATATTGATTGTTCCTTTCAAGTAATTCATAACTTAAAGTGACATATTTTTGTTCCTTTCAGAGGGCTTGAGTAGATAGCATCATTATTCTTTCCAAAGCACATCAAAGAGCTCAAAATTTGGCAGGCTTTCTGTTTTCTTTAAAAAAAAAAAAAAAAAGAAGAAAAAGAAAGGAAAACATCAGCAAAGCAAGGCTAAGAATAACTGCTCTTTTCTGATGAGTTGTGGTCTTCTTCGCGTCTAGATTCACAGTCCTGGTGCTCACTTCAGGGAGCTGCTGAAACAGAAAGCCTGGAGGCAGAGAGGGGAAGAATAGAAAGATCAGAGAATTGGCACAGGACAGAGAGCCTTTTGCCTCTTGATGTTCAGGCTGAATCTAGCCCAAGTCATCACCGTTTTTAAACATTTTCATAGACTATGCAAGGTCAGATTGTAGCCTCTAACCCAATGGACAAGTTTCCACATATCTGCAGCTGGTACTTTGTTGACAGCTCTGGTGATAGCTATGGTCTCCAGTTTGTAGTTTCTCAGTTTTGTAATTGAATAAATTCTACAAAATGGATAGATTTAGGTTAATCATGGTCTTTGTACAAGATGTGCATACTCTTTTTTTGCTGGAAAAAAATTGGTGTCCTGAACAGCTCCACTTCTGCTGAAATGTTCAGAAGAACTAGATTGGTATTGCTCCAGGAAGATCTTCAATCTTGAGTATGTTTTTGCCCCGGACCCATTATTCTTGATTTCATTTCTCCTTCTCAGCCAATAGCTATAATTTACTCATTACAGACCTGTACTCCTGTGGCAGTATGCTGTTTGTAAAATATCATGCGCTTTTGCTTGATGTTAAATATGAAAGAATGACATCAAAACAACGCAAGAGAAATACCACCAGCTCTTACTCTATGTGAAGCAACGTTTACCTTGATTTACTGTGTAACCAGGCTTGTTTATTGGTGTTAGAATCAGATTACTTTAAGTCTTACAAATCTCCTAGAGAATGTGCTACAAGTAGTAGTTTCCACAACTTCCTAAGCACAAGTGGTTTGCTCTTTTTTTGAGAATAAGATATGAGGAAAGACTAGGAAAAGAATTTTGTACTGGAGACAGTCTGAGGAAAATGACAGGACTGACTGTTGTATCAACCAAATTATTTTGTCAGTCAGAGCTGAAATGTGTAATCCTTCCCCACAATGGCCTCTCTGGGGTAAAACTACTTTTGATTTTAATGGGACATTTAATGGGACCATTTTCATCTAACAGCCTTTAAACCAGTAAAGAACACAATGTTGCAGGGAACTAGCAACGGGGTAGGGAATGCCTGGAGTACGGCATGGAGCTGCATCCCAGTGCAGTTCATGCTATCCTCACACTCGAGGCTTCGGGGAATGAGCAGAAAGGCACGTTGGAGTCTAACTAATATTAAATCCACTGTACTTTTCAACTCAGAGTGATAAACAAGAAGTGCCTCACTTAGCTAACTTGTAAAAGATTGAGGTAAACAATATGTACTCTGGGTAAAGATGACAGGGTCCATTGCTAGAACAAACTAAACAATGTGTGAAGTTAGACTGTCTCCTATTGCTCAGTACAATTATGTGACCTTGTAACAAAGCATGGCCAAGATGGCAGTGATACTGCATATAAAACAGAGCCTGGTAGAAAGTTGCTATTCTTCAAACTCGCTTGCATCTAGACATCTTTCATGTGATTTCAGAATTTAGGGTGAAAGTGGATCTTAGGTCTTTTTTAAAAAGCCATTTCAAATCCTCATTCATATCATAAATGCTTTTTTCTCCTTTTTTCTGCAGGCCACTTAAATCTCTGGGGCCATGACATTGTCTGGCACTGAATGCAGCCCCTTTTTATCATTATAAAGAAATAATGAAAGCATATGGTGGAGAGACACTCATGTTTCAGTGTATGGTGCCTTCCTCATTCTCCATAACTAAGCACTGAAGAATATATAGTATGATGAGAACATTAATTATTTCCAATACACTAACAGAAAATTCCTAACAATTCAAAGTCATCCCTGCGTGAATGTAAGTTCAAAGTAAAAGAAACCAAACATATTCCCACTTTTGTGCATTAAACATCAGCAAGTGACCTGTATTTTATTACAGTACACAGCTGTTTTATCACATAAGTAAATAAATCACCATTGAACCAACTTTGGGAACGAAGATTTTGAATAATAACACAATTAACTTTTCCCACAAAGTCCAAATAGCCCACTTGCTCATAGTTACTACAAGCTGTGATTCCCACGTGAAAGATATCAACTTATTTCCTTTTCCTGTCAATCATCGGTACCAAGTGGGGCCATGGTATGTCAGGTCATGACCTTTCACTCTGGGCATGAGCCTGAAAGCCACTAGTGATTCAACTAGTTTAATTATTTAGGCTGGTTTTAATAAATATAAAAATGTGGCCTTAAATATTTCACATGCTTGTTCAGTTTGGGCTTTCAAGTATCTCTCATCAAGCCTACCAGCCTGAAAGTGTGCTCTTAGTGGTAGGAAATCAGGCAATTAATAACCAAATCCAGCTTTTGGAAAAGGTTTATTTTGTTGATTTTGAGCTTCCTGGTTTGTGTATCACTTGCTTATTGGTTTAGAGGACAGGGGTTTTATTATCTTTTTTTGTTTTTTATGTAGCATTGGACTGGTTTTAATCATCACCAGCAAAGGCCTATTTGCTTACCTCCCACAAAATGGTTCTTAAATACAAGTGCCATAGTGGGATTCAGTTTTCCATATATGATGTATTTTCTACAACTCTTCACCCATGGGGAGAAAAAACAAGGGAGGAGAAATTCTTATAAGACAATTCTTCTAAAAACATTTTTGAGTAATGTTGATAGCTTTGCTATTAGGTCCCTTAGCAATGGACAATTTTATTCCACTTCAGATCAAAGTGTGATGACAAATCTTCTTTGCTAAAAATCTTAAGAAGTTTTTTCAGCTTGTAACTCCTGTAGTCTAAAAACCTAGGTCTGAGCCATACTGCTGACTTTGCCTAGTATTTAGCATTATTCCATAAGGAGATCGCAGTAACTGTACAATCACAAGGGTAGAAAACAAGTAGTAATGCTTTCTGTGCATGGTGAACTAGTCATGTGCAGTGATTTATATCCTACAAACATTTATGCTTATTGCTCAACAAGCTTTCCAGCTGGTAGACACAGGACAGAATTAAACTTGAGAAATGAATTGATGGTGGCTTTTGAAAGAAAAAACCTCTAAGCTTGGACTGCCAGAGCCAATTTTTACTTTGGAACATTCCTGAAATTTACAGACCTTTCCTAACATTTCTTACATTTCTTCTATTCTTCTTTCCCCTAGTGTTTTAAGACTACTCAAGAAAGTGAGTGTGAAGGACTTTCTTTATTTATAGATGAAAAACCCAACTCTTATTCCCCTTCTTCCTCTGTCCCGATGATGCTCTTGCATCAAAGAGAAGGCTTGGGAAAGGGAAGAGAGATGCTCTTACTCTGATTTTTCCATTCACCCTCAGGCGCTGCTGAAGAGGATGACTGCTCATTTTGGTCATATTTGAAATATCAACATGTCAAAATCTGCTTTTCTTTCAAACAGGAGTAATAACGTAAATCATTAAGCGTACCACAAAAGTGAAATTAGTGCAACACAGAGATCATCAAAGCTATCTTAATTGAAATGGGATTTTTTGTTTTGGGACAGTTGAAAACATTTCTTCTTGATACTGTTTGAATTCTTCATTTTGGCTTAATCACTTCAAGGTGTGCACAACCTTATGTTGGAATTTACAATACAATAAAACAAAAGTCAAATGAAGCATTCCATCCTTATTGAAGAAAAGTGTTTCTGCCTGATAATGCTGCTTCTTAGCAATTTCAGCAAAATTGCTATGGTCCTGAGAAATCTTCCAAATTCATCTAAGTCAGCATTTGCTGATGAAAAGGTATATTCTTAGAAGATTTCAATCTGCTTTACTCAAGATGCATCAGGAGGAGCATATATTTATAGCATGTGAGCAACTCCCTGAATCTCCTGGTGGTTGAGAGATCAAAATCTAAGCATTGATCCAAGGATCTACCACTTTGAAATAAGATATGGAAAAATGCTGAGGAGCAGCAGTGACTCTTAGGGGTTTCAAGTGCATTTAGAGTACGCAGTATCGCCTGGAACATGCTTCAGTTTGCACTTACCTTATTTAGCTTTTCAAAGGCTGACCTTTCATGCACTAAGTTCAGCGACATAGCAGTCAACCTTTTAATGTCCAAGGAAGCTGTGGACCAAATCAGACAGTTTAAATAACTCAGCTGTGAACACAGAACCCCATTATCATTTCTATGAGGCTAATCTGAACAGCTGATTCATCTCAAGCAGTTTACTATGGACGATAGGTCTTCACAGCATCCATTTTAAGTTTTAAATCAGATGAGGGTGAAGAACTTTGCACTCAGACACTACATTGGGAGGTGCCATATAAAAGGACAGACAGTGAGAGAGGCTTATATTAAAGGGCCTTATTTCCTATCATATTTTACTAGCTGTATTCTGATATGATTACTGATTTCAGTGGAATAAAAGCATGTAATGAAGTAGAGAGTGAGGAAACCGAATAGCCTTTCTTGCCCTACAATACACATCTCCCCGTTAAATGTCTTGTCTTTGCATGTGCTCATGGTTTCAGTCAGAGAAGGCGGTATTTATCATACTTATCTCTGTTAGCAGTACAGAGACAACACAACTCATGAGATGACCTAGCTTATCTTTTAGAAAAGCATGGGAATTTCTTGATCCCTACCTACTTTTTCCACCCTTCTGTGGTGAGGGTTCACACTTTTCATTACATTAGTCTAAAGGTTGTTTAGCAGAAAAATGCTTCCACATCTTCAGCGCTGTCCCATAGATCACACCTTTTGCATGCTATCAAAGTGTTGACTGGACACAGGAAACAAACTAGAGATCTGAAACCAGGTTGGAAGATGCCAGAAACAATTGTATCTCACAGTTCTTTGACTCTCTTTTAACATGTACATGGAAGGGAAAGACCATTATAAAATAGGAATGATGTCATTTCATTACTCTATTTCCCTTGGACTATTACTTTGTCTACAGGCTGCTGCTTCTCAGACTTTAGCTGCCTACTCAGCAATTCCGTAAATAAGATCTTCATTATCAACATTGAAATCCCAAACAGTTTTCAGCTTATAATGAGGTTTTCACTGTTCTCAGGCAACGCTTGGAAAAGCCTTTTATATGATAAGAGGAAGATGTGAGACAATCTGAGCAAGGTGTACGTGTTGCCAAAGGCATTACTTTCAAACAGTCCTTGGTTTCTTCACTTGAGCAGGTGGTGATCAAGTTCTAGTAAAAACAGACTTCAAATTATTTCAGTTATCCAGTCACTGGGAAAGAAAAAAGAAATAAAAGAAAAAAAAAAAAAGGAGTTTTTTTTACTGTAAGCTCTTTTATGGACTCCAGAGCTCAACAAAATATATGTTTAGAAGAAAATTTTGAGTCTTTCATTGATATATTATAGCTTCCTGTAGGATATTTTTAATAGGACCCCCCCAAGCTTAAAAATACTGATGCTTAAGAACCTTGGAAAAAAGGTCTTCGAAATGACATAACAAATTACTATGTACAAAAAAAAATGGTCTCCAACGTGCACTTACACAAATCCAAGTATTGGTGAAGACAAAGAGCCCTCAGAGTGCAAAGCAAAGAAGGTGAAAGGCAGGCTCAAAGCAGACTGCAGTATCTGAACAGATTATTTGAGAGGACAAAGTAAGCAGAGTTCAGATTTTACAACTGCCTCTTTACCACACAGTGACAACATGCTGGATTCATACACTAAACATTGAAATGTGAGCCCAAATTTTGCCACGGAAATTGATTTATACTTGAGGAAGACAAAAGATTTCCAATACAAGCTGAATTTATATGCTTAAAACCTTATGAGCATTGGAAAGTTCAGAAGAAATAGAGGAACCTCTGGTGACACCATTTTGTAGAAAGGTCAGACCTTCTCCTTCAATTAAAATCAAGATATATTTGTATCATTCATATTTTACATTAAAACACAGAGGCTTGGACCAGAAGCTGAAGAACTACTACAAAAATTCCTGCTGTATCTGACTTATTCTGAAATGCCAAAATAGCTTTATGGAGTGGGAGTGATGAAGGGACTTCGCAGCTAGATAAAGGCAAAGCAGTCGCTAGGCTGTTCTGTCTACTGGATACTGAAAGTATGAAAGGCCCAGACTCAACAGAGTGTGCTTGTGGCCCTGAAGACTTGAAATAACCAGGTAGGGCAGTCTTATCCTGGCATTAACGTTCCTTTTGAATTTCTAAAGTCACAGTGAGTTTTATGGCTAAATGCCATGATGTTCTTTGAAGATTTAAGAAGCATTACCTTTCAGTTGAGATAACTTGCTTTTGGAGTTGAATGGCAAGTTCCACAAATTCCCCTTGGATAGAATCTGAACTAAACATCACAAAGTTTTGCACGGGTTTCTTGCAATTTGTTTAGGAGCTTTTGTGTCAAAGGGGACTGAAAAATAGCTGGCAATGTTTTATTACACTTATTAAGAACAGTTTTTGAGTATGCAAGTCTAAGCAAGAAATATTTGGAGAGTGTGTCTGTGCTGCAGTTTTGCTGGAGTAAGTGGCAGTTTTAATTAAAACAATTATACAAGTCTTTGTTTTCTTCAAATTGTTTGATTTAGTTGGTTTCTTTAGCAACAAACAAAGCTTTCATGGCTTCTTCACATTTGCACAGAATATTAATGATGCTGCCTTTGATTTCAGAGTCTTGTAGACTTAAGCAGTCTCTCAGCATTTAAGTCCCAAATCACTGCTAAGATTACATGAGCAGCAGAGATAAGGATGTAGATATTTGTATCCTGATACCAGGAGGTTACAATTGAAAAATCCGGAAAATGGCTAAAAATTGCCTGACCACGAGGACCTGCAGAACAACTGCATTGCATAGCAACTATGCAAACATATCAGACTAGTTACAGGCTCAGCTTTACTCTTCCTTTCCTCTCTTAGATTCTTCTCTTGAAAATGGTAGGACAATGACAGAGAAACTACCATTCAATATTTGCAGTTTCATCTGTAATACAAAATGAGTTAAAACATATGGTCTAAGGGAGAGCTGGTATTTACAGCGCTGTCATACTCTGACAGGTAAGCTAAGGCAGGATTAGCAACTTGAGGGTTACACCATCTACCACCAAACCAAACTGAAACAACTCTGTAAACTACAAAGCCTCTAAATAAAATTAAAGAACTCAACCTTAAATAAAAATCCCTTCAAATGTTCTGTTTGTTGTTTTATTTCCCCAGATAGTGACTGGTTTTATAGCAAAAAAAATGGTTCGATTTATAAGAAATTATTCTCAAGAATTGATTTTGCTTTCGTTTTTTTTCAGCTGAAGTTATTCCTTACACCTGAATCTAGGCATACTCCTCTCCTGAAATGGCCCCTCAAGTGAGAACACAGAGCTATAGCTGTCTCTCGGCTCCTGGACAGAGAATTAAAGCTCTCACTGCCAACCACAGTGCCATCCTAGATATGTGTTTTTATAAAAGTACCTCTCTCTTGAAAAGATAAAGGGTTGTGTCTGTCAGTGTGTCTGCAGAGGCTCGATCAGGGCACATGTGGTGCTTAGTAACACAGCTGGACAAAAAGAAAAAAAGAAAGGGTGACCTAATATTGAAAAAGACTACTTCTATCCAAGAATTTCAAAATTCGAAATGTCAATAACCTTCAAAACCTTCCAAACCATTTTATACTTGGCCCAAAGTTATGGAAAAAAAAAAGTTTATAGTGGTGACACTGGTTTTGGGTTTTTTTTTCTGTAAAGTTTCTCATTTTCTTATTATTTTAAACATTTTTGATCACGCCTACTACTGCACAACATATTTTCCATAGTCACATGTATGTTTATCTTCACAAATGTTGACATAAGAGATATTAAGAATCAGTACAAAAAGACCTATTTTAATTTGGGTGTTTTTTGAAAGGATAATGGACATTAATGAATTTCTCTCTGGAAATGTGGGTTCAGATTTTGGTGCATGTCAGAAATCAAAAGAAATGGTGGTATGGTTGGACTCGATGATTATGGTTGGACTCCATGATCCAAGAGGTCTTTTCCAACCTGGTGATTCTATGATTCTATGGTTCTATGATTCCATTTTGTTTCACTTCACCAATTCCACATGGTTTATCCCAACAGGGAAAAAAAAAAAAAAAAAAGAAAATTAAAATTGCTGGGCAGTGGGACCGGGCCTCAGAGGTGACATTTGGGGTGCAGCAGGCAGAGCTGGGCAGGCGGGTACTATCAGCAGAAGCACTGTGGGTGATGCCCCACTGCTGGTAACCATTGTGGCAGTGCTGGAAGTGTCAGAGTTTGACCAACATAGAGGGTCAACTCCATCCCATGCCAAGGAAGGAGGTTGACAGATGAATCTCTTGCTACCTAAAGCATTCTTTCCCTTAAAATTCACAGTCAATCCCTTTAAAACATAACTTCATTTATGCCTGTTGCTGTTTTTAACAGCAACATAGCTATATATCTCCCTCCCTGATTTTATTTTTAGCTGCTTATCCTGAAATCAGTACATTTTCCTTCCTTGGAACTGTAACTTAATAAAAGCCAAACCATTTCTTTCTAAAGAATTACAGCTCCTCCCTGATGAGTACATCTAGGTCAGGTTTCAGCCTGGCATAAATATTTTATGTTTGAGAACTAAAGGTCTTTAGAAATTGGGGTTCATATTGGAATGCCTGACGTAGTCTTAACCATACCAGCACATGCGGGTGCTGCTTTAATAAAAAAACCCTTAATCTCATTTGGCTCTACCTCACTGGCAGCTTGAAGTACTTGAATCAAACAGTACAGCTGTGAATTGTGACACTGGCTGGATGGAAGCCCAGAAAACTTTTCCCAGAGAAAACCCTTGAGGGAGGAAAAAAGAAAAAAAGAAGGAGAAAAACGAGGAGGAGAAAAAGGTTCAGCGACTGAAATGCAATACAGTGGAGACTGAAAAAACCCCACAACAAATCCTGCCTTCCCCCCTTCCCCTCCCACCCAAGAACCTGAGACAAACTAGAAAACCAAATGATAGACAGAATTCTCCTTAAAAAGATTATTTTGTAAGGTAGGAGGACCAACTTGGGCAACCCTGAGTAATGGCCTGAGCCGATATTTTTCTGCACAGTGGCAAATAACCAAAGTGAAGCAAAGGAGTAGGAAAGCTGAATTACGCTACTCCTTCAAAATCCACTTGAAAGAAACGTCAGGAAAAGAAAGCAGCTTTGATTTTTGTGAGGAAGAAGAAAAATATCCAACTGAGAAAATTAAAAGAGGGTTGGAAGCACAAGTGCCATAAACAGACCAGCAGAAGTGTGCTTGCAATATTTATAATTTTATATTTGTTTGAATCCTGATGATGATATCTTCCCCTTAAGCAGATAACAGCAATATAGAAAAACAAAACAACAAAAACATAGAAAGCGCATCTGAATGGAAGGAAATGGGTCTTTTTTAGAAGGCAGCAGCCATACTCTGGAGTCATGAGGTCAAGAGGTGACTTTCTACTGAAGGAAAACATTAGAGCTAGATGTTTCTCATCTGTCAGTCCCATTAAATACCATTTTTTAAGGACTCAGGACTTTGCATTGCGCCTTTCTTCAAGTTAGCAGGATAATAAAGATTCTGTTGCCTTTTGCAGATGTTTAAAGACATGATGTGAAAGACAAATTCTTCAACTAAAACCCTCAAGAAATGTCACTTCTGTGTCTTACTGAAGGAACTCCAGCACATTCTCTACATAAACATCTGCCAGAAACATTTTAAAAAGGAGGCTGTTTAAATAATGTCTCCCCTGTCCTTCTTTAAAGAAAACAAAATAAATTTGTGGAAAGTTCCTCCTTCCAAAGCAACTTTCCTTTGTAAAATGCCTCAGCCAGGATGATCTGAGGAAGCAGGCTGTAAAATGAAGAAAAAGTCTTGAAAATATTCACTTGAAACATTGTATATCAATCACACCTCACAGACAGTCATAAATCAATGTTTTCTTTGACTTCAGAAAGTTCTTGCTCTTCATTGTTATGCTAACTTGTTTGTGACAATTATAGCAAGGCTCTATTTACATAATAATTGGATTTTCCTATTAAGTTTAACAGACAAGGGGAGAAAAAGGAAAAATAATAACCAATGTTGTGTCGCAAAGTGGTAAATTTGTGGTATAAAGTGAGAAAAGGAAAAATAATGAAAAGAAAGTCATTATACAGTCTGCTTATTGTAATTTGACCACTCACTCTTTGCTCTGTATGACTACTGCAAGTCTACCTGGACTACCCCATCCTTAAACGTCTGCCACAGTGCGGGACTCAGCAATGACTGTGACGGTGTAACAAAGTGGGGTAAGATTCTCTTGGCATAGCTTAAGAAAGTGATAAGGAAAGAAAAGAATCTTCCTTTTTTTGCAGTGTTCAGAAAATCTTTTCTCTTACTAATGCTCAGCATTACCTTTGTCTGTGGATTCACACACAGTGTAAAAGAAAAAGCACTTTCAGGAAGGCCTTGATATCTCCCTGGCTTTGGTAAGGTACTCAAATGTAAATGAAAATATTTTGGCAGAAATATCGCTGAGGGAAGACATCCAAGAAGCCACATATTCATTTCTACCCTCTGGTTCTGGTCTCTCCCTGTGCTCAACAGTGGTGGTATCACCAGATTTCTTGTTCTGTGCAGAAAAGGTCCTAAAGTTTCAAGAACTTACTCTTTCCTTTCTTTCTAAAATCCAAGAGAGGTGAGGACCTGATTTCCTTATTGTTTAACACTCTTGATTGTCTCATAAAGCTTATTGAGGAAACTGCTTTCCAAGCTTAGGTGTAGAAAAACTGTAATATTTTCCAATTGTTACTTATCCATTGGAGATTTCTTTTAAAAGTCACTAACAATTGTCTTTCTCCATGATTATTTGCTATTGCATATTCAGCTTGATTTTTGGATTCATATGTTTTCACAAAATAGGTTGAAAGTTCACTCTTTCCCAGTTTTCCCATCATGTAATAAAACATCTTCCACTTATTCTTATCTCCCAGAATCCCTTATGACTTTGACTTCACTGCTAGACAGAACCTTGTAAAATTTGAAGTTCACTGGGTTTGTGAAAAAACACAGCTCTTTATTTGTGTATCCCTTGCAGATGCATCAAGTGGTCTGTGTGATGTGATATCCTCAGGCAAAAAGTCAAGCTAATTTCCTCTGTATGAAAATTATAAACATCTCATTTAACACTTCCTTTAATTAATCCATTTGCTTTTCTAGCAGATGTATACTTATATGTCTGGCGATATGAAAAATGAAAATAACCGTCTAGGTTAGGTTTCAGAACATAATCTAGGATTTAAATGGAAAAATATCTGAATTTTACTGTGAAGGGGTAACAAGTCGTAAAGGGCAGGGAAATCGAGCCTATAAGGGAGCAAAGAAGGTATTGGCTTCTTGCTAGTTATACTCAAATGGTGATTGCTGATACTTACATTACATTTTCTCTTAAAAAACTTCTAAACTGTACAAATCTCTCCGTACTGCTATTTAACACAGCTGATAGACACCAGCTCTACTGTAAAACGAGAAGTTTCTGTATAGACAATGATTATCTGTCAGTGGATAATATCCTGTTTTGAATCACCAGTGCCCCTCTGCAGGTCTGATGATGGGGTATCAGAACATGCTTAAGCATGCAAAGAAAGCTGCATCACAAAGACATCTGTATTAAACTGGTTTTGATAATTATTTGTTTCAAGGACTTTTCTGCAGAGTTTAGGACCCAAATAATTTTGCAGAACATTTTACCATTCTGTGTAGGATCTTACTAAGTATTTATGCAAGCCAGAAAGGGAATATACATTTTTATTAGCAGAGCAGGTGTGATCTAGACACAGGTGTAGTCTGATCTTTCACATCCTGACCTTCACGTAACTTCACACCTGACCTGAACGAAGCACTGTCTCAGGAGTAAGAGGAAGTTTGCTCATAGTGAAGAAAATGATTATGCTGCTGAGTTATGTAATTCAGCTTTATAAAACAGAGTGCATTTTGGGTGTATGACCACAAAGCCTCAGGTTCTGACAATTATACAGCACATGCAAAGGCCCATTTCTTTTAAAGAAAACCGTGGACAATATACAAAGCTTTCTATAAAACCATGGGCTAGAACATATTCAAAAAGGTGATGTACTGTTTCTTTTGTTTCTTTTAACCGCCACACTCTAATTGCTACTTCGTGGCCTCAATGCAAGTCACAGCATTTTATCCCAGTAAGCAAAATTAGAATAGCTTTATATTTGCACTTTATGCTGTGGGAAGATGCCAAATCCCAAGCGTAGAGTTTGGTTTTCATGTTTTTGATTTCCACAGCTCTCTTTGAGTTGGAAAAGAAACATCTCTATGGATTTATTTTAGCATGAACATGTTTGTTTCTCATTCACATTTCTGGGAGCTGAGGTTATTCACTTTTTGAAAAAAGAGGGAAGTTGGGACCTCCAGCCTGCATAATTCCTCTGGATGTAGCAGCAGTTTAACATCTCAAATGGTCTCTCCTGTGTATGACATCTGACATCGAGCTAATACAATGAATCCAAATGAAAGAGCCGCCACTGCTATAAGCGAGGGCTTTACTGTTCCAAGTGAAGAGACGGGCTTGTAGCAGGGGCTGTTATGGACTTCTTAAAGGGCTAAACCTCTTTTGGCCTTTGGGCTCTTGCTGCATTTCTGTCAATATGAACTATCTCTTGAGCACAGAGATACCATAGTGATGTTTGCATGCATTTTTTTAATTGTCAGATGTTTCAAAAATTCTTTGAAGGAGGTGGCAGAGAAGAAAGTAAGATGATTTAGTTTAAAAAAGAGGAAAAGAAAAGCCCTCAAAGTTTCTCAATCTATTGATTTCCTTCAAGGCAATGAGAGTGCGATGAAGGAAAGGGATGGAAGAAAAGCCATTACTATGTTTAGTTCCAGAAATTCCCCAATTATTGCTAGAAAAGCCATCTAAAAAGCATTTGAAATCGGTGATATGTGCTGTTTACACTCTTTAGGAGGGAAAAAAATTCACAACAAAACCCCCAACATCTTCTCCAAAAAGGGGAAAGGTCAGAAATTATTTGTGCTGCATTGATCAATTTACCTGAGTTGTCTTTCAATGGATTGTATTAATGGAACTTCATTTTCTTTTATTCAGCTGCTGGCCAATTTCTTCTCGACTCTTAAAAAGATCAATGAACACGTCTCACTATCTTCGTACAAAATAAGCCTCTATTTTTCTTTAACGGTTAAGAGACTTTATTATTTTCATTTGTAATGGAGTTTTCTGTCTCCTTTTTCTTTCAGCCCCTGTTGTGATTTCTCTAATGTCCCTCTATTCTTTGTTTCTCATGGATTTTGTCTAAAAACCACAAGTTTGCCTTTCTGTAGGATATGTGCAGGTAGGAAGTTATGTCTTAGGTCTAGTGATGTACAAACAGTTACGATTTAGCACAGCACCTTTTTTAATGCTGATATGAATAGTAGGAATCATCACTAAAATGAGACAAAAATGAGAGTATCTTGTTTGATGAAATTCAACTGGCAATGTCAGTGAACTCTACTTGTAAATATTCTCAGTAAAATCAATGAAACATTACTCAGTAGGGAAAGGCTAACAAGTTATGGTCAGACAGGATTAAATTTAGCCAGCAAGTGTGTGGGGGGGGGTGTTTGGGTTTTTTTTTTTCCAATTTTTGATGGATCATAACTAGATTTAACCCTACATTTTCGTTCTTTTCTCAATTCACATTAGCAAATTATAACAGTTTCAAAATAATTACCAAATAACAAATGCACATAAATATACATATATATTACAAAATAATAACCCAAATACTTCTGAAAACACTAGTATTTGGGATCTGGGTTTATAAAACTCTATACAAAACAAAATAGTAATGTGAATGGAAATATTCATTGAGTTAAGATCGCTTGCATGGACACTCACAGTCCTGGATTCATTCTTCCTTTGAACTTCATGTGTTGATTCTTTTTTCCCATACCAAGTTTCACTTTTGTATTGCATCATTACTGTTCCAGTTACAACTAATGTCTTATTCTGGAACATTAATGACACCTTTAAATGCAGCTTGCTGGGATTTGCTCTTCATATACTACACACACCACTTAAATAGCAATATAATGTCTTTGTATGTCAGTTTTTACATTCCATATATGTCGAAATCTTAAACTCTGCAAAGAAATTCAGTATTCAGTAATGTGCTTAATTATGATTTTGCCACAAATCCAGTCTCTTTAATGAAATGTTGACAAATAGAAAACAGCATAGTCTAAAAATGGAAGCCAACTCCAATAACCTTCAACTCTATCAGCAAGAAGAGGAGAGGAGAAAAAGAAAAACCCTTTGGTAGTATTACCACTCTCCATTTTCCCCATGCACAGTCTAGTCCCATATGCAACTTCTGCCTCCCTTTGGCTGCTGTGTTGCTGTTAATAAGCATGTGCTGTGGATTTGGCACACTTTCCAGCTTCCACTTGCCATTTATTCCTTTTACAACCTCTTTTGTTATAGGTCTTATGTAGCAAACTGCTGCTTTATGGGAATTTGCAGCCCACTTGACATATGGTACAGGATCACTGGCCAAAATGGCAGAACAGCATACAGTATTTTACAACCCAAGTTCATTATCCATCTTGTTCCAGCACTTGCTTTGGTCTGTGCCCAATAGGAGCCTAAGCTCCTCATCATATGATAACAAGACTGGCTCCTCTGCACATTTGTTGGACATCTCAATGGCTTCCACTTGGAAGCTATAATGGACTGTGCTGGCATGGCTGAGATGTGTTAGCCTTTGCTTTTTCTTTCTGGTGGTGATCCTACAACAGCTGACCCATGTTGCTGCATGTTTTCCCATGCTAATCTTTCTGTATTTCACAAAGTTGTGTGACTGATGAATCAGGTCACTGAAATCTTCACTCCAAATGAGTTTATCGCAATTAGATGACTTGCAATATGGATTTATCTTAGCAGTGGCACCACTGCATTTCTTCTTCAACCAGCGATTAAAGATAGTTTTCTCCTTATAATGGCAGACTCATGAATTGATGTCTCTCCTGTACCAAAGCAACAGCTTTGGGTTTTGAACTTTAAAAAATGTTAGCATTTTGTTCAATACATGATGTAAAGAGATGCCCTCTTCTGTACCCCACTAGAGGACCAGGTGTACAGAGACACCTGGAATTTACCAAGTGTGCTTAAAACATGTAAAATTAGTTCAGGTGTGATTTTTACTAGTGACAAGAAAGAAATTTATGTAAAATATTCCAGCTTGGGTCTATTTTCACTGGAAAGACAGCAAGGCAATCTTTTCAACAACCCGTATTATTTTCTCCCTGCTCAAATAAGAATGAATATAGTTTTAATCAAAATTGCACAACTACACACTGAGTAAAAAATCTCTTCACTAGGTTCTCTCTGGCCCTCTTGCCATGGATATTTTTTACATTTTCATAAAATTGTGTGCTTTGGGCGTTCTGCCCCTTACACTGACTGTCAAGAGAACTACGTCACTGGTGAATCAAAACATTCCAGTGGAGACATTCATAGTACAAATCATTAGTTGCTCAATTTGATTAAAACCACAAACATCTATCATAAACCTTCTCTCTGTGTTTCAAAGGAGCAACGTGTTTGTCTCGCTTCCACCATGACCCCAGTGAAAGACTGAGTTTCTGCAGAGTTCAAGGTCCCATTTCAGCTAAGACTTCCCACTTACAGAACAAATCCACACAAAACATGGTATGAACTATGAGTAGTCTGATAAACACGATGAACAATATTTTGAATTTAAAAGAAAAAAAAAAAGGTTTCTTGGTAAAAAAATACCTGGTGGTTAAGCAAAGCCAACAGCCAAGTCACGTAATACAGTCAGGCCCTTTCCTGAGATCACGCATGTATTGCATCCCAGGCTTCATCAATATACACTGATTCTGGATTACTGCTTCCTTGTACCTCAACTCTTTACAGCTTTTATTCTCTTGCTTTCATTTCCTTTCATTCTGGTTTCTCCCTATTCTTGTCGTTTCTTTGAAAAGATCAATGAACAGGTCTTACAGTCTTGGTGTAAAAAAGCCACTATTTTCCTTTAAACTTTAAAAGACTTCATTATTATTATTATTTTTCTAAGAGGGATGTTTGTATCTTCCTTCTTGCCTGTAGCCCCCCTGCAGCTAACATTTCTGATGGTGCTTTATGTTTAAAAGAAAATTAACAGCAAAGAATGCACAATTTGACTTAAAACATATTGATATTGTAAAATGAAGAGCCATTTTATGAATTTTTTGTCCCCAGCGAAGAGGCAGTGTAAGAAACAGTAGGAGCTGCAAACAAGACTGAAAATGGCATTGTAATAGCGAAATGCATTTGTTTGAACAGTGTTTCCCTTTTCTAATGATTTTACAACATTGTCTCTCCTTTGTTCTCTTCATTAGTTGTCTGTGACCACAAAGAAAAGGTATGAAAGGTAAGAAAAAAACACCCACCCCAGTGTTTTTGGTATCAGGAAAAGCACTTATTAGTACAAGAAAACACTCCAGTTGGTTGGTGTCCTGTCTTGGATGCACATGACAACTCACAAAAGCAAAATCTCTGATGACCAAAACTCCCCAGTAAGCCTTGCAAAATTTTACTTCCCAGCCACAAGAAAGTCAGCCCTGGAGGAGGGGAGGTTGTTGACAGCAAAGATGCCATTAATATTTCTGCAATTGCAAAAGCATTGATATAACTGTTATTATTATAACTGCACTTACAAGAACTGTTGAACGTTAGCGATTGAAATACTGGTGGCTGTGTTTGAGGCTTTATTTATTAATGCCTGTCAAATGCGTAGAGATCTTCAGTTATAGGATTTTTGCAGAGAAAACTTCTATATAGTCTGTAGCCACACTTGGCCTCAATCCTCAGCTGAAAGCTAAACCAGCATGGTACGATAAATACAAGGGCCATACTGATCTTTAACGTAAGTTAATGTAAAATAACGACAAACCCCTCTAACTTATAGTGTTTCTGGCTCCCTGCATCCTCTGCCTGGAGTTCATTAGGGTACGTTGTGTCAGGGTCAAGCAGAGCATCTCGTTCCTTTCCCCTACTTCTCCCAAATCACCGTGTTTTGCCAAAACGTGATTTTTTTTGTTGTTTTGGAGCACCTCTAAACATACTCCCTGCACTAGCCCCGAGATATCATTCGCAGAGAAACCCTTGGACTTTTGTTCAACTATGAGAAAGGCAAATATATATTTCCTGATTTTACATAAAACCAAAAAATACCTGCATGGCTCAAATTTGAGCCTTCACAGCTGTGGAGTCTGTGCGGCTGGGACATGCCAACAGCAGACAGGAGTGTTTCCTGTCTTCCACCACATTGGCTAGATTAACTGAAGGGTCATTTAGGACAATTCCAGAGTGTACTCATGTTTATGCTTTCTGGATGCTCATATGATTTTGCCGCTCTGTGCTCCCTGCATTGCAAGGATGTTCTAGCTTGTGTCAATAAACCTCATATCATTTTCTTCCACCCATACCCTTTATTCCTGGGAACATGGCCTCATGGTTGTGCGGGAGATGACATAATCTGGTTTGGTAGCAGCAGCTGTAAAAACCACCACTCTTGAACCAGTTGTTAAAAATAATAATATTTTTAACAAGTTTTACTTTCTGATGTTACCCTGGACCCTTTCAAGATCCATCCTTAATTTGGTGGGTGTCTTGCTCCCATTACATCAAGCTGAGACCTAGAGATGCCCAACCGCTGCTGGTACTGCACCTTAGCTGCAAGATGTTCCTGTCTCCACTGAATGTCTTGACCATTCCCCCTCCTCTGATCCAGTCAATAATTTTTTGGCAGCACAAACATACCTGGAATTTTCTCATTACTCTACATGACAAAAACAAAAGTAATTAATATGTGAGATGATCGATAGGAGATTTTTTGCAAATCCAAATGCAGCACATATTTAATAGCAAACCAATTCTAAAGGAGTGGAACATTTTAAAATGAATTACTTATGCTGTCTTCCCCACACACACCATCCTTACAAAGCCAAACTACCTTAACTTCCCAAAAATTCAATTTCTCAGAGACAAAGGGAATGCATTTTAGAAACCTCTGAGAAATGCCTCCTCTACTTAACCTTTTAATAAATAACAAATTCAAAGTGCAGTACCTCAAGTCATGCCAGAATGAGAAGAAAGCTCTAAGACTCTATGAATATGGGACAGGTGTTTTGGTACTGCCAGTGGGCAGCAGAAGATATTGCTTGGATTTTCTTGGAGAAGGAGAGAGGCTCTTTCATTCTCCTTGTTTTATGTTTTATGTTGTTGCTGTCTGTAACCACGACTGAGTTTTTTTTGGTGTACCTCTGGAAATAATGTCATAAAATCTGTATTCGGTATATGTGCCTGGATACACTGTAGTATGCTCCAGTTTGAAATGTCCTACCACTTCAGGGGAGATTTACCGACCTTAATACACTGAATAGCAAGAATTCCAGGTGTCATTCTCTGAAAGGGGGAGGCATTTTTATTGCACGTCTAGTGATGATAAAACACCTGCCTTTCCTGTGTCAGCTTCCCCTGGCATATCAAACTGCAAATCTACATTACCTTGCAATGCCAGGTGACATTTTTGGGAGGATGTAGGGATGGAAAGACTCAAGACGTAGGGTGAATTTTTGTATTGAATTTTTTCTTTTTTTTCTTGGATTATCTGAATTTGTATAATTTCTGAGTTGTATTGCATTAACAGAGGCTTGAAACAACACTTTAGCACCCCTGAAAAGATTTGTAGTGGTCATGTCAATAAGACAGGTAACATCATGAAATTATCTCATAGTTTTCCAGCTTTAACATGCCTCCTCAATCCACCGAATTACTTATTATTCTCTACAATTTTAATTTTACGACTTAATTATTTTAAACAGAAAATTTGGATTCTAATAGAGCACACACAAAAGGAAAGGTTTCTGCAACAATCAGGGACATATTTAGATCCTGACTTACAGTAGAATATTTCATAACTGATTGATAAACAACAAATTGCCCTTTGAGCATATTGTAATTAACAGTAAATAATATAATATGGATGCCATAGACAGTGAAAGAACAGAAATCATATTTACCCACCATCTACAACACTTCATATCTGCTTATAACATACTAATACTCTTACTGTAGTAAATAGCCATAACAAGGCCATAAATCAACATTAAATGGAAGCACTGTTTCAGAAATCCAAACTCTACACTATATGTCAGAACAAATATTTTCAGCTTTTCTTAATAATGACTTGGTATTTGATTTCTTCAGTCCCATTCACAACACTGCTTTTTCCTTAACTAAATTAATTTAAAATCAAACATAACTACGTAGGATTTACCTACTAATGAAAACACCATCAAAAATCTACGTCCCAGTTGTATAAATGGGTGTCTTGCCCAAAATTAGCTCTGAGCACCCAATTTTAACAGCTTTGAGACAGATGTTTTAGTTTCAGACTGGCTACAACACTACTCAGGACCTGTGTATGGGGTATCCATTCACTGAGCCGCTGCTGCTTTCATACCTGCTCGGCTTTTCTAGCTAATTACTGATTAAAATAAAAAACTAAATAACACAAAGTGTCATAAGGACTGTGACTGATAGGATAACAGCTTCCAGTTGTATGTTCTTGCTTTGCCTCGCAGAGTCCATGCAGTGTTGCACGCGCAAAAACCAGATCAGGATACAGCCATGTGCATTTGATGATAGATCTCTCAAACGTTAAAATTCTGCAGTGGCAAAGCTGAAGGAATGAACAGAAATGCAATACATTTCTCTGTGGTCCATTACAACTGCAAAGGGTTTTGGTTGGGAGAGAGGAGTTTAGATTTTTAAGCTGGAGATAAAACTAAAATGCGCTGCTACCCAGTGCTCCAGGGCCCTCTCTGACTTATTCAATAGCTTTTGTTTATGACACGGAGACCAAGTGATTTACATTTTTTTGCTTTCAACAAGCCTCTCATGAAGAACACAGTGACATACTAAAGTGCCAAAGAAGAAGGAAAGCATGCTGATGAAAACCAGACATAGCAGCCATTAGCATCGACCAGCAATTGATCAGTGTATAAGCAAGAAAATAGGTACAGGATGATTATTGCATATACAGAAACCTGATTTAATCTGGTTCAAAAGGTGTATTTCCTGTGAAGGGGCTCTTCGGTCAGGAGGAACAAACTTCATTAGCACAAAACCAAGAGTCATGTGGGGAGCATTGTCTTGGAGATTATGGAGGGCCACACAGGAGGATATGAAAACATTTTTCAGATGATACATTAGTCAATCAATAGCTTCATGTCAAACAGGACCTTACTCTGTCCTTTGCTTGTTTAATTAGATATTTTTCAGGACTTGATAAAACCACCCAATCACATCACTACAAGAATACGATTGATTTTGGAGAATGAGTAGGGGAAGGAGACCATCTGAGAAAGAATTTGGTCTTCTGACATGCCAGTGATCCTGCATTTGTGTTGAATAACAAATGCTTGTGTTTATTCAGTAGCACCATTTGTTATGAGTAGGTTCTTCAAACTTAGATAAACCCAAAAGAGCTTTCTTTTAAGCGTAAAAACCCTACCCAGCTGTCAACTTGACAGTGGCATGTAAGTTAACTCCTATTACACTTAGTCTGAGCTAAAACGATATCCCTTTTCAATTTCACACTGAGACCTAATGAGCTTCAGCACAGATGTGACAGACCAATAACCAAGCGATTCTATGATTCCATGATTATTAGTCCACTGTTTGAAGCAGTCCCTATTTTTAAAGCAGTGCTGTATTTGATTAAGCCACTGTAAAGCTCCAAAGAGCTGTGTCAAGTTAGGTTATGTATTTTAATAAATATATATTTTTACATGAAAAGCAAAACTTCAGTCTTCTTGCATTTTTAGAAGAAATACAAGTACCATTTATTTACATCAATACAGCCTCTGTTAATAGCAATCTATAGTTGGCAGACATTACGAGCTTGGATGTGTTTTAAAGTACTACAATATTATCTTGCGGATTTATAGATTAAAAATATTGAACTGATGTTTTCAAAGGTATGTACAGATTCCCTAAATTCAAAGGCAGAAGATACCCCTGGAATAATCACTGAGTGATTATGCGAGTCCCAATATGATCTAAACGTTGCTACTTTTAACAAAGAACTTTTAATCTCATCAAAACTATCCTTGTTAGCTCAACAGAATATTTTTCCCACGATCCCACATCGTCTGGCATTTGTGATGTTGCCTTGCTTAAACCTGCTACGTGGGTCACTCCATTGGCACTCTCTAAACACTGGCACAACATTAGATTTCTCCTAGTACTCTGAAAACTCTCCCGTGTTCCAAGACATTAAAAATCAACATAAAATGCCTGGACAGTTCCTTGGCTACCTCTGTCAAAATTATTGGATGCAGATTGTTTGCATTCAACGTCATTATAATTATCAACTTTGGGATTTTGCAGCAGAAAACGTTTCAGCAGCATCATAGTACTATATGATTGCGTACCTTGGCTTTCCCTCTAAAACAGCACAGAAATGTTCCTTGAGAATGTCTGCTTTTTTCTACATTGTTAAAATACTCTGCCACATCTACCTAGGAATAGACAAGCACATTGTTCAGGTACTTAACCCCTACCCTGCAATGCACGCAGAGACATACACATATTTTTTGATATTTCAGTACCTTGAGTAAAAGTTGTCTTTGTGCACTTGGGTTCCAATAAATTTTTTGTTCCTTCTAGCATCTGGGCCATGTGCTGCTACTAAATAACCTTTTCTCCTTTTCTTATGTAACAGTAATAATAAATACTCATTTTCATTCCAAGATGGGTTGTCCATGAAGTGCTACCTTTTTTTCTTGAATACAGAATTGTGGCTTCAGAAACAGAAGCAGAAATTCTGAAACTGGCTGCAGCAGGACTGGGACAGCATTCCAACTGAATTTCAAAGCCTATGAGGAAGAGACAATCAAGTGATCTCTGCCAACAGATGGCAATCCAGTGCTTGTTCTGTCCAAGGATCCTCCAGCCTTTAATCTGTCATTGCAAATCTATTCAGTAGTGACATTCTATGTAGAGCAACATTGTCCTGAGATACTCAAACCTCATTTCATTCATGGCCTGAATCATATTTGCCTTTCTGTCTACCAAAGTAAAGATTAACAAATAATAGACTGTAGAGCTGAAAATGACCAGCAGTGACACTTAGTCTCTATCTAATTCGTTATAAAAAAAAATCACCATCACCAAGACTTTCACTGATTAATTTCTAAACTTGGGAATGAGATACACCATCAGTCGCATCTAAGAGATGTGCATCTCCGAGAAGAATTTGTGGAAAAACGTGTGTGACATACTGGGGCAGCTGTGTCTTTAGGGATCTCAATTGCTCAATACATTCTTGCATCGGTAGCATCTTTCAAACATACTAATGTTCTAACAGAATAAAGTTAGAGTTAGGAAAATACTTAGGGACTAAAGATTATTTTTATTCAAATTCAAATAGGAATTGGATGTCTTCAGGACTTCAAAATATCCTGCCATTTTCTTCCAGTGTTGAAACCAAGGTTCAGCCTCATACTAGTTGCTCAGACTTGCAGATATTGGCCAAAACAAAACCAAACCTCAGAAACAGCCCTCAAAGGATTTCCTAAATGTATATCCCACATGGATTCTGTTTAACTGGAGAAGCATCCCATTTTGTCAGCAGGCTGTAATGGTGAGAGAAACAAAGGCGAACAGAAGGACTATCAAATTATTGTCCCCCTGCTTGTTAACACAGGGAGAATGATTTCCCTGGGTTTTACCATCAGGGCATTTGGGAAGATAGCTGTAAATCTGATAAAGTAATCTCCACTTGTGATTTCCCCTATACTCTATAAATCGACTATATACATATATGTTGTGAAATTCAGCTACTAAACTAAGAGCTTGTTGGCTGAAACAGTGCAGACCATATACCAGAATGCCTTGGGAAGCTGAACAAACTTTCTTTCCATGCTGTACTCATGGGAACATGAAGTTTTCTGTCACAAAGGTTAAAATGTTTGAAAAGTGAAGCTCTATATAAAATTCTGTTTGTGCAGCTGAAGTTCTGATGCTGTTTACCTGAAATGTTTCTATAATTCCTAAACTTTTGAGTTTCAGGTTGGTGATTTGCGAGTAGCAGATTGCACTCTCCTGAACGAAATCTAACAAGCGCCACAAAGTGAAAATAAACTGGAGAGACTTGAAATAAAAATCACTTCAAGAAATCTAAGCGTGGTGGGTTGGGTTGTTTTTTTTTTTTTTCCTCCCATTTTAAGCCAACTAAACTCCCAACACATTCTGATCATCTCTCCACAGTGTGTCTGTGCTGGTGACAACTGATTCATGTGTACATTTACATATCCCCTCAGTGCCAGCAGCAGAATACAAAATGGGTCCTCCTGCTCCGACAGATGACACAGCGCTGGCAAATCAGGAGGAGCTGTCAAAAACAGCTGTCCATTAAAAGAGTTTGCGGAAACAACTAAGAGCTGTTTGAAAATGCTAGGTGGTAGAATTTAATTGGAGTAGCAACTGTTCAAAATTAAGATTAAAAGGACCAGTCAGTACAGGTGGGTTTCAGGTTTAAAGGGGTGTTTTTATATATGGGATATTTACATTTGGGATGTAAACAATTAAGTCTGCTGATTTCCTCTGCCTCTTTCTGCTTATCGCTCATGCTCCATCCCCTGGGTCAGAAAGTTCAGGCATGTCCATAACTGATCTGCTGTGCATTAAGCACAGCAACCATCCATACTGGCACTCAGGCAATGCTATTAGAGATAAAGGGAAAAAATGTTAAATTCATGGGTTTTAAAAGCAGCCTGTCTGTGTGGGTGCAAATGCTGTTATGCCGCACTGCTGGTATGTTATTAGCTGCCCATGTGGACAGGGGCTGTGGTATGTTTTCTACAGCAGGAACAAGATGTAGGCACAGACGGCCCAAATGCAGCTTCCAGCAAGTGTGTTCAATTACACCATCCACCCTGTTTAAAGGCCACATTTGTCTCAGCACATAAAATTGCATGCACATAAATGAAGGACTTTATGAAGTTTTCCCTTTAGAATGAATGTAGTCTTGGGAAAAGAGACCTCTCTACCAGCCCAGAAAATTTCATTTTTCTCCAGGAGCTTGAGTTGAATATGCTGGAGGCAATGCTAAGCCCTGGTTTGGCTTAGGTGGTCTTTGAATCAGAAACTTGACTGTGGAATAAATGTAGCAGAACAGAAATACAGGCAAGCAAAACTGTTTGGCAAAAACTAGAGATCCTGCATATTCTCCCTAGTTTAGCTGAATATTTTGTTCATCAAAAACACTTGAAAAAAGACTGAAATGAAGTCAGTGTGTTTCATTTTGACAGTGTCAAAACAAAATTATTTTCATTTTGCAACTTAAAAGGTTTTACTTTTCAAAACTTTGTTCATTTCTTCTTTCTTCAGAGAAAAATATTCTAAATCCTAAGAAAAGGTTTTCTTCAAGCCCAAATAAACGTGAGGTTTTTTTGAGGCTTTTATTCCCCTCTATAGTAGGCTCTAGCATAGGCAGAAGATCTGCATTTAATTCTTCATTTTCCCACCAAGTCCTCATCACAGCGCCTCGGGCACTGACTCTACTTATGTGCTTTATCTCGGCGCATCTGTAAGAGTGTGTCTAAAATGTTCTAGTGCTTTGATTACTTAGTACTTACTCTTTTCCTGATATAAGTAAAAATCTTCATGGTGTTTCGTTTTAGAAAGCAAACACTGTAGGACACTGATGGCATCCTATCCATTGCAGGCCAATGAGCTTGGTCTCATACAGTGAATCTAGCGAGGCAATAAGTAGCAGATATATAGCCTAGATCTCTTTTGACTTGCAACACAAAGATCGACATCTTGAAAGAATTCAGAATAACCATGGATATTTCGCAATAATATTTTGTAGGTTTTAGTGCCATTGAATTTTTGCCTTGCTTATAACTTTTTAATATGCTGGACTCCAGTTTTGGTTTGTTTGCTTTAAATAAAATCTGCTTTAAAATGTAAAAAAAAAACCAAACTATTGCAGCAAATCAGAAAGCATGCAGGCACTAAGATTAAATTTCCCATTCCAAGAGAAAAAATAGAAGTTGAAAAGGCATTAGGCTCAGTTTCCCAGCAGAAACCTTACAGTAATGCCTGTGACTGCAAGTATATAGCTCAGTGCACGCGATACATCGCAACTAGAAGGAACAGTGACAGCTGGTGGGTTAGTAAACAGATTTCATTTCAGTTTTTGTCTGAAAATTATACAAATTTTTCTTTAATACCATTCTTTGCTACATCTTCTGTTTCCATTCAATGATGAGGACATTTCCATTTTGTATCCAAGCTCTGTTAAATATTTTATTGGACTTAACACACATAAATGAAATAAACAAAAATAATTTTGAAATACTTGAGTGAAGCTTGTAGTCTATTGGAATGATTAAAAAATGTAGGTGCTAACAGTTTGCAAGAGGGTGGGCATAAACGGAAAGCGTGTTTACAGCCTCATATGCACATAGTGACACCCTTACCAATAAAAACCCAATACATCCATTTAGGGTGCTTTACTTGAACAGAGATGTATTTTTCTTTAGTATTTTCTGAAATTTCCTTCAGGAAATTCCTTCAAGGAATTTTTTCCCCCCTCCTTCCTTCCTTAACTGTCTCAGAAGCCTCTGAACTGATGTAAACTTGAAATATGAAAAAAAACTGAAGAAAGAAAACACCTAAAGTGATCCAAAAGACATTATTAATACCACAAAATCATGAAGGCTAATTCTAGTTTTTTGTGTGAATATGTACAGAGAGAGGGATTTCTAATAGGTTGGGCAATTTCAATTAAAAATTTTTCTATTTACCTTTGCGTTAAGAACTGTACTTAAACATCTATTTTCTGCCAAATTGCCTGTAGCTGTTCTTTGGCCATAGGGTGAGTTTCAAATCAGCCACATAGCCATCTCCCAGGAACTGTAACAGGGTGGCTCACACAGCTCTGTGTGGGCAGAGTGTAGCCTTGGGGCAAGAGCCAGCCCTGTCTGAGATGAAATCTGTTACTCCATTATTTCTTTTCATATCCAAATAATGTGTGCATATAAGCAGATTAGCCAGCAACAGCCAAGCATGTAATATAGCTTTACTGCTTTGTTTCTACCACGGCAACGTCTCACTGCAGAGATTTTATAGAAACAAAAAAAAAAACCCAACCGCCTTGATACGAGATTATAAAGCAATGCTCGATCAAAACTCTAAAAACACCCTGCGGCTCTTGTGTGAAGGGAGAGGGTGTTCAGGCAGGTAGGACGGGGCAGCGATCATGGAAAAGAAGGGCTCATTAGTTTGGACTTTAATAAACTACTTCCATCCTCTTTAACCAGCCACTAAGTGTGGTTTCATGTCCCTGAATGCTGCAGAATTCCACCTATTTCATGAGTATTAGCAGCATGCGAACCAGTATGTGAAAGAACAGCTTTAATATTGACACATAAATCAATATACAATTGTATTGACATCTAATGCATTGCACAGATGCTGATATAATCTTCCCATTAAAACATCACTCTTTATTTCCTTTTATTAAGGCTTTTGCTTTCGAAGATCACCTGCTCTGCATGCTCTGTACTGCCTCCTGTTTTAAAATGCACAGTTTATCAAGGAAAAATAAGTCCTGGGTACCCCAATATATTACCTTTGCAATGTTTTTTTCATTATTCCTGTCCACAAACATCCTTGTGATTAATAAGAGGTGAATCTGGTTAATGACAACCTCTGCGATGCTAGGAATGTCTGTTGTTTGCATCAGATACCGATAGCATGTTTTTAGTGTCGCTGATTCAATACTGCAATAGCACTGCTGACCTACAACACATATTTTACCATTAATGACTGGGCCCTGAGTTTAAATTCAAAACAGAAGAATCAACTTTGTGCATTTATGAGTGTGAGCTCCTTGACGAGAATGAAGATCTTTCATCCACAGCTCAGATACTTACAGGCTGGCCTTAACAGAGTGAACTCGTAGCATCTTTTCTCTGTTGTCCAAAACCATGATCATTTTTAATAGGTTTTATAAAAGTTTTAAGTGTTGTGGGTCTAGAGAATTACCCTAAGAAGGCCTAGTGAGAGGAGATGGAGAAGGGAATTTAAAGAAGGTAAAGAAGATAAAATTGTGACTTTCTTCTCTAGGGAGCTTGAATATTAACAAGCCTGATCATCTAGCAAGTGCAAAGTAAACACGATACTGGATGCTCTCAGTTATACATGTTTCAAGATTGCATTATTCAATGCAATGAGCAGCGTGCTGTACCACTGTGGTGAAAACTTCCTTGAAACGATACTAAAACTTCTGCACACCAGGCCACCGAAAAGCTATTTGAACAAAGTAAAGCTGCCATGATGTTATCTACAGAGCAAAATCCAAAAAGCAATACTTGGGTCCAGCCACATCCAATGGGGTCAACTGCACAGGCAACACTGATCTCAGCCAGTGCTGAGGCAGCTCTAAATATGAATGCAAATTGATGAACCAGAAAGGGGGATATAAAGAAATGAGGGATCATTCTTAAATCAAAAGCTACGTCGGGTCACACAGCTCACTCATCTGTGTGTGCACTTTGTGATTCTCATTCAGTTCTTTTGGATTCTCAAACAAAGTGCGGAGTCCTAAAAATATTTGGAACTATTACAAAGCATAAATTATAAATGTGTCAAGAAAATGGAAAAAGGTGCCTTGGGCCTACTTAGAGCACAAAATGATCTCAACCATTATTCAACAATGATATGAAGATCTTTTATTTCATTTCTTCTTAACAGTTCCCTGTGTTTGCTATCATTTCTTGCCCAGCACCGTGTCAATAATTACTAAATTAGCAGGACGCCTGTACAATTTCAGCTCAAGTGTTATTACTGACAAGTCAAACAAAGAAAGCTGATCGAAAAGATGGGACTCCATCTCCTTATTTAAATGGACCGTGTTCACAGAAGAAGATTGAAACTCCTTTTCTTCAAAGGAAGAAGGGAAGGGTATAGTTTACATTTTGTGCTGCTCAAGGACAGAGAGTCAGAGGAAATGCCTTTTTAATGTAAACCTCTTTTCATTTCCAAGGGACAAAAATGAAGGTTATTTAAAAGAATCATGCTTGGTGGAAGAAGTAATTATGTATTTTTTTCAAATCTCAGATGAATAATGCTTTTATATTTCCCTGAGATGACCCAATTCGCTTTGTGATGTGCTCCCTTAAATGTAAGTGTGCTGACTTCTTTGAACCTCATTGTTTTTAGTGTCTAAAGAAGCTCCTCTCATACCACAGTGTTGATTGATTTTGGCTCTGTACCAGTGCCCAAATATTCATAAAGCTATTACTGGTTTGTATAACTCACAAGTGAAAATGGTGCGTAATATCTACTTCTGGATATCTCTGAAATATTTACATGTTATGACCCATCCAAATTAATGTTTTGAAAAGTATTGCTCCAATACAACATCCAAATTGAGAACTCATTTGGGCTGGAAAGCTCCATAATCTGAAAAATCCTAAAGGATTTCCAAGATCATGTAGCTTTTTCTTAATATTCATTTTATGTTATATCTTTAAAGTCATTATTTGGTGGAAAAATGTGTATACCTCTTAGCATGCCTAAATATGTGAAATAGGGTGCAGCTCTGGAACTTTGCTCAGAGGTATATCCGCCTTTAATGTTTCATTACCCCAGTGGCTCATTCCCCCAAAAAGAAAAGGTTTCACAATCAAGATCAACAGCTTTTCTGGTTTTTTTAATTCAAATCATCTACTTCAATGCTGCTGAAAGTGTTCTGAAATAGTTTTTTTTAGGCAGCAACTATGGAAATGTGGATAAAAAAAAAGAACCACAATCAATCTAATATGGTAAAGCAGAAAAGGAGACAAATTCCATCAGTCTTAGTCATCTAACGATTAGTATGTGCTACTCCCCTAAATCTGGAATTTATTTAGTCGTTGTCACTTGTCATGTAAACAAGCCAACAGGGACTACTTAAATCTATAAAATTAGACATTAGGTTTTAGGCCCTTTCATGTTTTTTTGATTAGGTCTAGGGAAGGTCCTAATCACTGGCTCTTGGGCACCGCCTTAATGCAAATAAATAAACAATGATAAAGCTAACTGCAGCATCTCACTGACATTTTTCAAATGTTAAAAACTATTCTATTTCCATTTTTTTGGCAAAAGTTCTGAATTGAGTTCTCACTAGCTCCAAAGCAAGTCACTTCTATTCCCACAGAGCTGAATCCAATTCCTAATTTCACTTGAATTACACCCTATTCTTTTCCTTAATTCACAGTCAGAGGAATAACTCATTTAATGTTTGTCATCTGCTACTTGCAATTCTACAGTCTCACAGGCCAGGGTACAATTATACAAACCAAACCCTTTGCTAGGCTAGAACCATTTATAAATCATCTTCTGCTGTTTAATCTATCTGAAACTTTTTTGTGTGTTTTTTGCAAAACAATCTTGTCTCTAAGCTTTAATTTTCATGAAAAGATTGAATACAGAAGATTTTTTTCTCCAAAACGCAAGTGTTTAAAAAAAAAAAATGTGAGCAAGTGAAAGCAAAGAAACAGATTTTTACACAGATTTTTGAAAATGAGTAGAAATATTGCAGTAGACTTCACTTCAAAAAAGCACCAGTCCTTTTTAATGCTGAAGGTATTTTTGATGCTAGCTGGAAAGTGATCTAGTAATGATGCTAATTACTTATTTCATTATTTGCCTTTTATTCAAAATCATCTGTAAGACCTCTAGGTATGCCATATTAAAACGAATTACTATCTTTCAGTTTCTAAAGATGCCATGGGAAATGTAGAAAGACATTAAAAAAAAAAAAAAAGGAAAGAAAAAGGGATCCTGAATCAGATAAAATTAGAATTTTCACTTTTTATCTCATACAAGGAGAAAGGATATTCTGTGAAAATGAAAGACAACAGATATTTGAATATACTTCTTGCAGAATGCACAAATTAATCTGTGATGCTCTAGGCCACAGATATTTATTACAGATAAAAATTATAGCAGAAGACAAAAAAATGGCTAAAGCTGTATTCTCAGAGTATTGATTCAATTGCAGAAAATTAAGTACTTTAAAAGGTACTTAATCTCCACAGAAAAATGAAACAACTTTCTTCAAGGAGTAGATTATACCATATTACTTACTAGGGAGTTTCTCACATCATCTTGTGAAGCATCCGGCTCTGATCACTGCTAGATTCAGTCTAGGAAAGTAGGTGGAATTGGTCTGATCCTCAGTAAGCAAAATAGCTGATACCTTAACAGAACATTATCTGAGGCGACATGCAGCTATACCTTAGTAATGAGATACAACATCACATGAGGAGAAATGAAATATGCACTCCCTGGTACTTTGGGAATATTTGCAGAAAGGTATAGCTACCCAAATAGGACTTAGAAGTAAAGAACGAACACCCACATGTTTGGAAAACAAATAATGCCATCTAAACAGCTTTGCATGAGATTCATGTAAAGTCATTCTAGGCAGTGAGAAAATGGTTGTCTACTTAACCATCAGTACTATTATTTGAGGAGAAATAGTCTCCTTATTCATTCCCAGTCCATGCAGGAGGGACAAAACGATTGCTTATGCAAGGATGGATTTTTTTATAAGCAGAATCGTGATGGTGTTTACTTTGGATGGAACAATTTTAGTGCTAGTTAAAACCTTTTTTTGTTGACTTTTACACTCATTACATGCTGTTGCAGCAACTCATGAAAATTATTAATAGAAATACAAATAGCCAAATGTTTTCTAAAATCACTGTTTGTTGCTTTGAGTCAAGTAATGGGATCATATTTAGAGAACTGAGGCACTGGCATTCTGAGGTACTGATTCATTACAATGCATTTTGCAATATTAATGTGGTGTAACGAAGCTGAGAGTCTGGTATAAAGGTTTAAAGAAACTCTAAAGATTTCTTATTTTATCTCCAAATTATTATTTTTTTTTATCACTAAGATTCCTGAGGGAATGTTCATAACTTCAAAGCAATCATGGCAACTAGCAATGTAAACAGTTACTTCTAACACTCAATCTGTTTGGCCGAGATTTATCTCCCCTATAAGAAGCAGCTAACTGAAGTACCTACCATAAAAGCTTTGTTACTCTACAAATAAGTAAATAGGTGTTGGAGGAAAACAGGAATCTCGAAAGGACAATTCAGACCAGAGATAGGGTAAATTGCCTCCTTAAGGTGCCTCTCTCACTCCATTGACTACACGGAGAGCCACGGGAGAGTGTATTCTTAAGTGCCTTAGTTAAGTGCCTAAAGTTAGGTGGAATAAAGCTGGGACTCATGTGTGAAAATATTTTTACATGTTGGCCTGATTCATGTTTACACGTTTGTCTCATGACACTGTACGTTACATACGCAAGCATCTTCCGCAGTTTGAACGTGCACTTTGTGTACCTGACCCATTATCACATGTATTTTCATCCCATCACAAGTGGAGTGCAAAAAGAGGGCTTAATGAAAATGGCACTTTGTTCAACAGCATTTAATTCAAGACAGTCAGCTTTGTGTATATGTATGTGTGAGATTCTACAGAGGGCGCATCGTGTCTAACCCAGCTCCTTTTGAAATAATGTTGTATCTTCTTTGGAAGACAGATAGAGATTTGGTCTACCACTACGCTGTATTAAATTCTCAGTAAGTAGAATTCCATGGTGTCTATTAAATGGGAGACCTTACTAAATGATCAACTGGTTCTATTTGGTCTTTGTTCAAATTCCATAAAAATCTATACTGAACGTAAGTGCACACATACAGACACAAGAAACTGTGCATAAACGTTATTAGCTTATACTGAATTTTAGGCACAAGATAGTTTCTTCCGGCAATCAAAACCCACAGGAAACAATTGAATCTTTTAAGTATCCTCTCATGAACCTCTCTTGTAAATAACATCCCAAGGAGAAAATGTTTTATCACACTAGAGTTTACAGAAAAGTGATCACCAACAGTTCCCAGTGCAGACATGGGTCTCCACAGCTGGCATTTTCCTGATTCCACACAGCTGCACGTCTGAGTTTCAGCCACTTCAGTCATGAAATGTAGACTTGCTTAATATTGTATATACTGGCTTTTTCCTTTACAATAACTCATAGCTTCCTGCCTTCTGGTAGGAAAATGTTGATTTAGTTGCAAGATCCTAATTGAGAACTAATTGTTAGGGAAATTGTAAATATTGCGTAAGGACAAAATGAATTCTATGCCATGATCTCAGTGCCTGATGTTATTTGGAGTGAAGGCTTCACACATGCTCCAGATCAAGCAATGCTCAGCTGGACTTAGAGTGGAAGGAGTCCTTAACAAAAGTAATTTTTTAAGACCATCTTCTAGCAACAAAACCAACACTATGGCTGCCTGGGGCTGGTGCACCTTCTGTGACATTATTCTTAGGAAAGTGTGCAGTTACAGTAATTTTATAAAAACATGACTATTCATTTGAAGGGACTGCGGGCTGGGATCTTCAGCTCATGTGAGCAGACATAGCTTCTAGAAGGTATGCCTGCTGACACCTGCTGAGGTCCTGGCACATCGAATTATAAATGGATTTACTAGTTTTTCTCCCCAATACCAAATGCTATGATGTCTATATTAGACAGTCAATTATGTGTGGGCTGCTTCTAAACAAAAGTTTTTCTAATTGTTTCAGATACGCCATCTGTTTCTGATCAAACCCATGGTGAAACTGCAAACCTTTATAAACATGATTTTAGGTTTCTTTTTTGAATGAAATCAGCTTAGTACTGAAGGGTATCGCTTCAAAGAGCTCAGAGGTGCTGTTTCCATCCTAATGTACTTGGAGCTTATCAGTTTTCCTAGGCAAGAGATATCAAGGAACAGCTTTCATGCTAGTTTGTTTATTTTCACCTACAGGGAAAAATACCATAAAGGTAGCCTTTTTCAGCTTATTTGGTTTTGGTTTGTTTTGTTACTAGAGAAAACCAGGGACAATTAATTCAGGATTTCCTTATTATGTTCATATAAAACCAATCTCAAGATTGGTGGTTGAATAGATTTCAATAAATATTTCAGATTAAATCCACACGTTGCTTTTTGTTTTACTATGGGCATCTCTTCCCATCTAGATACAAGTTTTGTCTTTAACTTCAGGATATTTCTTAATATACTGACTACAATAGTGTTTACATTCCCCAGGCAGGACTCCCTGCTTAGCCCATTCTTCTACTCAAAAATATGCTTCAGTGTAGCTGGCATGAGACAAGAAAGAAAACTTCCCTTGGACCAACACCAACATATTTCAGCAAAGCTTCTGATCAAAGTGCAAGAAAGAAATGAGAAACAAGAAAGGCAAGAGTTGCAACAGCTCAACAGCTATTGTGGAATTTCTTTAGGGAACCAGAAACCATCCTTTAAGAATCTATATGGTGGCTTTAAAGTACAAGCAGCGTTTCAACAAAATGCCAAGAAGAAAACTTTCATCGAGGAAGTTTAACCATTTCTGTCAGTTTAGGGGTCAAAGATGCAGGATGACAACACATCCCAGAGGGAAAGGCTTCCTCCATAGGAGGTGAAGAGCAGGTGAAAAGGAGGAACGCATCTGGTTACAGGAATCTGGGTACCATGAGTGCAATCCAACAGCGTGGGGTTGCGGTGCTTCATAGAAAATACGTCTCTCTTTGTGAGACTGTTACTATGATATCCTGGGCAAAATCCTGCTCTTGGTTTTTCTGGTACAGCTCAGTTGATCATCATTGAATAACTCCAGATGTAATAATGTGGATTTGTCTCATTATATATTTAAACCTGAACTTAATGGATGAAAAGAAAATCCTTTGAATTGTAATGATGAAAGGATGAAAAAAACACAATATGACTATGGTTTAAACACAGCAACACTGATCACAAGCCTGGTAATGAAACAGTGTTTACTGGCCATGATATTTTATTTTCACTTAATCCAAAAGATTTCCTGTGCGTAATTGCTTTGGAAGTTACAGCTCTAAGGCTCAACACATTTTTGTGACGGTAACATCAATGTGCAGAGAAGAACATTAGTGCTCAGTGTCAAGCACACTTGAGTTTTTCAATACACTTGGAGGAAGATACTCATAAAGGCTCATCACAATGGCATGGAGGACTAATATTCCAGACAATTAGGCTTTCTGCTTCAGATGGGACAATTCAAATGCGGATGTCTTTAAAGCACATTTTCATCCCCTTTATTGCTCGCAGGAGGAAAAGAGATGCCTTTTTTGTTTATAAAATGTAGGACTGAAAACTGTCTGAACAGATGCTGGAGACTAATGTCTCGCTTTCACTGTTGTAGAAACCAACACTTGGTCATCTCATGCCCCTTTCTCATATAATAATTCATATATAAGTATGAATTATTATAGTTTGCAGAGGGCTATAGGTGTAGAAAACATAAAGCTGGAGTCAGCCATCTGAAAATCCTCCCTTTCCCTTCATGACATTTTCTTTAAAATTTACAAAACCTATGCTTGCTAAATAAAAGTGAAGGTCTTTGCCACCTGAATCTAAATTGAATATAATTGGATAATTGCATGTCAAGCACTCAGAGACATAAATCCAAGTATCAGCACATCAATAGGAAGGTCACAAGATAACCTATAGAATATATGATATATATTCTTAAAGCTGTTCTCAGAATTCAAGGAATTCTTTTCTTAGACACTGAGTGGGTGTCTCTTATTTAGGGGGTGTTTATAATGGCCGACAATGCATTTCAGATATGAAGCCTACACTAGTCTTCCATCAAAGGCAGAGAGATACCTAATAGCATAAAATAAATCTCTGCAATACTTCAATAGCAGAATATTTGAACAATTTTCAAATGCAGTCATATCAGAAATGCATCTGAACCTAATGGAGAGTGCAAAGGTAAAGGAGACCTTGAAATGATCAAAACCCACTTGTCCAAGTAATTATGCAGACAATTTCTAACATTTATTTTTCATGCCTAAACTAGTTGAGAAGCCTCAGCCAACACAAGAAGGAACCCTGGCCTTGTGATATGGACAGAGGATTTCATGTTTCAACAAGGGATATAAAAATGAAATTATAATTGCAGGTGGAGACTTACAAAATATTCTATGGAAGAAGAGAAGTCAAGAATGAAATTAAGTGATGAAATCCTAAACAGGTGAAAGTCTTTAAATTTTGCCTTGTTCCTAATTTAACAAGCTCCAAGTTTAAACACAACTGGTAGGGCCAGTGCTTACTGTAGAACATTTCAAATCCATAATCATTTAGCTGAAAACGAGGTTATGATGACAGGGCAGCAGAGTCTTTACTAATGCTGGCTACCAAGTACCTGACTCTGATAAGCTGAAATGTACACGTTTTTTGATACAGCGCTTCTCAATTTAGCACAGCCAAGGCTACAATACACTCAGAGATACATAATTCTGCTTTATGGTGCTTCCTACTACCACATATGCGCGGACTTCCCTCCCTTTCCACCAAGCTATATAGATTTTCTAAATGCATGCAAATGTATCCAAGATGGCTCATTTTGTTATCAATTCCCCCAGTGCTAGCATTCTAATCATTAACTAATTGTCTCTGTGCTCTATTGACAACTCGGCCACCTTCTTGCTAATTTTTGCTGACATGATGGAGGCTCTGAAGAACTAGGTTAACCTTTCAATGTCCATTGAAGATCCACAGGTCTGATGACGATTGATTGACCTGGCCTCTATGTTAGATAAAACCTCATCAGCTTTCCAAGTGATTTGTGTAATGAGGCGTCAGTAATTGACAACAGGTAAGTGAACTTAGAAGTCCCCTTCTTTATTGCTCTGCAAAAACGCGTAGAAAATTCAGGCATCTGTAATGAGTGCAAACTCGTAAGAGTTAGCATAAAATACGGATGCATACCTGTGCATTGTAATATGATGTATTTTCTTCTTACAGCTATAGAGAAGGGCACAGGTATAATGTGCACAAAATACATGTTACTCTTAGATATGTAAGTGATGTGTCTTTTATAAATATGTGTATATATATATTACATATATATTGCAGTTGATGTGTTCCAGAAGCATATGCTCGCTGCTGTGTTTTCATAAAATCTTCTGCATGGTTTAGGAACCTATATAGTACACATCGATCTGGATTATGATAACATAAAGCTACAAAATGTCTTCTGTTTCCAAATGCTTACTGAATGTTTGAGAAATAAACTGTAGCAGGCCATGCAGATTCTTGGGTCCTCATTTAACTCTGACTTTATCAAGAATAAGAATTAAATTCTCCCAGATGAGCACAGGATGGTTGCCTCGCTGTGGCTTATAAAGGCGGTCTACACAGCCCTACACCTCTTTTCTCAGTGGTGCTGTGGGGACTATGGAAAGTGCTGCATTTTCATCTCTACATGACTCAGCTAATCTCTTCCCATTTCAAGTCATTTGTATGTGCTTCCAAATAAATTTCTTCAAAGCACGATTCACCTTTATGCTCTCAAGATGTACCCCAAATGATTAAAATTATTTTGAAAATAGAAAGTGTGAAATTGAATGAAAGGCTCTTTTAATTTTACACTAAATACCTATAAAACTATCCACTTGGGACAACGATATAAAGTTAAATAAGAATAAATACTATTAAAAAAAGTGATCTTGCGGTTGACTCATCACAGCCAGCCAGAAAATATGAAATATTTCATCTATGGAGACAGGCACAGAGACGCACACACCAAAAGCGCACACACATGCTCAAATGAGATGTAAACGTAGCATATCTTTTCAAAATTATTTTCTCAAATTAAAAAAAAAATATCCCGCTCACAGCTGCGGATTTTTTATCCCACTTCATCTGTGGTAAAGCAGAAAATTTCCTGTCTTGTCTCTTTAGCTCTGGGTCCCTGCACTTTCTTCATTCCTTCCAATATTTTAAGCCAATAGTAGTTGCAGTTTCCAGACAACTCGGTGTTGGTGTCCATGTGGCCATCAGTGCTTTTCATCTGATGACACAGACAAAACTGGCAGCTCTTGTCAGAATTAAGCCAATATAGTCTGACATACATATGTGCATTTCTGTTTGGTGATTTTGTAAAAAATTTTTTTGTATCTTGAAGGTTTTCTAGAGTCCATGTACGTTACCTTCATAGCTGTTATTTGCAGCTGGCATCATATCACTCACAGCATAGTTCTACTGAGTACAATTCTATTTAAAGAAATAGACCTCTATGGAAAATAAAACATGTTTTTGTAGCAAAGAGGACTCAACAGCTATTATCTTCAGAATGATATCGTTTTCATGTATGTTGTTTAAATGACCACCGTTATACACATTTTATTTGTCCTGTAGAATTTTGGAACAGGGGTCTGGGTTGCTATTTCTGCCTATATAGTGATAAAATGTATATATTGGAGAACAGGTTTTAGCTGAAATGTATAAGCCTCATCAGCATTTCGGAAACATCTGTTTTTAAAGCATTTAAAATAAACAGAGGAACATCCTACTACTGCCCAATACAATATCGCCTATCATAAAGAAAACATAAAATATTTTAATATTTTCTAAATAATTAATAGTTTCTTTACTTTCAATTTAATATTTGGATGTAAATTATTGAACTTTACAATAATTTTATATAATTATAATAAACTTTATAAAAATCTGTGTACTGAATTATGTTTATCTGTCTATATCAAAACATATTCTATTAACATATTTATAGTAATATATATCAAAACTTAATATGGAAGCAAAATGATTCTAACACAAATATATATATGCACTGAATATTTGTATACTCTTATCTGCAAAGGTTAAACACAAAGCATATAGAGTGGCAACTTCTACCCATTGTTTTAAAATGTTTTAAAACAGTGAACTTTCAAACTACAAATAACTCTTATTTATTATTATTTGCTCTGTTGTGAAAAATATTCACAAGAGATGCCTAACATGTAGTAACGTTAAAAATAGTCTAATCTCATTTGTATAAAAACTATTTGAAACAGCAGCTTACCAGCTAACTAAAAACAGAAACATGAGGTCTTGATTGAATAAAGTACATTTAAAGTACTGATTTTATTGATAAAATATGTTGCATCTTCTATATTAGATAGCATGCAATAAAGAAAAATCAAAACAATGTGATAATGTTTACGTTAACAACCAATAGTGAAAAAAGACATTTATTAGTTAACTAAGAATTCATCAATTTTATATCATTAAAAATATTTTTTAAATGAATCTAATAACAAAAGTTTGTGAGAAAATGCCAATAGGAGAAGTGACAGAAACTTCACATGGATACAGAGTATACAACTATCATTTTCAAGGGCACTTGAATGACTTAGGAGTTTCAGTCTGACTTTCAAAGAAACCTTTTAAACAGTTTATCTAGCACGGTTCTACTCCAGAGCACACGTAACAATGAAAAGTCAATGGAAAGATTCACACTTTCTACAGCTACCTCAGATCTATACCTTGTTAAGATATGTTTGACGCATTCTTACAGCTTACAGGCTGCACTGATGAAGTTGTGACTCTTTGTGGTAGGCGTGGATCTGGTGAGTGAATTCATCACATGGATTTTATCTTCAGCTAACATGAACATTAAAAGTAGCTCTGTGTACACACTGTTGTATCAAACACTATTTCCTTTTTAAATCACTGCACTTTTGCTCTGTTAGGTCCACTGGAGAACAATTCAATTTGATGAAATCCCAGACGTTAGTGCAAAGGAAACCTAGGAGTTACTTGGATGGCACAATAAAGGGACCATATTTCTTATCAGACCAAAATCATCTTACAAAGCTTTCAGTTTTAGGCTGAAAGAACAATGAATCACACAGGAAGCAGTGGGTGAGGATCATTTATGGTTATGTTTCCACATTAAAACAAGGTAGGTGTGAAAATTTCACAGAACTAGTAGGACCAATGCTCACAGTAACACTCCTTCCTCTCTGCTGGTTCCGATTACCATAGGCAAAGCAGAAATCTGGCATCCATTACTAACAACAATAAGTAAACCTGGTGCTTAATCAATCTAATAAAGAATGTTGTTGCCCTGGGCAATTGCTTATGTGTGTTGCCTACCCACAGGACCACCAAGCTGAGCATCAGCAGAATTCCACCATTGGCTTGCCCCACATGTGCTCATGTTTCCCTGTTTCTAATGTAATTATTTTAAGATATTCACAACATTATTAGTCTTCCATATGAAGGGTATTTTGGTGGTTACAGTTTTCTTAGAGGTGATCTCTTCAAACCTCTTTCACTATCTCATGACCTATCTTCTTAAGCACATGGTGTGAAAACAAATACATCGCTACAAAAATAATTCCTCCTCTGTACGGTGAAGGTACAAGCATGGGCTGTTTCTGATGTAAAGCTGGGAAAGGAACTGTCTCCTATGTCCACTCTAAATTACTTTAGTCACCAGACTAGAAATCCATCAAGCTCCTATACTGTTGTGCTTTTTCTAAATAATAATTCATGAAAGCACATCTTTCTTCTTCTGCTCTCACCCACCTCACCCTGGCTTTGACCTGGTTTTCTTGTCTGAAACCTGAGAACTCTGGATGAAAATAATTTTGTGAAACCCAATGTTGGCTTCACTGACATATATAGTCTGGGTTGTTTTCAGCAATAACTGTTTTCTCAGGAATTCCCAGCTTGCTCTTTTGCAATTCCCAGTCCACTGCCTATAACATTAGCTCTGTATTCCCTTGCTCGATATATTCCATACTGCATGAGGTGGCTGGAGCTCAGTAACAGCAGCTTCCTTAGGTTAATTTTTCTACTACGCTTCTTTTCCAGATCTCCCCCGATCTGAAAGGCTGAGGGAGCTTCCTGTTCCTTAGCCCTGAAGGGAGACAAGGCTGGCCCTCTAACCAGGTACTTCTCAAATGATCTATTAGAGGAATTAAAGTGCTCCTGAAAGGCTTCTACCAAAGTTTTGCACTTAGAGGACCTCTTACAAACAGGAACAGAAGTTTAGACTCAAACACTTTCTTGTCATTTCCCAGTGGACAAAGAACTCAAAACCAAGAGCAGAATGGTCTCCAGTGTGTCTACAGGAGATGCAAAGTATGAAAGGCACTATGTAGGCCACGTTTTCTTCCATAGAGATCCACAAACAACTGGCGTTTATTGCTTCTGGACAATACATTGGGGCAAGACGCCACTCTTGAAATCTCTGTGCCAGATAAATCCCAGTCTTGCAGAATCAATATATTGCTCTCCTTTTCCAGGCGGTACTTTGAAATCTTGCTCCGTACTGCACTAAGGTCATAGGGGTTTAGAAGAAATTTATTAGAGATTACTTTAAAGATGCTACTGACCTTTGTTCCTACTTCTGCAGCACGAACCAATTGTTATCTGAGAACATAACAAAAGCTTAAATATATTTCTCTGCTGTGATTACAATATCTTATTGCCAGGCTGGCTATTTATTGCCTCGTTAGAACAGCAATGTCTAAGACCCACAGAGATGCTGTTCCCATCCATGTTAAGGAGCAGCGTTCCTAATTGCCACTGAACCAGCCCAGGCTGCACACCACTGCCCAAAATCTGTGGGAATCTCATCTCCACAAGGACTGACTCTACTTCCCAGTTGATTTAGAGACATAATTTTTGCCTCTGCTCTGTACAGATTTTTCTGAAAGGTCTGAGAACAATCAATCAGAGCCAAAGGATTTATTTTTGTTTTAATACCGTAACAACTGACTTGTTTTACCTTGCACTGACGAGTCATTCCTTCTGTACTCAGTGTTGCTACCTGCTCTGCTCTCTTGATGAGATTTCCACTGTTTTCTCCCCTGAGTTTCCATGGAAATAGTTTATTACTGTTGTCAGGGATGGACAAACCAAATATGTTTTAAGGAACTATAGTGTAAAAACTTTGCAAAACATACTTGTAACTGTCATCTTTTTCCAGCAAGATTTTGCTTCTTTCTTGTTTTTCTTTTTTTTAAAATAAGAAGATTCAACATTTCCATTAAATTAGCAGTGGTATTACAAGAAAATATTATTTTAACACTCTTAGAAATGGAGGACTGTACACAAAGAATTTCAGAACACAGATGAAGTTTCAAGCATTTTGGTATAGATGACATTTTTTCTGCATTGCAAGGTAGAAGGGGTAAATTGGTCAATATTATTCATTTAAGTAAATAAAAATTTTAATAAACAACCTGATGTTTTTTCTTAAATACGTCTTTATTTCCATTTCTTTGTAGGGCCACATTACCCCTGACAGTTCTGTAGAGTGTTCAGCACAACTACTTACACCAAGACTATGTATTTCAAGAATTGGGGCTATTGGGAGTAAAGCCAAAAGCATCTCAAAATATTCAACTATATTTAAATTATTTCTATAAATACCTGAACACTCAAACCACTTTTTATCCTTGGAAAATCTCCTCACAGTGCTTTATTTGAGCAGGCACTCAAATTCATCTGTAACTCAGCCAGGCACACAATCACATGCTTATCTTTAAGTTGGTCTTTTAAAAAAAAAAACAGATATCGGTATGAAAATTCCTCTTCTAGCTCAGAGTTTCTTGATTACCAATAAACATTAAGCATATAACAAAAGCTACATTAAATTTTCTGTTGATATAGGAAGTTTAAATACTCTTTTACGAGAAATTACTCCAAACAAGTGTGCTGTTTTAGTGATGATGACATTCTTCCCATAGATTATCTCAGGCCACTTACTTCTGTAGGGAAGAGATCATCCTCTGCTATGTGGTAATGAATGGCTCAAAGCAAAAGGGTGAAAAGTTAGACGTTTTCCCTTAAATTTTTAGGACTGCTCTACAAGGGGCTTTATAGTGTAAAATGATACTACAATGGCTGTGTATTATTTTTTATTTCCCTTCAGTCATGCCTTTTTTACTAGGCTTTCATTTGTATCTCATTATTTCTAATGATTATGCCCAATCCAAAAGTGAATTATGTCGATAGAGAAACTTCTGTTACATTCAGCAGACGCTGAATTGGAATGTTAATTCTGTATTTTCCTTTGGTTAATTTTCTTTGAAACTACTTGTTACATAATGCCTTCAGCACATGAGCAGGGGACGTATTTCAACTGAAATTATTTCTAAAGAATAATACTGTCTTTATATGTCTTTTATAAAATGCATATATTAACATTATTCATATGCATAGTTTAAAGTTTACGTATACAATACATGTGCATAGAATAGTAACATAACTACTCTAACTTTTTTTTTTATTTTCCTATTTTTAAAACACAATGGGTTCTTTTTTTGCTAGAGCCAGTTGGTAGCTGGTATCAGAATCTTATATTTTGGCCTAAGAAATCTGGCGTTGGGTGAATTTCCTATTCCTTCTCGAAATAAGATTTGTGTTAATTTGTAATTTTCTATTTAGCAGCTGATGAAAATTGACAAATGGGAATTTCCTATGCAATTTGTGCTTTTCCAGTGTTATTTCTGTGGCAAGAACCTATTAATACAAATTATATTAAAAACCTCAGCGCCCATTGATGCTGTTCGCACAGTCAGAGCTTTCAGTGTAATTTTACTATTTGATAGATGTTAGGTATTTAACTCTTCTAATTTTTTTTAACAGACATTCCAGCCCAACAGCAGCAAAATGTCCTTCCCAAAAGCCTTCCTACCTTAATTTTTTGATAAGGCCCTTTTATATTTGTGCAGTTAAAGAAAAGGGGAAAAAGAATTCCTTGCATATGTGGTTCTTGGAGATTGATAAGAAAAATCTGAGCAGACTGGGGAGACTGGGGAATCTTTTTCAGATGTTCTGATGCAAAAGATTTTCTCTCTCATCTCCCAAACCCTGTAGATGGAGCCCTCCACTAAGATCTTGCTGTATCTCTAGCACAGATTGACTTCTTTTGGGTTGATGATGATTGATCATGTTGTTTTCTTCATTACTTTAAACCTAATCAGTGCTTGGTGTAATTTGAGTAATGATTGCTCATTATTGGCAATTGTGAAGTTTAAGGCTTTCTTCGTTTTGCCTCCCAAGACAGCCAGTTGGGAGATGTGTGTACGTCTCCATTTGGGTAATGTTTGAGGTAAGAGAAGGGGGAACCATCATCAGTGATAGGTGGTAGTGAAAGCTTTCTACAAGTTTATTACTGCACATTTTCTTGGCAGGGTGCTCCTGGTGTTACCCTATGCTCAGATCTGATCATGAAAAAATTAGTTCCTTAGCAGACTGTATCGTTTAGGCCTCACTGAAATTCCTCAGTTCAATAAATCATGCTATTTCCTAGTAATGTGTCTTATAAAGTGATATGGATGGATTTGCAAATAAAAGGGTTTTTATTTTCTGAAAGATATACGGAAAGAAGAAAAGATAATAAATGAGGATCACATACAGGCCAAAACTATGTTGTTTCTCTTTATCCAAATTCTGCTGCTAACTTTGTTATTTTGAATTAAGGATAAGGGGAATCATTGCATAATGGAGTGGTTGATTTACGGGTGTTAAGCTTGGTAAGCAGAGAAAAAGATATTAAGCTGTTCAGCACCCAGAGGACACACCATGGTAGTCTGGCTAAACCCTTCGTTTGTGCTGAAATTATGCTAAGGACATAATGAAAATCTACATAAATCAGAAAATTTCAGATTCACGGATCTGGGAGTAAGGACAGTTTTTCTCCCCGGGTCTACTTCCACAGTATAGCAGTGCCTAAGAGTAGATGATTATATATAATGATTTATCCAAACATAACGATAAAGAAAAACATGGATCCTTTCATATTATTGGTAAGTCTTACCAATTGCTTCAACCATACTAAGCCAAAAGTCACATGTGATGCTTCCTCAAATGCTTTATCAATTTCAAAAATTGCTGTATAGTTCAGCTGAGATCAAATATATGGCGCTCGCATTACATATCTCAGTTTTATCTATTCTGTTTTCAATGCTCTGATTTTATGTTTGCATTGACACAAACAATGCAGAGAATATGTTAGTCAATATTTAATTAAAACACTGGGGTTTTTTTTCAGTTGTCTTTTACATCCATAAAAATATTTGCACCAAAAACACAACATATATGAACCTCAATTTGTTCTAAAGTAAACCAGCTAATTCTGAACTGAAAAGTTGTCCAGAGACATCAATGGAGCTGGCATGGAGCTGTTCTCTCTTTGCAATTCCACAAGGCATTTTGTAGCAGAGAAAGCAGGGATGCTTCCTCTCTCTACCGTACTGAGCTGACATCTAACAGCCAAGAGCATAGTATCAGTGACACCCTCAGTAACTGAGGTGCCTTCAAACGAGAGGGTTATGCGTTTCCTTCCCCACATGATCACACTCAGCCTCAGGGGCAGTTTCAGTGCATGCAGCAGTACTGATAGAAAGAGTCTTAGCAACAGACCAGGCGCTTGCTGGAGGGGACAAGATATCTCATTTGCTTAAGTTAGACCAGAGGACCCCTGCATGGATAAAGCTTGGGTTGGTTGTTTTTTTTCCACTCCTCATTTGCTATTTTTCTGGAAAGAGATGCTGCCTACTATGACTATGCAAGTAAAAATAAATACATTCTGATATTATAACATCACAATAATGTGATCGTTTGAATTCATACCGAGAACAGTAAAAACAATATGCTTTCTGATTGAATTATTCAAGCTCTTAGCTTTTAAGTTTCAATTATAGATACAAACATTGTATGCAAGAGAAACTGAACAATAAACAGCATTTTCTAGCTGAGGTATAAAAAGCAGTGAGTTGCGGAAAATGATTTTTTTAAAGATTAAAGTGTAGCCCATCATTAAGATCAAATCTATGAGAGCAGAAGCTCTGCAAAGTGCGACGTTGCTATAGTATGCTACTCTAGATGTAATACCACGCAGACTTACTTCACTATGATTCTGACTTATTCAGTAATTAGAAGCAACAAAGAAAACAGGCATCTGATAAGTGTATGTTCAAATACTGATTTTAGATGAAAAGTAGTATGCCAAACCCTTAAAATAAGTATAGAAAGAAAAAAGATGTTTTAAATTCTTCTCAGAAATGCAAAAAATATTGCATGCATTTGAAAAAAAACCACAATGACTGTTTTGCCATTGTTTGTAAAAATACACAGGGAAATACTAAAGCTGAGTGTGTTTGTGTCTGTGTGTTTTCTCACATAAGGATTTGTACTAGCACTATTTATCTTAGAAGACTTTTGCAAAATATGTTATAGTCTTACAAGCCTATGTATGCAGAAACAAACTATATACTGGAACATATGCATATGTGAACAAAAATAAACAACAATCATTCAATTTAATACAGATTAAAACCATAACAGAAAACTAGGATATTTATAGTCCTAAATTAACTCGCCATGTTGTTACTGTAATCCATATTACTGATTCTACCCACCCCCTCCCGAACAATTCTGCAATCTTATGTCTTCGTTCGGGGACTGATGATACAAGCATGCGTGCATGTATTTATAACTTCTTTAATGATGTCACAAAGGCCAGCTGCATCGTCTTGATGGCTGGTATTGCTGACCTAGGGAGACAAAGCCGTGTTTAACTTTATCCACTGTGAGAAGCCATACATATGTCAAATGTTGAAGGTAGTCGTTCAAAACACACAGAACTGAACAACCTAATGTTTTAGCACCTCTTATGACTTTTCTTCTTAACGTAGAACAAAAAGAATTATTTCAAGCCTCAGAAATAATTATTGGCAAATTCATTTTTTATAGGGATTATCTTTGGGTAAAATTTAAAACACTGAAATAAACAGGTCCTTTTCTATGTAAGAATCAAAGAAACAGTTACTTTGAAAATTTAATTCTTCCCCAAAATACCAGTTTTAATGAAAACAATTTATGGCCCAAACTGTTCGATTTACTGCAGTGCTTAGAAATATTTTGGCCATGCAGGCGTGTTAGAAACTACTGCTTCTCCCCAGTGAGTTCCTGGCGATACCGGAACCATTAACTCCTGAGTATTGGTCAGAATGGTTTCAGATGGCAATACAGCCTCTCCTTCTTTAATCCTTGGTCACTCACTGCTGCTCTGGCAAAATACTCATAAGAAAAGAAATGTGTTTGTCTGACAGGCCGGTTTTCAGCTGGATCTGCTCCTTAATGATTCCCCAGGTGGCTGCAGAAGTGCTTGCCCAGGCATAAGCCAGGGCTGGCAGGAGTTTGGTAAGCCACAGAGAGACAGGGTACGGAGCAGGGCAAGATTTCTTTTGCGAGCAGTGTTGGTTTATACTGAGTTAAGCTGTTCACCAAACCACAGTCTGATGTATCTTTAATGGCATCCACTTTTCTAATCACGCCATAGCATTTACTCTGAAAGGAGGACAGCAAACTAGTTGGAAAACTGTAAATTTACAGAAGGACAGTTATGTTACACAGCTTATATTGCTTTACGGTTCTATTTTGCATAAGGAAATAACTGAAAAAGAGGTTAACATGTCTAAATCTACATTTTTCTTTTTTTAACGTGCACTTCTGACCACTGTTTAAGTACGTAAATAAAATATGTGACCAGGTTATATTTAAATAGATGCCAGATGCGTAAACAAGACATGCGAGGTTTAGATATGTGTACAAATTTTAATATTAAGAGCAATTTTTATCCTTTCTAAATGAATTCCGATTTGAAATTTAATTTTTGGTGAGCAATAGATATTTATGCAGGTACATACACATACACATAACTAAAGAACTTCTAAAGCCAGGATTTCTGCTTTTTTGGCATATTTTTCATCATTTATCATCATGATTAGTTTTAGATTAGACAAATATGTATTCCCATTTTAAGTTGTTTTGAAAGAGATTCAATATTGATTGCACGTGTTTTCCCACATCAACATGAACAGAAAATGAATGATAAATACGCTCTCTGGATGTTTTGAATACAGCAACATTTGAGGGTTAATGAAGGTAAAGGAAAAGCTCTCAGATAGAATCATTGGCCTTCTGCCACAAAACTAAAGTAAACTAGAGCTGCAATATCCAGTTCTGAGGAAGCTGAAATATGAGAGCTAAACTCCAGGTCTCCAAGCACAGCATGTCGCCCTGCACACAAAGTTTAGGTCCAGGCTCCCCCATGAATGGAGAGCCGTGGAGCAGTACTAACTAATGGAAACTATGGTCTAGTGGCATTCCTCTTTCATTTGCACATATTGGAAGAAGAGGTGGATAGATTATACCATATGTCAGAAATAATTACAATGCTATCTAGTCTCAGTATGACAAAGAGGAAAGTAATGACTTTGGCTAGGGCCAGAGAAAATAAAAAGCAATATTTTTTGGAAAAAATGAAAGGTCAATGTCTGGGAAGATCACCAGAACTGGGGCTGGGTGAAAATCACAAATTTTGAATCCAATTCTTCTGGCTTTCAAGCAAGACAACAGTCTACATTGCTGATAATTCACAGGAAATTTCAGTTATCTATTTGTTGCATCCTAGAAGAAGCCAAAAGTGTCTTTTCAGCTGAACTTCCACATTCCAGAGATTACTGACATTTATATGTAATATCATCCAAAAGCAAAATCATATTCTCTCCCCTCAGTGTGGTTCTCTAGGCTGAGACTACAACACATGACAAGAGGAACCTACAAGGAAAAATTGCTGAAGAATTAACTTTTGAGGAAGTAAATTTTGAAGTGGAACACAGCCATCTTCCATTTCAAAACCATAAGATTCTCCCTCTGAGTTCAACAGGTCTCTCTGCTTGCACAAGCTACTTTTTTCCCAATGACCTGATGAACTGTAACTGCTGGAGAGTTATTTCTCAATCCCATTCATGCTGCTATGTGAAGACAGCTCTACCATAGACAAATGAACCTATTTCCACATGTGTCATTGAGATTAGAAAGTCTTGCAGCATAGGAAGTTTAAGCAATCCGTTTTCCCAGAAACTGGTCATGTAGACCAATGATCTGCTTCTCTGCCCAAGCTTTTGTCAGCTTTGGCCATTGGTGCCTCCTCGCTAGGTGGGCAAACATACCTGAATTTATTATTGAAAAACCGTTTTGAATGCATTTGACTTGTTTCCTTGAGCAAAGAAAACCTGGCTAACAGACTGCATGGTTGTCCTGAGAGATGATTAAAAAGGGTAATTTGCATGAGAAATTGGTGAGATCCTGGAATGGGAAATGTTGCAGCAATACAGCCCTCAGAGAGCCAAATGAAGCCAGTCAGATGATCATTAAAAAAATGAGCGTGATCATTGCAAGACTTATTTAAAAATCAACAACCAAACTGACTGGAAAGCTAAGAGGCCTCACAAAAATATACCCTACCTTTGCTAAATTGCTCCTGCCAGAGCGTTCTTTGTCTCTAAAGTTCATAAGCTTTCCCGCTGGGGAAAAGCAGCAAATCCGATCTATTTACTAAAGTTGTCTAAGGCAAGCTGTACTTCCCAAATCTTTTTAAAAAATGTTCAGTCCTACCTAAAATGACAGCAAACATTGTACAGCAGTAATGTTTAGAGCAGGGCCAGATCAGAAGGAAAGAGGCCAATTTGTACCAGATGAAGTGCCAGCTCTCAGAGGTAGCCTGCTGGTAGGGGCTGCATCTCCGCCCGCACAGACTTGAAAGCTCACACTCTATCCCTCTAGGGGCTTTGCTGATAAAGGGATTTGGGATTTTTTTTTTTTTGACCACTGCTAGGTCGGTGGCAAAAAATTCTCCAGCCAGAAATGGCCAGAATTTGTAATTCTCAGACCTCCTAGCCACTCCCTTAACGGAGGCAAGCTGTGCAGAGGTAATGGAGCAGTTTCTGAAGGACATTATGGATCATGTAGCTGTGTCCTATAGCAGAAGGTGGCTCTCCCTGTCTGAATCAGTCCTGTTCACTCCTATCCTTCTGTTTTCCTGTGTTGCTGTATAAGTATGTCCAGTTATTCCACCCAACATTAAAATAGCTGCAAAGTGGGTGGGGTTCTAAGGCAGGATTACTCTAGTGGGAGAGCAAACTAGTACGTTTCCCAGATCTTCTCCCTCTCCTCCTTGCTAGCCAATGCACCCATAACAGAAATGGTTTACTCTAGACCAAAGGGCAGTATTTTATGAAGGTTTTTGTTCAAGTCCTGGTAAAATATAAGTTGCAAGCATGCACTTTGACCCTCCCTGATCTTGAACATTTCTCTCTGGCAACTGAGAATATTTTTCCATCCTGATGATGACATAACTATATAAATAAATCTTGGAGGTTGATATGGGTGCCTCTAAGTTTAATTCCTTGGCTGGATGCCCCTTCTTCTCCAAAGTATTGTCAAGTATGTATAGCACAACATGGGAAAAAGAAGATTCTGGTCCCCAGTACTGTTCTTGTCACACTGTACTACTGGAAATCAGAGGCCTTAATTTGGAGCTATAACTGTAGAAAAAGGAACTAGCATAGGAGTAAGATTACCCAGAGGCAAGATCAATATGAAAATTCTCTTTAAACCAAAGTGAAGGAAAGAGCTGAAAAAATACTTCTTTTATAAAAGACACAAAATCTTTGTAACGTTAGTGGGACGTAGCTGCGTGCTTCAAAGAGGAGCAAACATATTGAGTTCAGTCCTTTAGACAACAGTGCTCCAAAGAAGAAACAATAATAACTATTTATTTCACACATATTAGTGCAATACACAGTGTAATACTGAATGTCATCTCTTATCTGCCATGAAAAGACACTACCACCATAAACACCTGAGTGGAAATGATCCCTTGCAATCCTACATCATCTCTGTCAAATATAGTCATTTCCTTGGCTGTTTATTTGCTCAGAATATATGCCCTAGAGCAGTGCATCAAAAATCTGAACACTGATTAAACCTCACAGCTGACCTAACCTATTGGGAAGAAATGTTCATGTATTAAGCAGAAAAAAAAAAAAAATCTGCCCAGTTATAACTGCGAAACCCAAATACTATTAAAAATAGCCCAAACACAGAAACCCAGATCTGAACTATTTGCTCTTTCAGGATGTCTAAGTCTAGGTCCAAATCTTGCTACTTAACAGTGACAGTACAAGTTCTTCAAGTGACTGGAGCCAGTTCCTTGGGGTCAGAAATATGTCATGTGCTTTAAGATAAACCAGGACTTATTTAATACAAACAATATATATTTTATTCCACTGGTTTGAATTTGGTTTTTTTTGGAGATATATATATATATATATATTTTATATATATCTATATATTTATTACTTTTTTTAAAAGCTGTGTCTGAAAAAGCAAACCCAAGCTTTGCTGAAGCATGTCAACTCTGAGATCAAGCATTCCTTATTCGTTATTTATGAAAGACTTTCCTGGCTGACTCTTAGAGTCCTCCTTATCAGTTTAATCATAATTCATTTATTATTGCTCACTGTAAAGTCTAGGAAATCAACCTCCAAGTACAACATGATTTAAAGAGCTTGTTTTATAATTCTGCTCTCGGCATCCTCTCACTACGCTTTCAGACGGCAGAGAAAACTCCTTGGACCTCAACAATGTTTAGAAAATTGTTTTGATTAGTAAAACTGTTATCCAGTCCTCTTGCTTGATCCCCAAGTTGATTGACTTAGAGATAAAGTTTAAGTCCTGAACTGTTCAGCAACTACAAGGTGTGCAATACAACCACCCCCAGAGGATTCAAGCATTTGACAAACTATTTCCAAATGGTGCTCCATAGTTAACCCTGCTTAAAACACAAGCCGCTCCAACAGGTGGAAGCAGTTTTCTACTGTGTATCTCCTCTCTCAGGTTGAGAAGGGAATCATTTGGATCACAAGCACCACAAAGTACAGTACGTTTCAGTGTTTAGAATTCAAAATACTGAGCTGAGCTGGTGTTTTTCATGGTAGTACAGGCCAAAGGGCAGGGGTATTTCTACAGGGAAAAAAAAATGCATTTCACCTGGTGTATGAGTGTTCCCTTACATAGCCAATCCAGGTGACAGAAAAGGATATGTTTGCATTTTGGATCTTCTACTCTTCCTTCATTAAATGTGCCAGATTACTCTTCCCCAGCAGGATAGTTCAGGACAGCTTTTGGAGAATTCAACAATTCTTGCCGACAATATTTTAGGTGAGTGACAACCAACGGCATAGCTTACCACATATACAGAGATCTACAATGAATATGCCCTGGGTTGTTGCTGAGCCTCAGCAGTTTGCAGAATCTATGAAGCAGCTCAGTGACTCAAGCCCACTTTTACTTGAAACAAATGAACTCACGATTTCAGTATTTCACAGCAGTGGAATAATGGCATTCCAGCCTTAGTTTGAAACCACAGACATATATAGGGTTAAAGCTGTTGCTAAATGTTATTTTAACATGGACACTATGTAGAAATTTTGGTGGTAAAGAAAGAAATTCTGCAGCTGACAAAAACTGTGAAAATAATACAGAGTTATCAAACATATCCATTTATGGCAGGAAATATCTTCTCTGATGTATCTTCTATACTTTCAGCAGCAGTGTACATACATATTAAAAAGGAATTTGCCTGAAAGCGTGTGATTAGATAACCCATCTCATATTTAATGTTAATTTATGAGCATTAGGCAAGTCCTTATGAAGCCTTTTTAAACCAATTCATTGCCATGGAGCTGATCATTTGTATCAGTCCTTGTACTCAGGTAGTAAAATTCCATAATTCACTTCACTTCACTAGATAACTCTCTTAGCAGAAGACTTCACTAGCACTCAATATATTATCATCAATACTGAGGAATACTATCATTTCTCACTAACAGGATTATTCATGATGAATGAAGATGCCCTGTATCTGCTACTGGTACCTTTGATGCTAAATAATCCTATTCTTTCTGAACATAAAGGCACGCGGCTGCTCAGAGGAACAGGTAGATTCAGCAGTTCTGTACTTTAGGCTCAGCTCTGCCACTCACTCTCCCCAGAGCTCCAGATGAATCTTTTAAAACTCCTAATATTTTGGTAGCCACTCAATGGCAAAGCAAAGCTTGACTTTGTTGCACCAAGAGCATCCACCAGTTTGTCCTCTTCTCTATCAAAGCTTTTTGGCAGTACCTGGGAAATGAGTCAATGTGAAGAGATGCAAGAGACCTGTATCTAGGAAGTTATGGGAACCCAAGAAACATGGAGCTGGGGCTACTGACACAGAGATCGCATTGCAAGAGTTATAGAAATACAGATAAACCCTTACAGCCTCAGTATCTGTATACAGCTACAAAGACAGCACAAATTCAGCCTCAGTCCAATCCTGCCCTTTCTTTTGGGTGGTATTTCCAGCCAACTTGTTCATGTGAGTCTGATTGGGATGTACGGTTCATTTTATAAATAATTTCAAAGTTTCTAAAATATTGGAGACTGTGAAAGGGCAAAGCATTACTAGCATTACAAGAGGGTCTGAAATACAAAAAGCAGATTTGGATTTACAGCTTAGATTTCTTCGCCAAAACTGGCGTCTGAACAGTCAGTTTAGTTTATTCTTCAGACAGGGGCTCGCTCTGACATTTAGATCTGGTTTGTGCTTTCAGATTCCAAATCCAGGCAAAGTCTTAGTCTCTTTAATATTTATTGCAAAAGTTCAGATCTGCTTCACCCTGTGGCACTGCAGTGCTGCTGTAGCACTGTGGCCAGCTGGCATTCCAGTCCCACAGACACATCTGTGCTTTCTCCTCATGTCCCCATTGTTGGTTTGAAGACTTAGACCAGACCCAGAAACTTTAAGGAACAAAGAAAGTCACCAGAATGCAAACGTTGATGTGAGGTTCAAAATGGCATTTGGTAAAAGGACATCTAGTGATGCTGATTCCAAGAATATACTATGGGTTTGTGAAGCCATGCATCACTCAATAAATATTCATATGTACTAGTTGTGAAAGAATCTACGTTACAGAATAGTCCTATAGGTGGGATATATCTAATCTAACATTAAGAGTCTCTTGGGAAACATCTCTTCATTTAGTGGGAAACAAGCAGGAAATGCTCATTCCTTTTCCGGTACTGTGCAGAGCTTGATTCCAATGAGGCATCAATTAGCATTTCTCTTGATGAGTATTTGACAAACTATTATTTAAACTATTTCTACTGCCAGGTCTTTGGGAAAATTACACTCAGTGCCAAACAGTCTGTTAGAATCTTGCCTAACAAGTCTGCACATTCCACACTTGAGAATTTAAGCAGATGCTTTACATGGCTAAGAGAAAGAGCTCCCTCCCAGCTTCCATGATGGAAATTCAGGTTGCTTTAATGACATCCAAGTTCCTTCCCAACAGACACATTTCCTACCAAATCATGGATAAAATACATCTTCTGCTCAGGCATTAAAATACGGAGAAAAAAATACGTCAGCTCAATGATGTCTTAATAAGGAAGGGTGAGAGAAAGAAAAGGTATGAATTAAGATCCACAAACATAAAAATAATTCTGCTTTTCGTGGCATATGTCTTCTGTATGTACAGCTCATAATGTCAGCTGTCATACAGCAGTAAAGTTTAGAGAAGTAAATATTCTATTATTGAAGGGATGTTTGAAGATTGAATGCAAATCATGCTAAATAAAATATTATAGTTGTCTAGGAGAGAAAGAGCAAGGATGCTGATACAGGTGAAGAGGAGGATTACAGTGGGAGTTCAGAGCATTCAAAGCTGGGTAAGTTCTTTTGGAGAAAACTGGTTACCCAGACCCCAGAATTCTCAATGTTTATGGTCAGTCTACAAAGTACTCTAGTGAACAAATAAATGAAATGTGAGAGAAACCACTTTTTTATGAGATTTCTGCCATTTGGGGCTGCAACCTTACAAAAAGCAAGTTTTGTGAGATACCAGGCAGAGGAAGACTATGGAAGAAAGGTCCTCTCTTTTTGATTTGAAGTGAAAGATGAAAGCCTAGGACAAATTCCCTTCAGGGACTGAAATTTCACTACCTTCTTGTTACACTTACAAAGCTGTTTCATTTTCAAAATAGAATAAAATAAAGTAAAATAAAATAAAACAAAATGAAGTAAAATAATGGTTGCTGATTACAAAGAAGCTTATAACTAAGGATCGAGGTTGTTAGGATTTACATAATACTTTCCAAGCCTTGATCTGTAATTTTTTTAAAAATTAAATAATAATAAATATATTCTTTAAAAAAATAAGTTAATAAATTACATGTACATCAAGAGACCTGTTTCCTCTGCAATGTCTGCCAATAACTTCAAGTAGTTTTATGGGTGACTCTGTTGGCTGTGAGTTCCCAAGTTAGGACAATAGCCTCAGAGCTTATAAAGTCACTTCCCATGTTCCCCTAGCTCTTCTGACCAATGTGCCACAGACAGCTACAACATTTTCCTTCTGTACCAAATTTCAGATGGGAACAGCAGTCATGTGTTCCTCTTCATATCAATTCTTGCTTATACCAGAAGGGAAATTAAACAAAAAGCATAAATAACCTAGAACAAACACAGCCGGACACAATTTGGAGCCTTCAGAGATTATGCCTCACTGTCATCATTCAGAAAGGAAGATATTATCAGGTTAGAAGTTTGCTTGAATTTTTATCTAAGCTAGTCAATCTTGTTAAATCCCCTCTTTCACAAAGCTAGATGGTTTTGAGTCTCCACTCCCAACACCACTGGAATAAATCTCTTCCTTTCTTCATTTCATCCTTTTGGTAAAGCAGTACTCTTGAACAAGCCAATGAACTGGGGAGTCAGACATGTGGGTTCCATCACTGTGTTAGCAGTAAGTGATATTTTTACTCGGTAAAAGTGATTTCACCCCTCTGTTCCAGTTTTCCCTTCTTCAGACTCATATCAACACCCACGTATCGTCTTTGGCCTAGAGGAACTAATGTTGTAGTCCCAAGGATATATCACGAAAGAAAACAATCCCTGCCCAAGGTCAACTTTTAGAAGGAAATATCTCACTTTCCCTACTGCTCTTTGCCACCCTGCCCCAACTTCAAGGGCAGGTTCTTCAAGGAGTTCCTGAAAACTTGGATATTTCTGTAGTAGGACAGAAAGAAGTCGTCCCTTCGGAGCTCCTTGTTCATACGTCAATAAATCTCACCCAAAACCCAATACCTGTGAGCAAAACCATTTACTTATCAGCTTGTAACCAAGCAGTCTGTAACAGGTCTTGAATTTTTACCTAAGGAAGGAGTTCAGCAGTTTTTTATCACGGAAAGATCTGGTTTTGGAATTCTTTTAATATTTTGAGAGTTTTTAACTTTATACTGAATACATTCTGCAGATCAATGTTTGTGTAAGAGTCTGGATACAATAAGTTGCGCTGATTTTCGTTTTCACATCAAGTATCAGCTCTGAATACTTCCTGCACTAATCGTGCCCGTTACACCAAACAAATACCCTTCAGTGGCATCAACAAAAATGTTGTTTCCTTTTGCTACAATAAATAAGAGTGATATCTAAAGCAGAGCAGTTTGAGAATCACTGGTAAAGCATGAAGATTATGGTAAGCGTATCGAGGTACTGCTGGCCCAGATTCCCTGTATAAATTAAGATTGTTTCCAGCTTTGCTAATGAACGGCTGTTACACTTTGCAGCTGGATGTTTCTGCTGCAACAAATTCTGAAGGAAATTTTGAGGTAGAAGAAGAGAAAGGGCAGGCACGGAGACCAAGAAAGTATAGTTATAGCAAGAGACCATCATTTGGACGATTCCTTTAAGAGTGAATTATATATGATAATGGCTTCATTGTCATCAAATAGAATACAATTAATTTTATTTTTTAGTATGTTATCAGCAAGCAAACCACCAGTATTAGCTAGATACCATCTGGGAGTGACAGTTTCCTTATTACAAAATATGTAAAAATATGGACTCCCTTAAGGAATCTGTTGCACTACATCTGCTCCGATTTTTGTTATATGCTAATGGATTTTAACCCAGCATATGAAGCATGTAAAAAAAAATAACAGAAAATTTTCAACTAAATTACTTGTTTCACATTTAAAGTGTCACAAAGACAGCGACAGCCACATATGCAGCCTTAGCTACAGGGGACTGGGAAGAAACAAAGAAGTAAGAAAGAGGCATTTGTTACCTGCTGTTTTGCTATCCAAGCCTCTCTCTCGAGAGGGATTCTAGCTGCCCACATAATTAAGGCCACTTGATATGTGAAGGAAGTATTGGGACTATACACAGCTAAATCTCCGATAAGCTTAGGTGATAACAAAAGATTGTGACTGCTGAAGCACAATTATCTGTCTTATTTCCCTCTGTTCATAATATTTTAAACAATCACAGTGATTAAAATGGGCTATTACAATTAAGAGACTATTCTCCAGGGGAGAGGGTTGGGTTTTCATAGTCTTCACACATTTCCTTAACTTCCTTTGCAACAATCAGATCTTGAGAATCAGCTGGAATGACAGACTATTCTGTCAGGTAACGAGGAGCTGTCTAGATTAGACTGAGAATATGCTGGATTAAAAATGCTTTCTGCTGAAATATTGGTGTCACCATTTTTGAAAGAATGACCCATTACCAGAGCTTGAAATAAATGACTCTGCTGCAGAAACAGGGCAGAGAAGGGCTGGTTTCTTTCTGCTCCCCCTCCTTCTTCCGCTCCCCCCCCCCCACCCCCGGTACAATTATGTAGCGCTGTAGCTTTAGGCTAACAGAATTTCTGCACTTGTAAAGCAGTTTGGTATGAATTGCTTTTCCATGGATCTGTGTCCCCAGGCACTGCAATGTGAAATATACCAGGCATTACTTTTTCATTAGCATCAACACAGGACGTTTCTATGCATTAAGCACTAAAAAATATTTCATGATCTGTTTACACTTCATATATATATTAATTAGAGCTGGGAAGTTTTTGACTGCATGTAGGATTTTGCGTAAGTTTTCTTTAAATAAAAGTAATGCACTGCCAGCTGTGGAGTTCCAGAGATTTTCCAGACTATTTGGAAAGACTATTTCTCCTATTGCTTGTGTGCATATATAAACATGCATATATAAATATATACAGACGTATATGGCCACACACATACACGCTCACACATACAAGATATTTTTATTTATGGGTGTAAAGATATAATTCACAATAAATCTATAAATTCAATATTTTCTAGAAAGAAATATTGCGTGATTGTACTTCAAATGTGTATGACTTAAATTAATGTCCACAGGAGGGAAAAGTACCTTACACCTTTAACAATCAGTATTTACATGCCCTATACAAGCTCTCTGCTGTGATAACTTGAAAGAACTTTATAATATAAATTAATTAAATTTCAAAACACACATAAGAGCATAGGTGTTCTTATACCCACTAACGAATCCAAAGGGTAGATTTGAGTGTAAAGAAGCTGAGTAACAGAACTAGGAAAGAACTCAAGTGTCTCCAAGGTCTATGTCCCCTTTTCTAACCACCAGTTCACATTGCTCCCAGACAAAGAAAGCATACCTTAATCAAGACAGATGTATGAATCAAAACAGAATACTCTCTCTTTTATCCTTGATGGCCTGAGTTCTAGATTTGCAGTTTCTAAAATTTTTATTCTGCTTATCACGGAAATACACAAATGAAAAATGCTATGGGTGGTCAGGAAATGATGATAGAAGCACTACTAATAATTTTTAAAATGGAAGATAAAAAGGGAAAAATGGAAATGCCAAAGATATTTCTGGATAATGTGGAATTTAAAGAATTTAACTAAAGTAAAACTCATTCTAAGATCTAATACAGCACGTTGTATTTTAGTGCTCCCTATTGTTACATGACTTAGTACCTGCAGATTCCAGTCTTACTCAAGTAGGTTAGACAGTTCAACCTAAATAAATCAATAAGTTTAGATACATAAGTGTCATAACAGGAAGTGATGGTTTATGGTAGATGTTTCTGGCTAGACATTACAGCTTGCCCCTCCTCACCAAAGAGGTGACTGCCGTCTCCCTGCAGAGAAAGTACAGCTGGTATGATGACAAGGGATGGATTTCTGCCGGGCCCAGGGTGCCGGAATGGCATCTGAGAACAGCAGTGGGATTTACTATTCTGGCTGGCAGGGAACATACAGCATTGCATGGCTGGCCCAAAGAAGGAGCCTCAAGCCGCTTCTTTTGAAGAGGGATGGAGGGGAAAAAGAAAGTAAGTAACTCACCCTGTTAATGGTATAATGAAAACAACCCTTCAGCGCCTCACTCCCCTGTGCATTCAGAGGGGAACAGACCCCTCTAGCAGTTGTTTCCACTCACATGGAAACACTACATAGTAAGTGGCAAAGCCTCCTTGCCTCCTTTGGTACTCACTGCAATAACAAATACTTGTGGTATGTTTCACTGCATTCACAATGCACCAAGACTATCTCAGCAAGATGCAAATGTACTTCCACAGGGTTGGGCGAGTGCACTGATCAAGGCGATTGTCTTCTTTCTAAAGGCAGACTCACCCAAGAAAAGCCCACCTTTAATATTTTATTTTGTTTCCTAATGTTTTGGACAAATGTGTCAGGGAAGCCAAAGATAAAACTCACACTATCTTTCAAAGGAAGCAATTCCTGATGGAAACCAGCAGGCTTTTGTCCAGACATCCCAACCCAACACCTTTTGCACGTTGATTTAGTCAAAACATGCTCTCAGAAAGCATAGCTGCATGCATTTTCAGCAAACCTTTTCAGACACATCTGGTTCTGAGCCAGTGTCACCCTTGATTTCTGTGTTGACATGGTCAAGAACACTGTGGTTTTCTGAATCAATAGTTGCTAGCATCGACTTTGCAGTGTGTTGATTTTGGATTTGAGCAGTAACTGCTGAGTGCTAGGTGTGAGAATTGGAGTTCATCATCTCAGATAGCTGCGGATTCTCCAATGGCATAGTCAGGTATGTGTTAGAAAAGGCCAAGGGGGACTTTATAATGGATCTCAATGAAGCCAGAGCCAGAGTATCATTCCATCTAACAAGATGTACAGAACAGTTTTAAGTGGTACTTAATGTTTTTCCACCTACAGTATTTGTTGTCACTAGGCGCTAAATAAAAACAACTTTCAGCCGAACTTTGTGAGCCAGCACAACTGAGTAGGACTTGCTGAGGGACCCACAGTTCAGGTTCATGGAGCTATAATTAAAATGCAGAAGACAGCTGCTCAGCTTTTAATATCTCACAAACAACTTGCATGCCTTTTCTCCTGACCTCCAGCAAAGCTTTTTTTCCCTCCTGATACTTAATCCACTTGTATTTAAGACTAACGACTGGCTATCTGGTTAAGGGCGGCTTTGCCATTGTAACTTTTTAAAGCAGTAGTGTGCTATTTTCCCAGCACTATTTCCTCCCTAGTAGTGGTGACTAAATGAGAGAGAAGCATACACCAACAAATGAGAAAAGTCTTGGCCAACTGATGTCCAAAGGTTAGAAAGAATAGTGTAAGAAATCCAGCTCCTTCCCACAGATTCCTGAAGAACCTGTATTTGCTGCACTTCCTACTCAAAAATAGAAGCCTTTTCATGGATAGTAACACAGCATAGCTCAATTCTGGTTACTAATAATTCACATGAGTTATCTGCCCAGTATCCCCATGAAGGTACTATGGTACTCAGTAATGGGGTGGGGGGGAGAGGAATTTGGGATCTAAATATTACTAGTACTGCTGGACCAAGCAAAAACAGGGCAAGCGTTACAGTCTAGGGAATGTAAGAGGGTCTGAGATGCTCTTTAACAAGTAGATCTGGAATGCCCAGTTGGGAGCAGAGCACCACATTTCCCATGCTATTTTGACTCTTGTGTACCCATGGTACTTGAGCTAACCATTAGCTTATACTTTCACTCCTGATATCAAAAATTCCTTTGCAGAGAGAAAAAGAAAGCTTTTTTCAATTGGCTTCTTTCCACATGTTATAGTGTCCTGGAGACTCTCAATTTCTTTCTTGTCATGCAAATTCCACATATCACTGAACCAAGAGTGAATATTCTGTGTAGTATAGTACTCGGTAAGTAGCCAAAAATGATTAATGAAGCCCATGTTTATTATACAAGATATCTAAAAAAACTGGATGTCTGTGACTCCCAGGCTCCCAAAGCACCTTATATATTCTCTCTTTTCACATCTTGGTATTCATACACTTGATACCTAATCACTGCATCACTCAGAATAGATGAGAACACTGCAATTCAAACCTGGCATTGACCTCAAAGTGTTTTTAAGGAGACACCAGTGAAGTAACTACTCGAAAGACAGACCACAGCAGAGGAAGAGCGAGAGGTCTGTTTCATGTCAATGTTTCAAATTACCCCAAGGAAAGGAACATGCATTTTCGCTTCTGGGAAGCTGGCTTTGGCAAGTAGGCAAAACAGTGCAAGAGATCTGATCTGATGTCAATATCAGATCAAAGAGGCTCATCAAGTCAGCTAGTGAGTGCGCTGGGAGCCCTGGGAATTGCTGCTGGATTCTCTCTTGCTTTGGTGCTTTGCAAATTCCTTAAACTTAGCAATATTAGCAAGGGCTGCTTTTTTCCTTGTCCTTGCAAATTAACAGATTGTTATTGGAGGTATTATTTTAGACTTTCCCTATCTTTGATTTCGCTCACATTAGCGGTCCCCCCATAGCCTTACTTTCTACCTGCAGTCCCTGTAGTTCAGGGACTTTGTTTTCTCCTCCCATTCCCTCCCTGAAGTTTGAGAACTGGTTGCTTAAGAACTATCAGTATCGATTCAAAGATTTAACACATAAACTTCAGTAACAGCAAAAGATTGGCAAGTTGGGCTTTAGAAATGCTAAGCAGCTTTTCTTTGCTTTTGAGAAGAGGTTGGAAAAAGAAACTGAAAGACTCACGTCAGTAACGCATTTAAGAACCGAGCAACCAACAGTTTAATTTATATATTTTAACAACTGAAATACTCATATCATTGTAATTTGAGACATAAAAGCAAATCATATTTTAGATGGCGGTGTATTATTTTTAAGACATACTGTCACAGAAACTGCTTTACACAAAACCCTTCACTATAAGCTTGGTTTTGTTTGTTCAAGAACAGGCATATCTGGATGTCTTGATATTTAAAAGACATGGGGATATGATCTCATTTTGCCGTAGATATATGGCATGAGATTCATGCAGGATAATTCAAAACAAGTGCTCCCAAACTCTCTCCTGGCTGTGGATCACAGCTTCAGGGATTCTGAATGGATCGCTAATTGGTGTCTGACAGGCAATCATGTACAGCAGCCACTCCACAACTCCCCACTTAGAGAAAAATAGGTAAGTGTACTGTGTATACACAGTTCCCTTATGGTACGAATACAAATGAGAAAAGGAAAACAAGTTGTGCTCAGAAGGAGCACTCAGGACCACTAGAAAGTGTCAAAAGTACTGAGTGAGAGCCACTGAATGCAGAATATTCATCTTAATATGTCAAATTGATACAGGCTTAGAGTGACAACATCTGAGGGGGAGGCTTAGGGGTCGAGGAAGTGTTCGTTCAGCTATTGAGTGCTCTAATAACCAACAAACTCTTTCCACTCATTTCAACAGCCCCCGTGCAGGCTCTGCAGTTATCGTCTATCTGTATAATGATTCTCAATCTACACAACAGTGTAGGATACCTTCCCCATCGGGCACAATTCTTGCAGATATATTACTACCTGAGTTTGGAAGTGACAACAGTATGAGCCTGCATCCTCTCTATAGGGCAGCGACATGCACAAATGGGACACTGTCAGTGAGTAGATCCCTACTGACAGCTACAGCAGTGGTGGCAGGCACTGATCCGCTCCTAATCCAGGCTCTGATGAGAAACAACAAGCATAGATGGCTTACAAGCCGTGGATGTTCCCACCCATTTTCTCTCCTTCCTTCTAACACATCCTTCTTCCATTCCTGCCTGCTCTTTATTTCTCACAATTCCACTCTGCACTTCTCCAAATCTCACTCCAGATCTGGTCTCCTGGGTCTACTCCTGCAAGGATTTCTCATGTCTCTACATGTGAACCTGCTTTCCCTCCTATTTTCCTACTGAATTCCAGCTTGTTTCCCTCCTTTTCTCATCTACTACCTCAACGACTAAAGGGTAGCAAAACTGACACAACAGAAAATAATGCTGCAATAGGAAATGACAGGTGACCTTTCACAATGCTGCCCACCTGCCTGTTGCAGCTTTGCCAAAATGAAGCTTTGCCAAAACCAAGAAGTATGAAACAATAAGGCAAATTTGTTTAAATATTCAATAATCCCATAGATATCCGTATAGCTACCCATACTAAAGTAAATCCTCAGTAGCTTCTCCCAATTCTGTGAAATTAACCTGTGTTTATAGGCAGTAAAAACAACACTAGATTCCTGCAGATTAATCTTAGCTTACAAAACAAACAGGACTCCGGGTGCTCTGAGGGATCTACGCTCAAACAATTGGGACCCTCCGATGACTGCAAAATTTGAAGGTAAGCCAAGCTTGCCATTTATTTTTCATTTTGTTTGTTTGTTTTCAAGCACAGGTGTTGTGCTTTTTTTCTTTTCTATTTGGTTCTTTTAGTTTGTTTGTTTTTCTTTTTTTTTTCCCCCCAGCAGAGTAGTACACTATTCCTTTAAAAGCTTGTGCTATTTTGGTGCAAAAGGGTCTCTCTGCTCCACTCTGCCTCTCAGCCTTGAGGTTCACATTGCTCTGATAGCACTAATCTCTGAAGAACCTTTTCAGGATCAATGATTATAGTACTGCTGGCCCCTTGTTTTGCAGACTTTTAAAAATAAAATAAAATAAAGTAAAGTAAAAAAAAATACCCAGCACAATCAGGACACATTCCTTTTCATCTCCGTCTTTCTCATAATTTTCCATGGCAGAGTTCATGTCAAAAATGCTTGGTTTCCACCCTCCGCCCAATTGTAAGCTCTTCAAAGGGAGAGAATAAAAGTTGGAGCCTGAATCCCAGAGCAAATGCTCCTGCAGCCATGCTCAAGCCAGCTTTTGAAGTCTTTCGGCTCACCTCTTGATGCCAGGCAGGCCCCTATTATTACCAATGTTGTTAGCCATTTCAGCTCCATTTCCAGGCCTACATGGACAAGAGAGCAAGGGAGGCCCTTTCATGTCAGGCTTTGCAAAGCTGCTTCAGTGTCTGAAGGATGAAAGTCGCTCTTGTTTGTTCTTGCTGCGGTGCACAACATTTGGCTTAAAAAATAGAGGATGTTGCCTTTCTTGAAGTGGACCGTGCGTTGCTGGACACAATCAACCCTAATGGCAGTTCTGCAGTCAGCGTTTTCAGGGCTTTTTTTTTTTCTTTTCTTTAAAGAATGTAAATAGCCATGTGTAGCGGCAGCCAGATCTTTTTTAATTTAGAAAAGAAAAATACATTTGTGCAGATATCAGGGGAGATGAAGAAAAATAGGTGGGGGGGAGCAGCCATTTCCTCATGATACAAGAGCAGATGAGAGATTATTTTAATGAGGTCCAAGTAATGAGAGCCTTTAATTCAGGGACACTGAGAGGAAAAGCTTTTCCCCTGTCCTAGAAGCAGCCAAAACAAAGCTGACTTATCCCAGACACAGAAGCAGCCTGCAAATCCCACAGAGAGCCTCTGCCTGGCTTCGGTGCATGACCTGAGGTTGGTATGATCCTTCTTCCCACCTTCCAAGGGGAGGTCGGAGGGGAGGATTAAAACTTCCTCTCTTTGACATTGTATCGACAGGTAGAATTTTTCATCACGGCTGTCCTCTGTTTCCAGACTCATTATGTCCTCTCTCAGCTTATGAGTTTCTATGCACACTTACGTTTTGAAGGCAGCAAGGCATGGGAGGATAAGGAAAAGGGGAAGGAAAAAGAAATCCCCTGAAGCTGAATGTCCTTTTCCAGGGAATAAAACCCTGACATTCTGTGGCTGACACCATCCTCCGGCAAAACTGCAGCAACGAGGTTGCCCAGATAAGAGAACTTAAAAGGAAGAAAGCAACTAAATATATAAGTACATGAAGAAAGGAAGTTTCTGTTTTGATTTCTTGTTAGTCATGATATTTAACCTTTTATCTCTGCGAAGTTCACATCCACCCCCTTGAAATCCGGTGCTATATATTCTTCACTAGCAACAACAACAATGCTAAGAAGTCTGAGAGCAGGGAACGGGCGGTCAAACGTACTGCTCGGTCCAGCTGTGTTTAGTTTTCAGATGCCCATGTGTTCCTTGTTAGGCTGTCTTCCAGCCCTCCTCTGCCTTCTTTTCTATTCTTCACAGTCCAAAACTATGAACCAATTACAGACCACAGAGCCAGCTATTTACCCCCTCCTGCCTTTACACAGCTATTTCCTGCCTGCTATCAGCAAAGTTAGACAAAGATGACAACAAGCCCAAGGTTTTTACCATAAGTTGAACCATAAGTGAGGACCTGAAAACACCCTAAAGCTGTTATATTTTATGTAGGGGAAAATTTGAAAAGGATTATCTGAGGAAAGCAATCAACTCCAGACTGAAATCTATCTCACTGGTGTTTATATGATAAAATAATTGCCATTTAGGCCTCTATCACACTCGGAATATGAATCATATGTCTGGAGGGCTCTCCTGCAGAGGTTCGGGGGCAGAGCTTCCTTCTTCACCGTAGTAGCCTCTCTGGAGGTGCGTATGGGTCTCCGGGCCAAAGAAAACAGTTGTGATTACAGAGTGATAGAGGCAGCCACATGCTGATTCAAAGACCTATAATCTTCTCCCCTTCCACCCTCCCCCTCCCAAAAGCAACAAGTCTGTAAAACTCATTCACTTGCCAGAGGCTGTTTATTCTGTTTAATGGCCACCTATCACCCCTTCACTCATTCTTTTTAGATTTACTAGACAAGCACAAAGCAAATTAGTGCAAAATGCTTTCAGTCAAGTGTCAGGTGGAATCAGACTTGATGAATACTATACTGCTGGGCTTTATAACTGTAGGAACACATATACTGACAACATTGTCTCCTTCAATTAAAGCTATGCTGCCCGTTTTCTGAGTCCCTCATAGAATCCTCCTTTCCTCCACAAAAGTCAAACCTTTTTAATAACTTATTTTAATAAACACATTTTGACACTCACTGTGATGGTAGAAATGGAGAAATCTCAATGCTAGAATTTTTACAATGTGTTTCAAAAATGTATTCTTCAAAGGAAATAGTTCAGTGACACTGATCTGCAGCAAACTGTGGATATGTTCGAAAATAACACCGTGTCTGAGCCTTGTAATGTAATATTCATAGTATAAATCTTCCTAACTTGCCATAGAAATGAGTCTCCATTGTTGCTCATCCATAAAAACACAAGGCCAAAGGGGTGCGGGTAAGGGTGGAGAGGGGGGCTGGTTTCTTCTTGACAAGGCAGGGCAGAGGTGTGCTCTCTCCTTTAAAGCTAATGCATGGAGCAGTCCACACACATCAGGGGAGAGCGTAACCCCAGGGGAGTGCATGGGCTTCTAGCAGCGTGACTCCCATTAAAGTCAATAGGAGCCATGTGGCTGAAACCCACACACAGATCTCAGAAAATTCACCCCCTGAGCCAAAAACATTCCTCTGAAGATGGATTGTATCTGATGGGCACAGCTCAGAGTAATGAGCTGATGATGCTGTGCTGCCCCAGGGATGCAGGCTAATGCAGTTTGCTTTTGCCGGGACACTCAGCTTGTGCAGCAGACCAGCACAGGACATCCCAGACCATTCAGAGGTACTCAGAAAGGCTCGATTTTGGTTTGCCCTGAGCTCAGGGACTGTGATTAAAGCAGGTTCTTCTAAGCACCATGGCATCGGCCACTGTAATTACAGTGAGCTTGCAACAGTGTACAGAAGCAGACAGATAGACCAGAAGTAGGCACAGAGTGTTAACAACCCCACCGATGGATGGGAATAATGACTTTGAAGGGAGAGACACTGCAAACTTGCCTGGAGGAATGATTTCAGTCATATCACTGTGGCCACACAGTGGCCACCCTGCTCAGAGCCTGTACGACAGCAATGCTCCTCTACCAGTGAAAACAGAGTGAGATGTTGCAGACCGCTATTTGAATACGTTTTTTTTCCAGCAGGTAGAACAAGCTGATGTTACTGTCATTAAAGGCCACGGCTGTAAGAATTTTCATAACAACAGTTTTGGAGAAAGCAGGCATATAAAGAAGCTGTAGAGAAATGACAGATGTTTTAAGGCATTCTGATACCATGGTGATAAGAGTGGTATAAATAATGTAGCAAGAAAGATGGATCCATCCACTGTATGAAAACCATCTTATGTCACTTTTCAAGGCCTAGAAAGATTCAACAAAGATACTTCAACCAGGTAAATTAAATAATCAAAGCATCATCATTTCTTGATGATATGTATAAATTCCAGCTAAACTGATAAAGAACCATGAAGCTGGAAGATAATCTTATAAATAAAAATTATTATTATTATTATTTTACTTCTTCAGGACACTTGATTTCACAGGCTAAGACCGGTTCTGCTGTATAATACGGTTTCCTAAAAGCAACCCTGAACAGGGATGAGAGATATGAATAAGGACCTTTATGCAGGTGTATTCCATGAATGTCTTTTACAGATGCCAGGTTGAGGATAAAATCTAATTTACAGCTCTAAATTGGAAACATGCACAGACCCTTTGGAATGCATGTTGTTTAGTAAGCCAGCTTTGAATTCTGCATTAACTCATGCCCAGTTGCAGTGAGGAGAAGAACATCATAATCATTTCCTCTATTGCTATTTGCTCCATCTGAGATCAGAAAGTGCACAAATGAATTAAAGTTTAGCTGAATGGAGCTGACCCAATAATTTTGTTCTAATTCCTCCCACCCCCATAAACTTAGTGGTGGGAAAATAGGCAAACTATTTTCTTCCCCTCAGCATTTGTACGTTTTAAGTTTACATGCCCTTCTTTCCCTTTCTAAACCTACTCTTAGCCCTTGGTTCCTTAATAAAACTATGTCCGTGGTGATTATATGTTCAAGATGAACACATAAACTAAGAGAAGGGAAACAAAAAAAAGACCAGCTTTAAGATACTGCCTAACACAAAGTCTCACTCTCTCTCTCAGACCATGAACAATGAAGTGAAACTTGAGGCATAAACATGGGGTCAGCTGTAACAGGTCTGCTATGTACAAATGCCCTGAAAATCAGAAATCCTGATACAGTGGAAAAATGAGTGTTTCATATAAGAAAGGAAAGGCTGTCCTCTTCCTTGCTCCTTTTGTTTTTCTACAGGAACACGCAGACAAATAGGACAGTAGTCATGAACCACATTTCAGCCATCTGTGGAAGCTTATATATCTCTAAGTTTTAGTCATCTTAGACTATATAGCTAGCAGAGGAAGACACAGTAAAGGTTTTTTCATACCATTTTATTTTTGATATCTAAACTAAACATATCACCTTTTAGAAGCTCCACTTCCTCTATGGTGGGTCCTAAATTACAGCCTAAATTAACATTCCAGATTTAGCAGAGGCACCTTCCTGGACTACCACCCATCCTCAGAGCTGGGCTCCTCCACTGAATTCATTCAACCACAAGGTGGCAAATTCTTTACCAGAAAATGTAATTTTCATTTCCTTAGCAATCTGCCTTAGCAGCCCACACATCACAACAAATCCTGCAGCACAGTTTCAGCAGATATAAATCAGAATATTTTCATTGACCAGCCTAAGACTTTTGAGTGTTTCAGTCTTTTTCTGAGGCTAGTGAAGAAAGCGAAAATTTTTGTAAATAATGTAAAAACGCATTATGGAAAACTCTACCAAGGAAAACTGCGAAAACAAACCTGTAACATTCACAGCAACTGTCTTCTCTTAACTGTGGTTTCATTTCCTATGGTATCTATCACAGCGTCTTACCAATTCCATAGAGAACTGAGAACGTGGCATTTAATCCTGCAGGGAAACCAGCTAAGAATGAAAATTTCACCTACAAATCAAAGGTGCAGAGTCATCATTCCTACTAAATAATTCACCAAGATTTAATGTGCTAGCTTTAAAGAACAATTATGGAAACAAAACCTGCTTCAATTTCCTCTTTCATTTTAAGATGTGACCAATATTAAACTAGGATCAGAGGCTCATATCTGAGGTACTCAAACCAGACTCCTCATGTGTCGCTGCTGTCTCACCTGTGGGTTTCTTTAAGGTTGTTAAAAGAAATTAAAGTTGTTGGCTTTAATTACACTTGCTGAATGGTTACACTGGGAAAAGTGGAAGAAAGTGCCAGGAAGCAGGTTTTCTATTCAGTAAAAATGATTTGCAAAAGTGAAATAAATAGGATAAATAATAAAAAAGCAGCATAGAGCAGTTATTAAAGTAAGAATTGTAACATCTAAAAGAATGAGAAATAGAAAGCATTCTAATACCTAATTGCCACGTACGTGCTCTGGTTTGAACTGTTTTCTGCGGACTCTAGAAATGTTCTACAAAAATCTTCTTTAGTAGCCCTCTGCCTTCTTGACTGAATAATGAATATGTATTGATAGATTTTAATCCTCCAGCTCTTTTTTCTTGTAACATGAGCAGCCTGACAGTTGTTCAGAAGCCCAGCTTCTCCAACAGACAGGGTGTCAGGCAGAGGCTGCTGGGATTTACCTCCACGTTACTGGCAACAGAGCTATTCTGACCCAAAATATACTTTGGAGATGAGGCTTGAGAACTGTCTAAGAAAGAATAATCAGCACATCTATTTTTTGGAAAGCAGACAATGATGATTCAGCATCAGTAACACAGCACAGACAAAACAATAATTACTGGCAAAAGCTATCGTGGGGTCTCTGTTGGCTGTGGGGAGTCTTGCCACGCTAATGGCTGGCCCGAAGCCCAATGGAGTAAACGAAAAGCCCTCAGGGAGTTTGAGCTCTGCCAGGACATGCACACTACTGCTAAGGGACTGAGGGAGCGGCAGGTAATGGGAGAAAGCAGTTTGCGTGCCAGAGGCTGAGAGCCAAAAGTCTCTGCCGTCACTAGAGCAGGAAGGTCTGCACATCATACCACTGTCCATACTGTATTGTGGCTCACCCCTAAACCTCAGCTCTTGAGCTGATTCGCCCTTGCTGGGTTATGACCCCAGCATGTGCAGCAGTGACGCCTCCATCCCCGCTCCGATTTACTACACATACATTGACAACTGTCTCAAGCCTTCACTTCCCGTTGGTGCAAATGAGCCATGATGGTTCCTTCTTGCGTCTGCCCTTGATTCATACATAGCATACAGTGCGAACATCCACAGCCAAATGGAGTTGGTGAAGAAGTTACTCAAATGAAAGCAATCAGAAGGAAAGACAGGGCACAAGCTACCTGCTAAGACTGCAGCTGACACTGGGCCAGAAGCAGCAGAACAAACTTTAGTTCAGAGTGAGGTTATAGATTTGCACAAAAGCTCAGGAAATTTTCCTTCCTTTCCATTTCAGTGCTGGGCTTTATCAACTATTGACCTGCAGGTCTCTGCAAGGAAAATGTAGGAAGCTCCCTGGGAAGAAGCAAAGGGATTTCCTTCTCGGCTAGGGGTAGGATGAGACTGGTGACTCAGCACTAAAGACAGATGCTGGCAAGTTCTACAGGAAAGCTGCAAGAACCTCCACACAAACCACTGAGGAATCTGAATGAGGTCAAAGGAGGACAACCAATCTTCAGGGAAGTGGGGTGGGAGACAAGAGAACATATCCAGATGGATCAAATTCTCATATGGACTTTGCAGCATGTGACTGGTTCTCTCTCTCCTTTGTGCAAAACTACTTCTCTTGTTATAGCCACGTCACTGAAATCAGCATATGGCTTGCTATCTCCAAAGGTTATTATACTGACAGCATTTTCTAAGCATAATGTGAAGCCATAATCTGCTGCTGACTGTAAGTGAGGAAAAGCCAATGCTTTCTGCTGGCTAAACTGCAGAAACCAGAGTCAGGAGTCTGAATAATTTTTCCAGCTCAGCCAGTGGTTCACTCCATGCTGTTGATTATGCCATTTGGACTCAGTTCTCACTGATGAAAGAAAAGGGTAACAGCATTTTCTATTGCCAGGTGACTTGAAACTTAATTAATATTTCCTACGTGTGATCATCCCCCTCAAAGGGGAGATGCCAAACATCGCAAAGCACTTGGCACCTCTTTTCTCTCCCTTAGTCTCCTGGTCAGCTAAGCATCTTGATTATCATAAAAATCACACAATAATCTGTGTCTTTTCTGCCTGTTACTGCTGGTGGATTCATGACAAGAACTGCATAAAAATGATTCCACTTTCCCAGCCTCTACAACTCCTATGGCAGGCTAAGGGAGAACCTGACAAAGAGGTGAACTTTTCTGCACCCATGTCACCTTTTTCCATATTTTACAGCTTCAAAGAAGTGTGTTGAAGTTCACTGCCTGCTACCTGGTTGGCAGGCCTTGCTCAGAAATTATTTCATTCATTATCAGTACATTTTCAGAACTGGATGCTTTTACACTGCCAAAGAGTAAGCACCATAAAATGGTTGTGAAAAATGCATTGGCTGATATAAACCAGCCTCTGTTGGATGCACTAAATATGTCAAAGCAAACTCAGATGGTCCTTTAACTCAGTAGATGCGACAACATTGGGAAAAGTGCATTCTTCTCCCACCAAGAAAGAAAAACAGCTCAAACACTTAAAGACTCCACCTGCTTTCTCCCTTGTGAAGCAAAATGTAGATTTTATTACCCACTACATAACTCACTGTATTTATGGCTTGAATAATTTTCCCTCTTTCACTTTTATCAGCTTCATTGGCTTTGCACGTGATAGAGCCAAGTCTGAGCTGTGTCATTTAAAGATGTCTCAGAAACCACAAGGCAGAGGTAAGGATTGCTATCATGCATATTTTCAGGCCAAGTTCTTACCTCTGTTATTACTCCTACAATACCTCCCTGGGCCTTTACAGTTCTCATTTTACCTTCAGTACAAATTAGGATAATCCTTGGTTTTGGACAAGACTCACTACTCAATCCAAACAGCCCATATACTAAATCCATTGCAAAGTATGACTTCCTGAACATTTCAAAGTTGAATTACAATACCAGTTGAGTATATGATTTAAAAATAGAAGGGAAAAAACCCCTTAAGTATGGTCATAGAAAAATGACACCACATCTTGCAATGTTCCTTTAAAAAAAGGAAGAAAAGAAAAAAAGCAAATAAAAGATGGCTGACTGCCAGAGTTTTGTGTTAACTTGAAGAGCAGAGGTGATTTTTAATGCTTCAAACATCATTCATGAAATATTATATATATAATTTGTACTCAAAATAACGTGCAAGCTCTCCAAGGAAACATTAAAATAAATAGCTTCTTTAACTCTTTTGTACCTTGATCGTATCTTATTTTGATGAATCAATAAAAGAGAGACGTAAGATTGATGTAGGACAGATCAGTAGGGCAATCATGTACTTTATTACATATTTATGAGTCTGAAAGATCAAAGGATGTTTTTATGCACATAACTTGGCAAATGTGTTTTGCCACGTTCAGATATATTCCAAGTGACTTTAGCAGGAATGTGAAAGAAGCTGGCATGCTGCCCACAGTGCTATTTGGTAAGACTTTGAATGATGGTGGGATTACAAACCATGATAATAAAAACACATACAGCATAACATCAATGCATGTAAACAGTATATACAAATGCATATGTGTGATCGTATAATGTGTATATATACAACATATTGCATTTTCTACACATGTGGATACATATGTGAACTACAGCCTTTATTCAACATCTCTTTAAGCCACTGGAAATCTTTCTTTTTCTTTTAGTAGACAGCACATCAGGCCTTTTTGCAAACAAAAGAGGGGGAAAGGGGTGCCCTCCAACCAGAAAACTTTCAGTTACAGTCTGCCATGCACAAAACTCGGGAAATGATGATATTTGCAACTACATTCCTTCATCAGCATAGAATATCCGTTCCTCTTTGGATTCATGTCAGAATCTACTGATGCTATGTGGGCACTAAGGTGTAATTTTGCCTTCTCCCAACTTCTGCATATGGGCATTTCAGATCTTAAGCTCACACTGACCCTGGTTTTAGATACGAAACACCACAGCATAAAAGGGCAGAGAACATCCTACTATGGCTTAATGAGGGCTAGAGGCAGGCTGATCCACACATACGCACTGTCACCCAACTGACACCATGTCCGCTCAGCAGCAGATGCCATCTGGGGAAAGGGCTGAACAGCTTCCACATCTTTCTCCTGCTAAATCCATGACTGTATAATAAAGTGGCATTCAATAATTCTCATTATCCCTGATACATAGAAACATTGACTATATCTGCATGACAGCTGGAAGCACATTTGCAGCATAGTTAATAGTTAGAGTAGCCCAAGGCAGGTTAAAATCTTGCATACTACTAATAATAAAATTGCAGTGACAGGAACTTTCAGGTAACGAGTGTATGTCTGGAAGGAAGACGTTTACTGAATTTCCCTAGGACCAGTAGGTACTTATGGTCTAGAAGAGCTTAGTTTGATCCCCAAATCTGCCACAGGATTCCTAAGTGATCCAGGACAAGTCACCTTTTAACACAGTTCAGAGAACATAATTTTCTCTTGATTCAATCTCAAATATTGCTGTTTTCAAAACTACTCATTCCTAACAACATAGCCAAGGAACTATACTTGATATCTCTGCAAATCTGACCTGAGGTGGGCCTCAAATACAGCTAAAATATTCATGCACCCAGAATCATAAGATCCATTTTTTATGTCCTCAAAACAAAACTGTCACTCATTTCTTATTTGCAAAGTGATAATAATACTTCCTGCATGCAGAGGGGATTGACTAAGAAATTCAGCTTCTGTAAAGATACAGAGACTGACAGAAAAGCAAGTATCTTCCTAAAATCTAGACAGCAGGACTGATAGCATTCTCCTTTTACATTTTTCTTACTATTATTTAAAATTTAATAGTAATTTTTATTAGATTTAGCAGAATATGATTGATTCAAAGATGCTGTAAAGTCCCATTAGAATGTGCTAAAATATACAGTACCTGCCTGCCAACACCACATAGGGAACATCAGGCTATTACCTGCAGCTACAGGAGGGGTGGGACTTGGGATCTGTCACTGCTTGGAAGGTGCTACCAATGTTTAAAATAAAAACCTAGTGAAAATAACGCTACTGATTCATGTCGGTTATTAGAGCTCCAATGCAGATGTAATAGGTATGGAAGAGACAACCACCTTCATCTCTCCTACTCCATTCTCAATTTGAGTAAATACTACATTACTCAGGCTAGGTTTAAGAGTGTGACACGATGGTAACACGCTCCCTTGAATAACTGCTTGATGGTACCACAGATCACACTAGGAGATTTTGTCTAACAATTAGTGCTGTGATGGATTCAGGTTTGTGGGTTTGGCTACTAAAACACCACAGCAAGATTTTCTTTCCTTCTGCTGCTCCCCTTCCTCTTTCAAGGAAAAAGGAAGTATCAAGGTAGGCAGTTCTCCTCTACTTCCTCATAGCTATCTTTATGTTCATGGTCCTTCATCCATTTGGCCATCGTGCACTTTCCAGCACAACACCACTGACTTTGAACCTCAGTTTTCTCTTTTCAACTTTTTCTCATGTTACTGTGAATTTTGGTGCCCTGAGTAATCCTTTGACCTTGGTGCTTATACCCTTCCAGCAAGAGCAAGCTGTAGTCATGGTCAGAGGCCGTGTTACTCACGCATGCTTTGCTCATTCTTTGTAAGTCATTCTCTTAAGCTTCCTCATCTATTATTTATCTCTTTTCTGAACCACCTTCCTTTTGTTGGCATAATTGTCACTGAAGTGCCCAGAAATGAAGTATTCCAATATCTGCTGGATCAGACCATACATGCTGTGCCTACTGTAAGTACTCTTAAAGAACCTCTCATCCTGATATCGTCCCAAGTGGTCACCTTAATGGCTATTCTAGATAGCCCAAACTCTATGGTAATTTCTGCCGTGCTATCTATACTGTCAGATTTGTTACTCTTTGCTTTTTTTCCAAGTTTTACCTGTGTTTATCAATAGTTACTTTTACAAAGGTTTCCTTAGTGTTTCAGGGGTTGATTTAATGAAGGCTTCAAGCTGCTCTTTAGAATTAAGCACATGAATAAGCTTCCATTTGAAGACAATAGGACTAAATAGCTCACAAGACAATATAAATTTAAGTGATTTTGTAAATTAAGATGTAATTGTTTGACAGTCTTGTGGGATTCTCTTCTTTCTTTTTCCTTTTCCATCTCATCTCTACATTTACTACTGCATTTCTGGTTACCCGCTGGTAGCAAGGCTGTTATTTTCAAAAACTACTGGTGGATTCTTTTAGTCCAAATGTTTATTAAAATAACAATTATTAAAAACCCTACCTCACCACATCCCTAAGCCACACCCGGGTCCTTCTGTGTGCAGAATTTAGCAAACAAGGATGTTACAAGACAGCTGTGAGCTCCAACAGCAGCAGGACACATTGAATTGCAGCAAACTTAACTTTTTATTCCAGATATTAGCACTACTGATGAACCTTTACTCTGTTTCTACAGACACCTAATTAATTCATTTACAAGACCTGCAGGAGAAGGTTTGTCTCCACAGGAAGGGGCTTTGGCAGATTTGCTGGCAGCGTTTCAGGTGGATAAGTTCAATTTATAGTGCTATCCACAAACTTCGGTTCACATTCAGGAAAGTACCCTGAAGTTAGTCTGGGCTTAATTATTCAGTTATAAATCCTTTGACTGCAAGCTCATTTAGCCCGTATTCTCTCTGAGCTTCATCAGGGCATCCTTTTGCAGAGTGACATTTAGTAGGAGGTGATACAACAAAGCCTCCCTGCTCTCTGCCACCCTACATGGATGACACGAAGGGCTGGAATAAGGACAGACCCTGCACCACTTCACACCTACTTCCCCCCGGAATGGTTTTGGAGGATGACACGCAGTACAAGGCAAAACACATCCAGGACAATTTTCACAGCTCACCAGGACAAATAATGTTTTCTTCACTGGTACAGTAGCCAGGGAAAGGCAGTGAATGCTTTCCACTTTTGAGATACACACATTAAGATGCTCCACCAAGAGCAAGTTGGTGTGAAGAATGCTTAAAAACCTCTGAATCTGGCGGAGCAATGTGTTGTCAGCAAATGACTATATAAACAGGCTTTCCTGTTGCTGTCTTATTTAGACACAAAAGGAAAGGAGAAAATTAAAGATGGCAGCACACTGATACTGTTCATGGATGCTGTCATCTATCACCTCTCTAGCCTGATACTCAGCCAGCTAGAAAGCTGTATACACGTAACTTAAGGTGAGAATTTAAAATGAGAGTTAAACTGGTTCACAAAGCGGTATGGACATGTTTATTGCAGTGTAATAGTGGCTTAATTTGAATTAGTTAAAGTTAATTAGAAATGGATTTAATGAACTTTGAGTAAGCTGCCATTATGCCAAACCAAAATTATCCATAAAGCCTTTTAATCAGCTTAACTATCTCTCTGTTTAAAACCTCTTCAGATCATGCCAGAATAACTTTTTTTGTGCAGAGAAATTCCTACACAGAAAAAACTCCACCCTTTCTTAGCTGGAAAAGACAGTGGCCTGAACTTATTCTTGATGTAATCCCTATTGTCAGTAAGTTAATTGTCACATATAGCTTGGATCAAAGGACATGCAACTAGAATATTTAATTAAAAAGTGAGGAAGTAATAGACAAGCCCCATCTTCTGCTCAATCAGCTCTTTCTTAATCCTCATATCTGAATTTCACGCAGGCTAGCATAGGCCTAGAGGTCAAAAGATTTGCTCTTCACTTGTATCTAGAGAGACTCCTTGTCTTGTCCTTTGCTTCTGAAACAAGATCACCTGTCTTGCACAGCTAATCCAACTCAGCCCAGCTGCAAACCTTTCATGTTATCCAGCTGTTGTATGTTCAGCCATGATAAAGCTTGCTTTGCCTTCGGACTTGGTTTGGTTTGGGTTTGTTTTTTTTTTGGGGGGGGGGTGTATTCTTTTTTTTTTCTTTTAATTGGACATCAAAAGTAGTGAAAAGTTTTGAACTGTGACCTGTTTTTCTGTGTCGCCAACCGTTGTGAAACTCTCTATTACAAAATAACTGCAACGTAGCGAATAGTTCCTTCTCCTTGTAGTTGATATGTTTTTCAAACCATACATGGCAGACCTGGAATAAGGATAACTATGCTCTTTTTCTTCTTGTTTAGAAAAAATTGTGGTAACTGTAGTCCAAATGACAAACATCTATTTGGCCTAGCCTGTTGGTAGGGTCTGAGGTATAATCAGAGGCTCCACAGTGGCTGAGTTGAGAATATAAAGCACTACCGCCCCTCACTGCAAAGGGTAACTGAGTGGCCCTACACAGTTCAGATGAACTTGCCCTATTTTGCTGTGTGATAGACTAGGATCATACCTACTCTTAACCTTTAGGATCTCATGTGTGTTTTCATCCGAGTTCCTTCCACTTAGAACACTGATCACAGAATTATAGACTAATTCAGGTTGCAAGGGATGCTGGAGGGTCACCTGGGCCAACCTCCAGCTCAAAGCAGGGCCAACTTTGAAGTTGGGTATTAAAAACTTTTGCAGTCCTATAAAATCATCTCTCTGGGCTTTGTGAACACTAATCAAGAGAGTCTGATACCAGACCTCTGAAGTCAGTATGAACCTCATCAAGGGTACAGAGGTGCAGAAAGATGAAAGTTTCTGCCCTTAGCATTGATAGAAAAACTTAGAGTGAGCACAGGCGGAATTTGACTTCAAGCCTATAGCTGACCAGGAAATATAATGCAAGACTTCAGTTAACAGGCAAAACTCTTGTATTTTTCTTTGTCTTCTTTGCGGCAAATGTGATTTCTCAAGTTTTAATTTTCTGACTAATTATGTTCAGCTTACTACTTGAGTTGAAAGAGAAAGATTAGATTTCAAGTGAAGAAGAACACATTGTTTTTGCCCTAAGTATCTGCCTCACTTTCAAATTTAAGAATTAATTCAGAGCAGAAATATTGAAAAAAGATGCAAGAGTGATAGCATGTCCACAGTGAAGGTTTTTCCAGTAGCCTACAACTTTTTAATGTCTGTTTGAGCTGTTAGGTTTATTATTGTTTCAAGCTCAAAAATACTGAGAAGCTTCTACAGAACAGCTTAGCCATTTCTAAGAATAAGCTTCAGGAAGAACAAATGATCACGCCAGTTGTTTTGAAAGGCTAGGATTTTTTTACTGAAATTCAACTAATGTGCATTGGGGGACTGTCTCAAAATGTGGTAGAGGCCAACGCAGGGACAGAAAGGTATCGTTCACTGTCCTCATGAATATTCAACAAAACGTGGCCAAATTATAATCCTCTGCAAATCACCATCTGCGTATGCTCAGTAGAGGTTTGTTAGAGGCTAGCAGCACAATTCCCAGAGCATTCTGTCTTAATTGCATATATGCCGTATCTCCCACAAGGCTGTTTGCCAACCACATGGGCCTGTTACATGCCCACCTCATCCACTGACCTAGATTCTTCCACAAACTGTACCTCAGGAGGGGTTGCAGCTCAGCTTAGGTTTACGCATAAAGGAAAAAGTGGATGTTTCCAGAACTTCAGAGTTGTTGATGAAGAGGCAAGTTCTAGATATAGCAAGAGAGTACACAGGGAAAAAGAGGGCGATATTAGCACAGTATTCAGGTTACATGCTTGAATATGAGATTAAGATTGTAATAAAGTATTTTATCCACATTAATTTTGCCTGGTGATAAAGCATCTGGGATGAGATGTCAAAGAGATGAGCAGATGTCTAGTCTTGGCTGCTCTGAGTGCAGCAGTATTTCTATCAGGAAAGTAGCTGAGGTAATAAAAGCCAAAATTATTATTACAACAGAAACAATTTGGATATAGATACAGATGAGTTCAGAGGTCACTGTCCTGAAGAGTTAAAAAAGAAAAAAAAAAATAAAAAGTGTCTCAAGAAGGTCATTGAGGTCACACTCAGAAAGTTAACAAGAGGAATAGGTTCCAGGACAGAATCTTTAAACCAAGATTTCAAAACAGAGATTATAATCAAATCTGTCACATTAAGCCAAAATGTCAAGGAACATATGAATGAAATAATGGCCTTGAGATTTGGCCCTGAAGACGTTACTAGAGACCTTGGCAAGAGCAGTTCCAGTAGAGTGGAGAGAACAGAAGCTACAATGACATACGAGGTATTATTATACACTACAGTGATTGGCACCAGAGGGATCTGTTCATCCCATGGGCCACTTACTGGGACCTAATGGGCTAAATGGGCTCAACTCCTCCCAAAGTTTCATCAGTTTACATCTCTCAGAAATTTCAGCCATAGAAGAAAAGCTAAAATATGGTGGTTTTTTTCTTGTTTTCCTTTTTTTTCTTTTGAAGCAAAGAAAGGAATTTAGGTTTTAGTTTAGGCTCCACTATGTGAAATAATCTCCGTGTCCTGTAATGAGTAATCCTTTTCCCTGAAGACCTCAGAGCAGAACACTTTCTGTTTCTTTATGTTGTCTAAACACTGTATAATTAGGCAAATCTTAAGCTAGCTGCTCTCATTACACAATTTGATGAATTTGAAAGGGTAACAAACTCCAGGATGAATGATTAGTCATTTAGACTTACAAAGCTTTCTTCCCTTACCCACTTCTCTTCCTATAAATTTCTTTTAGGACATGGAAAAAAAAAACCTTGCTATAAATTAACTGAATTATTAATCTCTTGTCCTTTGCAGACTTTGCAAGTTGGACAACAGCCAGGGGATCGCAGTACAGTGTGCTGCTGCAGGTATTCACTTTAGAGACAGAAGACATATATATTCTTAGAGGTGCAATAAAACTCCGATCTTTAAAGCAAGTATAAGATGATCTCCCTTGACACTTTGTTTTTAAATCTTCTCTTTGGTGATTTAAAACCAACAAGTTTGAGCAAGTCTGGAATCAGATCTATTCAACCATCTTCAGTTCCACTGACGTTGGAACTAGAATTATGTAGAAAACGCGGTGCTTAGACTTAAAATTAGGAAGACCTCTCCAGAAGGAACAAAAAAGGTATAAATTATGTCTGATTGAACAAACACAACTCCACTGTTGAACAGCCACTCAATGAAGAGGGCAGGGAGAGGCAATGGAGCACGGTAATGTGTAATATTACTAGTCAATGGGCTGTGTGCAGCAGTGGGCTCCCAAACGCTGGAGGTGTCAGGGAGATAAATAGCAGAGTGTCCTCCTCAAAAATATGATTAATACCCTCCTCGGTCCACTGCTGAAGATGTAGTGGGTGCAGCTGGTTTGGACAGCAGTTGCATAGAGGAAAATTCCAGGACGATTGCAGCAGAGCAGAGAGGGCAAAGAGTAGGACAAGTAGTCAACTGAGTGGGAGTGCTAAGCCCCAACAAGGGGAGAAGTAGGCCAGAGCTGGCAAAGGTCTTTTGGCTGCTGTTTAAGTAATGTTTATAGAACTTTCATACATGCACAACTGAGTTTCAGGTTCGTGATCTTTGGAAGAAAAAAGAGATAATCACGTTCAAGTTCATTGTTTCTTGTAATAGTCATGCCAGAGGTGGCTTTCTAGGAGCCGTTCTTCTCTCCTTGCCTGACCCTTGAAAAGCAGGTGGAAAACTGAGAAACATAACAAATAAACTAGGAAAGCATCGCTTTTTTTTTTTTTTTCCTGCAGGCAACTGCAATTTCCTGAAAAAGTCAGGAGTGTGTCAAATGAGGTTTTCACACTGTATCATTTTCAAGGAATTCTCTAAAATTTTCAGAAAACATCCTTTCATGCTTCTGTCGTCACAAGACTCACGGGAGACTGTCCAGAGCTCAAATTTCCAACATTAGAATCTGGACACACTATAATGTAACTAATGCTCCTGAAATCAAAGGCAGAAGGCTACAGATGGCTTTATTTCTTAGGGCAGTGATCCTTGCCTTTGTTATTTGCACGCAATAATACCAAGCAAGTAATATATTACCTGCAATGCCGTATTATCTACCATCTTGCATCCACAGTGAATGTCTCAATGTCCCCCCTGAAAGCCTTGAGTGGGGAGAAATGCCTCTGGCATTTCATCTCCAATCCGCAAGAAGGTGCTGCAAAAGCTGCAGACACTTAGACTGATGTTGAACGGAAGGACACACATGTTATTAAGCACACAAACACAACATGATCAGCATACACATAAATAGTTCATTTTAAGTGAAAATGACAATAAAACAGGATGGGGTAAAGGAAAAGTTCCAGTGGATTATTGATCTGAAGGACAGTGATTAATAATCACCAGTTTAGTATTCTGCATCACCACTGCCTGTCACACTTCCCTGGAAACAGGATTAATACAAGAAGATTTTATATATGTGAGCAAGGCACTAAGGTAGCACTATATTGATCTGAACTTTAGAGCTGTTCAGTGCCATTAACAAAACCAGAAAAGAATGCAGGCACTTGTAAAACATGGATGGTTGACAAAAGGAAAACTGTTGTTTTGCCTTCAACAAATTGCCAGAAACCCGCTTATGTCTTCAACTTGATTCAAGGATTACCAGCTGGTAAACTCAGTGTCACCCACACCAGATTAGTCAGAAGGCACAAAGCCTTTTTCTCACCATATCTGCAGGATTGGACCCTAACTGCAACACAGAAAGTTGATGTAAGAGCTTAGATACCCTCAGGGACCCACTTCCAATACTACAGGAACAGCTTTGCTCTCTAAGAGTATTTAGAGAAAGGTGTACTTTTTGAAACATTACATCATCCACCAAACTACAATATTCCTGACATACAGAGAGATTTTTAAGGAATAAAAAAAAAGGAAGGTAAAATAAATCTTCTTAATATATTTAAAGACACTTTCCACAAAATGAAAATCATTTAACTGCTTTATTATGCTACTGTCCCAAATTCACTTTGTTCTTTTCCTACCTTTTTGTTTCTGCATAAAGAGGGGGCACCACTATTTGTTCAACATAATATTAAGCATTCTCTGCTACTCAATTAGTAAACATGTCAAGAGGTGGGTTAGTTATTCATGGTTCAGGGGCACAGCCCCCTTTCAAAAAGAACTTTTTTTCACTCTAATGAAATGATGGATAATCTGGAAGTAGGTGCTTTAAGAAGATATTAATCATTCTCTGTGGTAATGTTAATCATGCGTTCCATCATCTCCAGATGCTGTGCATCACCTTCCTCGGAGATAAAGGGCACCCAAGCCAGCAGAGTCCTTTTGATCACCTTTCTCACAGTAACTCTCATAAGGCATTAAAAGAAGTCTTCACATTTCAGGGCATCCTTAAAAATGAAATAGAAAGTGAGAGAGTGAGGTAATAGAGGGATTCATAGACTTCAGTCTTGACCCTGTCATTACTTATGCTACCCAGATGGGCGGTGCATAGTTCTTTCGTCCTTTGTCCTAATCTTTGACATTTTTCAATGCAATGTTTGGTATGAATGAGGTATGAGAAAAACCCTGATCACAGGAAATAGAAAATTAATTCACAAAAGATTTCTGGGAGGGAGAAGGTGAGGAGGGGGGGGAAATCAACCCCTGCTTTCTGTGAAGAAAAGACCAGCAAAATTATTCCCTCACAGCCTGCTATTCCATTCTTAGAAAACATAGCAGAAGTCAGGTCAGATTTATCTCGGCATACTGTCTGTGATGTCTCTTCCCGTTAATAAAACACCCTGCCACTGGAGAGACTTCTGGCCAATTAGACCATTTTTATGACTAATCTTTTATAGCCTTTCTTTTTTTTTAAGTTACTTATAAACCTAGGGCATATCTTAGATGGCTGAAATATCTCCTTTTGCAGACTTAGATGCTTCAGAGACCCCAACACTGAGAGAAGAAACTTTGAAGGTCTCCTAAAGCTAAAAAGTTACTTTGAATAAACTGCTGAATAAAGATAAACCACAGGGGACCATACCCAGTCAAAGGCAGGCAGTGTTTCTGTCACAGCATGTAAGTGTTAAGGAGAAAAGAAGTTGTGTGAACTTGAAATAAAATAATCCAACTTTCTTAAATCCATGTTTAAATACTAAATCTATATGCAGGGGAACTGCCTGCCTATCTTAGACAATCAGTATTCCCCACCAAATGTCACTCGTGATGTACTACTCTATGAGGTAAGTTAAAGAAAAAGCTTCACAGGAAATTTAAAAATCCTCATACCTATAGATGTTTTTGAAAATAGTTCAACCAAGTTGTTGCCACCACTCTTTGTTGTTTAGACAAAACTATGACACAATACCTTTTTCCCCAGAATTTAAAGTACAGTAGGTAGACAATCATATATAGGACAGATTTCACACAAATCTGTTTTGCTTATAAAAGTAATGGTATTTCCTAGGATACTAAGTATCTGCTCCAAGTCTCTGCAGCTCTGGTCTGGTGAAGAGTCTGCTTTTGCTGCTCCGCAAAAATGGGTCATGTTGTGAAGCCCTCTTTTTACCTCTTTAAAGTACCCTTGCATCTTTGAAAAGAAGAGCTAAATCACAGCTGACTACAGGAATGTAGATAGAACTGCCCTGTTGTCAATGTCCATTCTGAGAACAGGCAATGCAAACTATTGGGCAGCAGCAGAAAGAGTATTCTGTGGAGTAAATAGCCTGCAACTCACTGACATTAATAAAAGTACCCTTTCTTAATTAGGAAATATTCAACAGTCTTATCTGTGAGACGTCAGAGGGAGGAATCACCACCTAGAAGCTTTGCCACTGATATTAAGGAGTTTTGTTATGTGCGCTGAGTTGTGTGTGTGCTACACTCGGTTGCCCTGGAAAACATGGCTTATCCAATACTGTACAGAATATATGTAGTCTCTTATTTTTTCATTTTTTATCAAGTAATTCTTGGAAAAACAAAGCCATCCTTTTTCTGATGTAAAACTGCCTTTCTTACAATACACACTTATTCAAAAACTTTAGAGAAATTATATCCTAATGTATTGAGGATTCTTGCAGTGAATTTATATGGTGCAAGAACTCAATTCCACCCTTGCAGCACTTCCTGGCCTGTCTAGCATTGCCCTGTATTGCCTTCCAAGCAGTACACACTGTATTAACATAAGATCACTCATATAGACCCTTTGTAGATGGCAAAGCTGAGAGACTAATGGATGTCTGAAAGGCGAATGTTTTTCATTCCTTGTGATCTTGTTAACATATGTGTATTTAATGGCGGTAACATTATTTCTGACTTAAACCATTACACTACATTACAGTTGCTGTTAATTACGCCTGCTATTGGGAACGGTTGCATGTCTACAGATTCTTTTCATGGTCAGTTCTGATTTACTTTTTGTAAAGACAACTATTATATTATGCACAAGTTTTTACAGTCCACATAGAGCCATGTGAAATGTACTTCTATTCAAATGGGCATGAGATAGAAATTAGAAGCCTTTCCAAACTTAGGAAAAGAAATACAATTTACAGGGCCTCACTAACAAAAGTTCTGAATTCAGAACACAGTACTTCACTCTTTTCGTGAAGTAAAACACTTTCAATTAAATATATACAAAACACAATAATAACAATAAGCCAGGATTTCAAAGTGGCTTCAACTCTTCCTTCAGTCAAGTGTATACAAATCTGTTCTGAACATCATAAGAACTGGGACTTCAAAACGCCGGTATATTAAAAGGAGCTTGATCAGGAAAATTAGCAGATACAGAGTTGAAGGGTATTTGGTTGATCCAAGGTGAATATGTTGATGTACATCCTTTGTGAAATCCTGGAGTGGTTTCCAGGAGAAATAGGAAAGTAGTCTCCCGCTTTATTTCTTCTGGGAAGTGAAGTACTCTTTCATTATTGGTAAGATAGAGAGTTGCCTTTTCTATTCACTGCACTCAGCTCACAGTGATAGATGGTGTATAAAAATTTCATTTTGGATGGTAGAATAAGTGATACAAAAGTGATACAAAGTGATAAAGTGATACAGAGGTGCTTTGTGAATGGAAGCTATAAATCCTGGAAAGAAAAAAAAAAAAAAGAAAAAAAAATAGTGCTTTCTGTGATCATGGATAGCAGATTTAGATCATGAAAGTTACCCATAATACTAAGCCAAACGCATTCATCAGGTATTTTGGCTGACAGGGTCAGAAAATGGAGACTTTGCTAAAGTTAATGAGATTTGTTTCATAGATATGCATGTTCATGGAAAACAAGAGGTAAAATACCTTCCAAGGCATTGGCAAGGAATCTTTTTTGGAATATATTGATTAAAACTTTGCTTGCATATTAGCAGCCCATGCATATTAGCAGCTCTGCAGAATGGAATAGTATTTATCCGGACTGTGGGCCAAATTTGGATTCTATGTTTCTCCTTGGGTGAAAATCCTACTATTTGTCAGAATTCATTTCCTTGAACACAGAAGAAATACTGTGCTAAAGCTGTGTAATTTCATTTTGAAACTTTGACTTCACTAATCTTGGAAATGCACAAGATTTTGGCTCTGAAAGGTGGAAATTTCCTGAAAAGTTAATCTGAATTGGTTGTTCACTGTCTTGAACCAGTATCTCACGAGAATGGATGGCTTCTATTTTCAAAGGCCTGTGATATTTCTGTGATGAAACATAAACTCGACAAGGAAACACAAAGCAGTCTGCTGGAACAGTGTTGGAGAGACAACTGAACAAACAGCTGGTTAAAGGATTAAAGCCAAAACAAAGGACTGTTTGAAGGCCTCTCTAAGTTTTAGATAGCAATGGGAAACTTTTGAAATGAGGGCAGAGTGGAGCTGCTATAGCAAAGGAAAGGTTTGGGACCTTTACCCATTTCAGAGACACTGAAACTCTGCAGCACTGTCTGGTAAGTCTTAAGCAATGACAGAAGGCAGTAAGGATAATAAGTAGATAAGTATGATACCTTAATAATTCCAATTCACACCTTTAAACAAAAATCTTCAGTCTTTGGAAAGATCCAGTGTGTTTCTCTTTCCTAACTGATCGTCATTGTGATGTTACAGTTCATATTACCTTCCTCTCTTTAGTCCATTTTACCATTACCTTAATGAATGACTATTTTTCAGTACAATTAAGTGTTTGAAGCAAGCAAGAGGTACAGTTTAAGCACAGTAAAAATGTCCAATTGAAAAGGCTAATGATCAATATCAAAGGTCTAAAAGGTTAGACCAATCCTATCAGATTTAGCAAAAAGCTGGTTCTAAGCTAGCATTGAAGAAAGAAATAGCTAATGGCCCACAGACGATCTTTGTTCAACCAGGTTTCTCCTGTTAAAAAAGAAACCCTCCCTTTATTGAACACTGTAATTTTCCCATTGCTGAAAATGCAGAAGCTTTAAATTCCAATTTTAGTTGTGCTGAAAGATGGGAAATAGTTTCTTTTAAATACTTTTCTTTATGAAAGAAGACAATAAAGGCTGCCTATTGGCCCTCATTATCCCTACCTCGATTTGACTTGCCTGCCTGCTCCACTGCACTGGTTCAAGACAATTAATCCTAATATTCAACCCTCCTGGTGTAATTTCTCATCTTGGCAGGTCTCTTTCTATAATGACTAAAGGGGAGTGGCCAAATTTTCAAAACCTCTGGGGTGAGCTGGGTACATTTCCACAAACACAGACAACAATTTGATCCTGATATGTTAATGAAATGTTGTGTTATCAAACCAAACCAAGCATTTAAAGCCACTGCCCAAATAGCCTGGGTAATAAAACACACAGCACAGGTCATTACATCATGGACACAATAGGCTACGAACAGTGAATTCTGTTGATGTGGGTAAACGGCGTTGTAGGCAACTATTGTTTTATGTTTCAGAAATAGCTTGTATTGAAGAATTATTTGTAGTATTTTCTTTAAAATAAAAGGCCCACCCACAACTTACTAAAAACTCTCCACAAGACTCTCAGCTGCTGCTAACAGGCTCAGTTCCCCAAACTTGTACATTGGCCTCAATGGAATGATATCTTTTAGCAGCAAAGTAGTCATGTCTGGTTTTGAAATGGATGTTATTTATGTATTATAAGCAATAATCAGTTCCTAGATATAAAGATATTAATCCAGAGTTACTCATCCCGCTGATGGTAACAGAAATAGTCCAGTTTTAGAGATTTGCAAAACAGAGTAGAATGTGACCCGGGCTCTGCTCCTGTCCCCCATCCTGTTGTCATCCTCTCCATCTTACTTCCTCCCCTGACACACCAGGAATGCTGTCTGACCAAAAGAATAGGCCATTGATCGCTTTTTGCCAGTGCCACTGAATAAACAGCATCTTCAGCTTCCAAGAGACAAAGAGATAGGCAGTCCAACAGAGGTAACTTTGGGGTAGCATACTCTACTGCTACAGTCCTGCTATTCTGGTCACCCCGAGTGTAAACTGATAATTAGGTGTGATTTCTGTGCTTCTGGAGAAGGTTGGTTCTTATTTGCATTAGGCAAGTTTTAGAGATGTAGTCGTACAATATGTAAGGAAACGAGAATTTGCACCGGGTTTTGTAAAAGTATAGAATCTCTGTATTTACAGACTTACAACTAACCTTAAAATTTCATTCCTTTTTTTCCATTTGCAAAATACTTCACTAAAATAAACCATATCTAAGGCTGAGGAAGCCAAGATTCACCACAACCAGCGATAGCTTCTCTGCAGCTCATGCAGTAGCTCTCAAGCCCATTGAACAGTTCTGCATGGCTCAGTATAGGGTATTTCTCCTACTAGGAAGGTAAACTCCCATGACCTTAATCAGAGACAGCACTCACATCTAACCAGGGAACATCTATGCCATATCTCAGTTTTCGAGTCAGAAATCTCAATGACATAAGAAATGAGTAATCATGTTTTTGCATTAGTTTACACCAGCTGAAGAGCTAGCAAGCAAGCTAGTAAAACTGCTTTAACTTAGTTTAAAAAATTATTATCTTTTTATAGCCATTTTGCTATGGCTGTGGTTTCACAATAACAGCTTACGCAGACATAGTCTACTGCTTCTTTGTGCCGTGGCTGCACGGTGAACAACATTGGAGAACTGATCCATCAAAAAAAGAAACTAAACCAAGCTCTTCACTTTTATGGCTTTTTCAGGCAAATCAGTTCCTCACATCAGGTTCTGCACTGCTACACAGACATGCATGCTAGCTCAAAGCATGGTAATGCATGGAATAGAGAAAAATAAGCAGGAGAATGAGGAAATGCTGGATCGTTAACCTTGGCACTGTGACTGCATATTTGCAAGCTACATCTCCATGTCTTTTTGCACATATAGAAAGGTAAAAGAAGGGGACAAATAGAAATGCACTTTGATATAGTACTTATAAATACAGTCTAAAATATCTTCTTAAAAAATCCTATTGGCATAATGTCAATGTAGTAAATATTTCACAATTCTGTCCCCACCTACATTCTTCTCAGATCTAAAATAGCTACTTACAATTTTCAACAACTTCTACAGAAATCAGCATTTAGGACAGTAGTGAGCTCGTTTCTTTAAGAAATATTTAATTTAATTTAATTCTGTTTTGGTTTTGGCTGTTAATTCAACATAGAACATGTCAAGTAACATGTCAGGCTTACCAAGAGGTTTTTGCCTTCCCTGAGTGTGCTTCAGAAGAATATTGACATTTTATTAGCTGATATTGATCACGAAGCAAATGACAATAACTTGGCTTAACCGGGTAAACACAACCATATCCGGCAAGATGACACCTATTTCTACTTTAACTAAAATTAAGCTCTATATAACTACCAGAATACAGTCAAAGGCCATAGAGAGCAACTAAAATCTTTATCAAAAGTTAGGACATGATATAATAAAAGTTTGAGCCATATTAAGTAAAACAAATTCTACTAAAATTTTGGTGTTATCAAAGGGAATAAAATTTCCTTTTCCTTCACACATTATAAATTCAGGGCAACTCAGGAAATTGCTCATTAGAAAATGAATTTAAGTCATATGTGACCAAAGGCAGAGAGAGCTACCCCTGTTCTGATTGACTGGCTCGGCTACATCACATAACCGGCACAGTGGAACGTTTGCTGCCGCTGGCTAACAGACTTGCAGATCAAGAACTATTTGTTGCAAAAATTCACAAGTGATTTCAAGTAATCATTAGACTGGTAAAAATTACGATCTATTCTCAGAGAATTTTAGAAGAGTAAAAATAAGAAAAATTAATTGAAGAAATTATTTATTGCCCATTATTTGGAAAATTCTTTAGTCACTGACGCTATGCAAAACACTATGAAACCTACAAGTGAAGAATAAGTCCATAAATATATTCGCCTAAGAGTTCAATTGCCAAATTTACTGCTGTGAACTTACCTGGGAAAGGGGTGAATATTCTATAGCAAGAACACTGTACTACTGTCTCCATCTGATAGCTTTTTTGTACGCTGAGGCATGTGGCTTGATTTAGCCTAGACACTAACTAAAAATGTCATTTTCATTCATATGGCCTTAACTCGGTAAAAAAATTAGGCATATGCTCAAGACCCTGAGAAATCAACTTCTCATCTGTTGAACATTAAGCATAGTCTTACATCCTTCGTTAGATTCCGGGCAGAAAGATCAGAGTTATTCAAGTGCTTAGAGTTGAGCATGTTTTTATTTGCTTTGCTCAATTAGGACTATAATGACCTCATTCTGTTTTGCAAATTCCTAAGCTCCCTGCTTCAATAACCATTATGGTTTTTTTACTCAACAATGAAAACCAGAAAATTTTGAATTCTCCATCATTTCAGCTGCAGTAGTTTACTATTCAACAATTCCTCTATTTGAGTCTGTACTTTCTATAGCACAGGTGAACGGTCAGCAGTAATTCTGGATTACAGAAAGATGCTGAACTACCAGGATCTGATGACCAAAAGCACTGATTGGATTAATCATATTGGAGTAATCATGGGAGTGCAAAAGGTTACTGCCCCAGCTGTCTGTCCCCTCTTATCTTCAAGGTTACCCTGTTGGAAGTTATATCTTCAGTCACTGCAGCTAAACCCAGCAAGGAATGGGAATTAAATGCATGTGTTTTTTCCTGAGGGTGGGAAAGTGCAAACATGAAGGATTCCTCTCAAGTCCTGAAAAAAGCTCTGTATTTCCAAAATCCTATGCTCTATGTCCCAATCCAGCTCTTATTAAAGGATGCACAAGGGGAATGACCAGTTTCAAAGGGAAATAGAAGATGGTGGAAGAGCAGATTTAAACCTTGAGATTTTATAGACTGTTATCTTCATTTTAAGCACAATGTTATAAAAAAAAATCTAGCAAGTTGGAGATGTAATATAGAATTATATACTGAGAATCACAGGGAATAATTATTTCAGTTCTCAATTCAGCTAGCAAGAAAAGATGCACATAAAACCTGCAGCTACATTTCTGCACAAAATCATTAGTCAATACTACTACAACATATATTTGTGTGCTTTGATGTGATCATGCTTTGCAGTATTGGAATAATGCAAATAACTCTTGTTTCTACACTGACCCTAGAGATTTATCCTCTGCACAGCTGTTCCCAGCACCTCACAGCTAACTGTGCATCTCCAGCTTTGCTTCTGTCTGAAAACATTAGGTGACCTCCCTTTAAGCTTGCATGCTGGTATTAGCAGCAACTGCTCAGTGGCAGAGTATCATAGGTTACGTCGTCTCTAGCTTTGGAGTGACTAGAAACAAGCGGGAGTGCACTTTGCTGCCTTTGCCACACAAACACGGAGAGCAGAGAGATCTTCTGTTTTTCCCCTTAAGTGGCTGAAAATCAGTAATAACTAGACTGAAATCAATGGAGCTTTACTGCTGTGCGCTGTGTTAACACAAGATGGGAATCTGCCTTTGGGTCTGGTTTCTGCAGAGCTGAATGGTAAGCAGGAATGTTCAGACTGCTTTGACTTCACTCACCATTTGCTGATATTAACTCTATATATTTTAAGCAGACACTTGCAGTTTCTCAGATGTCTTCTCTTTCTCATTTATTAGTTGAGTTATATTTTAGCGGTGCTGAGAGATTTACTGTCAATGTATTAGATGTATTCATTTTGGTAAGGCAAAATCCTTGTGCTAGGATCCAAATGTTGGACACATCTGTTAGCAGGCCAAGGAATGACCCTGTATTATTATTATTTTTCAAACCTGACAGCTCACACATTTGAAAATTGCATAAAAATATGTAGCTTAGCAGCTCTGCCTTCTCTTTGTAGTATTTGCTCACATCCGGATCCATTTTTTCCACTGCCTGAAGGGGGGGAAGGACAATCCCGTATCAATCGCTCTCTATGCCAGTTCACATTAGGGAAACCCCCAACTTTTCATTTCAAATCAGCAGCATCTTTCCTTTGATCCAGAAGACCACAGCTGGGAAGCTGACGTGACTCTGCCTTGTGCTTTCTCTGCTCCAAGCCCCGCACCCGCACTGCGCTCGGTGCCTCTTAACAAATTCTAGCAGAGTCACCTCTGCTCAGTTTTAGCAGAACCTTTTCCTCCCTGTCACTGGCAGAGCAGCCAAATTAATCACACTCAGCCCAACTAACGTTAACAATCCGTCAAAGTGGCCTACGAAATGCTTCATCTACTGTAACTAGAAAATTCACCTGAAGACCTGCTGATTTGTCCTGGCACTTCTGCCTGTAGGACAAACCAGACAGAATCCACTTTTTCTTCTCATTCTTTTTTTGTCAGTATTCTCCACCTCCTCTATTGTTGTTGGTCCTTTTTGCTTGTTTGTTTTATCCCCTGACAACAGTACAGAATTCATTGACCACAAACATTTCTACTTAAAGAAATGCTTACCCCATGTTCTCTTTCATGGTAGGTGGGCCTTTACTGCTGATGACATCAGGCATTGGGTCTTTGGAAATTTCTTTTTGCAGTAATGTCAGCAAGTCAATATAGTGATTTTGTGATCCTTGTTTTTGACGTATTTTGACAAACTCTTTTTTTTTTGTTTTACCTTTAGCTATTTGCCAATCAAAGAAAGCAAGGTGCTAGGTGCTGTGGCTAAACTCTTTGCTCTGGGCGGATCTATCCTGCACAAGCCACTAAAAGGGGAGTCCCTCTTTATCCGTCTAGAATGATGCTGTAAATCACAGACTTCAACTTGTAATAGTAGCTCTTGTAACAAACAGCTGAGTTGCTCCAAAAATGTTAAAATGTCCAATTTTTTTAGTGTTGTCTTTCTAAAACAACTTTATTTTGACATTTTTTGTGTATTTTTATAAAAATAGATTCAATTCACTCTTGGACTGAACAATTTGTTGAATCTATTCCTGAGTAAGGGGTAAAAGACCGTAAAAATCAGAAGGGCAGCTTTTTCAACCTTCTTTACAAGGCATAAATGACTATTCAGTGCCACTGCCAAAATCTTTTACCAATTATATTCATACTCAAATATATTTTGTCAGATTTCGTGCTCTGAAACTGACAAGGGACGGAATTTGCTTAAATAATCCACGTCTCTGGCCAGTCACCAGATCTCTTGGTACTAACAGGGCAGTTTAAGAGATGCCAGAGCTAGTTTGAGTGCAGTCTCTGCAGAGGATTCTGTAGCACTATCTTATCTTAATGAAACTCCTCCAAGCTGCTGTCCCCAGAGCAATGGATGAATACCTACACTTAAGCCATTTCTCTGCTAGTGTACTTGTACTGACGTTTGAACTCGAGTTTAGATTCCAAAGTATATGTATACAGGCTCACGTATCAAAACCACTTCTCATTCAGCCACCTACGCTGGAAGGCATGAATACTAAGGAGAAGGACAGAAGAACACCTAAATCTGCCTAGGAAGATGAATCAGAGTCCTTGTACTCAACCCTACAAAGGAGCCCACGAAGTCCTGAAAAAGCTGGCTTTCATATTAGTACAGAAGCACGATCTGGAATGGACAAGGATCTATTCAGTTGAGTAGCCATTGAGTTTTCACTTTCATTCTCTTTGGCTTAGCTTCTTTTCACTCCCACATGCATTTTATTTTTCACTTTCTTCCAGTAACAGAGATGCATGAAATGGATCTCCAGATGCCAAGTTGGCTTCCAGGATCCTCCTTCAAGACTACTGGACTTGTAGGAAATGCGGACCCTGACTCATCCCTGAATCAGTAGCTTTAAAAAGCAGATCCTCCTGATCAGTTTCAGGTTTTTAAATGTGCCCTATTTATTTCAAAACATTTTCCTGGATTTACCTTCCTACAGACAGTCTCTAAAAAACAACTGGGTTTTTAGTTTAGTTATAGTTCCTAAAGGCTTCCTTTTTCAAATATCCTGTCTCTCAGAAATTCTAATGTATACCCTTTTCGCTCTAAACGCTCTTAGATACACTGATTTAAGTACACCAAGAGATCAGTGGGAGGCTGGAAGGTGTGTGTGGTGGTATCTGGCTCATGAAGTTGGGCGAATCACAACACGGTATCATTCAGTAGTCAGGAAGAATACGGAACAGCTATTTCAGTGTTATTTTCTATGGAGCTAAAGTGCAACATATTATGGGCTAGCAACATCGAGTGGCAAACTGTTAATGTATTTAAGGCTCTTATTCAACAACACCCATAAACATATTTCCGACATCTGTATTTAAATATCTGTTTAACTTCAATAGGTTTTAAGCATGTGCTCAGAATTAACCTCTATGCTTTTCCTGACATGGGTCTCTGTGTAGGTAAAATATCTACTGTATCAGCACAACTGGGTCAATATCCAGGTCTTTCCAACCTCCGGGTACTATTCAGTGTGTAAGACTAGAGGTAAGGAGGTATGTATGCACTGGCAAAACTTGGACAGGTCCAAGATTTTGAGGCTATTGTTGGATGTGCTTTGTGTTTTACACACTTCCAGATGTTTAGAACAAAAAGCCCTTGTGCAATTTCTGAGGATAAAAATTTCATGACCAAATCCACCCTAAATAAAGTACTTGTGCCTGTTGCCACCTCTCAAATAGCAGTATCTACAAAACCTGGTGCTGCTAAAGACTTTCCTGGCAGTCTGAAGCAGGACACTAAGCAGTAAGGGGACTGAAACACCAAGAGAGAAAACGCTTGCAAGGAGATACTTGGGTCTGCAGAGAGAGATATGAAAAACCGCTCTGTTACATGGCAGAGAACTGTGATTCACTTTCACCTGTAGCTTTGTCTTCAGAGGTCCATCCCATTAAAAGAGAAAGTTAAGCTTAAATTGTCACTAATATGTCTAGTCATTCATCAGAGGACTACATATAATCTGAGCAATAAGAAATGTATTCAGCTTTTTCTTACTCCTTGAAAAAAGAATGTGTAGTTTGAAGCATGAGAAACTAGTCCCTCTTATATGTGTAGGGGTTTTTCTGCTGTGCTATTAAAAGTAAGCAACCCATTACTATAACACAGAGAAGCAAATTAAAATATCCATTTCCTATTGGAAACTGTCTGCCTTAAAATGAAAACCAAACCATGCCTCTCCTCCCCAATAAATTACCATAGCTGCAACTGGAACTAATTTGCTGGTAGCCTCAGAAAAGCAGCAAAAGGTTCAGTTAGAAGGAGGGAAGACAGTCCCCAGCTAGGTCAAAGCTGTGGTAATACAGCAAGGCAATCGAGAGAGGCTTGCACAGCTCTTGGCTGCACACTGTGGGTAACAGTAGGCCTTTAGCTCTCCAGTCTGTCAATCTGGCACTATTCACACACACTAAATTCACTTTGGTATTTAAATAAGTGGAATTATTTATTCTTTTCACTTTTTTTTCCATTCCAAGGCCACTACAGGCCACTGAAAAAGAAAAAGAGAGACACACATACGTAGATACCAGCAGCAAAACTCAGAGAGCACTTTAGAGGTAAGGAACTAATACTAAAAAATACTGACCTCTCTGCAATTTTTTAAATGAAGGGGACAGTAATATATGGCCCAGATAACACTATATTTTCTTTATTACCCTGAACTGTACTTAATTGACGTAACTCTATGGGAGGATTAACTTTATACAAATACCCACATTTTATTGTACTGCCATTCCGTAAGGAGTGCGCTTCTCATATATTTCTCTTAATGTAGCTTTGCAAATAGGTCATTGCAAATAGTCATATGCTCAAAAACAGTACTTGGATGTTTAGAATTCATTGATTTTTTTTTTTAAATGAAAATCATTGGACTGATAGATGGTTGCTTAGTTATATATGTCTTAACAATTGACTGCTAACAGCTTCTGACTCAATTATAATTATCAGATGTAATATGTTACTTTTTATATATATGTATATTCAATCATGATGTGGAGATTAAACAACACGTATGATGAATTGAGCAGATTGACTTGATCTTTAACTTAGTGGGCAGTGTGCTTTCCAATGTGAGTGGAGGAAGAACTTAATGGAAACTCCAAGGCCTTTTGTTTCTTTTCGGTGAGGGGATTTGCAGACTACATAACTGTTAGCACACAGAACGTTCAAGGCCAAATTTCATCCTGAAAGGAAAACAAGAGTTGTACCCACTCTGCTGCGTAAATTCTCAGCAAGATTTCAAATTATAGGAACAAAATATTCAGGAAATCCATGCTGACTGGGCCTGATCACCCGTTTGTCTTGTGTGTGCTACACGGTAACACTCAAGATAACCTGATTCACCTGTTAAAAATGCACTGCAGGCTATGTTTCAAGTGACACAGACAAACTCCTGCCCCAGATCACCAACTACGTGGTGCAAGACTAGAGGAAGCACTGCTTCTTCATGAGACAAACAAAAGGATAAAATGCTTCTCTCCGTTTATACTGTCTTGCGCTCCACACTTCAAGGGAACACTGTGTGCTAGCCAAGGGGGTGACTACATCTCTTACTCCACTCCAAGCATAAAAAGTGCCATCTGTAACATTTGCTTGAGAAAAGTGCTAGCTGCTGCCACCACAAAATGTACATGAAATGTAGCCCACGAATACAAAACCTTAGTTAGCCACCAGACATTGGCAGGTCCGCTCAAAAGGCAGTTCAGAAATCCACACAGTGACCAGCATCCTGCTCTGCCTCCTAAATATAATGACAAAATTATTCCTATAGAAGGAAAGAAATAGTACTACTCAACAACATAAGAATAAAGTACAGTGGTGTGCATATTGAGAGACAGATTACACACATGGGAAAAGCGGTCTGCCTCCTGACAATAAAACACCATTGATTTAACTGGCAGTACCAGGGAATCACAACAATTTTGGATGGTGAATCACATGCCTACACAGAGCTCAAAATTGCAGACTGACAAATGATATCACTCTAGTAGTGATTTTCTTAAAAGTACTGAAGTCTTCTTCACATCCTCAGGTTAGAGAAACATAGGATTTTCAGGCTGATTTTGAGAGACTAAAACCTACGTTCCTAGCCCTCACAGCTACAAAGATAACTGAAAACATCAGATCTGAAGACATCAATCAAGTTTAAATGTAAGATTCAGAATCCACAGGGCAAAAAAACGATTACTATGACATCTGTTAATTTTTATAGCCTATTTTCTGAAGAGAAAATGTATGTGATCAGAGGGTGTTTATGCTGGGGAAAGAAGAGGCCGTACTTGACAAAAATAATGATGTTCAAACGAGCCTTGTGAAAACAGGTGGCTATGTAGAAGTGACTGTATATGTTCGATCAGTGGCCTAAGGGAAAAGCACAAGCATGGAGACACATGGTATTAGGCACAAGAGCATCCCCAAAGAAACTGCAGCTACAGGAAAATCTGTTGAAACTGGCATTCAATTATGAAAAACAAATCATAAGGAACTAAGTGTTTCTTTTGTGCCAGAACTTATGAAAGCAATTGCTTTTTAAAAAAAGCCCTCAATTTCTAAGCCAATCTCCTAATTTTTTTGGAAGTTTACAATTGGCAATGAGACTTAAAGCAATTTGCAAATACTGAGCTGAACAGTACTTCCTCAATGCAAGTAAAAGTTGCAGAACGAGAGCACTAAACCTTTAGAGTACCACTGAAAATGTATTCCTGCTGCAGTAATCTACAGTATCTCTGCACATGCAACAGGTTAGGGTGAGCGATAAAACAACAAGGGAATCGAAGATACAGAAGCAGCCAAGGAAGGCACTATTGTGGAAATTAGAAAATTAGAAAGATTTTGCTGCTAGGGAGACTTCATATCTAATTGACACTGAATCCATAGGGTTTAAATGAAGATAGCTCATATAAATAAAGGAATGCCTATTTTACATCAGTCAAACTCATCCAACAGGATTCACACATACAAGTGTCTCATTTGCGTGCAAGGAATACAAATACAGAAAATCTAGCCTGTCTGCAGATTATGTTCTTAACAGACACATGGTCAGGAGCTCATTTCTGATTTTCGTAACCCAGTGTGAGCATATTTATCTAGTGGTCTCTCGATATACCACAGATGGGATCCTTTCCTCTGTTCTGGAAGCTTCTCATGGATCTGTTGGTGAAAGGCTGTGTTACACATAGTTTACTTTGCCTCATGTGGGTGTCTCTGAGGTTGAGGAACCACCAGTTGGTGCTAGGGACACCCTGATGTCTCTTTGAGTTCTTACAGCTTGGCTAAGGATCTCTGGCAGTTGTGACTACCCACTAGCATGCTTTGCCTGCCACGCTCTCCCTGGTGAGTTGCAGGCAATTAAAATATGTTAAAAAAGGCTGAAGATTCCTCCAACACATACTGCAGAGTTAACTTGAAGTCTGGCAGGAGGTTAACACGCATGGCTTCTGTGCAACACCCTTGTTTTTGTTGATGGAAATCTCTTAATCACAAGAGAGTTGTAAGACAGTTTATACCACCTGCAGAATGAGTCTACAGCCAGGCTGGTTGCTCCTTGGACATCTCTAAGGATATGCCTGAATATACAGTGTTCCTGAACTTTAAATGGTTTTCTTTACACAAAAATTTTGCAGTTAAGAAAGTGATTGCAGAGTTCAATTCCCAATCAATTTATCTTACCAAAAAAGAATCAACAAAAATGGCAACAAGAGAAAAGAAAAAACAATTAAACTAAGACAATAACAAGCATCTGTGCAGTTTTCTTGTCTCCCTTCAGTGATTCTGGAGGAGTCATTCCCTGTTAGATATGCTAGAAGTCTTTTGTTGATATCATAGCGCTGACAAGTGTAATAGTGACAGCAACATCATATGAAATTATAACAGGAATCTTCCTTTCAGCAGTAGGCTCTGATAAATTGGACATACTGATTTCTGCTATTTGTTGCAAGGTAGTGTGGCATCTCTTTTTTCCTTTAACAGGCGCTAATTATTGAGCATCAAATAGCGTAAAATATAACAGCTGTGCATACTGTCAGTGCTATATAGGCTGCTGGAGGTGTCTGTGCATGCATATGCCAACGTGTGAGCAACTGACAGTGGGTGGTTTTGCTGTTTGCTTTATAAATGCATTTAAATAAACTGGATTATTCTGCAGGACAGTAGAAATTCAGCTGGGTTACAATTGAGTTAACAGGGAGAAGCCAGTTTCTAGAATGCCTGTGCCGACTTTGCCACAGCGCTGGGTGAAGAAGAGCATTTCAGACTGCTGGGTGGGAGTGGGGAAACAGCTGAGGTATGTGGAAGTTCTTGAGACTAACAATGTTTTGTCGTTTTCCGTATGCCAGTCTCACAAATCCCAACTAAATTATTATCGTGTTTTCAGGAATCATGAATAGGAAGTTCCAGCGTTTGAAGTACAGAGGAAGAAAAGAGGAGAGAAAAAAATATGAAGAGAGACCAAAATCCTGATGTACTATTTTAAGCTTTCACAGGGAAGCTGTGTCAAATAGTGGGAACAGTTCACATAGCAGGTGAAAGTTTGCTGCCGAAAGCTTTCAGTCCAAAGAAACTTTTTCTTTTGTGAGATGATTTAAACTGTAAACCATAAATACCCTGGTACCTCCCTGACCAAGATAACAACCTTAAAAAAAAGAAAAAAAAGAGAACCCCCTAAAAATATTACCGTGACCTGTTTTATGGTAAGGTCAGGCTCTTAATCAGTTTCGGGGTATAGCTCTTGAAACGAGAATGAAAGACTTTCTCTCTGAATAGTTTGCTCTCCTCAGGTTATAGTGAAACAAAATATGTAAAGTTTTTTGCTTCTGAGTGTTAGAGCTGCTCTTTTAACTTTCCTTTTAAGTTGGAAAAAATGCAGTGAATAGAATCATTCTTTTCAACTCAAAACTTCTTCATGAAGGGTTGAGTCTTTTTTTTTATGGTTGCACTGGTACTAACACACCAGCTTCAGATGACCTTTACAAGTATCACATGGAGGCTTTATCCTGATTAAAATGGTTTTCTACACAGAAGGGGAAGGCCTGTGACACCACTCCGAACAAAACCTCTGCAGGACAAGGTGTAAAAGGATAAAATATATTGCTTCCTCTAAGAGGAATGGAAAAAAGGACTGAGAGATTCTGAATAAGAGAGAAACATGAAAACCTGTGTTTCATTTTGATTAATTCTGCACAGTTCTTCTTTAAGCAAATGACTAATGTGGCCTTTGACCCACCAGGAGAATTCTTTCAGCTCCATCCTTCAGGAAACCCAAAGAAACAGTGCTAGGGTTACACCTAATGCTGACCTACCTCATCCATCTGCTTTCAGTGAGCAAATGTCAAGTTCATATTCTTTTCCCATCGATGAAGGGGTGGGGAAGGGAAGAGAAAGGGGATAAAATTGCTGTAACTTAATACTGGCATCAAGATTTATTTACTGTTGATCACAGCTGGTGAACTTTTTGTATGTTGCATATGCGCAAGGTTGTTTGGGTCAAGGTACATATGCCAAGAAGAGAAAAGCAGGGAAAGAGTGCAGGAGAAAGGAAGGCTTGAGGATGTAGCAAAACAGCAAGGAATGAGAGGCTCAAGGGTAAATTTATAGTTATGTGATGCGAGCCCAGAGGGAGGCCTAAGCAAGAATGCTCCCTGACCATAAAAAGGCACTAGCTGGTAATGGCTGTTAATGGTGCAGGGTGATTGTACCAGTTAGACATGGGGGGGGTGGGGGTGGCAGGGAGACAGACATTTGGGAAATGAGCTGAGGGTGGGGTAAATGCAAGAAATGAATGGAAGTGGCGAAGTCATGCTTACAACAACTGCGTATGTTCTGTTTCCAACATGCATGGATAAAGAAATTAAGAAAAGACAAAAATGAAAAAATAAAGGAGAAAGGAAAAGAAAGATGCAGGGGATATGATGAGGGGCCCAACTGGCATTTTGTGCTGCTAACATGCATGACATTTCAAGAACTGTACTTTGCATTTTTCCTTTTAATTGTTCTGTTCTTTTGCTCTCAGTTCACAGTGTGTGCCACTGCATCCTGCCTGTCTGAGGACAGCAAGGAGCAGACAATGGATGCGCTCATAAGCACTTTGGGTTCACAAGTCTCCCATTTTCAATTAGCAGATGAATAAAGGATGCAAGACAGGGTTTTACTTTCGATTGCACGTTTTCAATTAAAATCTTTTCTTTCTCTCTCTTCCACCCCCTCCTTTCCAATAGTTCTCCCTTCTTCTGAGCCCATGCTCAGACCATTATACAGTCCATCCAGCTCCAGTGCTTGCATTAATACCTGCTGGACTTGGTGGAACAATTGCATTCCAGGCGTCTACAGCTCTGATTATCATCAGCAACTGGGGATGCTGGCTCAAGGATGCAAGGTCACTTGAATACCAATCCCCATTACCCTGAGGCAACTGCTTTTCAAGGAGAGCCAGTTACTCACCATAATGAGATCACAAAATACACAAGCTTTCTTTGATTGTGATTTCCAGCCCAATCAGCAAAGAAAGAAAACTGCTGTCCTTGAGTAGTCTGGAACCTGTGCCTTTCTCTTTTGCGTTTAAGTAATCGTCTAAATCAGGACCTGCTGACTCAAGAGACCACTGGATCAGGCCCAAGCCAGCTTAGTTAAAATGCAGGTAAAAATGGCTTCTGAATAGATAAGTTTGTTTTTGCAGATTCCAATATGTGTTTTCTTTTTCTTTTGTTTACTAAAGGTTCATTCAAATGGTTACATCTCATTCTTTTTCAATGAATATCTGATGATGCACTTTAACTGAGTCTTATCTGAACCTGCATTTGATCAGTATGGAAAAAAATCCAAACATGGTACAACTAAAGAGGTAATTTTGCCTAGATCATTGAAACATAGACTCTCTGTAAATAAACAAGTAGAGTAGAAGAGTGTTGAAATAGTTATTCTTTCTGCAGAGAACCATTCTATTATAAAACTACTAAAATAATTAGTAGCCCACTGTTACTGGAAACGTAGCTGTTGCATTCCATGTACTTTAGGGCCAAAATACCATTCACAGATTTTGGCACAGGTGTGAAAGGGTCAATTAAGCAACAATATCTACCAATATTCAAAGTTCAGAGACTTCCCAGTTTTCTAAGCATCAGTCCATATATCACTCCCTTCTTCTGTACTATGTTATTATTTGTTGTACATAAATATTCCTGAAAAATGCTACATGCATAGACATATTTTATATACGTGTATAAAGAAGACATTGTACAGAAGAAGACAGTAATAACTTTCAGGGTATGTATAAGAAAGAATGTTGGCGAAACACTAATGAAATGAACACTAATGAATTGTATCATATTTAATGTAGAATTTGTAAGGTAGGAATGTATGAATTTGTTTTAAATAAAATTCACTAGTTAAAAATGAAGACAACTAAAAAAAAAATTAAGCCATACTAATCTATTCTATGCTGAGGACACTACTTTTTTGAGCACTGCTGGGATTGCCCTGGTTTTCTGGTCTTTGGACTCAGACCTGTGAGCACGATTAAGAAAGTCAATTTTGAAATAGATCTTTTCAGCCAGGGTTAAGGGATATCTTACTATCAAATTAAGATTCTTCAGTTTGCCTTCATTCTGTAGAACTATGTAGTGCAAGTTAGTTGCAAAGAACAATCATACTGAGATTCATTAAATCAGCAAAGATATTTTGTCTGAAACCTGATGCAAAGGCTACTTTAAAATTTCATTTGGGAGCTTTGAGGTTTCTGCTACAGGTTGGAAAAGAATATCCTCTTTAAAGATAAATAATAAGTCTCTAAGAGAGTCTCCAAGAACAAATTTTGCTGATATTTTATCCATACAATTGCACTCTTTTTCCTTTTTCCCCCCCTCTCTAAGAAGCGCACTGGTCAAACATACCAAGTGCCTCTTGTTAGAAGTTATCATTTTAGAAAAGAATTTGCAAGCTGTAGCATTGCAGCCCTTGGATCAGATCATGAGTTCCTAACCTCCACAGGTCTGGCCTTTGAGCAAAACTTGAGAGAAGGAGGAGGGGGGAAATGAGAGAGAGAAAGAGAGAGAGCAAAAGGATGAAGAAGAAAAGCAAAATAAATCAAAAGCAGCTTTCTTGGTAACAACAACATCTCAAAGGCCAAGTGTAAAAGGACCAGGGCTCTAATGATATCAATTAGGCTCAATCTTCTATGTCATTTTAGATATATTGTACCCACTGAGTATACTTAAGTCCATATGTATAAGGTCATTTACTAGGTCCAGAACATAACAAATTATCAGCAAAGGGTTGGGTTTTTTTTTCCTTTTCTCCCTAACACTTTCCACTTTCTGAAATAAATTACAGCTCATAATGGTTTCATGTTGAGAAGCTAATTTTACTTAATTTTTTTTCCCGCTATACCAGGGAAATTATTATTATAGCATTGCGTATGTTCATTGCAAAATGAACAAAAAAATACTTGTTTGATTTTCTTAGATAACTTGCCTCATCTAAGACAGGTGAGATGTCACAGTATAATTGGTATCAAAGATGTCAAAGAGAGAGTCTTTACAAGACATTATCTGCCTTTGCTAATCTTTTTCAGTGTCCCTCATTACACTGTGGGTTTCTTCATCGCAGCATAATTGCATATTCATTCTGAGGGGAAATAGTAAACTGCTAAGAAAAGCAGAATAAGAGTCTTCAATATTGTCTGTTTGAATCTTTTGGCAGGCCTTCAGAAATATGTCATCTAGTTCTATCAGCAGCATCTCAGGATGTGGTGACCACCTAAAGGCACACTTGAAGGCTGACAATAAACTTGTGCTACTCCCTACACTTCCTATAACAACAGGCTTCATGCCGGATTTGCCGTCGTTTTTCAGTCCCTTGGAGAGGAACTATGCCAATTTGGGCAAACACAGCAGAATCCTGTAACATAAATTGAGTCAGTTCAGGCAGTTCAACTGTGCTTTTCATGATTAGGCTGAAATGTTGTACCAAAGATATACAATTATTGCTTATCGTGTCGAATGACAATGCCATTTCCACTGGAACAATTATAGTTAGTTCTTTGATCATATGCAAGATTAGATATCTGAAGCTATGCCGGACACATACATCTCTTACAGAGCAGTGTTTGCTCTTGCTACTGGATAATACACAGTATTATAGTCATAGGGGTTACGTATGTCTCCTGTTCTTACTGGGCATCCCGTGGGCACCTACTATGCCAATTAACGCCAATGAGATCAATGAAGTATTGATCGGTTGGGATAAAAAAATCAATAGTGTGGTGGTGAGGGCACTCACCTCAGCTGTGGGAAACCCAGGCTCAAGACCCTGCTCTAATGAATGCTCAATTATTTATGCAAAGTAGAAAGCTCCAACAGAACAGATTGAGGAAGCCTACTCGAGAATAAGCACCCACTTGAGGTCAGAACAGTCAGCAGGAATGGTGAAGGCTGTCGAGCTTGAGCCTCTGGCTGAACCAGAAACTGTCCTCTGGAACAGAGAGGGGTTTGGGTATTTTTTTTGTGAAATGTCAAGTTTGCAACACAAGTTTCAGTTAAAGTGAATGGGCATTTCAACTACTTCTGTATGTAGACTATCCTACTAATCCCCTCTGTGCAGTGCGCCATTATGCTCTTCAGGAAGAAGCATGAAACAGCTCATGCTGTGAATGCAGCTTGCGAAGGGTGCAAATTCCTCTCCACTCTGCCATAGCTCCACCAAAGCTTCTGGGTTCTGCTGAAGCAGCAAGCAAGGGTCAGGGCAGGGGCCTGAGTGTATTGATGTGCAGCCAGTAACAACCAGTTGGCCAGGGAACTCTTGATTACAAGCCTTGCCATAAAACTCAACTGCCATGAACTTTTTTATCACCATTTTTTGTCATTAAATCTTGCTTTCAACTCCCAGCTTGGCTTTTTCCATCAGCTTGATAAATGTTATGTAACCTAGAATTTACTTTTACTCACACACTCCTTCCTTTCCTTCTCTTCCTTATCGAGGTTTACCTTCCTCTATATTTATTACAGTTTATAAGTTAGAAGTAAAAGGAATATACAGGAAAAAGAAAGAAAACAGCCTTTTGTTTGGTTCTTTAGAACATGATGTTTCAAAAATACCTCCTTTTTTCATCTAGATTTCCTTTTAAATGCCCATTTAGTAGTGATGGCAACCTTTCACACCTCATGTCTATTTAACCTGTAACTTGCACAGGGTGGGAATGGATCCATTCCTTGCACCTACTCCTGGGACAGCATGTGGAGTACCAGTCTCAGAAGCGTTTAAGCACTTCTGCTGTACTGAAGTAGAAGACAGAATGGATGTGTTATGTTAGTTCACAAAACCCCTGGCCAGAACAGGGCTCTCATTACACTATGATCAAACCTAAAATTACAGGACAGTGCCTATTTTCAAGGACTTACAGTATAATTTCTATCAGGTCGCAGTAAAAGTGTATAAAAGCGTTTGGAATAGACGAGGAAATGGGGGAGTGGAGGAGCAAGACTACATAACATCAACTTGTTAAGATTTCAACCTGGCTAATAGATGCAGAGATGATGGTCGGTCTTCTAAGAGATATAGACAGACAAATTAGACAGAGGTTCACAAGTCACCACTGATCATTTACCTGGCCATTACCACTTGTCAGTGCCTGAAGCCAGCACACTGGAAACATAGCACAGGAATCAGGATAAGGTAGTGGCTTCTCAGACCGAAATGCTACTGCACATCCATGGAGAAATGTGCAGCCATGATAATTACAGGCTTTCAAGGTGGTGCCATTCCTTCCCTGTTATATGATGAGCAAAATGTCCAATAACAGTTACAGACTGTGAATCTGCTGTTACCTGCTTGCTAAATCTATCTTTCATCTGTATTCTCCCAGCAAAAAGGGGTACTTGCATGTCAGGCCCAGATCAGCCCAGTTTTAAGTCTTGCTATAATTACATTCTTCCTACTGTAGGGAATTTAATAAGGTCCCAAATTGGGAAGCTTATCACCTTAAACTTCCTAAACACGAGCTATTCATCTCATGTAATATACAAACTACGCTCGGCAAAAACCTTTGCCTCAATTAATCTGGAAAGTTCTAGGCTGCCTAGTGGCTCCCTGGTTTGGTCTCCAAGGAATTGTCTAGAGTTTAGTGAAAAAAGTCTAGGCAGAGTGGGAGGGCTCTTATTCCTTCTAAGCAGAGGTACCAGCAAAGAGCAGAAACTGGACTTTAGTCACCAACTCTAAAGTATAAATCTTTACCAACCTTAGTTACCAACTTAACTGCACTACTGTGAGAAACAGCAGCAACGGAGTCATACTTAGCTACACTTTTCTCCAAGATGCTGCTTCAATATATCTGTTCCCCATCTTCTTGGAACAACTACACTTCCTTCACCCACTGTCATAGAAGAAAATGAAACATTAGGCATCTATCATTCAAAGCCCATTTTCTATTCCTTTTTTCCTACACTGCATCTCCAACCTGTAAGGATATTTGTTCCCATACTGCTATATCCACTAATTGAATATGAATGCCAAAAAGTAGTATGAAAGCCAAGCAGTAGAGGGTCTCTATATGCCTTTTAATTTCTTTTTAATATTTTTTAAAAAGCTTTAAACTGAAAAAAACAATCTGATAAATTAATTCTCAGGTGTGAGCATAAAATAAGATGTCCTTTAGGAGTTGGGAATTAGCCCAAGAGCATCAGGGATACAGTGGCAAAGGGCATGCTTTAAGAATACCAAAAAAGATTTTGTAACAAATTAAGCTGGGGATGAAGCTGTGCCTGATGTTACAGGCCATTATTATGCACAGTTATGAAACACTGGTATGCATTAATAATAAAGATCAGTGTCGCCTTCTAGGGAAAAATTGAGCATTCTTTTAATTAACTTAAATTTTTCATCAAATTGATTGAAAAGCTCTCATCCTCTTTTACTTTCATGTAGCCCTACATTTTATGCCGTAGGCTGCGAGCAGTGTTATCTCAAATACTTGGTGTTTTTGAAAGAGTCCATGTGTTACAAATTTTAAAAAAAAAAAAAAAAAAAGAAAAAAAATCACAGCAACAACCTAGAGGCAAGCTGGGGCGTGAAATGAGAAAAAATAGGTATAAGGCTTTCAAGTAAATCACTTTTAAAATTTTTGTGTTTATCTTAGAGGGAAAGACAGAAAATACCTTTTCCTTGGCGCTGTGGCAGGGCTTTGGAGCCGTGCTCAAGCACAGGGGTTGACTAGTGTCACAGAGGTAAGAACTAAGCGCGTGGCATCCAGTTGGAACTAGGGAGAGCTGCTGAGCTCTCAATGACTAACGGCTTCTGCTCTCTCAGTTTCTTCTTTGAGAGAAAGTGCTGAAAGCCTCTACCTCTACTCATGTAGTATAAGGGTATGAACCCTTCCCAGAGTCACTGAATGGAATATTGCTGGATTGTTTTCTGGGTATTTTTTTGAGAATTCCTACAGCATGCCTGGAGAGTCACAGCAGTTTCTCTGGTCCAATATCACTCCATTGCAGTGATGGAATGGGAAAGTGTAATGCAAAGAATTTTGGTATTATTCTACCAGGAGCCTCCTCACAGAAATTTTCAGTCTTCTTTTTGTGCATGAAAATCCCATCCTCAGAGCAGATATCACGTAAGAAGAATGTACTTCACACAGACCTGCTCCACTCATAGACAGTTCTACGCAGCAAGATCTGGAGGCCAAACTGAGCCACTACATCCAACTGATGTTGCAAAGAAAATCCCCTGAAACAGGAGATCCATAGCTACACACAAAGAAGGCTTGAGCCTCCACCGCACTATCCCAGCTATGCTGAGGACCCTTGTGACAGACACAGACATCCCTAGACTCTCTCTCTGTCCATGCTCTAGGCTGGATGGGCAGCTCAGGTTCAGACGGTTTGGCTCAGAAATCATGTAGCGGCAATAGGGTAATGCCATGCCAAAGTCCAGGTGTAAGGGAATGGGAACACATGCCTGTCGATATATTCTTGATGGAGTAGGAGTCCTGGCCATGCACTTTTGCACTCTTTTTTGCACTTAAGCACACGTGTCGAAAGGGAAGTGAACAGCTTATAGATTGGTATTTACATTATACAGCTCAGTATCTAAACAACCAAAACAATAGAAGATTTTCATTACGATTACACTAAACCCTTCCGATGTTGACAAAAAGAATTGAGGGGAAAAAAGGAGAGCAGGAAGGGGATATGAATGGATGGAATAAAATCCTTTCCTTATTCACCACAGAAATATATTAAGCTTCACAGCTTATATTTCCTGTGCATCTACACCATCACAGTCCTTTCCTCCCCGTTACCTATTAACATTCTACAGTGACCGAAAAGAAGCATTTGATATTTTAAAACATGGCCTACAGTCATAAAACCTTACCACGTGAGATCTGACAGGATCAGCACAGCACAGGAACTATCAGCCTGGGTACTTGTATGGGAAATTACTTTTTTACTGGAAACCTCTATGGAACAGCTGTGTGTGTCAGGCTGATTCTGCAGCTGACATTTCTATATCTGAGCTGGAATGAACCAATATCCCACACTGGTGGGAAAGGCCACAGGAGATGCTGGATCCAATTCTCCTCTCACTTTTATGGGTGTAAAACAGGTGCTTAACAAGATTTCATAGCTATAATACTGGACTGAGGATCAAGCCAATTCTTCTGGAGGAGATGAAAAAATCAAGATCCTGCAAACAATTCTGACTACAGCATTTCATTAAACTTTTCATAAAGGTAGAGATACGAGAGGAATTCCAACCTCATTTGTAATCAACAGCAGTGTTCTCATTGACTCCGCTAGGGCCAGGAATTGCACCTATTAAATACATTATTCTCACAAAATTCTAATTGAATCAATTACATCCTACCATCCTAAATCCCACCTGGATTTTCAGCTGGATATTGTATTCTTCAATTTCTGGCCTTGTACCCTTGTCTAGTGTTTCTGCGCACCATTAAACAACTGCTGCATTTCGTATCTGAAGCAGGTGCAACTACATATCAGTTTTTTTACATGTGGAAAGTACTTTAGGATATTCTAGGGTGAAAGGTACAATATGACTATGAGATGTTGAGACTTTCTCACAGTTAAATTCACTTTACAGTTCTGCACATTTCTAAAGCAGTATAACTTAGGATTCGGTATATACTCTTTAGAGTAAAAGAAACTAGGAAATAATTTTCATTAAACCAGGTACAGTGCAAAAAGACTTGCATTATATGACTGTTCTAAGCAGCTGCTTTTAAAAAGGATTTTGTTGCCATCTTTGCAGTTGCTAATAAATGGCTCCTGATCTATATTTTTATCCAGGCCCATCCCCTCCTTACCTTGCCATTCTTTTAATGTGTACAGCATCTTATGCAGCAGTATCCAAGATTAAAGTTCCTCTCATTGACATAGAATGAAGGCAAATTATACCGTTTGCAAGAGAAGAGATAATAAAGGGGGAGTCTATAGAAATACTTTGATGAATTATATAGCGGCAATTTTCTGACATTAGTAATGTAGGGCAGAAGACAGTGTTTCTGATATATAGATGTAAATTCATCATCCAGACTGCATTAAAGAAAACTACATAAGATTCCTTGATTTTTGGATTGCTTACAAGAGCAATCAGTAAAATGTTATAGTCTTCTCCAAGGAAGCTCCCTTAGTGCAAAAGGTGAAGAATTACATAGACGAAATAGCTACTCTTTTGTGCTAACCATCACAAAAACAGAGCCAAAAGACTTAGAGCAGCCTGCACCTACATATAAAGGGAAGGGCTTTGTAACTGCATGAATGTACTGCGACTGACTAACCACAGCTGGAAAAATCAGATGGCAGCTCCTTATTTTACACGTATGTGTATATATACGTATACACACGTGCATATAGAAAGAAATAGGTACTCTATGTATGTGTATACATATGAATTGCTTTATTTCTTTGCAAAATAAAAGAGTATCCAACTCTCTGTTCTTAAAATAACGTGAAAGATCAGGTTGTGGAGAAGGGCAGGAGGATGCAATCCATATTGCGCAGTTGAAAGAGGTCACAGCAGTAGGTCAGACAACTTTTGTTTACTGCTCCCTTTCTACTGAAGTATTTAAAGTGCTTCATTAATTCATAAAATACATTTTAAAAGGGCAAACTACTCATGTGATAGAATTAACCATTTTTAACCTAACATTTAGAAATGTAAAGTATATTGCACATTGTCTCCATATGTGCATGGATCTCCTGAGCATACCCATGACTTGGTCTTACCAGCAAAGCTTCATTCAATTTTTAAGACAACAGGAAATAATTTCTTAGAGACCAGAGATTTCCACTCAGTCCAACCATGAGGGCCCTTCAGCATCCCCATTCTCAGCATACCATGTCCTGAGTACAATATAAACACAACGCTTGGGGTCATAATCTACATGTCCCACTGGGTGCACAAGTGCTTTCTACAGTGCAGAGAGTAGTCCCAGTGTGCATAGGATTTTATTCTTATTTATTATTTTTATCTCATTTATTTCCTCCCCCCCCAACAACACACACACACACCGGTTTCGGCCGGTACAGAAAATAATAGGTTCGTGGGTGGATTCAAGGTGTCAGACAGAGAGAATAAGCACCGCTGTTCACTTTGTAGTAAGGCAGGGAACGGTATTAAAGAAACAGAAATCAAGGAGTAGGACCGCAGCAGCAGTAGCTCATCCAAAGCAATAACAACGCACGAAGGCAAGCCATGGCAACTGAAGGAAGGCTGGAATCTAGCATACCCATGGTCTTGTTCTTATTATTACAACACAGCGTGACTAAAAATATCAAACCAAACAAAAGAAATTCCTGCAGGCAAGGGGTAAGAGAGGAGGCCGACCACTGCTGGAAATGGAACTTATTGTTCACCTAAGTAGTGCAGCGGGGAACAGAAATCACAGAAGCAAAGGCCAAGATCAACAGCAGGAGCAGCACTGAAAGTAACAACAATGTTCCTGAACAAGGAGCCAGAGACTCCAGAAGAGGCGAGTTAGAAAGGGGCTTCCCACCCTCTCGATCCCTCCAACAAATCACCCAGACTGAATGCAGGCTAGATGGATCTCTCCCCTTTACAACAGTGGGATGCCGCTTTAGGGATGGACCTGCAAAGAGCTCAGGGGTTATGGGTCCTTTAGGGATCGGCTCTCAGGCAATTCAAATAGTAGGTTGCTCTGAAAGGAAAAATCGAAGTTCCTATGTGACCCTGCTTAGCAAGGTACCCTGGTGCTGGGGAAGGGCAGCGCTGCCAGGCTCCCAGCTGCATTAGCCTTCAGGGCAGGATGAAAAGCAGCTGCACGCTCCTGCATTCAGACGACCCATGGAGCCAGAGTGGGAGCAGAACCCTTGGGGAGCCTGGGGGAGTTTGCACCTAGGAGCTGGGAAGCCCAAGACCTTTAGTCCTCTGGATTCCCAGCTGCTTTTCAGAGCCCGGCATGAGGGCTACTGAGGCACCAGGATTTTGACTCCTTGCTGGGTGGCTGTTTCCAGCAGAGACCTGCTTAGTTTCTACCATCACACCATCTCCACAAAACACTGCCTTTTTGCATTTGGGCATCTTCAGACTGAAATCTTGACGTGAGGTATTATCTGGCCAGCCCTAACTCGGAGCAGCCTTGCACACAGAGAGAAGGCTGGATGTAGAAAGAAAACAGGCAGGAATTATGCATAGAGCCAATTGGTAATAAAACCGTTATTAATGATCACATTGTTGCTTTGCACTTCTGTGATGCTGCTTAGAAAATCCCCAAACATTTTAAAAACTACTTGCTGTACTGCAAGGCAAGAATTTTACTGCCTCTTTTTCCCTCCTAACTCCTCTGGCCTTGATCAGTTTTCTTTGGCCAGCCTGTTCACCAGCACTGCACTCACATATCTCATAGGAGAGTTGTCCCCATTTCATACTCCCCTCTGTAACTCTGCACTGAGTCGTGAAGAAAAATCTGGCTTGCAGCTGGCTCACGTGATGTGAATTGAGTGGCCAGACTATGACCTAGAGGAGGAAACTGTGACCTGCTGCGCTCAGAGTGAGAGTTTTATACGGTAGAGAGCTTTGGTGGATTGCAGAAACTGAAGGAGAAGATATTTGAGGCAGCTGAGAATGGGGAATATGTATAAGGGGACATAATGGCCTGTTGAGTCAGAGTCTCAGCTGGCGTAAACCAGCAGAGTTCTGTTCACTAAAACTATGGAACAAAGTTCATTTCAAGAAAGAAAACCATGTCTGGATAATACAGTGCTCAAAAATGCATCTTCCTTTCATTTAAAAACAGATGAACTGTGCTGTGAGATCATGGCAGGCCTAGAATTTGATCTTTCCAGCATAGAACTGCCGTCTGTCTTCTACATCTGCATAATTTTCTCTTTTACATTCTCACTTAGTAATGAATAAATATTTGTTTCCCATGCCACAGCTCCTTTTCCATTCCTTCAATTTCTTCTACATCAGGCTGTTTATAAAGGATGCTCCTGGGATGGAGACACAGTCCCTGAGATCTCAGAGATGATCCTGTCTTTAAGCTTCTACTGCTATTCCACCTGCTTCATTCCTCTCTTTTTAGCACTGCGTGATGCATTGAATACATAATTTTCTCCCTCTGTGTCTGTCAGATAGATTTTTTTCTATGCTTGTATATCCCAATCTAGAGAAATTCCCTCAACATGTGCGTACATCAGCCACATAGTAAAACAAAGGCTTCTATGTATTCCTACAAATGATAGATGGATTAGAAAGACACAGTTAATGTGACTCGTACTTTCAATGGATTTTTAACTGACTGAAAACACATAGTTCATGTTAAGTCTTTGTTGAAATTCCTATCAGTAGTAAGCATATTGAATAATGAGAATAAACATAAAATGTCACAAGCTTTTTTTTTTTGGTGGTTGCAATTTCAATATATTTGTTATAATCAGCAAAAGCAGTACACCACACTGGAATAGCTCAGCCTCTGATTCAGTTCTGAGGATTGGTGATAGTGCAAGCCACAGTCTGGAAGAACATTCCTTACCACCAGGCTGGTATTAATTTCCTGTTCAAAAGGGGCTATATTGTCAATGTGACACTTTAATCAGCTACCAAAGTGACTCTGGGAACACAGACTTCACAATCAATGTCAATGTATTTCATGTAGTTTCAATACCGCTTAGTCATTTTGCTTCAGAAGTGTGCAAGGAGGGTCAATACATTTCATTAGTTTGTTTCATCTAAAGGACAGTACAACATCAGAACTTTGATTATATTATAAGAATTGCCTTAATGTGACACCAGATTCCCTGATTGTGCAGTACCAGACACTGGAGTGCTAGAGGGCAGTCAAATTATCCTTCACCCACACATACTCAAGAAGCACCAGTGAAGCATGATACAAATGGAAAAAAAAGAGAAGATAAGAGGATGCTGATAATTTGCATAACACACAGTAGATTATAGCTCCTCTAAATACATTATGAAACTTAAAAAAAAAAATCCTTAATTTTCAAGGATACAAGTTGATATAAATCAACTATTCATTACTTAGAATTCCACTCTATAAAAGTGCTTGGCATATCTAAGAACCCAATCATTTTCATGCAGTTATTTGTCATTCACAAAAACATACATGAAGTACAAATGTCCCTCTGCATATAAAGAATTTCTTTAGAAGCAAGTCCTAAAAAAATAAGAACGTGAACTTTCATGGAAACATCAAAGTGAACTTATTCCAAGGCAAACGTGCAAGTATCAAGAATCTTAGTATTTGTACAACTGTTCTACCGGAAGCCTGATTAATAGCATAAAAGACAGGTGCATCTTATTAAGTATATTAAAGATAAATGTAAGAAACAACAGAAAAACATGAGTAGGAGTTTGGCTGAATGAAATTGTAGGAAAATCACTGAAGAAAAAGAAAAGTTTGATATTCAGCTTTTGTAGGAACCCCAGAGAAGGCCATGGAAGTGGGCTTCCCTTTAAAACTAAGAGAGAGAAGCCATACTGAAGATATATGATTGATCTAATTTCTCACTAGATGCAATAATTTCAGTTTTATAAGGTTTGTCTACTACATTAGACGTGACTGGAGAACACTGTATATTTATGTTGTAGGTGGTGGTTTTTCTTTCAGATTTAATATGACAGATGCCATTTCACAATATGCTCAACCCTGACAATTTCAAATATTTGGAATTAGAAGGCCTATACTAGTTTATCCCAGCCAAAGATACGGCTCCAAAATTTCTCCCTCCTCACTGTTTCTAATAGCAAGATTTGTTTCCAAAAAAAAAGTATCTCAGCTGACAACTAAACACTATGCAGCCACTCTATCACCCCTCCCCATCTGGGGAGAAGAAGCAGAAAAGGAAAGGAAAACTCATGGGTTGAGATAAAAACAGTTTAAATAGAACAGTAAAATAAATTATTATTATTATTATTATTATTATTAATAATAATATTATTGTAGCCCATCCCAAGTAGTGATACGGCAGAACTTGTTCTCCAAGCAGTGAATCCCAGGTGGCGAACACAGTGAGAAGAGCAGTCTCTTAGGAAAAGAGAAGCTTTCTTAGTTTTCTCACCATACCAGGAGCCATTGTGGTGAAAACAAATATGTGGTAATGAAAAAAACCCCAACCAACTGACCAGCATGAAAACTCAAGGAAGCACATCTCATATGCCATCTCTCCCTATCGTAACCAAGCTGGAAACCAAACCCAAGAATTATATAATTGGCATCGCTTATAGACAATAAACAATACTATACAAATCTGATCAAAACTTCACAAAATCTGCTGTGTATTCTAGTTGTTAAAAGAAAGAAAAGAAGTTGACTTTGAAATTTTCATCTCCCACTTGAAATAACTTCAGCTGAAAGCAAGCACAACTGGAATTGCAAAACTTGGTGATGAATTCAAAACAAGGATGGGTTAACCTCAAAAGATTCAGATGCCTCAGTTCAGAGAAAGTATCAGAGAGGATATTTCAAAATAACTCAGTGTTGATATAAAATTACTTCAGCTGAAGTCAACAATCAAACTCCCTGTGGAAGAAGAGTCAGTGACTTTGAAAATGATACTCACAAAGTCACACAGAAAAATACTTCTGGTGTCTTTGATCATGTAATCAAGATAGGAGTTTAACAAGATCAAGATTCTCAAGGCTTCTTCTTGGACTTAAAGACTGACTTTTACATTTAATTGCTGACTAAATAACCCTTATACTGCTTAATTTATTAGCTGTAAAGTTCACATTGCAAATAGATGTTGCACATAGGCTTTTCATGTTTCATCTCAACAGCAGTACTTATCACACCAACTCTGTGTGGACTTCTTCAAATAACCAGGTGAGAAAGCCCAGTAGGTAACTCTTGAATATTTAAATATTGTAAATTTAGAGTTGAAAATGTTACAGCTTAAGATATAGTCAGGTTTTCATATTCATAAAAGAAATGAATTAGTGGAGTTTGGAGAATTCGTGATCTCCAGTTTGCATCACTTTAGATCCCAGAGTTCCCAAGTCAGACATAGTTTGGCACAGTGAAATAGCCAGTTCTCAGAAGGAACCATAAACTGGTTTGCAAATGTTTGGAATGAAACAGAATGTCACTACGAATAAGACTAAAAAAGATGTCTTAGGTTGCATTACAGCTTGAATTCATCAGCTCACTTCAAACCTGAGGGTTTATTAAAAGCCATCCTCAAGGAAATTCTTAAGTCTATGGCTAAAACCTACTGGTAATTCAGATAGTGTTTTAAGTGAGTCCCCTTGCCATTCAAGACAACAATTTTTTGTTCAGATTTGTTACACACTTTCATGTGCCCATGCTTGTACCATGTATCTGCCAGTGTGAGTCAAAAAATGGCTTAGTGTCTCACTGTGTGGTCTTGCTCTTATCAAACGTAGCCTACTGCCAAGCTCTGGACAGACTTTCCGATTATCTTCTCATAAAATAGTTTTACAGAGACAAGAGTCAGACCTCATTTTTTAAGAAGTGGTGTTGCACAGAAAGGGAGGCTTTGAGATAGAAAAGTACAGACAGTTTTATTTTATGTTTTATTATAGTACTAGAAAGGATTTCTGCAGTGTGCAATATCTGTGCAAAACTTTCCATTACTTTAATAAACCATACTGCCATAGATGTTAGTTTTAGTTGGATAAGATTTCTGCCCGTGCGTAGAAATTTATATGTACAATGTAGGATTGGGGGGGAGGTTTCTGGTAGGAAATTTAGAAGAATTTTGTAGAAAAATAATAATAAGAGCTTGCATCTATGAAGGATCTTTCTTCCATTCTACTTTACTGTTGGGATATCCTTCGACTACTATCTTAATAATCTGAGTGCATAAAAAGATAGGTAGATACAGAGGTCTGCACAAAATTGAGCATTTTCTGTTATCAGTAAAATTATAGAATTTGAGAGGAGATACCATCTTAATGGATTTGGCTTAATAGAAACAATCAAAGGTTCGTATTGAACTGCATATTCCCTTTGATGCACAAATATTATGGCACAATTCCTCTGAAAACAGGAACAAAATAAGGAATGTTGAACATACATGCAAACACACTTAATATGTCAAAATAGGAATTGAGATATTTACACACAAAATTAACAACGTAGAAAACTTTTTTCCTTGAAAGCAGGTGCAAAAGATTAAGGAATTGAACTTAAAATTTGTAACAACCCACTGGGAGAGAGGCATAGTAATGGAAGGGAATACTCCTAGCATAATTCTTCAAATCTTCTTAATTACTGAAAAGAATAACTACATCAAGACCAGCAATCATTACTTGGGCTAAATTAGCTTTAGAAATACATCTGGGTTTAACCATATGATTTATAAAGAACATAAAAAAATTATAGAAATAAAAGAGAGTTGGTTTTACAGGTTGGCACTTCGCTCAGGTCTGATTTTGTGGATGGTGAAATCCATCCCACCCTGTGCAACCTTATGCTCGTGGCGAACAGCAGAGGCAAGACCTTTTCCTAAACTCCCCTTGCTATAGGGCTCAGGTGTTATCCAGAACCTCCAGGAAGCTTTTAAAGGTGAGAGGAAGTTCTCCCTTTGGAAGAACCCATGAGTCATAGCCACAATGCTCAAACAGCTGTATCTATCTATCTATCTATTAGTAATTGGAATCAAGCAAAGGGCTTCAATTGACATTGAATGGAAAAGACCCTCTTGAAGATGGGAGTGCCTCTGAATTTAAACACCAAAAAGGCCTTGAAATTGGTGAGATAAAACAGGTAGAAAACATGGGAAAGATGCATTCTCTCCAGGAAATCAGAAAATTGTATTTCAACGGTGTGAGGGGGGAAACTACTCCTAGGATCAAAAGGTGAGTCCCTCAGTATAAAAACTGAAGCCTGCCTTGAAGAAAATGCATGTCTTTGTGCTTACAGTGCCCAAATGAATTTTAATCGACTCAATCTTGAAGAGCAAAAGTGATTTAAAATTATAGGACTTTTAAACAATACTTTAAAACTTTACAAAATATCAAGCAGTTTTTGATCACAAAAAAAAATTGAAAATTCCAAAAAGTACCATTATTCTACTGAATAGACATTCCCCCTATCTGAAAATCTTTGCCAACATATAGGTATTCTAGTCTATAAGAATTCATAGCAAAAGCTGCACATTTAAAATATTAAATGACATATTACCTCGTTAACCTCCGAGAATAATAACTGCATAAGATTGACCAGGCACATATTTTAAAGAAGGATGTTTTCAACTGACTTCAATAAATTACAAATAGTTGAAGTAGATTCGCTTCATTTAAAAAAAAAAAAAAACAACAGTGACTCAAGACCTTTCTTGCCAAGATCTAACCTAGAGAATATTTTGACAGCTAAATTATAAACTATGAGAACCAGGGGAGCTGTTATGGACCATCAACTATAGCGAAGCCAGGGAGTGTTATTCAATGAATCATTTTACTCATTAGAGTTAAGTAAAAGCCAAAATAAAGTTAATCAAAGTCTTTTATACCCCGAGTTTAGAGCAGCTCCCTGTGTCTTGATGGATTCTTCTTGTAACAAGAACAATGTTTCAAAGACAGATCAATAAACAGAAGTTTCTGAAGTCTTGAAAATTAACACCTTTCTATAGTCATAAGCCAATCGGGAAATAGCAACCATAAGAAATGAAGAAGTCAACCCAAGTTCAGTGGGACTTTAACATGTGTGTCCCAAATTGCTAGATTTAAGTCGTTATATTTTTCCAAGCAGCTAATTTTCCCTTTTTGAAGTACTCACAGAAGGTCAGGACCAGTTTAAACATCAAAGCTCTATGAATTAAACAGTTTCATGGAAAACAGAGGAAGAAAACTTGTCTGAATTAAGACTCTACAGTGATATAACATGGTCTTACATTCTGTCCAGGAGAAACTGTGCCTTTAAAAATCAGCTGTAGGTTGCACTGGCCCATTGGGGTGGAGCTGAAAGCATGGTTTACCTTAGACACACGTGTGCATATACACACACACACACACACACACAGCATCCCAAGGGTATTTTGTCCATGAGAAAAAACTCTTTGCCATTTCATAGCTTGTCTAATTCTATGTTTTCAACCACCGACTGAATTTTTATGAATTGCTGTTGACGTGTTCTATAATGTTTCAAAATATGGTAGGAAAGACAGTATATGAAATACAAATGTTAATTACTAGGAAATAATCTGCAAAGCAGGGTTTCTGGAAATTTATCAATAAAAGAAGCTCAAAGGAAACAGCTCTCCTTTAGAAGAAAACAAGACTTCTTTTTTTAATCTATTTCTGAGGTAATGCAGTTTTGACAACTATTGTTAAAATGTCTCTTCAGTAATTGTTACTGCAATTTCATTTCTTACTGGGCAGCCCTGAACATGGTATATACTTCTAGAACAAAATTATTAAGAAATTAATTCTGAACATAAGGGCATTTATGATTAATAACCTGGTACTGTGATGACTAATGGAAGCCTCCCATGAGAACTGCACTTTCAATTTTTCTGGGAATTTTATGAGAGGGCACTTATCATGAGAACATAGTCAACTCCTCTTTGCTTAAAAACTGAGCTAGAAATCTAGCAAAATCAGATTAACTTCTTCAGCTGAATCTAGCAATCTTGTGATAATGATGAAACAAAAATTCTTGTATCTTCCTTCGGTATCCGAAAATCTTAAGTACAGTAAAGAGCAGAATAACAGAACCTTGCTAGAATAAAGATGTTAAAAATGGTATCTGTACACAGGTGGCTTACCTGCTCCACACTTCTTAAACCTGATTGCCAGAGTAATTGCTTTCCATTTGCTGTTGCATCTAACAATATATGAAGCATTATCCAGCAAATAAAAGATGTGTCTAAGTACTGACGATAAACTCCCATCCACAAGCCAGCTGATGTCCTTGTCATGCTGAGCTGATATTGAGAAACATTTTCCAGAAGTACTCGGCCAGATTCTCAAAGTAAAACACCCTGGCCCAGTGGCCAGCACTGAGTGACTTGTGCTGGGGGGACTCCACTAATTGCACTGGAATTATATCAACACTAAAATCAAAGACAGTGGTGATAAGTCAAACTTTTTCTTTACCATTGCTATATCTGTTGCTGTCCTTTAGTAGCATAAATGGTATATTAAAAAAAAAAAAGTGCAAATAAAATACTAATATGTGGAAGATACATTTCATTTTCCACAAACTTTTATCTCAAGAACTGGGCTCCCGGAGTTACATTCTTCATACAAAGGAAAAAGAAACAGAAGAGGAATTATCTGACTTATTTGACCATTTCCAATGTGACAAAAGTGTTTTCTCAGTTTTATGTTACAGGTTAGAAAGTAAATAAGATTTGAGAATATAATACATCTACCCCAAAAATGTTGAGTAGGTGCTCTGGTGGAAGGAAGATGGTTGGTAGAGATCAGACACATTCGCTGGTTCAAGAGGTATACTCAGCTACATCCATGACACCATCTTTTAAGCAGGTCTATTGCTATTCCAAAATAAACTGTATGCTAAGAAGCAGCAGGCAGAAAACAAAGAGATAGAAGTAGCTAAAGTCCTTGATACATTAATTCACCAATGCATTTTCAAAACAAATAACTTACTTAGAATACAAACCGATTTTCCCCTGGCACTTGGGCTACATGTCAAAATATCCTGAAGAATACTCTTTGTTTTTATAAATTGTGCTTCAAACGTAAGTAAAACTGTGTTCAAAGTGCACATCCTGGGCCAGTTGTCATTTGTTGGGAGTAATGAGTTTTGTGAATTTCATGGCTATCTGACATTCACTCCCTTCTTTCTTTGAATTCTGAATAGCAATGGCTAAAATATTATTTTAAACCACAAGTGTTGACCTTTCAGAGGTGGGTCCCCGTATGGAAGGTGAAGGGCAGGTACCCTGCTGAGATAATGTCACTCCTCGGCTTGCTGAAAACCATTGTGAAGTGCACTCAGAGTATGACGTTATCTCAGCATGATCCATGCACCCTGAAGTGACCTACTGCTTAAATGACAGTGCTGAAAGGTGGTAGGAGGATGGCAACAAAAGGAAAGTTTTACATAGGGATGGTGGCTAGATGTAGTACAGCTGGTTAAAATAATTAATAAATACAGAACTGACAGAATGACCAAAATTCCAATTCTACCCCGAGGACAGCTTCCAGAAAATGCCATGAGTACAATTTTTCATCCAATATCTGGTCTAATATACAATCCTTGAATCAGCTGCTAGAATCATATGCCAGTCAGAGCCGTTCATATGAGAGTGAAATCTGCAAAACTTAATAAAAGTCAAGTGGATGTCAATGGGACTATCGTGAGCTATTATGAGAAATAGATTTAAGCTATGATACAATGCCAGTGGACAATTCATGACTAAACTATCTGCTGTGATTTATTTGCCACCATATCTCAGCCTGTGGCAGGCACGAAGAGCTGAAAGCTGGGAGATTTTCCAGGCTCAAACCTAGTTCTGGAACCAACACAGCTTGCATTGGACCTGGAATGAATATCAAGCCAATTTCTTGATCAAACTAAACCCAAACTTCTCACCTGGTTTCCTTAAGGTCTCTCTGCAAAGTATTTCCTAGGGATATTAAAACACAAAAAAGCCCCGCTACTAACAAACCCCTGTACCAGATCACATCTGTGTAGGAGGCATATCTGGAAGGAAGGGAAAGGCATCCCACAAAGCCCAGGATGGAATGCTGCTACCATAAAATGGTGACTATTTGTTTGCAGAGTATACAGATGCTTCAAGAGACCCAGCAAAGTCAGTCACTGGTCACTGCAAGCTGAATTTGCATTCTCAAATTTGCAGGGGTAGAATAGAAGAAAGAGCAACATGTATACTGAGAAACTCAATTTTCTATTTTTAACCCGCCCTTCCTCTGTCAAATATGGTACCCCCTCTTCAAGGAGGCACTTTGGCTGGCTTTGGAATTAGAGAGCTCAAACTGAAACCCTGAACCTTTGGCAGCAAGCACACACACACAGGCAGCAGCACAGAACATGCCCTTCCAAGCATATGACAGGCAAAATCCGTATGGCCGAAGGTGCTAGCACTTTTCTAAACAGTTTTAGTCCATCTTTAATGGAAATTTAATGGAAATCATAAATTACTGAAAAAGGTCCACAGGTGCTGAAATTTACTACTGTGTTGACTGCTAGTAAGGTCTGAAAGTGAGGAACAATGCAAGATGTGCTATGAAAATGAAATATTTATGACATTCATATTCTCCCTCAAGCTTAAAGAAATCTCAGCAAACCTTTTGCTTAGTGACCAAATAATAAAGCCAAAAAATGAAAAACAAAACATATGCGGGGGAAAACAAAACCTTGACTCGAGTGGGTGTTTTTAGAACTATCTTTGCAAGGGCAATACTTCTCATAATAGGTCATAGGTTTTATTTATTTATTTAGAGTATTGTAACATTATCTGAGTGTAAGAATAAATTGGTCTCAATGAAGAGAAGAATGGAATAGCTCATCATGTTAAACTCGGAATAATCAATAATATTTCTCAATACACTATTCAGTACATTGCTAGATATTATATGCACAAAGAGGAAGTTGAGATAATTTTTCTTTAAGTAAATGCTTGCATAGTTATTGTAGTTTGCATGAGATGCGAATGACTTGGAGCAAGGACAATAAAAAGCAGGGGGGAAATTACACTACAGATTTGATCTGGCTTCCACAATCGGTTTGGCAATTGGTTTCATTGGGAACAGCTTCAAGCCTTGCAAGAATTAATGAAAAATAAAGGTTGGCTTTGAGCAGAATCAGCACAAAAGATAATGTGAATGGCATGGAAGGTTTTGATTTTATGCATTAGACATGGGCAGGGGGGTGAAGAACAATCACTTTTAGATTTTTCAAATGCAAACTTTGAAATTAACTTGGTGGCAGTCCTGTTTTTAACAATTCACACCTAGTCGCACCTTGAAAGCTTAGCAATCACACTGATGTCTACCATATGTGTAGAACGACAATTTAAAATATGGGGTGACACAAAAGCTAGGATCTTTCTCATAAGGTGCAGATATATTTCTACAACATACTTTGTTTTCTAACACTAATACTTTAAAGGTACGTATATGACTGAGAGTCAAGGACAGGTTGGTTTTTATGAAGCACAAAGATAGAAGGTGTTGCAAGTACAGAGACAGAAGTAAACAACCCCACCAACAAACCCACATGCAAAGAACCCATGGGAGACTGCATGTCCTTCAGAAGGAGCTGACAGTCCCTCCAGGTTGGAGAACATTTTGGATTATGACTCTTGTCTTCCTCTCCCTGGAGTGCTCGGTACATAACGGATCAAGCCTGATTTCTAAATGACTCCACAAGAGGTCACCACAAGACGAACAAATTGTTGTCATAGATTTTGTAATGTCATTGCTTAAATTTCACTGACATTGATATGTATCTGCTGAATTGGACAGGAAGGAGGGAAGTGAAAAAGCAGCATATGTCATCCTTGTGGTATCCTGCACTCCAACAAAGTCAAAAGGGCAATGGTGTTAAAGCCTAATTGTGCAACAAATTACGTTAGCGAGTGATGCTACCTGTGTGTCACAGGATTAGCCTCGTATTGTTTGTGCAGCTCGGGCTTTGAGGTTGCACCTGCACTGGTGTATGCTAGACCATTTTAGTATGGTTTGACACATCTCAGAAACTGAAAATAGTATAGCAAAGCATCCAGGCATATAGGCACAACATCTACACTAATTTGCTGCTAAGGGGCAGAACTAATGAACACGTTGTTGCAGCAGTGCTGAACTGGTGTCTCTGACCATGCTGTGAGAACAAGCAGCTCTCTTGGGGCTAAGGGGGTTGTGTGAAGAACAGTGCTGAGCTCTGCACACGTGGCCCTGGTAGGGACGTAGCTGAGCCTCAGAGAAGTATCATGGCAGTTGGCATGTCCACGAGCTGTCTCCTCCAGCTCACTGATGAAACTCATCAAATTAAAGTGTACAGCAGGCACTTGGTAAGGGTTCATATTTTAGACAGCTTAATGAGAAACTTGTGGAGGTCAGAGTGACATTAATCCCTGACAACATAGGGATAGACTTAAAAGTTGCTAGAAACTTCCTCCAGCCATTCAGCAAAACTTATAAACATGTGCTAGCCTAGAAGCATTACAGCTGGCTTATTCATATATTTAATACAGAGCAAGGGAGAATCACGTGCCTTAAAAAAAACCCCACACTCTCTGGGATCTAAAGACACAGATAAACCAATATGTTCGGTTTTTATTTGCCTGTGACATTCTGAAGGTTCAGGAGCTGTGAAATTCTGAGTCTGGAAACAGTTTCCAAATGCTGGTTTGTGTGCTGATTTGATTTGTACAAGGATCAGCCTGAGACAGGTCACGGAGAGCAAATCACTTTAGTAAGCTAAACAGTAGTAATAATTTTAAGTGCTATTTCCCTCTTGAGATTAATTTTATTTTCTAATATAACCAGAGGCCAGTCAGAGAAAAAGGAGAAGAGAATGACATTTGCCTGGACCCTAAAAGAAAGCTTAATGATGGAGAGGGGGTTCAAAGATAATGGCAAACAGGGAGAGGCAACTGTAATAACACAGGAAGACTTTACATTTATGGAGGATGAAATTCACCCCTATGTACAGGGCTAGTACAAGGCTCATAAAGTTTAAATGTTTACCCAGAGAAGAGGTGAATTTCACCCCTGGTTACTAGTCTGTCCTCCAAGTGTGCACAGAATTAAGCAAAATAAACAGACCCAAACCCCAGCATCAGTCTCTAGGGGTAGCAGGATAGCGCAGTGGTATTTCTATTTTACGCACAGAGAAACAGTGTCCAAGAGGTAGTAGATAACAAAGACTGCTTTAAGGATTTCAATAGAAACATGTATGCATAAAGAGAGGAGAGGAAATGTGGTTTTGAATTAAATAAATCAAGAAAGTCAACAGGAATGTCCTTCCTTCTGCACGAGGCAATTAGGTGGATAGACTACAAAGCTCTGTGCAGTCTTTCCTCAGTCACTGAAAAGCAGCCGGTTCCCAACAGCCACAACAAAACCTGACTTCTCCAGACAAAAAGGACCATGATTGATCCCTGGGTGTATGAACTCAGTTCTACTCATTCTTCCTGTGCTTCACCAGTCCTGCAAGATGCGGTTTCCTACCTTAGTTCTTCATAATGTCACACCTATGCCCATCTACTAATTCTTGGATAAACACAGACACTTCCTCAAAACATTCATTAAATCCGTTGTTTGCCAGCACTGTCATAAACTCTGCTCAGGGGCTGAGTAATAATTTTTGGAAAAACCTTACAGCTGTTGTAGATTGCGTGGTCCTACAGGCACATTTATAACCAGATGAAGACTTTCATATGAAAATTCCTCTATTTCCTACAATTTGTATGGGATTTAAATCAGCTGCCAAGAGAGTTAATGAAAAACTCTTAGTAGCTTCCGTAGGGTGTGGGTTGTGTTCTACGGCCTTTTATAAAAAGCAGAGATGTTAAGGTTAACCAAAACCCTTTGCAAATTGATGCAGATTTGGGTAAAACATTGAATGAGAAAAGAAAGGATTATGTTTTTTTTCCTGAAAAAAAGACAATATTGTATTTCTACATTTCTTTCACTTAGACACTGAAAAAGGCAGGATAGAAAATATAAATTTTTGTGAATTAAATTCAAGACTTATTTGCTTGTAGGAAAAATAAGCCAAAATATCTACATGTATTGCAAGCCAAGACTTCCAGTTCAGAATGAAGAAGCTTTGACATTTATTTTTTAACTTAAAAAAAAAAAAGGCATATTTCCATTATCTTGAAACTCAAAATATAAAATTAGCCTAACTAATGAACCAAAAGCTCATTCGCACGCTCAGCTCCTGAGGTATGTCATCTGAAACTCTCTCTGGATTGTCCATAGCACTGCACAACCATGGAGGATTAAAACGTTAATCAAACACTAACTACAGTTTTAATCTCACAGGCACTTACACACATAAAAAACTTCCTAAATGCAAGTAGTCCTTTTGAGTTCAAAGCATTTGCTTACCTATATAAAGTTATTTACATGCTTAAGTGTTTGTAGGTTCAAGGCCTATAACCTGAAATGCAACAATAATGTTTTCAATAGTTCCTCTTGAGCTACTTCTTGGAAGCAGTTTGCACTGGGGAGGAAAAGTGTTTCTGAGTATCTATCATTTTAACTAGCGTTCTTCATCAGGCCTCTCTCTGATCCTTTACAACTCACAAGATTTAAAAATACAGTCTTTTCTACCACAACTGTTTTACTGGAGATGCAAAGCATATGGTAAACTTTGAGTAAACAGTGCACCCTTCCCTAGAGAAAATACATTTAAAAATAAAGCTGCTAGAGAATCTAAAAAAGGCATCACATTTACAACACACAACTAAGCCTCTGCTGTGCAATACGAAAAATTAAGAGAGCTAGGACAAGTACAACTTTCCTAAACAAATGAGAAGAACTACAGGGAAATAGCGCAAAAGAAATCTGAAAATTAAACTCACGCTGTTAGCAATAAAATTTTCCTCCGTTAAGGTCTCTTACTGTCATTTTTCAGGAGATTTTCCCTTTTGCATTAGATCCCTCTTCACGTTTATCCTCCAAACTGTATTTCCTGCATTCAAAGTGGACAGTCTGTCTCACTTAGGAGTTGATTCAGGAACTGGATCTACAAGGATGCACATCTGCATTGTTGTGAAGCCCAGTTCATTTCCAATATAAAATGCTCTATAGATAGCAATTTTTTCCACCGTTACTAAACATAATGAGTTCTGAAGTGGAACTTGGCAGCTTTTTAGCATTTTACAGCAATTACTAGGAAGAAGTGAAGAATGCCATCATTTCCAAATGAAAGAACGGGGAATTAGGTGAGCATAACGCAATTCTCCATTGGAATAAGGACAGGACACTGGAATTCTATAGGATCTTTTTTACATATACAAACGGAGATTTCAGAGATACTTGATGCAGCATAAATAGTCTTTTGTCAACTAAAAATCAGTCATTCCCTGAGCTGAAGTCAAAGGAGTTTACACTACCTGAAGAAAAGACTCTCTATTTCTTGTCATAAATGTCTCATTTGGATTTGGAGAGTAGGTTTTGAAGAGGAATATAGAAAAGAGATGTTCCTACCAAATAAATAAAGCGAAATATATGGCACCAGCTATTTAGATTGCTCCCAAAACAACTCCTTTCTCCTTTTCTCCTGAGCTTGAGCCTACATGAGAAAAGAGTGACCCCTCATTAATACCGTCCTTACAGACTGGTTATTGTTTTTACTTGTTTTATTTCCTTGCACTTGGAAATAGAAGCAATAAATTTCCAGGGAAATGAAACTCGCTTATCAGATTTTCCAAGCATCAAGTTTCATATTAGGAAAGTAAAAAAAAAATAAAATAAAATATCATTCTAACTGGGTTCAGTGAAGCTGTAAACCAATATATGGAAGCTCTATCAGAGATTAAACCTTCCTGGTAGGCTCGTTGTTATAAGCTGCAAGTTTCTGTCACAAATTTTCTTGCAAGGGACAACAAATTTACAGAGCGAGTATTTAATGATTCACAATCTCAGCCCCTCAAATCAAATCAATGCAGCTGACATTTAACAAGATCAAATATTGTCCACATTTGAAAGAAAATGTGGTTGGGCAGTGATTGTCCTTCACAAACCTTCTTTACTAGCTTAATTGCCTGTGGATTCAGGCTTTATTTTCCTTCCAATAAGCAATTCTTTTTTATTTTTTTTTCCCTAAACCTAACAACCTGATAGGAAAACAGGAATGAGAAATTTCTTGATTTAAAAAGTTTTGTTTATTCCTCCAAAATGCCTCTGGTTTTGGTTTTCTTCTCTCTCTCATTTACTAATAGGCAGATATTTTCCCTAATGCTATTTTGCTAATTACTGCCTGGTTCTCATCTCAGTATCCTTTCCACTGACCTCACCGAGATTTGAGCTCACACAGAGACTGAGACAGGATCAGAGTGACAGAGAAAATCCTCGACCAGGTTCTACCTTCGGTTACAGTATGATAAATCAACATTAATCCACAAAACTTAGTGTAGTGCATCTAAAATCAAACCTTTTTGGCAGGAATTTGGTTCACACAGTGAAATCCTCCCACAGGGGCAAATATCGGTGGGGTGGGGGTTGCAGGGCGAGGCTATTTCAACCCACTGGCCACAGTGGAAGGAAATCTTTTAAAAGGCCACATGTGGTATGAAAATTCCCCGTTGCGTGTGTTTATGTACGATTCGACGTAGCTATACACGGCGGCACGATGAAAGAGGCCGGTTTGGGAGCCCGGTGCGGCGGGAGCAGCCGGTGCAGGGCAGCGGGCAGAGGCTCAGCTCCCAGGAATCCCAGCTCACCTCTGCCAGCAGGTTTGCCCACAGGATTTTATTCCCTGACACCCAGCACCGAGCGAGCTCCTGCTTCTCAGCAGCCATTCCAGACTATCAGACAAACCTTAAATACAACATCAAAGTTGCTGTTTAGATTTCAACGAGGAGATGCTTCAATATGTCCCAATCATGCCTTAATCTTTAAGTGTGGGGTTTTTTTCTCTCTCTTAAGCATCTTGCTTCCCCCCTGCCCAGGAGCTCTAAATGAGCCAAAGCATTGCTAAGCCATCAAAACAAGCTGGAGCAAAATAAGCCTTTTTTTTTTCTCACGGCTACCACGAGGAGGCACTGCAGTCTGCTTTATGGAGGGATTTTTTTTTTTAATTATTAAAAAAAAAAAAAAAAAAAAAAAAGGGCAGGAAAGAAAAGAGAAGAGGAGAGGGAGGGGAAAAAAAAAAAATAAAAGAACCAACCACCCTGGTGAAGTGTCTATTCGACACCAGCACGGCTCTGGTGTCATTCCCTATTTAATGGCTGTCAGTGAGGGGGAAAGACAACGTGGTGGGTAATTAAAACCAAATTGCAGGCAGGAGATGACTGCAGAAGAATGATATTGTCATTAATACTGATTTAACATGCACCTGGGTAAGGTGAGAGAGTGCAGCTAGGGAAATCATAAAGGCACCGGGGTTGCCTAATTTAAAGATGTAGGGTTTCTAGCCGAAGCTTGTTTAAAACCTGAATAAAACCATCATATCATGACAGCGGATATAAAACTGAAACAAATGCGCTACACATGTCTGTAAAAGGAAAAAAAAAAAAAAAAAACCCTCCAACCCTGTGTTCACTGCAAAGCAAACGCTGCGTCCTCTCTGAAGTTCAAAAGTACAGTTTTTTAAAAGAAGGGTTTTTGTTGGGTTCTCTTATATCTCGGTTTCTTATGTGTTCATTGCTTCCTCTGCCTTTACAAAGCTGACGGACGAGAAGGGACCTTTGTTAGGCAGAGGCGGGAAAAAACACTGAAAAATCCAGTCGCTCTCAGAAAGAAATTCTGCTCCATTAATATTTCAGTGAGTAAAGATCCTCCACCCAGTATTTAGTGCAGGACTCTACTGCAAATTCATTTATGGAGAAAGGAAACTGTAGCTTCTAAGACAGGACGTGAAACAAGGAAAGTTTGTTAATGATAACGTGTTGCAGAATACACGGTGTTTTACCATTCAAGCCCTGACTCCAGTTCATTCCTAAGGCTCAATCCCAGATCCAGTACAGTCAGATCAGTATACTGTTAAATACCATGTAAATCAGCAGCTCCTAATTATAAATCAAACTTCTGGACTTTTAGTTAATGAAACAATATAAGTGCAATGCACTGACAGTATTTTTCAGCTACTTAAAGGTGAAAAAGTAAATTTTACAAAACCTCTACTTTTTTTTTTCTTTCTCTGCCCCCCTCCCTTATTTTTTGAAAATTCGCTTTCTGAACATCACATGAAGTTCAAATAATTGTTATTGGAGGTGCTGCCTTCTCAAGCAACATATTGTTATACAGGAAAATGTTCAACCTACAGCTAAAATCAGTGTAGTAACCAATACATCTCCTTTTGGTTCAGGCATAAATGAAATACACACAATTTGGAAATTACCATCTTTCTGCTGGACTCTTAAAAAATGGTCATCGAAGACATCCTGAAGATATAGACACATTCCACAGAGAAAGCTTATTCAAAGGCTAGACTTCAAAAGAAAAAAATAAAAGCAAAATAAAAATAAAAACAAAGATAAAAGAGCTCAAGTATAGAAAATAAATACGTTGGGTCCTGACCTAAACCTTGTTGAAATCCACAGTGAAGTTCCCAGGAAATTCAGTAGACTTGATCAAACTCATCATAACTATTATTATGACAGGATTTCAATTTCTCTCTGTTTTATTTTCCCTTTCTTCATCACTTACAAGGATCCGAAAGGTACAGTCAGACTTTTAATTAAATTGCAAAAATGTTTGTCTTTTTCTTTTTTTTTTTTTTTCCTGATCAATTGTACAAATCCTCCTATGCACACTCTCTGTAAATGAAGGCTCTTCTTCCTCTCCCCATCCTCAGTCCCGCACGGGCTAGCAAGCTGTCCCTGCTTCTTGGGAGCTTCTGTTTTTGCATGCAGAACCAAGCTTGCAACGCGAGAAAGTTCAGAAAACATTCCTTTTCAGAGGGTGCTGCAAAAGGAGCTCAGCTCTGGGTCAGAACATATTAAAACACCTTGAAAGGCAGGTGTCAAGTATGTTGAATCCACAAACCCGCATAAAAGCGGGGTGAGGAGTGACAGATGTAAAGCTAAAGGAACAAGACACCTGCCCGTGGCCCCAGCTTGGTTTCTGGCTGTGCCACACGGTCCCACCTACGACACGGAACAAGCCACGGTATGACCAGGTCTCAGTTCTCCTTTAGAAAATGGTAATGATAATTCACTGTCCTACTGGGGGGGCAGTAAAGATAAAGCCGTTGCTATTTGGAAAGCACTCAGATTTTGTGACAAGAGCGACCGTGGAAGAACCTAGGCAGGCAGGTGCTATTTTCCTCTCTGGCTGGACGCAGTTCAGACAAGCTGCTGCACTTCACTAGAAAAGTCTGGCAGGAAAATCTGAGATCCACTCAAGTCAGTGCATGTTTCAGTGACTTGTACGGAACAGACTTGGAAACCAGTCTCAGTATCAACAGTTTCTAAATGAAAACCTGCTTAGGTGATTGTCAGATCATGGACTTGCTTGCCTGTTTCGCTCAAATATCTTTTTCCCAATATATTAAAAACTGGGAATGCAGTGACATTCACAAACAACATATGTTGGTCGGATGAACATAACATCAACTTTTATTCTTGTGTGTGTGTATGAATATTTTATGGCTCAGTATTTTCCAGATCCAAGATCCGAATTCAGCTACCAATTTTCTGGACCCTGACACTCCATTTTCTTAATTGATAGCAATTTAAAAATCAAGTGACTTATTTGCAGCCTACTTTCTTGTTTAAGAAAAAAGGGAAGCAGACATCTTTATAATAGCTGCCTAGAGAAATGTCATGACAAATTGCAGCATAGATCAGAAATTCTACTTAGTGAAGAGCTTAATACAAGCGGCTTAATACATAAATATGAAAAACTAGGAGCAGGATAAAAAATTAGAATCCTAATCTCTTTTGCTCAACTTTGAAATCTCTAAGGTCCACATCCTAAAATGCCTCAGTGCTTTATTTTACAATCACAAGCAGTCATCCTTAAGTTACTAACACTAATACATTACGTGTGGCAACATTCACTATGAGAAGACCTAAAGTACATTTTGTGTTTGGGAATATTCATTGCATTTTTCCCTTCCTGTTCCTTCTTTCCTACTCCCTGTAATATAAATATGTTATTATAGTGTCTGTCTGAAGTGAGGGATTCAGACAAAGTATTTCCGCTACTGTATCAAAACATGTTCTAAATGTTTATATATTAATCAATTAATATCTCCTTTTCACTTGGAAAAGCACACAAGAGGAATATATTTCAGTTGTTCTGAGAGTTAGAGGTATTTACTTCATATACAGGTTCCTATGAAAAACCTGTCCAGGAAACTTAATTTGGAAATGTGTTTTTATATACAAAATGAACCATTTTGCAGTTTGAAGATTCTACCACTCTTTTGTAAAGAAACTCTGAAATACTTTCTTTCCTGACATGAGGAGAGGAAATACATAAGAGCCTCTAGTGTTTTTTATGTTGTCCACTGAATTCAGAGAAAAAATCCAAACATAACTGAAAGTCAGTTTCCAAATCGCTATCATCACTACACTTACAAAGGAGCTTATATTCAACAAGCTCTGTGCTATTAAAACTCCAGATACCATCAAAAAGTTGTGTGTTTCTCAAGTACATCCAAGAAAGGAAGTGATCAGTCTTCAAAGCAACTGATAATTCATTGACAGAAATCAACAATGCTCAACCCAATAAAAGCATCTCTTCTGCAGTGAGTTGGAAATCTGACCCCATTCCCAATAGCTGACTGCAATAAAGCACTGAAAATCATAAAGCAATTACCTGACACTTAATACTGCATTATTATTAGAAAACTATTTTCTTGTAAAAAAAAAAAAAAATTCTTGTACTGTTACAAGAAAAAGACAAATAACCTCCCTCCTGCCTTTAAAAATTTTAATGCTTCTATATTGAGTTTATTTGCTGTTGAAGTAAGAAATACACAGGGCAAATCTTCCCTAGGTGCAAAGCGATATTGCTCTGTGGGCTTCAGTGTGGCTATTTTCATTTATTCTAGGTCTGAACCTGGCAGAGGAATTTCCACACAACCCCCCCCTACCCCCAGAAAGGTAACAGCTGCCAGCAGCAAAGCCAGAAACATCCAGTTCCTGTTATATTTTGCTTTCACATGAAATGGAATGTCTTCGGGGAACACACAGGCATGCTAATGAGACAGGTTCAATGGAGATAGACATACTGGGCCAGCACCTTAGCCCCTGGTCTGGTTACCCTGTGCTGCTAAGGCACTGCAAAGCGCCTGGATAGTTGCCCTGAGGGGTGCATGGGAGAATTTCCATTGCACAGGGATTCTTGCTTATGAACTTTCATTAACACAGGGTTAATTTCTAAGGACACTGAAGAGTCAAAATGTCTTGCAATGGTTCCAGGACTGCTACAAAGAGTCGTTTTCATATTAAAAAAAAAAAAATCTTGTTTGGATTCACGCAAATATATTTTATTTGCAAAGGAGAATATTGAATGTTGGACTTGTTTTAACTCAGCAAATACTGTAATATTAATGCATTCACTGAGTGGATTATGAAATTTATCTTGTAATTTGTTGCTGCTACTAGTTGTCATTTTTGATTCTTGGAAAAATGAAATAAGATTTAACTTCAAAAAGTTCTTCTTTATTACCTAATTAAATAAAGGTGGCAGATTAATTGACTAATTGGTGCTCATGTATAGATGGAGACATATGGAAAGGATTTAAGATTAGACATATGGAAAAGATTTCTAAGATCTGTAAGACTGTGAGCAGCATTTTATCAGATGTTTTGTATACAACACGTGACCTGCACAAAATGCTGCATTCAGCATATAAGCCAGATTCATAAATGGGTACATCTGAAATTCAGCCTCATGAACGTATTCACAATCAGCAAAGATGCAGACTAGTAATTCCATTTTGGACACAAACTCAGCAACAAGGAGGAATCTTAAATACATACTAAATTACCATATTAAATAGTCATATTTTTAAGGCTAGACTCTGCTGTTCACACTCACGCAGAGTTATATACAAATACTTGAAAAATAAGTACCCGTTATAGGGTACCAGCACAAAGCGTCAGACTTTGAGTAAGATCTTAGTTGGCCGATTTTAATATGTATACAGAAGGGTAGGGAGAGAAAGTGTGGTGATGTAAGCCACTCCATTTTAGTATTAATTCACAGGGAGATGGTTTAGACAACAGAACTCAATACCACAATGTACATACAGAATGTGTATACACAGACCTAACAGATACAACCACGCTTGCAGCAAAAAAAGAAAGAGACCGAGTCAGACAAGCCTTGCTAGAGAAAAACAGTTACGTTCTGTTAGGTTAATGGGTTGCAATATCCCTGCCACATCTGCAATGGTTTTAGAGGATTTATACCTGTAGTGAAGCAAAAGATGACGGCATTGCATTATGTTCTTTCAAATAAATACAACGTATTCTTGAAATACTGCTTTGGTCAAGTGCCTGGGATTCTTGTTCAACTCTCTAGCAAATATTTTGGCTGCAATTCAATATTGTAATACCTGTTTGTTTAATAGAGCAATTTGCTATGAGAAAAACCGTAGAATCTTTTATAAATAAATAAAAAAATAGATAGATAGATAGATAGATAGATAGATAGATAGATAGATAGATAGATATCTAAGTCACCACTCCCCTGAAAATGACACTTGAACTTGGGATTTGTCTAAACGCAATGATGAAACCTCGAGACCCTGCAGGCATTTATCAGTCAGAGAACCGTTCACTCAGGGCCAAGACAGCAGAGACAGCGTTCTGTGAAAAGTTACTCCATAGGAAAAAAAAAGAGTATTATTTCTGAAAGGCAGGTAGAAAGGCAGCAGTCACTCTATTTCTTTTTCAAAATTTCTGACACACATTCTAATTGCCTTCATCGGTGGACATGGACCAGTCAAAGCTCAATCCTTGCAACTAGCATTGCCTCTTATAGTCTCACTCCATATCACTATGGTGTTTTGTACGCCAGGATATTTAAAAAACCCTAATTTCTCACCTCCCGGTGCTAAGAAGGCCCGGATATAAAGAACGATACATTTCAACATACTGATTCAGTTTATCCTCTGGAACACGGGTACCCTGTTATTCTGACTGTAACTTTCCCTGTTTACTTGACCCAACTGTAATAGTAACATTTAGGCAAAATATGCAGAAGTGCCCATAGCACCCACAAAAAAATAAATAATGAATTTGAAGATGCTGATACTTCCCCTTTTCTGGAAAAAGCACAATACCGCAGTTCATCAGAGTTAAAAGCCCTAACTCTAACCGTAACCTTAACCCAGACCCTGACTCAAAGTAGCCTGGGAACCCAGCACTGCCTGCAAATAAAAAAGAATAATTCCTTCAAAGCTAGTGATACTTTGCTCTTGTTTTATGTCCAAGAACTTGCAAAGTCCCACACTCATCTTGGCTGCTGTCCCCTTGCTTTTTCTAACTCACAGCTGAACTCCAGCTTAAAGCAAACAACTACATCAGGGTTCCCCCCTAGAAACTGGAACATACCACAGCTCGTCACACTTCACACTTTCCCTGACCCTAACCCTAACTCTAACCTAACTAAGCATGGGAACTGAATAAAGACTAACAGATTATTCATGCTTTTTGTTCACCTCGCTGAAAGTTGCAAAAGACAACAGCCACTCCTGCACTACAGACCACACTTTTCTAAACCTGAACCTTACTCCTAACCTTAGACAGGCTTGGGAACCCTCTGACAGCCTCCAGCACAGAAGGGGAGAGGAGACAGCAGACAATGTACAAGCCAGCATGCACAGAGCACTGCTGATTATGGTAAGCATTTTATTAAAGGCATCTCAAATGCTACATTAAATAATTTAGTACTCCTTATTCTAGGAAATCTAAGAAAACAGGTATAAACTACTATCACAAAAACTTAATTTTATATAGTAAACAGTGTATGCCAATTTCCTCGTGGTTAGTAGGAGTATAAACGCTCTCAAATAAGCTGTGAGAAATTGCAAAGCCAAAATACATACAAAACCCATCCTAATAGAACTGTTAATTTCTAAATATTACTTAAATAAGAACTGAAGAAGGAAAGGGGAAATACATGTTGGCAAATATTTTTATGTTTGGAAAGATTATAACTCAGCCTTCATGTTCATACACACAATAATCCCAAATTCCCTTATCGATTCTGTACTTACAACAACAACAAAAAAAAGGATGTAAAAGATTGAATCAAGACTCTGACTTTAGAGAAACACTGTATACATTAAGATAAGCAGTAATAACGCCCCGAAGAATCTTAAAACCTGTTGACAGATGTATGTTTCCCTCTATCCTGCTAGGCTTCTCTCAGCTACGTCTGCATGCATTGTTTCCAAATCTCAGCTTTAACTAAGTGTGTCAGGTATTAACTCATATTTTTCTTACTTTCTGTCATGTGCATCAGCTGGTCCCTTTCTCTAACACAGAGATCAGAAATTGTTGCGGAGGTGACTTGGTAGAAATATGTCACAAAGATGAGTTCAATGAAAAACAAAAACATTTGAAAAGCAAAACCATCCCACTTTTAATTGTGGTTTCTGGTTTCGCAGATCTCTGTACTTTCCTGCAATCCCACCCAGGTTGCCCATTCCCAATTTACAGGGCCTGCACGCCTCTCCATACACCAGCTGCGGCAACTGAAAGTAATTATCACTCCAGACACAATAAGGTGTTAAAGGTAGTGGCGAGCATTTTGTGCAAAAAGAAAAAATTAGGAAGACGGGAACCTGATGAAAGGAGATTAGTGTCTGTTAGTCTTTTGGAGAGGAATGGGGGAAAGCAAAGAGGGGGAGCAAAATAATGAAAAAAAAAAACCCAACAAAACCATTCCTTAGGGAATACTTGCATGTGTAGCAGACAATGAAATAAAAGTTTTCTTTGAAGAGTGAGTTCCTTTTTGTATGAAGTAAGTGGTTCCAAATGAAATCACAGATTTATGTTACAGTTGATGTATAACTGATCAAAAGAGTGACAGGATGAAGTTATGAGAACAGAGACTGAGAAAACCAGAATTAAAACAAAACATACTTCTTCAGAAAACAACCTACAGCACCCAGGGAACAGGAATAGCCACTGCTGGAGCGCTCACAGAGGCTGTATTTTAGGAGAAGCTTGGCAGACCATTCAATACCTGTCCTGAACTTCTTTTGTTGGGGCGGGAGGAAAAAAGGAGAGAGAACGCATGCGGCAGGGAAGATCTTACTGGAAAAGTTGTCAGAGGCAAGGCAGGGAGGGCACGGAAGAATACAAGTTCGCTGCCAGAAACGCAGAGAGGTCGGATCTGTTCTGACTCTCAGTCTCTTTCCAGGGGATCTAATTTGCGGTGAAGCCCCTGGGACTCCTGTCACCAGCCCTAGTAGGAGTGAGATCACAGCCTGAGTATTCATTCTACATTCTCCAAGAAAGTAGATTTTAGTACAGCAAAGGACTCACAGAAGGATCTCTGTGAATAACAGAATAAGGTATGCATATACTGAGAAATACTACAGTACAGAAGCTGTAGAGCGAATGGGGTTTTGAGCTCTGTTATATTTCTGCAAAGGCTAAAAGTTTATTTATGTAGGTAACAGTCGCTCATTCTGATCTGACTTTCACCACTTTGTTCTCTGAATTAATTCCTTTTGTAATTTACTATCCACTGAATTGCTAGTGTGGGTGTTCCTTAGCCTGTTCAGGAGTGATCAGTTCTGCAATGGGGCAATGCTCAGCTGCTATAGATGAAATTGGTGCTAAGCCCTTCAGCTAGCACAGCAGCACTTGGAATGCATGCTGTAATCAAGAATATTGAGTCTTTGCATTGTGTAAATTCACACCTTGGCTGACTACCCACTGATTTGTTTGAGAAGTCCTAGATGCTGATCAGTCTCCTTATCTACCAAAGTGAAGCAAAAGTAGAATCAGACATGGAGAAATGTGAAATGTTTCCAAAGAAACTGCACCCTGCTCACCTGCTTTGTTAGAAGTCTTCAGTTCAACAGAGCTCAAAGATAAAATTAACAAAAAATATTAAAAAAAAATAAAATATGTAGTTTACAGAGCATTCAAAGCTGTAAAATTAGATGTTTTCACATGGCTATCCTGGTTTTAAATAGCACTGACTTCAAGCTACACAAACATTTCCACCTGTCTTTGTTACTGGAGATTTTTGCATGCTGCAAAATCCTCAGGTTTTAAAACATGAACAGGTACAAATTTAAGTGAATAGTTGTGATTTGGTTTGGGTTTTGTTCACAAATCTCTGCAAACTAAATGTCACCCTTATTAGCAGAGCAAAAGAAACTTTCCAGTGCCCCTCACAAAACATCTTACAGCCTCATGGAGCTAGAAATTAGCTCAGATGTTCCAAAGTAAAAAGAAACACTCGAGGCCAACCGGAAAGTATCATCACATACACCCCAGCAGGCCTGCAGCATTGACTGTTGGTGGACTTTCCTTGACACGTCCTTGTCCTAGGTGGTAGAAGAAAGGTCATGTCGACAGGTGACTAAGGGAAGGAGAGGTAACGTTTGTAAGAAAGCCCAATACTTCCTGCACCATTTCTGCTGCCTGTTTTTTGTAGTTAGTTCCTCGATCAAAAGTAAGATAGTATATCACCTTAGAAAGCAGTCAGCTGGAAGTGAAGCAAGAGTGGATGATGCTCCCTAGACATTTTTGGGGAATACCGATTAGTCTGTTTCATTAGAAGTTCTGTTTCTTCAGTAAAAATTCTGTTTCATTCTCTCTTCTCACTTTGTAATCTCTGTACCAGGTGACAGAAATTAACCATTATGTGTTGGGGCAACAGATTTTTACTGTATGCAAATGTACACAAGCTGGTCAGTGTTTGTGTTGCTACGCAGCATTGTCAGTCTAGTTCATTTCCATGATATACACTGGTGCAAGAAGTTTATGTGGTAAATCAATCAGATACACGATACTCAATGGCTGTGTGCTTTCAGTTTCTGAAGCTGCAAAACAATTCAAGCAGAACTTTGAAAAAAATTATCAGGACATGACCCAATCTACAGCATTAAATGTAACTAAAACCAAAATTATTTATAGGTTTTATTCATTGTGAAATAAAGCTACTTTACGTGGATTAAAGTAGATAAAAATACTGGATGGAGGAAAAAGTCAAGTGGATATATTTCTAGAGGGGGCAAATTCCTCTGGTCTTTGTTCAGAGCCTACCCTTTCAAATGCTTTTACACGTAGATAACTCACGTCCCAGTGATCAAAGTTACCTTTACATGCACACATTGGTAAGACTGGTCTCAAACTCACCTTAGGTGAGTATGCAAACATTGTGACAAAATGATTGCTAGTAAAAAAAGTAGATGTTGTTGGACTCAAAACTGTGTGGTACGTGAAAGCTATAAAAAAAAGTAACACGACATAAACATTAAACAATACCACGCTGTTAACGCAAGCTATTACACTGATGCCCTGTAATGCTTCCCTTGCCACTTCTCTCATATCATGAGAATGTTTTTCCAGACCTTCAGCATCCCTTTAAATAGAAACTGCCTTCTGGAAAGAACAAGACCAACACTATTTTATGACATTATGTGTTCATCTGCACAGCACACGCATGAAAGGCAAGACCATTTAGGTCCTCCTGACTTGAGATGGGGCAATTAACAGCAGAGTATATTCAGAAAATCTCCAGAGCGATTCCTTCCCCAGCCCTTTACCTAAATATTCAAATTGGGAAAAGATTTTCAGAATTATACAGGGAGGAGTCCAAAATTCACTTGATCAACAGCCAGTGATTCAGATACTAAATTGTTTGTGATCCATCGCTTTATCTTTTTCTAAAATTGTCTCATGGGGAAACACTACAAAATAAAACTTCAATACTACCATAATCTCCAAATAAAGCTTTTCTCTTTGATTGCCTCTATCTCATCTGTCTGCTTAGATTTGTGTGTCTAGTTAAGTGAATACAGAAGACCATACACTTGAAATGAAAACTACACAGAGTACACTCTTGACTTGTTACCATAATTTACCTTTAAGTGGAACCTCTTATGAGCCTACTCAATTATATTTAAAATGACTGCACCTTTATTCAACGCAGTGTACACGCTGAACCTGTGGTCTAAAATCCTGAGCTGATGTAAAATTGCAAAGCCTCATCAAAATTCAAAGGGGAATCCTGATTTACGCCAGCACAAACAGGGCCCCCAGAACCTATCAAACTGTAACATTCTCCCTTGGGGAACAATATCAGTGTTAGGCAATAAAATGAAGTTGGTTTTATGTCTAATGTTGATTTCTTTTCTAATATGATACTTTAGTTTATGCTTTTTCATGCAACAGTACCTCGAACGCGTGGCAGGTTTACACTGGAAAACACAGCTTAAAAATACTTGTTAAATGCTGAAGGCTTGACAGTTCCTTTAAATAATACTGAAAAAAATGCACAAGAACATTTTGGTAGCGGAATGAAAAATGCTGCAGTTTACAGCTCTGTATGTCACTGAGAAATTAGTATAGATTTTTTTTTCTAGGGACACTGTCAGGGCTGGCAGGCCTAAAATTAGACATACCAGGTATGCACTTTGCACGGTCCCTCAGGTCTGCCTGTCAGCTCCCTGGGAACAAGATTCCTGTATATTTCAATACCCTTCCTGCTCCGCGTATCCCCGAGAACAAAGCAGACGGGCAGAGCGCAGCACTTCATGACACGCATGTCTGCAATCAGGAAACAACCCATCACCGTGGGGTTTGCTCCTGGCAGGTCACCTATTTAAAAAAGCAGCATTATATGTTACTCGGAAATAAAGAAACATTTATACGTAATCTGCAACAGTGCAAACTGAAACATGGGTGGCTGAGCTATTTTGAAATATTCTGTGCTATTTTGAAGTGATAATCAGATATGAGCTGAAAAATAAATCAATGAGTTCTCTAGTGATAAACTATCAATATTAACTAAAGGTCAAGAACAGCCCGGTTTTGTTTGTCTTAGGCTTTGCTTTTCACAGTTGACATTAATTCATTTTAAACCTGTACTATTTGCCACTACTTTTTTTTTAATTCTCTTTTTTTAACAAAAAAACGACGGTAGGGTCTCATTTACTACATCATTTACGTTTTTCCAATTACACAAATGACTGAAGTTGACAGTGGCATATTTTTTGAGTATAAATATGATAATTTACTACTGGGAAAGAGATAACGTGATTCTCTTTATTCTGCCATACTCTGCTTGCAACACCATGAAGAATCTTAATTGAAATATGTTTAAATAGCGTCTAAAACAATGTTTAGGGTTGTAATTTTTTTTTTCTTTTAAATAACAGCTCTTGAAGCATTTTCTTTTCTTCTGCTGTGTGTCCTTTTGCTCCTGCTTTTCATCCATTCTGGTATAACCGACTCTGTCTGGATCATGAGTTATCATTGGCTGCCACTGGAATGCTACAATGCAATTTGTCTTATTGAAACATGGGCTAGCCCCACATGGCTGCAAAGAATCATTCACTTTCTAATAAATCAAACATTTGCTAAAATTCCTTCTTCTCTGACATGAAACGATGGGATAGACAATACCACTTGCAAACTGAGAGGAGACGGTGATAAAAATGCCTTTTTTTGTTCAGCTTTACTGAATTATTTCGTGATTAGCGAATTGCAGCTACCAAATCCAAGCTCACATCCTTGCAAAGTTGGCTGGTATTTTTTTCCTTTCAAATTCAATTGCTGTACTGTTTGTCTACTGTAAATAGAATGTTTCTACACTCTACCTAATTATCAACATTGTTTTTCCATTTAACAGAAACAAAATCCTAGCCCCTTTGAAATCACTGTAAAGTTTGCCATGAAAATATGCAACTTCTAAAGCTACACTATTATGTTGCTGACAATTTTTCAGAAATATTTATGTGATAGAGGCCTCAAACATTACAGAATATGAAAGGCCCAAAATCCAAACAATTTTTTTTTTGTATTATCCCTAGAAGTTTGAAAGTTGGTGTAAGCGCCACTTGTCTGCAGCTGTAGCTTTTCTGCAAGATTCTTGGAAGTACAGTTATTTGGAGGGGACATCTGGGATTTCCAACAGTACCTTACGATAGATTTTGAACTGCGGAAGTGACATTAATGGCTGTCATCTACTCAGGAAGAAGCATATGCTGGGATGAATCCTGAGAGTCTATCAAAAAGCAGTCCCTGCTGACTGCATCTGAACATTTTACAGTTGAGTGTTACGCTCTTGCATTAAGTTCCTAACATAAATTCTTTTGGGATGGCTTTATTACTTACTTAACACATTTTTGAAGATATGTTTTAAGGATCTCTCTTAAAGCTGCTAATTCCATCTGCTAAGATGTCAAACATCCCACATTAGGAATGTCTTTTCTATAACTTTCATACTCATCCACCAAGCCAAAGCTGCCTTTTATCTTACAATTTAGGAAGGAGAGGGAATATATATATCAGTTTATGATCCCAAGATTTAGAATCTGTATGGAATCTGTACCATATGTTTGACCACAATCTGCTCAAACTTTGCTAGGAACACACTCCTGTAATGCAGCCCAAAAAATCACACAATGCTGAAAGGCTGCAGAAAGTTGAATTTTCATTCAAAGGATTGGTATCACTGTAAAACAGCGGTGACGACCTGCAGAAAGCACTGGGGCCCTTCCATGGCAATGCAAAACCAAACTTGTCCACTGAGTCACAGCTCAGCCTCAGACATCACTGAGGTTGCGAAGGAAGGCAGTACCCCTAAAGAATCCTACATCTCACTGTTTCTCCAGCTCACATCTGGTTCTAAAAAATGAAGGAGGACAGGGCTCCTTCAACACGTCACAAGTTTAACTGAGATCCCTCTGTCTGGTTTGAAGACAGCTTCAACTTGTGTCCCAGTGAAGGCTACTGTTTGAGTAAGAGACCTCTAACACCTCTAAGCACAGTTCAGCAGAAGATCAGCTGGGAGAGCTGCTGGCCGAGAGCTTCTCCATTCCCTACCAACATATTAACAAATGAAGCACCGATTTTCTTTGGCCCATAGTGAGGGTAAAATCTATTGTTTCCACAGCTCTGCTGAAGAGTTTAAGAAAACGGGACACAGTGTAAAACTAACTTTGTAGCTCGCCTATCTCATAGTCATTTGGAAAGGAAATTCTCTTGACAATGAGGTTTTATATAGAAGACTTACAAAAGCACGTAGTGCTGACTTGCACACTGAGATCGCGCAACAGGGAATTCTAGTGAAAAATCTTCCAAATCTGTTTTGTCATCATGATATCACAAAACTTCTTACTGGTTTTTATAGTCCAGAATCAGACCCAAAATACAAAAACACTGCTTATCATTAAAAAAACCCTCCAGATTGCAAATGTGTGATCAAATATTTATCACAACACAGTCTAGCACCTGGGAATTCACACAGTGAAAATAATTAAAAAAAAAAATTAAAAAAAAACAAGGCAGTAAGAGATTTATCAGTATGAACTACTTTTGCATGACTTTACCTATGGTCAAGGTAAATTTAGGCTGAGTCTCTACAGCACACAGCCTTTATTGTTTTTTGCCCCTCCAACTGCAATAGCAATAATTATGAACATGTTAGAAATAAGATCAGATCCAAATGAGTTCGTTTTGATTTAGGTCATTTAAACTGTGCATCAATCTGGTTCTAATTCAAGCTATTTACTGGCACCCATATAGGAAAATTCCATTTATTTCCAGTTGTTCTTTTGATACAAATAAAATTTTTGTCCCGCAGCTATATCTTAACTACGTTAGGAGGCACAATAACTATGTAACAGTATCATGAGCACTTCTGGCACTGCATATGTTATTTTTGCCAACTTGTAAGTAAATTAGCACCAATAGTAGCCTACTTACAGTGGCTTAACCACAGGACTAGACAAATTCTTGACTTCCTATGCCAGTAGTGTTACTTATAAGTCAGCATGATCCAAAGTCACTAAGGAACCTCACTGACTCACTTGCTTCATGTGTAAAGTAAGGATGAGGTGGTAGAAGGATGTATTAGTAATATTTGTAAAGCGCTTTGAAGATGCTGAGAGTGCCAAGTGATATCATGGTTTTTAAGCTCTGAAATGCTTGATATGATTATGCGCACACATAATTTTTAACAGTAATTCAGAGTGCAAATTAGAGACGATATTTACATTTCTTCCAGGCAAGCTTAATTTCCAGTTATCAAGGAAAATATCTATTGCACAAATAGGGTATCAGCTATTCAAAAGTTCCCTTAGGGCCTACCAGTTCTATAGCATGCCATTTTTTTAAGCTGTCCATGAGATGACAGACTGTAGCAGTTCCCTTGGAGGTATTATGGATTACTGATGAAACAATAACCAGAAGTAATATTTTCCCATCAAAACCAGAGCCTAGGGTTTTTGTTGTTGCTGTTATATTTCTCTTAACAACACATGCTTTCAAAAAGGCTTTGCCTTCATTTATCCATAATTTGCAAACCTATGTACACAACCCCTGAAAATATAATTAAATTCATATTTATTTTTTTTAAGCAAAAGCCTGTACTGCTCTTCGATTGAAAGCACAGAACTGCCAGTCTTTGCAGCTGGAAAATTAGCAAGTCTTTTTGCTAAAGAAAACTATGTGAGGCTGAATGTGTTTATTAGTCAACTTCTACTGCAGCATCTAAGCAGCGGCAGTCTTGGACTCTTGAAGAGACAACAATGCAGGCAATGTGTTTAAATATCTGGGCTGTGATCAGTGGCCAGAAGAAAGGTAGTGACACAACCTGGAGGTAGTCTTTGCTGAGAAAGGGTTGAGCAGTTGGAATTCTGCTTTGTCTGCTTATCAGTGACCTGAGAAAAGATGGTGCAGTCCACAGAGTGCGAGTCAAAATGCCCCATGTAATCTTTAAGCAAATCATTACTACTCGAACCCACGAAGACATAGAAGTCCATGTTTAAATGGAATTTGCTTTAACAGCAGTTTGGTACGCCAGTGATAACCCAAAGGGCCAAACACCACCTTAATAAAATGTTCAACACATCAAAGAGAAGGCCATAAAAAAATCTGAAACGATGTGTATTGATCTGCATGTATCTTAAACTGCAAATCTTCAACTCTGTAAACCACCTGGCACCAGCGACCCAGTATGTTCTTAACATTAATGGGACCATATTTGAGTCCTCATACAATCAACTTGTACCGTCTCTTTAATTTCAGTCTTTTAGAAGCAAATAATATCGCGGTCTCACAGGGAATCTTCGTGATTCTTGGGCAGAGTTTACAGGTGGAGCCTGAGATACTGATTACTGAGGATACCCTGTTGGAGGTATCCAAACAGCCTAGCTCAAGGTTCACCCGCATATGACAACCCAGGGCACAGTTACAGAATGGACAAGCATGTAGTCATATCCCTAGTGTCTAAATCCCATTCAGACATTGCCATACTGGAGCTAATAGTGGGGACAACGCACTTCCATCAGAATACTCTCCAAAGTATAGGCAGATTTTTTTAAAAATGCCGTGCTAATTTTAATACTTTACAATTATTATTCCATGTCTCAGTTAAAAAGTTGACACCTGGTTTAATTTATGGCTAGATTTTCTGAAAGTTTCTCAGGTTTTCTCCACATGCAGCTTTCCTCAAATGCCTGCACTTCCTTAGAAAAGGTTGCAAAATATTCACGTTTCAAAATGGGAAAGTAGAGATACAACCCAGTGAGAGCAACCAATCTACCCAGGAATCTCAACTAAAACATGTTCAAAATAAACAACTTGTCAGGATGTGTACACTACATTCGCATCAGTGAGATTTATAGATTAGTTTAACACTTTTCTGTCTGAAGGAACAAGGTTGGCTGAAGATTCCAGTCTGCTTTGTGGCCCCAGCTCCCCATGTGCATGGACACATACTTTCCTTTGGTATGCAGTAGGTTAGAAGCATTGTTAAATGCTGTGTGGGACTTCAGGAATTTTGTTCAAAGACTGAGTCTGTTTGGATTTAATATATCTGTCCTCCAGATTTTGTTTTCAGTTCTCTTATTTTTGTTTGCTTGTTTTGTTGTGAGAACTGGAGATCTTAGTCTCCCCTTTTCTCTGTAACCTTTGCCTCCTTCTCTATCCATTCTGACAGTAAAAAGGTGACACATTGAACAGACCCGCCCTGTGTCACTAGGAAGCCGGAGGAGAAAGAAAAGGCAGGGAAAAAGGTTTTCTTCAACTATCAGACCATTAATGTTTAGTTTCTTTAAAGCAGGACATTTAGAAAGCTACCTGAAATAAAGGCCTCTCTATTCAAATAATGCAACTATCAAACAACAGATCCCAATTTGGGACTTGGGGAGTTCCTAGCCAATTGCTAAGAGTTTGCACTCCTCTCACTCAAGGGAGGTCTGAAATGTCAAAATCTTCTGTCATCCCACTTGTCATATCACATCGCACAAAGGAACATGGAAGCCATCATCCACTCTGCTGTTTATTGTCATGAAACCCCATAAACACTCACTCTCCATAAACAGTAACAGCCCAATTAAAGCACTCTTTACCAAGCGTGATCATTTTCAGACAGAAAGTATTGATTTATCCACCTATGGGCACTGCATAGAAACATCTCTTAATGAGAATGATAGTGACCTCCGAACTCTGCTCCTTCACCCCGTAATATACTCTCTCAATTTTCTGTTAAGTGGTCTAGTGGCACATCAGCAGAGATGGAAAGACACTCTGATTCTTTAATGTCGACACTAGAAGGCTCACAAGGAATGCTCAAATCTTCATTGTAATGGGAGGTGAACAGAAAGGTCACTTATATGCAGGGCTTTCAGCTTGTTTGACAAGGCTTCTTTAATAAATGAAACATTGTTGGGGTACACTTGTCCGTCAACTGCCTTTGGCACTCAGCACCGACACAGCCAAACACAAACAGTCACTATCTCATGGCCTGGTTCTGGAGTTGTTTCACCTGCCCAGAAATCGTTTGTAAAATTTACAGGGTATGGTTGAGGGGGTTTTAGTAATCCAGGATAGGAAGCAACACAAACCCTTGATTTAATTCTGTTCAGCAGCTTAAATTTGTGAGCTTACTGCATGTGTAATTGACAGCAGACATGGTGTACTAAACCAGCGCATCCGTTACTTTGATTAATTCGCCTTTGGAGTATGATATTGTTTGATATACAGTACAGGGCTGACACAGGTTACTGTAATGCCACTTTACCAAACAGATTACAAAATTGTGCAGAGAGTATACAGCATTCGTGCAGATAAATGCACACAAGAGGAAATTCTAACAGCTTTTAATTTCCATGCTTTTCAGTTTTATTGTTGTAAATGCAACTGTTTATAGGACTAATGACACAGGCTGGCTCGACTGAGTCAATTACACCAGTAGGTACTTGGATCAGATATTTTGTCTGCTTTCCATTCGCACTGTCTATGCTTCTGATATTTGACTAAATTACATTGCGCCATGGTGCATTGGCACTTGCCATATGTTATATCTCAAAGCATTTTAAAGGACAATAACAAAAAATAACATACAACATGTAGTTCAAAGTCGAGATGCAGGCAAGGGTGTCAATCATTATGAGCTACATTCAGCAAATAGCCCAGAGTGTTGCATTACTGTGTCGTCTAATCTGTGGTGGTGTTAAATAAGTAGGAAAGTTGGTAAGGATGCCAGGGACACTGACTGCTTTAAACTGTGTGGGACTACTTGTGAGCGTCTGTGAGTGCTCATGTTTGTTTGTTTTGGGGCAAGAAGGATATTTGGTGAATTTTAGTACTCATGAAAGTTAGACACTAATAGCACCATCTGGCCTCGCACACAGAGCTCCGCAAACTTCCTCCACACAGATCTGCCAATGCACTTCAGCTTTGACCTCCAACACCCCTTCAATTCCAGTAATGAGTCTACAGCATCTCTTGAGAAGAAACTGTCAATTGTTCTGATTTCTGCTAAATTGTGTTATGCTTAGCAGTGTGGGCAACTGCCCACTAGTGACTAGCCTGAGGCCACTAAACTCCAATCTGAACCTTGCCTTCTGGAGGTGAAGAGCTTGCTTAATATACCCAGGCACCATTTTACAAGCCCCATCTCCCTTTTAATTCACTCACTCACCAAAAGTATGCAGAACAAATATGCATTTAAAGACAATTTAAAACATGGGATGATGAGGTTTTGTGGCTCTTCCTTTCAGACCTTTCTCTGACCCTCAGAATTTCTGGTTTTAAATACTGGTGCAGACTGCCCAAGGAAGGATCTATCTGTGCAAACCAATTTGCTGTGCATATGTCTCACAGAACTGGGTTTCAGGATGGGGTGGTAAGGCCTGCCGTGTTTGTTCTGTGCAAACTGTACAACAGTGATGAAATCAGATTTGCGTATCACCACATCTTCCTTTAATTTGAATCAAAATCCACTCTTTGCACAGTGACTGTTATAATCGTTTAGTTTGCTATCCATGCAAGCATATGACAGAACTTAGAGTAATCATTACGGTATAAAGGTATTCTTAAATTATTAATGTTCTGCCTAGACCTTCTTTTCCTGTGCTCCAGGTACAGTTTTGATCTGGGTCTTTTTTTGTCATTATTTTTAAAAGACACCTTACTAACATTGGTATTTAGATGCACATATAGTGCTGCTAGAAGTTTTCATATTTGTTCGTAACAGAGGGAAGTTGTGTTATAGGAATGAAATACAAACTTGTTAGACTTGGTCTGGTCCATAGTTGTAAGAAATAGTGTATGATCTCTTCAAATATTCAGCCTGAGATGTTTCAAAAGAAGATGCAAGAAATCACAGTGGTTTGGGATAACCATACCAGCTTGAATATTTGATTTAACTTTTTAGTCCATTGGCTGAAATGTGAGGCTTTATATTCTCTTCAAAATGGGTTAGCATCAGCTCTTTTAATTATCTACATTCTTATCATTTGTAAGGATGTTAAAACTCTTCCTAAATCTTGCTCTCAGATCTGGGAACTGAGATCTGCAGCTCAGGGTGAACATTTGGCTACAGTCATTTTGGCCAAATTAAATGAATGAACGATATTAACAAGTAATCTAATTAAGTGCATATTACTATGTTTGTGTATATTCTACAGTCCATGCCACCTACCATAAAAGTATTAGAGCTCATCAGTGCAAAGAATATTGCCTTCAGCTCCAGTAAAAGGAATAATTTCCCTGCAGGGCAGTAACATGGCGAATAGACACAGGCTGCAGGGTTGTGACTTTATGGTAAATAGCTACTTCTTTCATCAACAGAGCAATGAATTGGAAGAGCCCCCGGTGAAATGTATGAGGGTAATTTGATTTCTTCAGGTATAAACACGCAACCCACTCATTTTCAGGCGCTACTAATTAGGCTGGGTTATCCAGATGCCTTGGGGTAATTATTTTGGCTGTAGTTACTGATAGCTAGGAGGGTTGCGAATGTCAGCCGTGTTCTTTCCCACCTTTGGCCACAGTCCCAGTGATTCATACTGCAGAGATCCTAAGCAAGCATCCTTTCTAAGGGGCATAATTCTACTTCCTCAATAAATCTGTCTAATCCTCAGTTTCCATTAGGGTTACCTAGAGTTTTCTGACTGATGGTCAAACACACCAGCGAAGCAATGTCCCTATTTCTCTGTGTACCTTTAAGTGAAAAACTAAGAGATAAAGCCTGTTTCCCTTTGTTTAACATGCTTTTAAGTATAATGGTTTTTCAGCAGTTCAGTCCAGTGAAAAAAATTACAGTAAATTACACCTCTACACTGCCTAATTAAAAAATAAAAAAAAAAGAAAAGAGGAAGACAATTGAGCAATCAAAGCAGGTAGATGCAAAAGAAATCACTATTCCCAGTGATAAAATCCAGCATGGAGCAAAACACGGCAGATTTGTATGCAACGCAACCACTGAGTACAGCAACACCAAGTAGTAAGGCAAAGCCCAGTACTTTTGGACACCTAGACTGTGTGAAATAACACTGAGTGAAATGCAGACCACAGCATGCAGAGAAGCTAGTCAGAGGTGGAATATGACCATATGACCAATGAGGACTTGATCTTAAATGATATTCCTACTATTCTCAGCAAGACCGTAAGAGTCTACAAGGGATGACCTCTACATCACCCTCTACATCACACAATCTGTCACATTCCTGTCTCTCCAATGTTTTCCTCTTTCCATTCTTCCTGCAGAGTCCCTTTGCTCCCACCTCTTTTTTTTATTTATAGTTTTTAATTTTGTAGAACTCCTTGTGGCAAAGGAGAGGCTGAAGACTAATGTGGAATTCTGACAAAGAGAGAGAAATAATGGGAGTTATTCCGCACCATCGTGAGAATGCGAAGTTTTTTCATTCCACCACATAATGCAGGATTTTCTAAGGATAATGGACAGGTTGAAATGTCACGTTATGTCACCAGGGTGCAAGCCCAAAGGTGCTCTTTAACTACCCTTTCTCTGAGCAGTCAGCTCTTTGAAGTTGTATCTCCATCATTTCACGCTAGTAATTGTCAATTGAGCAGAACCCTGGTACAGATAACTGATTTTCAGGAATCTGTCTAAATTATATAACTAACATTGCATACTAAATCAAGAGCAAAACTATAAACTGTTTAGGGTTGACCTTAGAAATAAATTCTAACGAACTTAGCCACAATAAATTATTTAAAATATATATACACATATGTGTACGTTTATATCTACTTAATGTAGTAAAGAAGTAGATAAATACTTATCTAGGTATACCTTTATTTAAATAAAACTTGAACATGGAAATAGATGTTCTATTTCACTTTTTATTATATATATGTGCACAGAGATACGTGCATGATATATATAAAAACACTTCTTTAATTATATACATTTGAAATTACTTGGCAAACCTTAGTCTAATCCGAAACATTTTTCTTTCTTTTAGTTAGGAAAAAAAAAAAAAAAGTAAATTTGAAGATGTAGGGATGCTCAGCTAAGATCTGCTTAATGCAGCAAGAAGACAAGGGAAAACCCTGCTTTCTCAAGACAGACATTCATAAAGGCAGATAACAGAAAACAGATATGTAGGGTTCAATAGCTGCAGGTAGTTTCTGTAGTTCATCGCTTTACTCACTGAAACATAGACATATCAGCAAGGGTCTTGGAAAGCCCCAAAGCCTCCCGCTCTGGCTAAAACCTGAGCAGCAGTGACAGTACAACGGCACAGCCACAGGCATCCTCATGCCTCAAATCACCTGGCAGTACAGATTTCGGTTGATTTAGGAATGGGAACACAACTACCCTTTCCTGCTAAGCCAGCAAGAGGATATAGTAGCAATTCTGTGGGCAGCACTGTGCCTTTCGGACAGTATCCTGCTCTTCTGTTTCTGCACTGTAGTCTTGTCCTATGTTGGGAAGACTGTGATAATTTGGGCAGCTCCTCCATCCCACTGCACATCCAGGGATTTTTCTTTCTCTTCTCAGAAGCACACTAAAGAGCAGAACACTGACCTGGACCTCCAAGCCTGCATGCACACAGGCAGCTCTTCTTCTCACAAGTTACGCTATTGACATTGGTCATATATAGTCATTTTCTCCAATTGAACCGTTTATGTGACAAAGGACTCCTCGTGTTTGGAAAGGGTACTCGTGTGAGCAACAGTTTGTCTGTCTCTAGTGTAGATTTCTCTGCTAATAACACAAGGGGAGAAAATGCTGTTAATATTCAGACCTCTGAGATTTATTAGCTTTTTGTGCAATGCACATTTGTAAGTGTAAATGATGCAGAAAATTCATGTATATGATAATCAATTAAGAACAGTATTTTACACTAAAATCAGGGCTCCACACACTGAATAAATGACATACTTTACTCTTGTTCGACCTAATACATTTCCAGGAATGTGTCAATTAAAATTTTAGCCTTTTGGAAGAGGGGAAGAAAGACGATGAAATCGAGGCTATTAAATACTGGGAATAAAATCAGAATATTGGTTTCCAGCTGGCACAGTAAGAGAGGTTAAAATTTAAAAAAAATAAAGAAGCCAACCAGTAAAAAAAAATAAAATAAAATAAACTCAAACAAAAAAAAAACAACCCCTCCCACACCAAATTAGGCACTACTTGCTCCTGCCCCATTCTTAGATATTTCACTCCCTATTTTGTGACATTTTGAATTTTTGGATCATCTAAGCCTTGTTTCTTTTAACAAAGGGAGATTATAGGAAGCAAAATAGCACTGTCATCCCTTCAGGGTATCTATAACCTCTGATTTAGGGCCACCATCCTACCACACACTAGTTAAATAAGGGAAAAAAATCCTTTGAAAATGGTATAAAAGGTTTCTATATACAACAGCATATTTTGCTATAATATAGGAAAGGTCTTTCTACAGCTATAGTTCAAAATAGGTCTATACAAGAAAATTAAATCTAATCAATGCTTCACTCTAGCGTACTTTGTTTTCCTCCTGCGTTTTACTCAACTTAGAACAGGTTATTTACTGAAGCCAGTTTCTCTTTCAAGGCTTTTGCAGCCCCTACGTGTCCAATGTTTAAACATTACTTGCACTGAAAATGAAAAATAAAAAACCCACAAAGCTGTTAATGTTTAACTGGAGTTGCTAAAAAGTTCACGGAAGTCTCAAGCAGGAGAACCTTTCCTTCCAAAGCATGGCTTCAACACAGGAATGTGTATGTGGGAAAAGAAGAACATCTGAACAAAGTCCCTTAACGACTACAGCAATAATCAGCCAAGAACCTGGCCCAAAACTTGGTAAGAGTTTTACCAACAACCTCAGTGAACCTGTAAGGTTTTCACATCAAGCATTCATGCACATGGACAGAAGGATTAGAAAAACAACTTCCCTATACTAGTAACAAAATATTACAATTATATGTACAATTACATTGTACATCTCAAATTTTAAACTGTGTTCCCTGCAGATCTAATGGGGATACTTTTGAAATTAATTAATCTTCACTCCTAGTTTTGAGATTTTGATTTTTTTTCATCCAGCATTGCTGGATGTTATCTCTTGTCCATCTCTTTCATCTTAAGCCTCTGAACTCTTGCTAACATTAAATAAATGGTCCATTCATAAGATGTACACTATATTTTTTTGTGGACTACTTCATTTGTAATTAAAATGCAAAAGGCAGGAACAGAGTTGAAATTCCAAGCTAACCTCTGCAAGCGCTACTTTTCAGCTGGAGCCAAAGTACAACAAATGCAGCCGACAAGCGAAAGAGGTACCAGCAGCATTTTTGCTTCATGCTTTTTGAAAAGCATTTGAACCCCTATCCAGTGAGGAGGGAAAATCTGTTCAGTTCTTTTCATCAGTAATTGTCTTCTCCAAAATAGCCACTATTATCAACATTTTTGGGATGGGGGAGGACTTACATATACCATACGCACAAGCACTGCTGCAAAAGAAATCCAAAGGGTCAGGAACAAAGCTGGCGATCACATTGCCAATTTTCACTAAAGCCATAGGGATGGCTAATAGTGGTTTCTCAAAAGTGTCAATCATAAGTTCCAAACTAGAGCTTAACTCCGTCATCTAAACCTACAGCTCTGCATTCCTGCATCTATAAATGTTGCAACAGAGTTACGTAGTGGTGGGAATTCATGTACGTGTGGGTTTGCATCTGTGTGTGTTGTGAGGGTTTGTTGTCGTGGTATTTTTTTCCCTTTTTTTTTGCATGTATTTGTTACGTCTTTTTGTTTGGTGGCAGCTGTTTCTTCTGACCTCTCCCATCTAAAACTGCTGGGGTGTGCAGTTCCAGTGTACCTCAGGGGGCTTCTGCAGAAACTGTTGTTTAGCGTCTCACAGAGCCCTGTTTTTTGTCAATAGATCACACATAGTAACAGTAATGATTACACTTTGAGCTCATATGCACTGATCTTCTTCAAAAGGCACCTGAATAAACTTTTTTTTAAAAAATAATTGTGGAATAATATAATTTCTATCCATGCCTCGACTACCTGTGCGGACGTGTGCTTCCCCGGACGCTCACTACTGCATTCATTAATGTGGCCTCTCTTGTAGAGAGCAAGTTCCCTTTTCATACATCCATTTACATTTATTTTTGCAGCTAAAGGGAGTAGCTGCCCTTTCCTTCTTAGAAGAGGAGTCCATAAACATCCTTGGGATGATTCCTCCCCAGAAAAGCAAGTGATACTTGTGCTTCCCATTTAGGAGCTAGGTCTGGTAAGGCTGCTGCACCGCCAATGGCTGCAAAAGCCTGAGCAAAGCCCCTTCCAGCTGACGGAGAATCTCACCTTTCACGGGATGAGGATCAGGCCCTAAGCTACACTTCAGTACCAGGAAAAGATGGGATGGTTTCTGTTTCTCAGCACCAAGATAAGGCAGCAAACTTGTGTCTTGTACAAGTAAATTTTATTTTCCTCAATAGTTGTCTTCTCAGCCACTTTGACAGCTCCAACTGAGAATGACCTGCTGAGGAGCATAATCACTCTGTCCTTTCTAAAACTCATTTTTACTGTGTGAGACTCCCTTTAATATATTTCTTAGGGGTAAAAACAATAATAGGACTTGGTAAGAAGCTGAACACTTCCAGTTAAATGCTGACTGTCTTCCACTCCCACAAAACCGAGAACAAGAGGGCTTCCTCTCCTAGCAATGGTGCAAGCAGGAATATTTCACAACATCATTCATTCCTTAACCTCAGATCCATGCCATGTGCTAGATTCTGCGCTGCTGGAAATCAGCATTGCTCCTGTGCAGAAGCAATTCCCAAATGCTGCTGCTGAGTCTAACCAGAGACTGCACACAATGGTCCACCCGAGGTTACACCAAGCCAATGTAAACTCACAAATAAGGAACAGTTTTACAAACCAGCATTCAGTACATATTTTCATTCAGTTTAAAATGACATCCCAAGTAATGGGTTTCTTTCTCTCTCTCTTTTTTTTTTTATATTACCCTTTTATACTCAAAACTTTAAATGCTCAATTGCTTGTTTTATGATGCCTTTTATACTTTTGGCAGTGTCGTAGAGAAACTAACAATTGCAATTTTAAACTCTTCTCAGACTAACCAAATTAACAATATTAATTACTTTAACTAAGAAATGTTCTGTTTTTCAGTTGTTTATACATAGTAAATAGTTTTGAATTATAGGGATTTACAGATAAAATTCTCCTTTAAATTCAGTACTTAAACTTATATTGCAATCTAGTAACAAAAAAAGCAATGTGTATCTTTTTTTTCCTCTAGAATGCATCTTCAATCTTTTAACTGGAATTTTTTTTTGGCTAATTGGAAGATTTGTTCATTTGCAGAAAGAATGTTTCAGTGCGATCTAATTCCAACTAGCAGAAGTGTTACAGAGAGCAAGATCTATTGTGTGGTTTATTCTGCAGGAAAAATATATTTAGTTTTAGTGGGACTCATAAGTTAATAAACTGCCTACAAAAAAAAAATTCTAGCCATAAATCTTTGCTTCCTAGTTTTTAATTGTAAAACTCTATTACTGTCGCTCAAAGGGTTAATGATTCTCTTGGCTGGAGGACAATTCATTCTACAGCTAAACGCAATGACAAATAACCATTATTCTTTCCAACTGCACTGATAATCGGGACAGCTTAAACATTTTCGCCAGTATAAGTGAAACCATTAATCCTCTTGGATTTCACGATAAGTGGTGACTGCGAAATAATGACTGTGTCATTGCAGGCAAGAAAAAATGTTAACAATTAAAACAAGTTAGCTATTATCTTACAGAGTACTGAATCGCTTTCACATTTCATTAGCAATATTGTAAGTGATATGTACCTTATTAAAAAGCTCTTATTATCCAGGAAACCTAATTAGTCAAAATCTCTCAGTCACTAGTTTAATTTTCTAATAATATAAATGCTGTGTTCGGTAATGCAATGTGAAGAGAGTCGGCTGGTTGTCTAAAAAAGAAGTTTCAACAAGAAATTCAAAAATATCTTTTAGGATGAGAGATACAGTGTAAGGAAATAGTTATTTACTATTATCAGTATTACTATTTTTGGAATCCACTATCTGGACATATCAGTATAGAAAAAATCATTTTCTCCCCTTTATGTTTAAGCAAATTGCTCGGTGTCGTATTGAATGAAAGGTCCAAGAAAAAGGCAGAGTAACTTTTCAACAAGCTGCAAGAAGCATTTTCATTCTCCTCACACTCAACCCTGAAGCTTCCTATAAATGAAGCTGATGAACTAACACCTGAGACACATCTACACCTGAAAACACAGGAGAAAGAGGCCTCTGCATTTCTTGGAGGCAATGTCAGAGATCACAGTTTCAAATCCTGCAGGCTTTAGCCTCTAAACCCCTAAAAAAAGACCAAAACTAACACCATTGTTGCTCCTGCTGCTTTTTAAAAAACATATAGTATGTCCTAAAAATATCTCTTGTTGTTTTTCCACCCGGTACTACTGCTTTTTCTTGATCAGCAGAGCGAGACTGGAAGGGAAGATGTATTTTAACACAGTTATGTACCAAAATGCTCTTGCAAGTGTTCCCACAGATACAGCACACTACTCATAGCATTTCTAGAAGCGTACATCTGCACGACTTGGTCCATTTTTACTGCTTTCAGAGGTACAAAATATTAGACTGTAACTGATAAAACATAGTAGCAAGCCAAAGGGCCTCTCAAAAAAAGAAGCTGGTGAAGTTGGACAGAATAAATTTTTATGCCAATGAAAACATGTTCGGATTGACCAAAACACTCACAAAAACCCACTGAATTAGTCAATCTTTCCATCTAAATGCAAGATAGAGAACAGATACCTGTCACATGAATTTTTTATAGTGTGACGTTTTACGTGAATTATTTCTTCTTTTTTTTTTAAGTTCTAAAGAAGCTCTAAAAATTAAAGGAAATGTTTAATTTCAGACTATGTAATACATACAGTTTTAGTAAAAAGTATGATTATTTTTCTAATGGTTATAACTTTTTCTTCAACAGGCAAATCTAAAGATGTTTTGATGGAGTGACCTAATTCCTCCCTTCCTCCCCCACTTCTCCTTGCCTCTGCTCTCCTGCACATAAAGCATTGATTTGCAGAGAGAACTGAAAAAGCAATGATTTAGGATACAAATCTTTCAATGTTTTGTACTCTATCCTGAAACAGATACTTAAGTACCCCCGAGTCTTTCCCTTATTTTGCTTTGAAATGCCCTACACAGTCCTAGACCTAATTAAGTGGGCTGGACAATGCTGTTTGCCACAGTCTTACTGTACTTGAATGCTAGATTGACCCTATATTTTCAGTTTTGGACTTACAAACTATCATCTTAACCTCTGATGCCTCATAATTTAAATACTTTGCTCCTTTCCATTAGAGCTTTCCAAACTCCCTTCGAGTTGCAGCTGCAATTGAAATGTAAAATTAGGGTTTGATTTCCAGTGAACAAATGTTTGGACTTGGGATTCTGGCTCATATTTAGGAATTACGAATGCTCATTTGAGTTGACATGATAACGTAACTACCATATCTTTCACAGCAGGAGTTTTGATCCCATCTTAATGTTTTACATGTTTTTTTATATATATTACATTAATCTGACTTTTAATATACTGTAATATGGAGTCAAAACACATTTCCAAACTTATCTCCTTTCTTCCAGAAGGTTTTTCGAAAATAAAAAAAAATACTTTCTTACTATGATAAAAGGTTATGAGCAAAGCTTGCAGGAGAGGAACAAGACAGTTGGTTATTTTCATCTGCAGCTTCGTGAAAAATACCGGCCTTATAGCAAAAACATTAACCAAACCTTACCAAATATATGTTTAGTGAACAATTCTCTCCATGAGGAAAAAGAAGTCTAAAAGCAAACTCTACACGATGTCTCTCACCCTCTTTACTTCATGTACTAAGTTGCTCAGACACTGCAGAGATGGGGACATGATAGAAGATCACTGCTTGGAACGAGCCAGTTTCAGAAAATGCTTATGTCAACTACTGTTTTAACCTCCTTGAACGCAAACCTCTCACAGAACTCCTCAAGTTTTGCAATTATTTTTTTTCTGATTCTGTTACTTTTGGGGTTTATGACATTATATTTAAATTTATCTTTTTAGAAATTGTCTTGCCAAATCCATTTACTAACAATAATATTAAGGTGGGAGATAAGGCTACCAATAGCAATTACTGCATTTTATGCATATATCAAGTCAGTGTATGCCCACCAAAGCCAGATACCTATTATGTAAGAAACTTCATATTCTGCAGGTAATGAATTATATTTGCAGGAGAAGGATAGGTATCAGGATACTTAGAAGGACATATTTCAAAGTGAAAATGGGAACTGAACTCACTGAACTCTGAGCTATGAATATTTCCCCACAGGGTTTTAAAATTAAGGAACAATTTCTTTGCTTTGTTTTTCTTATTTTTTTTTTACTATTATTATTATTTCTGTCAAGGCGAAGGCTGTGAAATCTTATGCAACAAATGTGGAGAGGACTTACATTCACTTTCATCTTGCTAAGACAATAGTATTGTTTTCCTGATTTAAAATGTAAGTGTGGGTGAATTTAACTTAACAAACTAATATTCATAGAGAACAAGGCATCAAAACTCTAACCTTCACCATGAAATGGTTGCAACCGCATATTTTGATTCTAACTTCAACCCTTGTTGAAGCCATCTACAATGCCAGAGGAAAGATTCTAGGGTTTTTTCCCCCCTAAACCTGCACCTTATTAAATTCAATTTAGTCTGGCCTTTCTAGCCACTGGGGGAAGAATGATATATTTTTTTCTCTTCAGGCTGGACTGCACTTAAACACAACCAGGGATTCATGCAAAACCATTCAAGACTGAGGCAAGCGCTTCGGGGGGATGAAAAAAAAAAATTAACTATAGCTGTTTCTGCAGTAAATTGTCAACTGATGTGTTGCTTCAGGATGGGTCAAATCAACTGAAAGTCAGATCCTGGCTTTGCCAATGAGTCACAACTTTATCAGGTCCTGCCTCTGGTTATTACTGCCAATGTGACCATCTCGTAACTAAGGAAATGCTAGTGCAAAGCTCAGCCTGTCGTGTTCTATATAATCTCCAGGCCTCAGCCTGTGTCTGCAGGTGTTTCTCTGTATTGAATCTCCCTGGGGAATCTTCGGCTTCACAGCAAAAGCCGGCTGAAGTGAAAGTGATTTGATTTGGATCCTATTACAGGCACTTTACCTCTTCTATTTCCGTGATAATAGCAGATTGGAGTCGATTATTGTACCGGGAGGGAAGTTAATGTGTTGTCGAGAAACATTGGTAAAAGTGGCACAGGAAAAGGCACATAAATAAAAGTTTAGAGTGAAGCAAAAATCTGGGAAACAAACCTGCATAAGTGTCTTTCTCAGCTCCTACCAGTCTCTGAATGGCTCTGGATCCTTTTCTGTCTTTATTCCAAATTTGAAAAAAAAAAATGAAGAATTTCTTCTTGCTTTCATTTTGTCGCTCCTGTACATCTTTAGAGCTACTGTTCTCCTCCCCCCACCCCAATCCCTGTCGGGAAACTCAGCCACCCAAACAGAGTTGCCGCAAGGACTGAGTTTGCACTGATTATCTTTCTTTGTATTCCCCAGAGTCTAAAAGTTTGCCAGCCTCAACTAATGCACCTCAGAGAATCACAGAAGCAGGAATGAAACCCTAGCTGGGTTTGAAAGAGGCACTTTATGTACGTTCACAAAAGAAAAGAAAAACATTGAAAAATTTCCAAGAACTCCTGCTAGGTGACAAAGTAGCATTTGTAAGATGCCCTTCAGTGCTCCTTCAACTTCAATACTGAAACCTTTGTGTTCTCTGTGGTGCGGCTTCAGATGGAAGTGATACTGGGTTAGAAAAACATGCTACATCAAACAAGACGTGGCTAATAAGATGGAACAATCAGGTTTTGCTCTGATTTCAAATGTTGCTGAAAATTTTTCTGTGGCTCACCTATATGCTTGATCATATTTTAAGTGGAGGGCTGAAAAAAATTAGTAATTGAAATTGTGACTTTCATTCAAAGACTTTTCCAAGCCAGAGAAATAAAGCATTACTGAAACATAACTGCTGTCAAACACAATAAACTGGCACACAGCAGCGCAGCCTGAATGGGGGTGAGCTTTGGGAAGCAGGGCGTGGGAAGGGGATCTGGCAAATTTGGGGAATATGCCAGTGCAAGAATACTTTTGCAGACAATTTCTACCTGAGCCCTGTCATCTTCTCTTCATTCTTTTTACTACAATGAAATAGTCAGATCTTCTGCCTCTGTCATCTGTCTACATCTTTTTGTTTTGCTTATGCTTGAAATTAACTGCCAATGACACCAAAACCTTTTCCTTATTTAAATACCTTTTCCCCTGCTTTGAAAAACTAGAATTTTTTTATCACAAGTGTAGTCTTGGGCCACACCTAAAGAAGTCTGTCCAAGAAAAATAAATAAATAATAATAATAATAATAAAACACCAACAACAATTTTATTAAAAAGCTATGTTTTAAACTCTTCTTAGATTTCTCAACATTTACGATGCACATTATATTTTTAAGCTTCCACTATTTTCACTTGACTGAGGCACACAGCAATGAATTTGATTCTGCAGACAGTTGCTTGGGCATGGCTGAATGAATCAATCAAAAGAGCACGATTTGCTTACATAGTAGGATGGTATAGAAATATGTTAGCAGCTCTGTTTGCATTGTTTCAGGGTCCTGACATTTCATACTCCTCCTGTTTTAAAATATCCAGAAAATTGATGGCTTCTATATTTGGATAACTTCACCTATGGGAGGGAAGTACAGTACTTGGGCATGTCAGTATAGTCTGAAATTTGGCACATCTATTCACATCACTGCAATGCAAACACCGGGGAGCACAAAGCCTTGACAATCCCAACTCGAGCATCCGTATCTACCCTTACTCAGAAAGCACCAAGTCTGAAGAAAGCAGGACTCGATGCCCAAATTGTTATATGCAAGTAAGTTCCCTTCTTTATAAACAGTATTTCTAGTGGAAGAGGAAATTAAAACCTCCTTTCTGAGGAGAAGGCACAAAGCGCAGCACTATAATGGCTTAGAATCTGTGGTGATGGCTGTCCTTACAGGAAGATGATGGGAGATGCACATCCTGTCCTGCCCTCTCAGGATCCAACAGGTATAGAAATGTATTATACACTGTCTCCACAACAAGAAGCCCTTAGATCCCTACTCTTCTCCATTATCACTAAACTGTGGAAAGACATATGGGTCATTCAAACAAAAAAAGAAAGTAATTTAAGACTTCACAGATATTTAGTTTCCAACTGCTGAATTATTTTTATGCAGAGAAGCCCAAATATGTACATCAATTCTGAATTCCTCTTACAACGATCACATGGGGTTAGCTGGATTTTATTTTAAAAAAAAAAATTTAAAAGTGAGGGAAACTTTAGACAAATATAATTCATTTTGACATCCAAGAACCCCACCCACACAACCAATTCAGCAAAGGAGAGACCTACCTGCAAAATATCTTGGCATCACCACGTCTACATGTTATGCTGACAAATGCTTCAGCTTAAGGTAATTGCTCAACTCTTCCCTGTCTGTCAGATCAAAAGTGGACTAAATCAATGGAAACTTCTTCACTGACTATCACTGTTCTGGACAGTCTTTGCAACAGCGTCTGGGCCTCTACTGCTCCTCAGCTATATCTCCTTATTATTCCCTGTCTTCTCTGTTAACATTTTTTCAGGCATTTAAAGGCCATTTTCTTCCCCAATGCCTTCCACCACTTCCCCTTCGCTCTTCCTTCCTCCTTTCCTTCTCACATTCATTACCCTCTATCACAACATATCAGCAACTTTAAAAGGGTACCAGCTTCCTATATGTTAGGCTAATCTACTCTTCTTAGGATTCACATCTGTATGTCTGATTTATTATAGCACATGGAAATTCTTTGTTGGAAACCATGGATAGAAAGGATGAAGTCATACCCATTTTACCCAGAGACCAAAAATGTGATCTAGGAAAAATTTAAAAGAAAATTCTATGTCTGCACAAAAGATGCTGAACACAAAATTACTGTCTTCTCGCTCTTGTTTTCTACACCTGGTGTATGGGTCTGAACTCACCCTGTTCTGGAGAGCCAGGAGACTGAAAGGTCTATGAAGCTGACTTAGTACACTGAGTCAAGGCTGTAGCAGACCACTAAAGTCTGTAGAAACTAACTCCTGTCAAGGCCTAGTGTAAAGAATACACTTATGTTAAAATTGGGTTATGCATTAAATACTTATGATGGACACCACAGTACTGAATCACACAACGACTTCAACCAGGACCTTGGCTGACTTGTACAACCATTGTTGAAACTCTTCTCTCTACCATGAAGACTCATAACCTCTCTCCAGCTCCCTACTCCAAGCATGTTTCTTGCAACAACCTTGTTGCAAAATTATTTTATTCCCTATGATACTAACTTGCCAAAATTATGCTTATTTTGAGTAGAATTAAGTTTTATGACAGTTATTTATAAAACAGCAACTCCTAATATTTTTGCACAGAATTTGTATCAGACTGCCAATGAACTGATTAAGTCCTATAAAAGGATCTCAAAAAATCTATATTCCACAAAGAATTATTTTTTAAAATCAGTGTTAATAAGAATAATATGTAGAATTCACAAAGAAAACCTAGACATCCTATAACAACACACCAGGAGAAAAGGTAATGAGAAGCTTTTATTCTAAGGTTACTAATGAAGAGTATCTTTAGTAGTGAATAGTTTTGGCTGTGACACAGAATCTTAAATGGAAAAAAAGAGAAGGAGAACTAAATCATCTCTATATAATCCTTCTTTGGAAAATGGGTTTTTTCTTTTCTCATTTGTCTCCTGCACTAAACAATCACCTTAAACATATATGTGAGCTTAGAGGGTTGTTTTATCTTCCTAGAGGAGAGTACAAGAAATAATACTTGGCTAGAAGAAATGAAATCAGTCCCTATACACAATAGAGTACATTTGAAGTGGAACTGCCTCTGTGCATCAAAGTGCAGGGATGCTCCACAGTTTTGATGCATTACTGAGCCCTCTCCCTAACCAAACAAAGCTTTGCCTCTGACTAGTTGTTACAGGCAACTGATTTACATAATTACTTCGGATTTTTCCCCTCAAAAAACACACAACATATGAATCACTGTACTCCATCTTAAAGTCATTATTAGCCAATTAGAACTCCAGGATATGCATAATCACTCTTCAGTTATTTCTTGGTAATTGTACTGTGACGTGTGATTACCAAAGTCAGACTGGTGATTGTACAGTGGATTATAGCCTCAGAATTATTGAGGGGCTTTTCATCAATAAAGGAACTACCTCAGCTGCTCAAATGTCTTTCAAACTGGTATGAAGGAAAGTGAAAAAAAAAAACAAAAGATGCGTAAAATAAGCTTCCTAGAGTGACAGAAACAAAAAATGTATAGTTCCGATATTTATCCACTCATGAAAGCGAAGGATGAGTTTTTTGGATTTCAGGTCTGATACTAATCCAAGTATAAAAGTCCTGTGTAGTACAGGCATGTCTTACAAATGTCTGGATAATAACACTGTAACTCAGAAAACACTGGAAAACATCATGTAAAAATCAAGAATTAATATAAAATTCCAGGGACCGTATCATGTCCTTTATACAAAGCACAGCCCTGTTTCAGAGTATGCCGAAAGCTACTGTGACCACAGGGAAAGACGGACTGTGTAATGGCTCCTGTCTCTTGTGGCCGATAACAGAGTAGAGTGGGGTCAGTAGGAGTTATATATGTAGACTAACTTACTGAACAGGGCCTTTTTCTTGGGATATCTCCTTGTAATAGGCTCCAGATACTGTCACGCCAATCTGATCGGGAGCAAAAAACTACCCATGTGGATGATGAATCGTGTGACTAAGTAATAGCCTAAGTCAAGTGTGGATGTGATCGTTCACTGAAGATGGCAATGTAATGAATCTGCTCCAGGGTTTAGGGGGTTAAGTGGCTTGCCGGAAGACAAGCTAATGATGTACCGCTGCATTCAATGAAGATTGATTGAGAATGGTATAAATGGGCAGTGGGCAAGGACAAAGAGGCTTGTTTTGGGAATGAGGCAGAATGGTGAGGAAGAGACAGATTACAGCTGAAGGTGGCTGGTACATTGAGTGGAAAGAACAGTCTCAAAAACCACAGGGAGAGACATTTCAGGGAAGATGATTTCACTCATCTTGCATATCATGAATCAGACAGCCAGCAGAATGGTCATGACATATATCTACTGCTAACATTTGCATTATCTATGGCCACTGGACTGACATCATTATACACAGGGATAACCAAATAGGATTTTACATCCTCCTTCTTTGAGGTCTTCACCATGTCTTCAGGTAACATACTGATTAGTTTGTATTAAGCATGTAATTTAAACCCGGAAGGCTGAAATATGCAAGAATGCAACCGCAGAGGGAGAATAGGAAAGTACAAAAATGCAATTAAAGAAGAGTGCAGTCCTTTAGCCTTGCAGCAAATGCAGAGCATTAATATTTCAGAAAACAGGGACACAATGACCACGATGGAGTTTCAGCTCAAGGCTGTCATCAGAGGGAAAGACTGTACTTAGAACAAAGCAGCTAAGCAGAGTTCACAACAGTTCAACAGGTAACTGACACAAAGACATAAGAAACACTACCATTACAGTCTGGCCTGGGTGAAAGAGTTCTACAGATTATAAATTAATAGTCTCAAAATGCTTTTAATGCAAGCTAATACTGGACGGTATTGCTATACACATGACAAAAGCTATGCCCAATAAACACCTAAGACTCCAGCTAAAAAAATATAAACAGGAATGATTTTGGTCTGATAAATAGACAACGAATATCAAAAACCACACATGAAGGTGCATAGTAGAAGGAAATTCTGTGGCCTGGATATCATACAGACAGACAGAACAGACAACTCTAATCTCTAGTCTTATGAGCTTCATCTAATGAGTAAATCTAGTGGTACAAAAGAGCCACAACTTCCTTCAATGGATCTCAAAATAGCACTCATTTGTTGTAATGGAAATAGTACTTACTCACAATAACTCACAGTATCTCACTTTAATACATCCTATCTTTCTGTATCCCTCCTCCTCCACTTCTATAGATAAAGGAATCCAAAATAGCCCACTTAAGATGGCATCCCCAGGTGTCTTAGTTATGTAGTCAATCTCCAATAAATTCCCATCATTATCTTCTAGGTTGATGGGATACATCTATGGTACCACAGTTTCAAGAAGTGCGCCAATTCCCAGATGCATCGTTTAGGTCTACCTGTTTTGATTTAGTGAGCCTCTTAAGTTCCATAACAGGATAAGGCTGAATTAAGTCATAGTTACTACCAGCCTATGCTGAAGATTTCATTACCTCAAATCCTAGACATGTAAATTAAAATTTTCAATTCAACAAAATAAAGATTTTCTTACATCCTGGCTGAAAGCAGAATCATAATTTGAGCCTTGTATAACTTCTTGGTGTCATCTTCCTGCAGAAAGTCTAAAACAAGATTTACCAGAGTTAACAGCACTGTTCTTCCCAAAAGAGTGTTATCTCCTAAATACACAGGCCTAGCTTCTATCCAACTGTTTCACTCCTGCAAAGCAGTGGAAGGAAGTGGTGAGTTAGGCACAATCCATAGAAATGGACACTTGGTGACTACTGGAATCACATAATAGGTAGGCTTCCTACTTTTTTTTGTCCCACTAATCACTGCTTTTCTGCGTCAGAAATATTCACACTATATTTAGGACTATCAAGCGTTAACGGGGCTTCAGCGTGGGAACGAGGCAAGGAGCACACTTGTTACAAACCTTTGTGGTGTGGTTAAAGGATGTGAGATTTCTCTAACACAGCCTGCACCAGAACGAACAAGTTGGTGTCTTTTCTGAAAATCATAAACTGAACAGGTCATGTCCTCTATGAACTGAACCACCTGGTTGGCCTGTGTCTCCCATGCTGCACTGCTCTGGACAGAGGAGGTGATGGATGTCTGACCAGGGTGCTGCTTCAGACAACAGAACACGGCTATGTGAACCAGCACTCCTAAGACATGTAGATGTTACTTTCCAACCAAATTATTTTCCGTTTCTCCTCCAGTGAAAAACAAAACAAAACAAAACAAAAAAAAACCACACGCCAACCTAAAACAGAAAAAAAAAACACCAAACCCCCAAAAACAAATGCCTGAGGAACAGAGAGACAAAAAACGTAATTTAGTCAGAAGTCTGATTTTCCATTCAAAAACCGCTGTTGACTGTGCCTGATTAGACTTTATATTTACCTCAACATAGGACAGCTTTTTCCTCCAGCCATGCTTCCTCTCCCAAGCACACCTCTTGTCTACCACAAGTGCTCTAGAGGGACCTATCACTGTACCTGCCTCTCATCTTCATAGGGATACTCAGGTGCAGTTTGTAAGTGAACCACAGTTCTCCACTAAAACCTTTCACTTTTAGGTGCATCTAATCTTATACTAAGAAAAAGGAAAAAAAAAACACCAAAAAAACCCCAACAGAAATACAATAATAGGTTGTTCTCTTATTTTAGAAAGATTTCAACTGTACTAAATGTGCTAATTCAGTTTGCTCAGTTCAAACCATTCTAGCAGCAAATGCTGCCTGCATCTATAGAGTGCTCTGCTGCATGTCCCTTATTAGCTAATTCTCTCACATCAAGCTCATTTAAATCTATTTGTCCCAGACCACCCCTCTTTAAAGAGAGGAAGGAGGAGGATGGGATCTCTTGCTACTCAGGCTCCCATCCTATTTATGACTGAATGTTTAAGGTTGCTTTTCAAAACTTTCTCAGTCTCCTCTTGTAATTCAAATCAATTGTAGCCATAAAACAAAAATTCTGGAATTTATATTCCTCCCCCACACCTTGGAAAAAAAAAAATAAAAGGTTTAATTTGATAATTGAAGAAATAAAAGGTTCTTTTCAAACCTGACATTAAAAATCTCTAATAAAAATGGGGAAAATGAAGGTCTAGGATGACAGTCTTTATCAAAGTGTATATAGAGACATTATATGTTCCAGTAATTGTTTAGGCCGGTGAATTAATGAATCCCTGGCTGTAAGTCTCCATTTGAAATTATTTCAGTGGTGTCTGCTGCTCTGCTGCTTTGGAAAAGCCTGTTGTCTGAAGCTCTGGAGAAGGGCCTTGAACCCTGCCATTCAATCCCTTTCAGCCCATCAGCTGAGTCTAATTGCCAGAAAGCACACGAGACCCCTAAGCCTGATTGTTCCCCGACCTCCTTTGAGGTTCTGAGGCATGAAAAGCAAAAGGGAAAAAAAAAGCTCTCTTTTGATCTTCTGTTTCTTTCTCTCTCTCTCTCTCTCTCTCTCTCTCTCTCTCCTTTTTTTCTGCCTACTCCTACTCTAAGAATGACACATTTCTTTATATGGCTTCTCCTTCTTATAAAGACAATAATTAATAAGGCCTTTATAAAATGAGGCTTGAATTGGTGTCACCTTCAAGGGTGGTCTGGGGCTCTGAAGTGAAACCCCCGGTGGGCTTAGGCATTGCATGGCCTTTGCACAGGTCAGGTTTAAATACCCTGACCTCAATTTTCACTCTCCTCCACTAATGAGCCGATTCACACATGGATACAAAATTATACGAGGGAAAAGACAAAAGGAGCAAGGTGTAGTTGACACCACATTGGCCAAATTTTATTATCATCTTTGTGCCTATGACATCACAGCTGTGGACATTGTCAAAGCGGTGAAACCCCTCGCTTTCTTCCCCCACCTCACTTCTTTTTGTCTCCTGCCATCAGCTTTATATAATTACTTTCACAAACTCACACTCTCTGCCTATTATTTGTTCAGATGTCACAAAACTGCGACATTAGGTGGGACTGGGGACTAGTCCAGGTTCTTGTGTGGTTACACATGCAGAACTGGGTCGCTTTTCCTGAGGTTCTGCTTCGCTGCCTCACTGTCAATTGTGAGGATAAAATGGCATTATGAGTATCTATCCTATTTCACAGGCTTATCAATTTGACACCAAATGTTAAAAAAAAAAATAAAAATCATCACACCAGGGATGTTACATGTCCATTAAATGAAAGATGTTGATGGTTGACATTGAATGAGTTGTCAAAGACAGCAAGACAGGCATTGCATAAGTTTCTCTGTTAACGCAAAACGCTTAACAAGTTTATTGGAGAAGAAGTTAAAGGGGGGGAAAATGATGCTATGACAGCCACACCCGTGGGTTGTAAACCTGTCAAATCCTGTCAGAGGAGCAAGGTCAGTGTTTGGATTGAAGACAGAATCAGTAGGAGGCACTCTTCCTCTGAGTCAGTGGGTCCCTACACTCCGGCGCTTTTATAGCAGTATATAGGACAGCGCCTCAGGGCTAATTCACAAGCTAATGTTTGTGCATGGCACAGCCACAACATGTTCTTGATAAGCTAAGAAACAAGTACTAAGTATTTCTAGTAATTAAAAAAAATCCCATGCCACTTTGTCTTACCATAGGAAAATTGAATGTTTAATCACGCAATTAGATTCTCCCATCCCTGATCTCTAGTACGGTTTCAAATGGTGGCTGTTTTCTTCACTTGTTTTCCGAGATGTTGTGCAGTGTTGTGGTTAAACACTAACTGAGCTCCTAAGAGGTGAGTTGTACTTCACTCAAGCCTGGATTGATTCCTACGCCTTAATCTAGTTTTTCAGAGGTGGTGTAAGGTTGCTGAATAAATATATGCAATGTGCTGGAAAGACTTTGCACTAAAAAAGAAAGCGTGCTATCAACTTTGGGATCATTTTAGAAGCCTCCCCTCTCAGGCAAAACTCTAGGTCAATTAACACTATTCTCATTGAGAGAAAATCAGACTTAAAAATAATTTGTTTGTTCAACTATATGGTTAATAATCCTTTCATCCTTCTGCAAAATACAGACAACTCTGGACTGTTGAACAAAGTATTTTTAACAAGTACTGTAACTCTCCACAAGCAACTCCCCTGAGCAAGATATTATGAAAAAAAAGGGATATAATTAATTACCACTATTTTGTCATGCAGGAGATTTTAAGGAAAATGGACTGGCAGAAATTTTAATGATTTTTTAAAAAAGAATTCACAATCTCCATTTCCCTTTTTCTTTGTTTGAGGCAAATTAGTTTTGTGAATATAATTCTGAAGAGGAAATGTACTAAAAGATATGCACGGTGCATGTACGCACACAATATACAAGCACTTCAAAACAAAGTATCAAATACACTATGCTTCAAACTCAAGAGAAAAGGAGGAGTTTTACCAGATTCCTTTCAGCCTAGAGTATTAAAAAACTCTGAACACCACAGACCAAAATAATAAAAATTATAAAGAGACAAAACCAAATACATGCATACGATTTTCCTGCCTGCGTAGGTGATATCTATGAATGCTGGTAGCAACAGAGAAGAAAGTAATATGCAAGCACCACAGCCAGTTTTACAGGAACACATGAACTCCTCAATGGCACACAAACACATCTTTCAATTCAGCGAGATATGCAACATATTTGGCTTTGATAGTTATTTTTCCCCTTAAAATCATGTATATTAATGCCATTTTCTGGCAGATACTTCCCATATTGCACCAGGACTGTCAATGAACAATCAAAATGAGCTAATAACTCTCTTTGGGCACATGCTGATGGAAGAAAGCAAACTGGGATAACCTGATCTGGCCTCACAAACAGTGTTTTTTATGGTAGCTAATCAAAGCAATAAGAAGAGATTAATTATCTTCTCAATTTTTTTATCACTTTCTCTTGAACTTCCAGAGTACTAATGTATTTATGAATAATTTCTAGGAATTTAATATCACATCTTTGAGACACAGTTCTCTCAAAGTAAAAAGAAAATAAAATGTGTTTTATTTTTTTAAAAAAAGTAAGCAAAATAATGCAAAATTTTAGACTTACTGACAGAACCAGAAATTCAATAGGTCTGATCTTGATTTAATATAGTTAGGTAAAGGTGCATTGAATGATGCAAATTTTTACCTGCTGAGGACCTGACCTTCTAATTCATAAAAGCAATATATTACATTAGGATAAAACCACACTGCAATCTGTTTCAAAGTCACTGATGAGGCTGAGGCAATATTAGCTTATCTGACTTTTAGCAAAGTAGTACTGAGCAGAGTTATGCAGTGCAAGACTAAAATAAAAGAGAAGAAATTAATTGAATACTTGCTGACCAATGAAGTAGGTATTCTTTAATTTGTAAAAATAGTCAGGAAATACAAAACTCAAGGCTTGTAGCATCACCACAATTCCCCTACCCATAGCACACAGAATGAACCAAATTCTTCCTTTTTTCATTCTTGCACTGTCAAGTTCTCAAATGTGTTGAATTTCTAGGCTGTTCCTGGTAGCGTCCAGGACAGCTAAGTTAGGTCTTCTTCATGCAGGGGAGTCCGAAAAGTCTGTCTTTAGCACACTTGGTTTGAATCGGGCATTATATCATTCTAGGAAAGAATTGATATTTCCTAGCCACAATTCTCCAAATATATCATATCAAAGATATCATGATTATGTTACATAGAATAAATTATTATGATACTAAGTCTGTTTCTATTTGCACGACTACGTACAGTGACGGGGCAAAAGGTGAGGATATATCTTAAATTAAAATGCATATAAAAAAGTTAAAACCAAAAAAGGATAGTCTGAAATGCCTGGTTCCTCACTCCTTTACTAAGTGTTATAGCACTAGAAATCAAATTGGCTTTTTGGTGAGTGAAGTGTTATTGTAATGGCAATAAAGTTTGGCCATGTAAAAACATAAATATCAGTCTAGTGAAAAAGCCTTATAAATTCAAGTATATCACACAGCAGTATTTATCTCAACATACTTACATAAAACAAGCTAAGATGTGATAAAATCTGTAAGATTTTCACTGGGCTAACCTTGTAAACGCTGTCCTGTTTGAGAATGAAAACTATTTATAAAACAGCCTGAATGAATGTCCGTCTGACAGCAATGTTTCATTTTTATAGTACTTCAGTTACTCTTCTTCCCACAGAAAAAAAATTAAAAAGGAGGCTGGGGGAAATGCCTTCCTTCTGAGACCACCCACAACCAGCAGAGTGAAGAGCACATGGGCTGCTCCATGGATTCTCTGTGAACATATAGACATATACCAAAGAGTTAGCGCACCCTCCAGGGAATTCACTTAGGCACAAAACTAATAAAGATCTGCACATCTTCCTGCAGACACAGCTCCAAAAGGTTTGCTTCTTCACCAGTACTCCCTATGACAAAAAAAAAAACATTCTAATAGCTACCTTATGAGCACTGTCCTACTAAAATTATAAAAGGTCTGTCTGGAAATCTTTCTCGTATGATCCCACCACTCACCCATCCCCAATACTCAACGCAGTTATCTTGATATTCTTAAACCTATCATAACATTCCAATTCAGCAACTGCTTGTTGCGATTTCATCCCCTTTGTAGCATCACTTTGCTTGAAAGGATTCACCATCTCAGATGCAACAATACCTCTGTCTTCTTTTCTCAGTAGACATTCCTAACACCAAGTTTCAGTTACCCTCTTTGTACCAAGCTGCGCTGAAAGTGCAGCAGTCAACAAATATCCTGAATTTAAGACTTATAAAGTCTAGCAGGAAATAATTCAGGTCTAAGGACACAGGAATTTCTATGCTGGCTCTAGCAGCATGGGTAGACCAGTGGATTCTTGAGGTTCTGTCCCAACTTAGGTATCAAATAAAAAACTCCATCACTTGCACAATCTGCTAGCACCAAGCCTTTGGCCAGAAGCTTATTCTTCCTGTTCACCTAAGAAAAGCTGACCTCTTGCTCTTCAACAGCAGTGAAAGAGTAATTTCTTTCGCCATCACCTCTAGTACGGACATATTGCAAATCCTAAGCTTGGTCATATTCTATACCTATTGTTGAATACTATGCAAGGCTTCTTTTTCTAATCCACTAAACGTTCAGACATTTTTGGTACTAAAAGTTTGTCACTAAGGAGACTTTGCTGAAAGCTGTTATGATTAGAGAAAAAAACTTTTTTTAATGAATTCAATCAAGGAGGAGCAAACGGAAGCACCAAATGGCAAATACTTTCTTTTTCCCTCAAACAATTACAGCATTATTTTATGTGAAATCTGTTCTGTAACAACAAGAGAAAATTAGTGTGTGTTCTATGCAAAAGATACTGCAGGATGGATTAACATTTATGATCCAGAGTTCAGTGACTTAGATGTTTTCATTTTCTTTTTTTTTTATATTAATTGGATTTTCCAGTATACGCTGAAGTGGTAAAATGCATTTAATCAATATGCTTTGGGACTAAATTAGCAAAGTACTAATTTTGTTGTGCAAGGTTATATTATGTATTGTACATTTTTAATCACAGTATTCTCAGTTTATTTCTCATTTGCGAATCTTATGATCCCATTGTGTATAACACAAAGAGAATAGAGAGTTGAGTAAGCCTCATGAGTTCAGATATATAGAGGAGTGCTTTCAAAGGAGTGCGTTTATTAGCTTCTCATCCTAACCTGAGCAGTATGGCATGAGCTCATCCAGCACTGCACCTTAAATTTTAATAAACAGTTTTAAAACAGAGATGCCTGCTGAAGAGATGTGGAAAGAGGTAGTTTTAGGGAAGCTGACCCTAACTGCTTCACCAGTCCCAGGTGTAGCCCACACCCTTCAAGGGTCATGTGGCAGAGGAGCAGGAGACTAGAGAGCAGCTCTGATGGGCTTTACCAGGATTGTCTGGTGCTCGTTCATCTGAGAGGAAAAGGACAAATGGAGTTATAAGGGCTGGTCTGCAAATGGAGAAAACTCAAGTTAAATAACACAACAGTGAGAAAAGGGCCAAAGATGCTGCCTAGATCAGATACCAAGTGCTCTTGTCCCTGTGAAGGAGAGTAGGAGTGATGTATGGTACAGGGCAGGCTGTCTGTGTGCTTACATCCCTATGGCTGTGGACGGGGATTAAGGACATCCACCGCTTCCCTTCAACCTGCCACCTCACGGGAGGACTGCGAGACAGGATCCTGGGAGAATGGTGAAGAAGGGAGAATCACATGGCCACAGATGAAGTTCCCAAACATTCGTATCACATTTGCGCGCTACCAGACTGGGACAAATTTCATCCAAGTCAGGTGTAGCCAAGAGGTCACATTTCTGCTGAAGTAGGCAGAGCATATAATACAGAATTTATTCTGACTCGATGCTTTTCTGCTAAAACATAAAGCCTGCCAGTACGAAGTTACCATGCTGAACAACTTTTAACCAGTTTAGTAAATTTATACCAGATCAGTGTTTGGTGTTGAAGGGCTACAGACTTTTTGACCCAAAGCCAGAAGCCCAAAACTCAGCTTAACCACATGATCTGATTCAGTTCATGGGCTGAGAATCATGGCTGTGGATTACATGCATGCAAGGAAGGAAGGACAGACCTCTCCAATTTAGCTGGGGGGTTGTTAGTTTAAGCCCTGAAAAATCCCTATGCCTTCCTGAACAGGATTCTGCATCTGGCAGGAGAAGCTGAGGCCACTGGTGGGGTTTGAATCTCAGCTGATATCAGTGGCAAAAATTTAGTTTCAATGTAGCACCTTACCTTCTTTTACAACATATCCCGTCTCCTCCCTTCTCCCCCTGGAGCATATTGTTTGTTCCTTCAGACCATATTTTTCTGTCACCTTCATTCAAAATAAAGGAAGTAACATTTATGGTGCCACACCACCAAAGGAAAGGCTATTCTCGACACGCAGTTTTAAATCTGAGCCTTTTCAAAGGAAAGTACAAGTGAAAAAAAAAAATTAAATTAAAACCAGTTTGCTTTGGCAACTGCCTGGAGCCGGCACTGCAGTCCTGTTCCCACGTACACCTGGAGGCACTGAGGTACAGCACCTGCAGCACTTCTCTGTGGGTGGCTCTCCTCAGCATCACCCTCTAACCACAGGCTGTACCTAAAAAGCTCACAGAGATCTTAACTTTAATGGGTCAGGATGGAAAGTAATGATTTGCTTAGTAGCGAGAACCAGTGTTAACTATCTAAAATGGTGTGAATGGCTCAGATGTTCAAGGGCAGTCTATCAGGCACCAGACAGTATGATCAGGATCACCTGTCTGTCAGCTGCATTACGTGGTTTCCCAATTCATTTGTTTTAAAGGAGTCGTTGGGTTTACTTCAAACAAACGCAGCAACCAAGCAAAGTAAAACCTGCTCCTTGTTAAGACCCTAAGAGGAAAGGGGAAGTGTAGCATATTTAAACACAAAGTATAACAGAAAGTTTTAAAATTTGCAACTGATGCTGTGCAGCTAGGAGATAAGAGCCTTCCAGACAAGTTAAAATGCACAGATATGCCAATCAACTCCAGATAGATTCAAGGGGTGGTGAACGCAGATTACTCACATTACACCAGGCTATCTCAAGTTACCCAAATGACATAAAGGGATACAATAATCACACACTTGTCTCATTGTGTCAACTTTTTAACAGGGGAAAAGCCATTGTCCACTTCAAGAGGAAACAGCAAAGCAAACCAGATCAGATTATTCTCAAGTGAATTGTCAGGTTGAGGGGGTTTTCTACTTATCTGATACTAGCGCAGACACCGATAGCAAACAGCTCACCTGGCTGTACACAAGGACCCATTCTCAAAGGCAAAAAGCAATCTGTCTCAATTATTAAAAAACAAATTAGACAATCAAACTGGAAACTTGTCTTCTTTATTGAGAGAGGCACTATATAAGGGAGGTTGTAGTGATGTAGTTAGAGCATCTTTGCTAGGTTAGAGCATCTGATGCTAGTTAGAGCATCAGCTGTCCAACAAAAACAGACAATGGAAAAATATCAGCCAAGTGTTGCCTGGGATACAACTCTAGTACCCTTAAGCAGACAAAATACCAACTTAGAATGGGGTGAACACTGCGAAAGAGTGTTGTGGGACACCTGGGAAAAGAAATTTTTCTTCCTGCTTATGGCTTTTTTGCGTTTATTCCTGATAACATTCCTGGCATGGACACTGAAACTAGCTGCTGAGCAGTGTAAAGGTATTTGGGGTGATGAAAACAGAAGGACTCAAGATCGTTACTAAAAATTACTAATTACTATTAGCTGTAAATGGGCAAGCCCTCTAAGTTACCAAACACAAAGCCTTCAGTTGGGCTTTGCATTTACCAGTTTGCACTCTACAACAACTAAATTGTTTCTTCCACGTGGATTTTAGCACAGCGTATATGTACAGCCTCAGTACAGGAATGATGTGCTACCGTGTCAGCTCATATCAACTAGAAATTTTGAATTAGCTTCGGAGGGCATTGAATCTGCTCTTTTCTGTCTGCAAAAGGCACACGATACTATTTCCTTTAACCAGCTCTCCAAGGATACAGACACAGTCTAGAGAAGACCTGACCTTCTAAGCTAGTAAGAAGGCCACCGATGAACTAACCTTTCTTTTTAAAGGTCTCTCCAGGCTTTGTTACAGTCCATGCCTTCCTACACAGTGGGTACCTAACCGACGAGCTGGACACAGCGAGGAAACCTTAGGTTTAAGAGGCACTCAAGGAGTTTCACACTATATCCTACACTGGGCCATCCTTACAGTGCCTGTGCGCTGAAGACAATGAATCAATTGGGGGTTTGTCAAAGAAAAATTCCTTTTAGGGGATTAAAAATGACAAAGCTAAGAGGCTTTTCTTGGTAAGAAGTGACAGTCAGCTACAGATCAAAGGACTAGACTCTGTTTTCACTTGTAGTCCCCACCAACCAGTCCCTTAAAGGGTCACACCTGACTAGATTACAGTATAAAATTTTCTACACAAAATTACATTAATTTTTCCTTCTGAAAGAGAAATTCTTATCACAATCCAGGAAAACACTTAAAACTACAAATTAACGCCAAGAGAAAATTAACATTTCTAATGCTAAATTAAGTGCGCTGTCAATACCAAACATTTTGGTGTACTTTTGGATATCTTTCTTTTAAATCTGATGTACTCCTCAAACCTGAACAAACTGAAATGGAGTTGTGGAGTCCTTTTGCTTTGAATATAAGAGCCAATGGAGTAGCAATACTACAATTAAGATGCGCTGGACCTTACAACCTGCTATGTTCAGTTTTCTCCAACAACCTCATTTCGTAAGGAAGGTGCAGCCACATACTTCAGTTTTTCTCCACGAGATCTGTACTTCCAGCACTACTTCTTGGTGTAAAAATGGGGAGGCTTTTTGTGCCCTGCATGTCTTAAGGCTGGATCTATTCTGTGTCATGTCGAGGTTGTACTACAATACCTCACTGAGTCAGTGGCTAAGTGATTTTCCTGTGTTGCTACTCCAGTTATAGGTATTTAAGTGCATATATTTAAGTGCTGAGTGTCTCAACCACAATGACAGTAGGACTGTTTGGCTTTTTTTTTTTTTTTACTAAAGCTTGTGGTAATTCACAACCACACATCTTAGATCAGAGCAGAGCTTTAAATGTAAAGTCCAGCAAAGTCGATATGAAGATAATCAGTAATTGGAACTTCTGCTTTCTCTGAATCCTCGTGTTCTCAGAAAAAAAACATTACCAGAACATTAAAGCAGAGGAAATAATAAGGCTTTTTCTTGACACCACCGAACTGTCGACATCCCGGTCTGAACAGCTTTTGGAGTTTCAATTTTCTGCACTCCATAAAACAGGAAAAATTTTTCCATGGTTTTAGTCCACACAGTGTACAGAAGTTTTGTGAACCTGCCCCCCAGGCTTCTGTGTGTTATCACTTCAAAGGCGCTGATCTCTTTTTAAATGTCCCTTTTGACAACTCAAATCTCTGAACTGGAGGCTGAAATTGGCTAAACTGAGATCTGATAATCGGCAGTTTTACTTCCAGCCGCATCCTGTGCTTGCAGTAATAAAAGCAGTGATTATCTTTGATATGGTTGATGATGTTAGCAGGATAGTAGGCATTCCAGCTGCTTAATTTAATTTCAAATCCCAGTGATAGCATCTAATGGCTGCGGTTTAGCTAGGGCTATGGACTTAATTTTGTAGTGACCATTGATACTGTCAAGGTAGCTCTATGTTCTCACCTGACTGCAGAGCCCCAGCAGAAGATCACTCCTCAGGTAACCATATTGTTTTTAAACAGCAGTCTGGATCACTTGAATTAAAACCCTGGTAGTGAAACCCTGGCTCCCAAAAATCTTTTGATATTACTAATAAATCAAGAATACAGATGATATAATTCAAAATACAGAAGACCAGAGGCGTTTGTGCGTTATTAAATAATGCACTATCCTCTGGAAGGTGAGACTTCATATAGTCACAAAACTTAAGGCCCAGCTACTTTGTACTTCTGTTTCTGTTTTGAGACAATAAGGAAAGACGCATTAGGATATGTTAGAAATACAGTACAGGTCCAGCATTTGTCAATGGATATTAACAAAAACACACATGGTCAAGGCCACAGTTTGCCCATTTCCTTTCTACTATTTTTTTATTACAGCAGTTTTCATTTGCTAAATTTATCCTCATGAATATAAGTGGTTCTGTTTTTTCCTAACTATATACCGCAAGTGAACTTAGCCCATCAGAACTATCCTGACATCTCCAGAGATGCCAGAATATAACACCACAAAAAGAAAAAAAGAACTTAAAATAACAGGTAGAAAAATCGTCTGCCTCTCTCAGGGGTGAGACTGAGCAGAATAGGGTGACAAAGCAGAGGGAAACAATGTTCAAACACACTTCTTTTTAGGTTTAAAGTCTCTAATTGACACTAAATACAAAATTGTACTATCCACACTAATTCATCAGCATCTGAACAAACCTAGTCTCCATTCTGTCAGCCGGCAAGTCAGTGGACAGAAGTGCTAGGCTTTGTTGTTACAAGAGAAAACAAGACTTTAGTTTTTATATTTTGTTTTTACACTATTTACCTGCTCAGGGCAGATATAAGCATCCTTCCTCCATCTCAATTTCAGTATCTATTTCCTGTAACTCACTTCCATGCATTGCATTCCTTACATTTGAAGAGATGAAACAGCCATGAGAAATGAGCTACTAATTAAGACATATTGACTTTCAAGACCTTCCGAAAACACAGTGAGTTTGTTCAGATCTCTCTGTCTCAGGAGGCCTTGTTCAGCAGTACAATGGTCAGGCAGTTTTCTGAGCCACTCTGGAAAAGTGGATTAGAATCAAAGACCTGATCACAAACTAATATGTCGACAAAAGTATTTGCCTCATCATTTGTGGACATCTCTGGTACTAAACAATCCAGTTGCCAGATCAACACAGAAACTGCCGAGCATCCCCAGCAGATCAAGAGTGGGGGAACTCGCATGATGTCAATCTTTTGGTTGTATCAGCAGTCCGTACAACTCACAAGTACCAGGATATTTCTCAGAATACATATTCTTCCTTACTGTTGCCGTGCCTGGTTTGTCTCTCTTCACTAGTATTGTCAGCATTAGCTTTTTTCCTCCGCTTTCATAGACAGAAGTGAGCAGACCTTGTAGACCAGAATAGAAATCTGAAATTTTCAAGGCTATTTGCTGTTAGAAGTGTCTGAAAAGGACACGTACTACAAACGCAGAAATTCCATCAGTTGGCAGGTTCACACTATGATTATTGTTGGGCATGCTACAACAGGGAGACGCAGGCCCCTCAGAATACTGCAGTTACCATCATCCCGAAGTGAGGCATCAGCCTGTTCCCTATTGATCCAGGATGGTCACCAGGAGAGGTGATCATTGGAGGTAGGCTGGACTAATTGTACCATTAAAACCCCAGATTCCAATACAGCCTTTTCCAGAGTGATCCCAGAGTTTGTAGAAATTGCTTGTGCCTGTGCAATAGGAGCTGAAAGTTCCTTTCAAGCATGTGGTCAACCACAGCACTGAAGTAGATCCCTTTCTGGATTAATGAAGGAGGAGGAAACAAAAAAATATTAGGAAGAGTGACAGTCCAAAGTCAGAATAATCCAGAAAAAAACAAACACATACACACCCCCTCTCACTGGCCAGCTATAAACCTGCCAGTCATGGTTTCATCATTAGGTAGCGTATAATTAAGAGTTGAAATGGATGCAAATAATTAAGAGATTAAATAGATGCAATGTGGTTGTGTGACACTGCTCTGGGCATACTGTCCTTGCACTGCATCCCACAGCACTGGATACAGCCACCTGGGAATCATAGTTTCTATTAGACAATGAAGATAGAGGAAGATATGGACAAAATGGAAGGGAACAGAAAAATGGGTAAATCTTGGACTGCAAACAAACACAAGCAAAGTTCCTCCTGGGGCAGCACAAGATCGCTTTCTCCAGTGCCGTGCCACTCTTAAGCAAGCTGCGGATTCAGCATCTTTGAAAAGAGAGAAAGGAAAAGCAGAAGTGAGAGATGCTTCCCTTTGCAAGCTGTCAATCACCCTGACACAAAAACCAGGGGCTTCCATTCCCTGCTCAGGGCTCTGGTTCAGCAAGCTCAGTGTGACAAATCCTGCTTCTAGTCCAAATGGGAAGTAAAAATTACAGGGCTTTGAGAGAAACCTTTGAGAAGGACAGACTGGTTTAGGCTTTTGAAGCTCTTCTGAAATAAGAAGGGAAAATATAGTACAGAAACAATGTTATGGAAAAGGAATCTTTTCCCGTTTTCTTCCACCTTTTAGATATACTTAATGCTACTTGTTCTATTAACCTCTTCTGAACTGCAGCCTGCTGATTTGTTGAAATAAAGATGCTGCTGTACCCTGCTGCTGTTGCAGTGTATGATAAAAGCTGGTAATTCTCATAGAAAACCCTGCTGAAATGATTAGCACTCTCCCCGAGTAAGGACTATGTCAGGTAGTAACAAATTATTTTAAAATGGATCTTGAAATTAAAATACCTTTCTAAAACGTGTCCGTATGTCTGTGCACCAGAAGTAGAGAAAAATTCTCTTCTGGAAACCTTTTTGACTGGATGAGGCTGAGATAGGAAGTAAGTAAATAATGAGAAATCTTATTTACAGTAAGAACAGAGTTGGTAAGGAAAATTCTGCAGCCCCCTAATTCTTGGTCTAAATCTGTCTCACTTGCGTGCCTACACAGACCTTTGCCTGCACTGGTCTTTGCTAACTACTCAGCCCTTGTTGTGTGAGTACTGAGACATGTGCGGCACTCTCACCGCTCCAGCATGGGAGCTGGCTGCTCCGGTGACCTTGGCAGCTGAAGGACCCAGATGCCCAGCTCCAGGATGAATCTCTGCAGCAGTGTCATAGGGTGTCAGCTCATCTTCCCTAGTCTCCTCCTTGGCTTCGCTGACAGACCTGCCTGTGGGGTCTGGTGCGGGGTCAGCTGCTGCTGTGCTGCTCTGTCCTCCTTGAAGTCACTTTCCTTTGATTTCTGAGGATGAGGTGCATTCTCTTGACAAGATGCATCTGCAGTGTTTGATTAGGGTAAAAGAAGCATGTGGGGGAAATATTCCCTATACTTTTGTACGTAAAAGTACGCTAGCTGCCCGGAGCCCAGTTGGTGTCCAAAAGACAGATGAAACATAGAGCCTTCTAGGAAGCAGCAATGCAAAATACTAGAGAATACACAGATCTTGCTTTTTCTGATCATAAAATAGTCAGCTTTCCACATTCATGATTTAATCTATTTACTGGAAATAACATAATAGAGATGTTAAATAAAATGTAATACGCTAATAAAAGCCAAGCATAACAGAGATATAACACACATGTTTATTATTAAAAGCACCTTTACTAAAAAATAGCGTATTTTTATACTTCTATTTGAAACAGTGAATTTAATAACAGTAAGAAAAATTATACCATTGTTTCATGAAGCTTTCTTTGTATCTGAAGGCTCTGTAAGTATAAAAGCATATCAGGCCAAGTCTTACTCAGGTAAAACTGATTTTAGGGGAAATAAAGCCTGATGGACTAAAGGATTTTGTCAGTAATTTATGGGACCCTTATCTCTGATCCACCTTCTAGGAATGCTAGCTTGTGGTACAGAGCAATGTAATATGCTTAAATATCTATGATTAATTCGGGTAATCTGGTTTATAGAGGCCGCTTATGTAAATGAAAAGGATTTACCTTTATGTCTGAGATGAAAAAAATATACATCAGATACAGCAAACCACATATTACAGAAAATGGCCTGGCTGAATTGTATTAATGTCTCAAAAATGTTGAGAAATGCTGTATCTTCTCCTTAAGCCAGTAATCATAGTACCTACAAATTGCATATCTTATCCTACTTTACACATATGCAGAAGTGTGGCGCAGCTGTTTTGAAGGCAGTGTGTCTCTCATTTGTGCTCCTTACAACACGCTTTTCAAGGCATAATAGAGAACCGCAGCTAAAGACTTTTAAAATGAGGAGAGGGCTGTGAAGGATTAATGCTTTACCTGGTAAATGGAGCGGAAGTCAACTATCAAAGAAAAACAGCAACATTCCTGTGGTCCAGTCTTAAGGACCGAAGGTTTTCACGTGACGAAGTGGTAATTCAGTTCAAAGTATCAGAGAGGCTTTGGACTGAACTCCCTCTGTATATTTGCCGGACAAGAGCCACAAATTTACAGATAATAGAAAGAGGAGGGACCAGGGTAATCATCTTGTCTGCCCCTCTCCAGAGCACAGGAGTTCTCTGAGCTGATTCTTTTTCGAGAAACAGACACTCTTCTAGTCTGAAAACCCCTTTCCATATCCACTGGCACATAGGAAAAAAATTCACCAACTTCAGCAGAGCAGCTCTGAAGAGGCAGATATTTGCCAAAGGATTTCTTCCGGACTGACAATTGTCCCAGTACAACAACAAGGGAACCACACTTTCCGTTTTTTCTTTCAGCGTGTGGAACAGCCATGTTCCCCGCTAGCGGAGCATCACTAAGGAGCGATTTAGAATATCCTTCAGATTGCCCTATCTCATGCTTTGAACACCCCCCCCCCCATTTTCTTTCCTTCAGTAGCAAACACCTTAATGCTATACAACAAATATGTACATCTTAGATTACAGATTTGCAAATAGTTCTGCACACATGAAAAGCCACTGAACATCAGCCTTTTCCAAACACAATCCTGTTGCTACAGGCATTTCCCAGCGCTAGAAGAAAAATTTGGTAATTTGCGATAGCTAATACTATCTTTTAAATTGGTTGACACTATATAACATACAATTGTTTTTCAAAAAGAGAAAACTGGATGTGGTTTTGAAGGAAAACTACGAGTTCTGCAGCTTCAGATGACAGTAGACATTAGGAAAAAGAACAGAGGAGCAGGAGTTCTAGATCTAGCTTGGACAAAATGAAATCTGATTAATTCCACCTAGCATGAGTTGAAAGGTAACTTTGCCCTGCAGTATTTCCGAGACAAACAAGATGATATGGTTGAGTGGGGTTAGACTAAAATAGACTTCAGCAACACAAAGTTTAAGCTGATATTCTTTCCTCAGTGTAGATTACTGTATCTACCGCACCTTGTGACAGAAGTTAATCCCCATAGCCAAAATCAGTTTGTCACATTTAGTAAAACAATGTAAGTAAGAAAAGGCATACAAAAAAGCTCTGATTTCATACCGAAGTGAAATCAACACCCTTAACCAACAAAGACGTTCATAAAGAGATAAAACACCTCAAAGCAAAGCATCTGTGTTTGTGCTGCTATTTCATGTCAAGGCAATTACAGTGATGTTATTAGGAAAGATCAGGAAGGGAGCAGTGTTGTCATATAGGAAGAAGAGAAAACAAACCTTTAAGCAATCATGTAGAGCATGCAGAACATCTTAAAGCTGGTGACGGAACAAAGCTTAGCACTGTCAGGGTATTGATCTTTTCCAGAAGGTGCAGAGTTCTGCACCACTGTGATTGCCTTCCCTGCTGGGTTTAGAGAGGTCTGAAAGAATACAGTATTGATCTGGCCCAGTTCCTGAGAAGTAACTTCATGATAAACACTGACTCCAGTCCACCGGCTCTGAATGCAAACTATTGCAAAATAGCACAGCTCTGTTGCACCCACAGCTCCTGTCACGCAGATAACAATACATACAGAACACCACTGCCTGCTCCATTCAGGTGTTGTAAGGTTTCTGGGGAATGTAAGCTATTTATTATGCTTCGTCTTAGTCAAAGTCTAACAGAAAATAAATCTGAAGTTCTGCATTTAACAAAAGAGTTTTTCCTCTGTTTCTTGTCTTTCACCGTGGGAAGACTGAAGGATGTTTCTAACTTTCTATTAAAGATGTAAAAAACACTCTCCTCATTTATTTTCTTACCTATCAGTTAAGTCTTGTGGATTTGTAACATTTGGGCATTTAAGAGAAAACATTTCTATTTCTAAATCCCACAAACAACACTGTCCTGCAGAAGTAAAAATTCATGGCAGTAACCGTACATGAAACGAGAGGCCAGCATGGACCTACATTTCAAGATTTTGGCTGCAACTGCATCCTCTTTCTGGTGGCGTCATGGCTCAACAGCAGGTACACTAGAACACTGCCGACACAGGCAGGGAGAGAAGAAATAGGTTTTGAGCCAGGATGACTAATGAGACTACAAATTTTAGGCAACTAAACTGGAAAGACATGATTGGTTGTTAAGTGCATCTCTATGAAAAACTACAAAACCTAAGTGTGGCAAAACAAAATATAAATCTGCCCCAAGGAGTCCTCTGCAGTTGACTCCTGTCCTCTGTTAGGCCTACCTCAAAAAATAAACAGACAAAGATGAACTGAACCACCTTCTGTGAGATTCTGTTGGCTTGCTGTGGCTTTTGAGTTTTTTCTGTGGTTGTGCTGAAAGCTTCTGAGGATTCCTTGAACTTTTATTGCCTTAAGCCTGAATTTCTTCGTGAGTGATTCTGATCATGAGCTTGACCCTGGGAACAACACCAGCCACAGGATTTCCCAGCGTGTTGACGCTGGCCCTTGCCCCTGGGAGCCCAGGCTTCCATCTCCATGTTTTTATGCACAGCTGAGATCCACAGTCGCTGGGTCAAATTTTCACAAATCGTGAAGGCACTAAATTTCCAGGATTACTGCTGGGCTGCACAGGCCCACTCCCAGAAGGCCCTCAAGAAAACGATTGCCTGTTTTCTCTCTGCTGCACAGGTGCATAACCTCACCTGTGTGCCCCATCTCTTCACACTAAAAGAATTTCCCCTCCAGGCTCTGTCAGGTCTGCTGAAAGATGCTCCATTTTTCTGCTAAGGAGACACAGATCTTTTATCACATCACTTCTCCAAACCGTGCACATACATTATTTATTTTAGGGTTGGTGTTTTTTCATTTTCTTGGGTTTTTTCTTTCCCCCCCCCCCTTTTCTTTTTTTTGCAACTCTCATCACTGAGAACAAAAGAAAACTGTTTACCAGACATGGGCACCTGGCTTGGGTTTTGTTTTCCTCTTTTACTCTCTGAATTCAACTCTGTTTTTAAATAAAGAGGCGCAGAAGAAGAAGCAGACCTCCTGGGTCAGCCGTGTCAGTCTTCTCTATCGAGCAGGATTTTCCCATACACTCTGACCCCCTCAAGGATTCTATCTAGCCTGGTTTTTTGAACACCTCTAATGATGGTGACTCAGCTACCTCACTAGGCAGCTTATTCATCTGTCTAGCCTAATTGCTCTTTAGCTTCATTTTGATTTCCTTTGTAGGCAACATGAATTTTTTCTTTTTTATTTTTAGACCATTTCTCTATCAAGGAGGGGAAAGGAAAAAAAAATTGCTGCCTCCAAAAAAAAATCACCATTCCTTCCAATCTACCAACAACTTTAAAATATGGCAACACTATCGGCATGTCTTCCTAATTTATTAGGCTATGTATAAACTGCACATGGTTTGTTCAGTGAAAGGATCAATGAAAATAACAGCTGCAGATGTCCTAATATCCCTGTTTTCCTGCAGGATTAGGGATGGTATCATCAAGATAACTTCACATAGATAGAGGAATGGAGCGTCTAATAGGCAGACCTCCACATCTTGAAGAACAAGACTGGGAAAGACAACCAAGCACCAGGGCAAGTAGATGCTACTATGGTAACAATGATGCAAGTCTCTAGCCCTTTCCAAGGAAAACACTCATTTTCTTTAGCTCTTGAATCCAAGGAGCAGCATCAGCAGTGTATTTTGTAAAGTAGTGAGATGTTGGGACACTGGGACAGCCATGCAGGTGAGAAAGATTGAGTCCTTGTCCCATCAGCGGAAATGCCATTCACCCTCAAAAAGCAACACTGCCTAAAGACTCTTAAGGGACTGACAGGGCACAGCCCAAATTTCTCACCAAAATTTGATGTCAGGCAAAAGACTGCAAACTAATGTCCCAAAACTATAACACATATTGCTATCGGCTGAGACTCATTCAGTGCGAGTCACTAGTCTGCAGCCTACTGGTGGCATAAAATGACATAAAGCAGAAGTAGCTCTAGCTGGTACCTGCAGCATGTTGAGAGATGTATTTACAAGGGATTCCCAGATCTCCCCAGTTTTGATTTCAGGAAGAGCTGGGCAATGCTGCCTCATACAGGGATGTAACACGCATCCAGTTACCTTCTACCAGTGAGCTTAAACCCTAGTTTCCAAATAAAAACGTAGTTGGGCCTGTGATCCTTACAAGGGTGCACAGTCCTGGCTTACAATAGTGATAAGCATCAATGGGGAAACTGAAGAGAAGCCAGCTAGCAAGAGGCATTGATGAGAACCCTGATTTTTATGCCAAATGCTTAAAACTATGCTTGAATAAGGTAATTCTTCCCCATTTAAAAAAAAAAATTATCAGTGCTTGAAAAATTGAACTCGTGTAAATATTATTGAGTTCTGTTCCACTTTAGAGAATCTATAAAAGACAAAAAGAGAAATAATGAATTGAACAAAAAGGAGCGGGGAGAGAGAAGGAAAGGTGAAAAATGAAGCCAGGTGGCAAAGGAAAATAAATAAAGGGTGTCTGTGGACAGAGGAAAATGCCTAGCTTTAATGTATCAGTCTTGCTAAAGTCAAGTAGTTAGGCTCACACTTAAGTACCTTACAGAATCAAAGTTGCAGAGCAGGGCCTTTCCTCCAGCTAAGAGACCATTTTGAAAATCCCCTTGATGAAAAAAAAACATGCATATAAATTGCTAGGTCTTAGAGTAGGAGGTGTAAGTGCTATTGAAGTAGAAAGATCATGGGGAGAAGCATGCTTTGCCATCCCCTGTGCTCCCCACAAAAAATAAACTAACTCTGAGAGGTTTGTGAAAGCTATAGGACAAGGACTAGAACACCCTTTTGTCCTCAATTTATTTCATGTTAAAGAGGTAGTGGATCAAGAGACTGCTTTACATAAATGAAGAGGATGCTCTACTGTCTCTGCCATCCATACAGGAATGCATGTACAAACAATGCTTTATACAATAAGAGAACAGTAACAATGGTGCGATTCTTTTTTCCTCTTGTTCTTCATAAAATGAAGCTTATTTTCCTAGTCTTGGCATTCTAAGGAAAATTCAAGTACTGTATTTAAAGCCCCTAAAGCGAAAAAAAGGGAAGAGGGAGAGAGTAGGCTTTTCCATGGCCACTAAATGAGAGAAGGGCAGAGTTGCAGAAGAGTTACTGAAGTGAACAACCTTGATCTGACCAAAAGCAGTCATTTAATTTTAGGTATTCCCCAAAGGTTTTATTCCTCTTGGCTGCCAGGCCAGGAATGTCAGGCGTGTTGAGATGGGGCACCCTGGAAAGTGCCGAGCCTGAAAGCCAGCAAACAGGTTCCGCATGACTGCTGTTAGGTCTGGGAGCCTCCATGGAGAGCTGAACTCTTTGACCAGATAGGTGTGAACCAAAGAGGGGACTGGGTCATTTCTTTTCAAAGTTTTCTTTGCTTTACAAAGGCTTAAAGAATTTCTTTTTTTTTTTTTTTTTATCCCAAGAAGCTCCGAACCTTCTGTTTGAAAAGAGGAAATTAAAACAAAAAATAGAAGCACTTTCTTTTTACAAACAAGCAACACAACAGGGAGACAGCCAGCAGGGGAATTAAAGCCCTTATTCTGACTGATCCAGCAGCATTTTTCTAGGCATTAGCTAGACTTAAAACAATAATGAAGTTTGTCACTATGTATGTCATAGAGCAGATTTCTCTAAACCTTAAGGTTTGTAAACTGTAATATCTGTAAGGAAAGAATTGCCTTCTGCTATGGATATACATAGCACCAAGTACAACAAGGTCTAGCTCTTGACAAAGGTCTCCAGCTGATGTTGGAATACAAATAACTAATGGGAATAAGATGGAAATTGTGCTCTAATCCTCCTACTGCCTATTGTATAACAAAAAGAATGATTACCTTGGGAGAAAAGGAGCAGAATCGTACCCTCTGAACACACAGCTACAGATTCAGTGACTGGGTACTGCAAATTAAAACATCCATTAAAACAGAGTACAAAAATTCTCAAACTATCTTCACTGGCCTAAGCAATCCATGATCGGTTCTTCCTGAAACTGTATGGATTATGAACCTGCATGATCACAGACCTGGTGACCATGCCTGTCCCGGCACCGGACTCCTTGAAGTCTGCTGTCCATGATACTCTATGCATTTGTTCACCACTACTGTCTCCCAGAGCCAGGAGTTTTCTAACAAAGCAAAGACTTTGCCTAATCCCAAGCCCAAATAGGTGAATTTCACCAGAAGTGAGCACATTGACAAGGTAGACTGTTAACATTAGGAATTTCTCAAACTATCTGCTTGAAATTAAATAAGAGAGATTAATCAAGCCTATAAAACATTGTTCCGCTATTGAAAAGTGTTACAGCTAATTGATAGCCATATGAACCTAAACACAGTGTTGCACATTCACTTTTGATTTCAACTTTATCCAAATTTATACAGTTCTCTCAGAAACATACGGACACTATTGTGTGTTGTTTGCTTTACAAACCTCTGCTTGTTTTAACACATATGGCTTGACCTAAAATCTACAAAAAGACAGAATATTCCCAACCAACACATTGCAGTTTTCCCATGGCCAAGTGCCACAAGATACACGCCACAACTCTCAGAGCCAAGAGAGACAACAGCCGTTGCCGTGGGTGCCACCATTCCTTAGTGGATGGGCTAAGTGGGGCACTGCAGCCGTGTGCAAAGGTCACTTGACACCACCAGGAAATTTACAGGCTAAGAGCTGGTCATGTGGATTAGGTAGCATCTGCCCCAGCACTGCTCTGCTACTAAATGCATGAAAGCCGAAGTACTGGAAAGGCATTTGAATTGTTCATAAAGATCCTTGAGCAGTAATCAGTGTAAACCCTTCTGTTTCTTTTACAGGCATTTGGTGGACCAGTTCTGCAGAATTTGGCAACATTTGCTGCACATATTCAGTGTTTTGGCTTATTACTGTCAGAATAGAATTGTCATCGTGTTTCTGAATATCTACATGAAGTAGGAAAAAGCCTGCAGAGCAGATATCTAAAGCAAGGTGCATTGACTCCAACTTCAGTCTTGAATATGTAGTTAAATTCTTCCAAAGAAATTCTTTCCCAACCATAAATACTTTCATTAATCACTCTTATTTTAAAATGCTAAATTTTTTCCCCTGGACTTTGGTTTTAAATGACTTGATTGTGCAAGATGCAGAGTTACAAACTACTGCTGATTTGTATGAAAATTAAAAGCATTTATCCTTTGTGGAAACACTAGTTTTCAGCAGACAGGACCACTTGAATGCATGAAGTAACTTTCAAAAGCTCTTGTAGGTCCCTTCCGATTGAAAAACTGTAAAAAGTAAGTTTTTAAGGTGAAACGCAATTTGTTACAGGACTGAAAACACAGCGATCAAAAGTCAACTGCCAATTTTGCCCCAAGCTTTGTATATAACTTTCAACAAATCATTTAATTTGCTCATGCCTTAACTTCCTACTTATGAACTAAAGCTAATACCTACCTTTTTCCTCTGTCCTTTGATTACAGAGATTGTAAGCGCTTTAAGGCAGACCTTGGCTGGGACTCACATGTCCTACACCACAATCAGACAGCAACCATAGCTCTGCAAACTTACTCAATGCACTATTTTAATAGACCTGTAGGGGATGCCTACAGCTCAGTTCCTAGCGCATATTTAATTCCTGGGAAAAATATTTAAGTTGAAAACTGAAGCGGGAGGGGTGGAATGGAACAGATTCCAATTATCAGGTAGTGAGGGCAGAGTCAATCAGGAGAAGCCATTCTCTCTCCCTTCCCCAAAACAATGTAGGTGATAGTGCACTGAGTCTTCAGACTGCATCATGTGATGCAAAGCCGCAGTTTAGCTTTCTACACTACTAATAAAAGGTTACGGTTTCGAGCTATTTTTTTAATTTAGATCTGTTGTTTGGTAATTGGAATAAACATTCAAATTTGAGCTTCAAATTTCTCATTAGTTTCACATCAATACCTGTGCTGAAACTATGGATCAGTGAACTGAGTTTCTCACTGCCCAAGTGAATTCATTAATCATTCTCTCCTAAGATGGGCACATAAGCAGACAGCTGTTCTAAGCAGCTGTCTTCTGATAAAACTCCTAACATGTATACTGCTTAAAAAAAAAAAAGAGACAACCCCCCATACACACACACAAAATCTACCTTTTTAACAGACTGCTATTCTCTTAACTCAAAGATCTACCTGCACTGACAGGTCTGGCAGAGAAAGGAACTGGATCCCCACTCAACAATGCATTCCAATTTGTAAATGGTCACTTTATGGTTACAGACAGAAAGTTTTAAAACCATTAAGACTTAGTTACCACTTCTTATCTGGGGTATCATGAGGAAGAAGAAATACAAAACCAGACACTGATGAATGTATTCAATGAACAGGTATAATCTTAAACCAGATGCAGCTAAATTTCTTTTTTTTTTTTCCTGTCTATAGTTGCATAGACTTGATTCCTCATCCTCCATCCCTGTTCTTCTAATAATAGATATTTAGATTTATTTTTATATATCTTGATGGGCCGGAATGATATAGGCATTATGGTCCACATTAGTCTCCTATTTTCCATTACAGCCAAAACAAGTGCTTAGGTAACTGGAGCTTATCCTATTTAAATATATGCAATCAGGAAATTTGAGATTGCCTTGATGGACCATATAATATTTCCTTTAGAAGCTCTCTGATATGCCATTGTGTACAAGTTCATCCATACAGCAAATGGTCTCACTGGGTAACCTTTCCCTAGTTGAGTCACACACACAAAAGTAAGATGAGACCATTGAAAAATATATAAACAAGGACTTCTGAACTGACCTTGTCCAAACTAAGAAAGAGACAGGAAAAGAATATATAAACACACCTTGTAATACCTTGAAACTTTACAAAATCTTTGCCCTATATTAAAATTGATATTTTATATATTTGTTAGAAGGTGAAGTTGAGTGTTTGCTTTTTTTTTTTTTTAATTTATAAATGGTGGAAATTCTGCTTGGCAAATTATACGTTTGTTAATGATTGCATTAACAGAGGCATTCAAACACATCTGGAGAAAGTGAAAATGTCTTTTTGTAGGGAAATGAGCTTTCAGGCTTTGTGAAGTGCCATTAGTAGTGACAAAAATAAAGAAATAAAAAGACAATTAAAATAAAGAATCCGTGTAAGCTTCTAAGTCAGTTCCAACTTCAGTGCAAATTTGGATCAAATTTTAATTTAGTTGGTTAATTTGAAAAACCCTTAGTAACCACTGTTCTGAGTTAGGGAGATATCCTTTGTGTTCTCCAAGGAAGCTCCAGAACATGGTTACAGTTAGAGGCACAGAATGCAGGAGCTGGGCTGATACAATAGCACAGCATCATTCCCAAAACTATTTGCTATCAATTACTTCTTTTTACTGGGAATTTGAAAATAAAGTATAATCTTTAACAAGGCAGTTCACGTACAGTGATAAAAGGATATTTTAATTTCCTCTAATTAAATTACTAAGTTTGATTATGATAATTATGACAAAGTTTGTGGGCAGCAGCAAAGGCTTTAATATCCTTGCAAACCCTGCCTTGAAGATACCTTCAGATGGACACAGCTATGAAAACATTATTAGTAAGACAAAAAGCTATTGGAGTCTGGAGAAGCCATGACTGTCTATCTGTGGCAAACATGAAGAGACTGTTGAGAAATTTGTTTCTGGTTCTAAATTGTGCAACTCAGACAACTGTTTGAGTTGCCTTCAACGAGATTAGAGCGGGATAAAAATGAACTGTTTCTTTGGGACAGCTTGCCAGAGTAAAATCAACACAAGTCAGACCACTTCTGATTTAAATAATGAAATAAGCTTAATTAGCGTCTTGCACTTAAGTACTACTGCTTTGCAGGGACTTTCAAAACACTTGACAAAACAACAATTACTTCCTTCATCCATCCAACTTTCCAGGACATTAACATTTTACACCATTGTAGAGGTTTTACTCCTTGTACGTGCACGTTGCTCAAATTTCTGTGACTGGAAGATTTCACATCTCATTACGACTGGGCTGATTCCCAACTCAGTTGTGAATGAGAGCCTTGCCTGAGTCTAAAAAGAGACTGAAAACATAATATTATATGTCATATCTCCTGAAATAATCAACCCTCATTCTCTCACACACAGAGGAAATTGGGATTTTGTAACCTCCCTAATTATATTTTCCTTTCCCGAGCTCGTAATGGCTGTAGAAGAGTTGTCATGATTTAAAACAAGTAAAAAAAAGAGAATTGTTCAGAAACTGGTAATTTTCTTTTTTTTATAATAACTATTACTTTTTTCCAACTTATTGCAGGAACTCTGCATAAATAAATTAATTCTAAAAGTAAACATTATGTTACAGTAGTCCTAGTAACACTGATTTCTGTGACAGAATGCAAGATCCAGGAGAAATTGCTTTGTCCTTTTTATGAGTAATTCTGTAGTATCTGCCCTGAACCAAGCAACAGTGTGCTATGTTTGGTTAAAACCAACAAAACTCAACTGTGGTTTTCAGAAGATGATCAAAGAACAATTTCTCATCTCCAATGAAGTCAATAGCAAAGCTCACATTAACTTCAAAAGGCCAAATTCTGACGGTTTTATTCACAATGAATCATTCATTATTTCATATGTAGTTCACTGACATCAGTAGAAGTATGGATGAAGTAACAGCTACTGAGCCAGAATAAAAATATCAGAATTTGACACAAAGCAATTAAGCTGGGATATATGTATCACTTTATGACTTAATTCCCAGGTACAACAGGGGGAAGATAAAGCTAATTCTGTTCCATTTTCTAAGTTACAACATTATTTTACTTTAAGTATTTCACATTTTTCCTTCCTAAAAGGAAATGCAGACCTCCTTTAATGCTGATACTCAGACAATTATCTTTTGACAAATCACCTGGAGTTTTTTTTTTAAGAAACAATAGTTCACTCATCATCTAATTCCCATTAAAGTAATAATTTGTAAAAATGGAAATTACTTTGATAGCTTGACCAAAGCTTACATCTATGGTTAAATATGTACAGCAGCTTCCTGAATGAGGTAATTGATCAAAATAGTTTTCAAGAGCTTTAGCTCTAAAGAAAAAAGCCAATATCAAAGGATTTAGTGAAATCATACACAGCAGTTAAAAACAACTCTGTCTCCTGTTGAGAAGGTAAGACTGCTGCACTTGGACTGTTCAGCCCCTTAGCTAGGTACCACTCTAAGCACCAACGGACAAGGCATAAGGATGAAGAATAAGCTACCCTGACCTTTTCCTAGCCCACAAAGCCTACCAATTTTTATCATTTTCCAGGGTAAACAATTTCCAGGTCCCACCTTCATCTCGGTCATTTCCTCTCATCTCTTTTGCAAAACGCGTTACACTTCGAGATTACTGTTGTATTAAGAAAATTGTCAAAACCTCCCAGCTGGGATCTATGTCTATTGTGCTAGCATAAATAGGTAGAACATCCTGCCCAGGAGCTTCCAGTCCAAATAGTAAAGACAGACAAGGAGTAACAGTGAGGAAAATTTACAGTCCGTTTTAGAGATGGATATCTAAAGTTTGGGCAGACTGAATTGGCCAAGGACAAAAAAGAAACCAGTGGCGGCAGCAGCAGAAAGTAAGCAAAACCTTGTCCACACAAGGTTCCTTTTATTAAGAATCTGCCTTTTTTTCAAGGCTTTTCAGAGACTCCTAATCAGGTGACACTGCTCCAGACTGAATTTTAAAAAACCAAATCTTTCTAAAGGTTGCTCTCTCCCTGGGCAAGGTGCGTACAACAGACAAACGCTGCATGTCTAGGCTTCCAAACATACAGGATCCTGGAAAGCCTGGGAATGAGAAGAGCAGAAAATAATTCATTTCCTTGCTTTCCATTTTTATTGCTCACTCTAATGGAGTTTACAACCTAGAAAACGAAACTAAGTATAACACTTAAAACCATATTTTGAAAAGGATACAAAGTGTATCATAGCGATATACTAATCCTATAATTCCTTAGAGAAGCAAATAACCTTTTCTCTTGATATAGGCATCAGGCATTGATCTGTCACACTGTTTGTTCTAGCAGAGCTCCCAGAGGTGCATTCAGTTTGAAACGTTAAGGCTAGTTCATTAGCCGTCCCTAGCTCGTTTCTCCGAGAGAATCAAGATAATACTGTGGTTAGTTAATGGCTTTCTCTTGTTTCCCCTAGAGCCTGCCTGTCTGAAGCCTGCAGGACCAAGAAGCTTTCTTTCTCTCTTCCCTTCACTATTAGTCACAGCTGGGAAGGCTTGCAGGAGCCTGGATTGCTTGAAAACAGCCGGATAGCACAAACGTTGGAATTGCTCTGCAGAAAACAACCACCTTGGTCCGTGTTGTCAGAGAGGATAGTGGGGGAGGCGAGGGATGGAGGGAAGGGAAACTCCTGGTGATCACACTACAAATAACCCTCATTCAGAAAAACACCAACATTTAAAAATAAATATAAAATAGTCTCTCAGGGAGCTGCTTAGACACACTGTTTCTGGAAAGCAGGTGGAAAACCTGACTGGCTGAGTTTCACAGGCAGCTGCTATCTCCAGAATCAGACAGGCGATGTCACCTGCCCTGCTCTCAAGTTCTGTTGTTTATCATCACGGTTTAGAGGTCGAACACTCACAGACAAGAATCTCCTCCAAGAGACATCCTACTATGGGCTTCTAACGGATGGGCACCATTCCCTGTACTTCTGCGTTCTGCTTAACACATTCTGTCCCTCATCATTCTCACGTAATTACTGAGGCAAACAACACTCCCATAGAGGTTCCAGCTAAGCACAGCTGCTAGCGTCACCAGACTGAATGTGACAGCTTACAATACACTTATCTCTCTTGTTTTTAGCTTGCATTTAGGCTTTTTAAAATTAATATCTGATTCCCATGAAAACAAGACGATGACAATGTTGACGAGTGTCAGATGTCCCCAGGCAGATGTGGTCCAAGTTCCTTTTACAGGGCGTAATTCTATCAATGTTCATGAGTGCTGATCTGCAGTATCCCCTGCTATTCCGGTGCCTTACTCTTTTATCTAGACGTTCAGCAGTCATTGCTGTGTTACTAGACACTGCCAGTCATGAAAGACTGAATGATGATTTTATCTGCCTTCTAGTATATTACTCATTGGGGAACAAACTTAGACTTGTAAATGTTTTCTCTTACCAGTACTTTAACCCAGACATTCAGAGATGCTTTTGCTTAGCAAGCAAATAGCGCCAATCTCTTTACAGAAATCCTGCTGAAGTTAGCAACGGATAGGCTGGTGACCATCGGATAAAACCTAGACTGAAAGACCACTCTTTCATACTGAGTGGGCTTTTTTTTTCCTAACAGTAAGTATACACACGCACACCAAAATATAATCTCAATCAACATCCCAAGGAATTAACTCATCCTTCCCACACCCCATTCAAGGAACCCATCCACAAGTCCAGTATTTTGACAGCACTTAAAGACTCCCTCACCAAGTCCATCAGTCTGCGAAGAACCTCCCCAATCTTTAAGTACTCCTAGTGAATCCAACAGGTGTCTGATCTACTATGCAGAAATACTTGGATCTCTCCAATTTTTGTGTTAACTTCAACTTATATTTTACAATGCAATAGGCCACTGACTTGACAGTGCATTTTGTTGTATCTGCGTTGTTCCTTCCTTTGACATAAAGGGCTATCCCTTTTTCTCAAATGTCTATTGAAATTACACGGTGATATTGTCAAAAAAAGCAAGTTTTTAGGAAGAAGTAGGGAAATTTTGCTGTAACTAGACTATTATTTCCATGGTAAGCTAAAGCTGGCATGTATTTTATCAAATCCTTGTTAAGGAAATGGATAATGCTGTTTAGTCGTGTTTGCTAAGAGTTCCATTTGCTATGGATGGAATGTGCTATTTAATTATCAAATATTATTTTTATGTCCTGCTTTATAATACCATGTCTCGTTTAAGGCAACTATTTACTCCTATGAGCACTTACTAAAAAAAATATTGTTCTCTGCTGTCTTGTTTTACCAAAGAAATCAAAAGAAAGTTGCAATTTTGAACAGCATACTTCTACCAAAAGTGATTTATGATCACTTTTAGCAGTGGTCCTGTTCATTTCTTATGAAGATGCAGAACCCATATGGTACAAAAACAGATTTATAATTACCTGAATGATAAAATAACCAGGGACCAAAATAATTGGAAGAGCACTATTTAAGAAAATACCACTACACAGCTAGGCTCCCCGCTCAAGTCACTAAAGATGTCTGACTATTTATCACTCATTTACAATTTTTTTTGTGTGCACTTTGGTACATCATGTCTATGAGTATTCAAACCAATGCAAATAAGAAAGGAAATGCTGTTGGGAAACCCATGCACCTTTTAGAATAAAAACAGAACAACCTTTCACTTGCTTTAGGGGACACACAACCTAATGTGGCATTTTTTCTACAGAGTCTGCAATCAAGATTTTTTTAGAAGATCTAAATTTGTGACAAAACTAGGAGAGAGAAAAGTTCAGAACATTCAAGTCATTCGGCAATTCATTTTCAGATTTGATTTCTTTTTGTGTTTTAATGAATGTTGAAATTTAGCTGAAGTCACTAGAAAGGACATGAGCTGACGCTGCTTTGGAAGAAGGCCTTCTAGCAGAATACTGGCTTATGACTTCTTTCTGTGAAGTCTTAATTGGTTAGGACAGAGGATTTTTTTTCTTTTTTCCCAAAGCAAAACATGTTCCCCTGAGTGCTCCAAGAACAGTCACTGAAAAGAAATCAACATGTAAAACTGTAACATTTCTAACACTCCTACATGACCAAAAGGATGCAATTTTAGAACTGTGATTTGGAACCTACAAACATTTTAAACATTTGTCTTGTGGTTTATTTGTAAACTAATGAGTCTTGTTGCTGCTCCCTATGCTCATACTGCAATCTGTTGTTGGCCTTTTTGCAGCTTTAAGATCTACACTTGGGAGAATCACAGGGGGTGTTGGAAAAATAAGCCAACAGAAGCAGCATGATCAAATTTCACTTTTAACTTTGAGGAACTAAGATTAAGTAGCATGTGTTTTTATTGCATGAAAACATCCTCAAAACCATGGCACTGCAAGAAGGATTAAGATTGGCATCTCCTTTTCCTCAAGACCTTCCTAGATAAAATAGCCTGAGTTTTTTTTTTCTTTTTTTTTCCTAAATGGCAGATTGCCAGTAGCTAATTGAACATAACAATGGAAATAATAACTCACATCAATTCAAGAATTTGTAACCCTGTGTCTATGGCAAATGTTTTTAAGTGTATTACTAATTATTTTTACTTACTGAAGGCAAGAGCCAACAAGGTTCTTATGCACACACGTAACCTGAGAAGTTTAAGCATGTGCTGCAGTGTTGGAGACACGATGCGCTAGCAGAGACAAGATTGCAAACTTCAAAGGGTTACGTGAGGGAGGCTAAGTGAAGAGCAGTTCTATATAATCTTGTACAGTGTGTTTACTTTTGCTTTTTGGGATGTAGATGTTGCAGCGCTGTATGCAAACTTGTAAAATAAAACTTGTAGTGTCTGTAAGAACTTCATTTCACATATGACCTTTTACAGTAATTGGATCTGAATTATAATCAGTCACCTGAGTCCTGAAATAGATAAAATAGTTTTTTAATGTTAAAAAGTTTTAGCCCTTCGTTGATTATCTATCAGTGCTTACAGTCCTGTGAAAATAAGATAAATGAGAAATTTGGTCTCTAATTAGACTTCACTAGATTTACAGCTTTTAATTTATACGCCAATGCAACTCAGGCCGGCACTAACACAGATAGAGATGGAGCCACAGTTTTCAATTGATTTAACAATTTAATTGCAGCATTAACATCCATTAACATTTAACTAACCTTTTAAACTAACCTCAGGCACAACCTTAAAGACTAAATGAAGTAAAATTGCATATAAAAAGGTACTAAGATACAGCTGTAAGAAGCCAGAGTGAATCTTTAGGGAGATTTAGCATTGCTTCCCCACATCAGCAGGAGGGAGTCTGTTTTCCTTCTTGCAAAATTCAGTAGGAAAGCATGCTCTAATTTATAGGAAAAGGAAATAGACACATTTGATGGTTATTAACTCTCATTTATATCTTTTTGTCTATACGTGATGTCTAAAAGACACAATATCCCTTACTCTGGTCGTGCACTAAAGAACAATTTTATTACTCAGAGAAACAATATTCCTGGATTATCTGTGATAAAATGTGATGTAAGGGAATATAAAATAAGCCACTGAAGTTTGATATGAAAGAGAAACACCATATTTTAGAAACAATGGGCAAACAGGGCTCCTGTTTATGTGGGTATAAATCTAAAGCAACTACACTGAAGCTGTTGGAATTACTTCAGGTTTACCCCTGTGGTATCAGAAGAGAAAGTCATAGAAAATAAGCACAGTAAGTGCCTGATTTATATCTGTGTTGAGCACCCCAAAACTCTACTTCAAATCAACAGTAGCTGCAGGTGTTCGGGGCTTCAGCAGGGAAGTCCTTAGAGTCAGATCTGCTGTTGAGAATCTTTGCTTCTCCAGTCCTACGGCAGCTGAGGACTGCTGAGGGCTAACTCCAACATTGGGAGAGCCCCGTACACAGAGGCCATAAATCTGAAGTTCAGCATTTAGCATTGTATGCAGCCATAGACTACCATTAGGGCTAGGTCAAGATGTAAAGGTCTTTTATTTCTGACATGGATGACAAACAGGAGTTTTGGGGACTGTTTAAAATGTCATCTAGGCATTCTCGACCTATATTGTGTCAGGTCTGACATAATTCTCAGCGACATTTGCGTAATCCACAGATACTGTAAATTTGTAATGTGTGGAGATTTTGGTAGCACAGTAAAACATTTGCTGTTATCTAACCTGTATTATTTGGGACTAAACAGTTGCTTGCACAAATAATTTCGGTGTGTTCACTGGGCAACTTGTGCAAATGTATATCAGTATGCCCGAATTTCACAGTCAAGCTCTAATTGTGCATGTGCTCCTATCATTTCCCTATATCTAAATGGTATTTTGTATTAGCCAAGTAATTAGGATGATAACAGAAAGTATCTCGACTTTTTGTCTTTTGATTGCAGTGATGAGTACCACACGCCGCTGCTGGTGTATCTTGACCTGTGACACTGTTACATGCACTATAATATTAATAGTCCAAGGATTAAGAGTCTCCTAGCAGTAGAATTATGGAATCGCTAAGATTGGAAAAGATTTCCAAGATCATTCAGTCTAACCGTCAGCCCAACACCACTGTGTCTATTAAAACATGTCCCAAAGTGAAGTGCCACATCCACATGTTTTTTTAACCCCTCCAGGATAATGACTCCACCACTGCCCTGGGCAGCCTGTTCCAATGCCTGAACACTCTTTCAGTAAAGACTTTTTTCCTAATATCCAATCTTAACCTCTCCTGGCACAACTTGGCTCCATCTCCTATCATCTTATCGCTAGTTACTTGAGAGAAGAGACCAGCACCCACCTCACTAGAACCTCCTTTCAGGTAGTTGTAGAGAGGGATAAAGTCTCCCTTCAGCCTCCTCTTCTACAGATTAAACAACTCCAGGTCCCTCAGCTGCTCTTCCACTTGTGCTCCAGACCCTTCACTAGCTTTGTTGCCCTTCCCTGGACAAGCACAGAAATGTCCTCCGTGTAGTGAGGGGCCCAAACTGAACACAGGATTCAAGGTGTGGCCTCACCAGTGCTGAGCACAGGAGCATAATCACTTCCTTAGTCCTGCTAGCCACATCATTTCTGATACAAGCCAGGATGCCACTGGCCTTCTTGGCCACCTGGACACAGTCATGTTCTGTTCTGCTTGACTACATATGTCAGAAACATATGAGGTCAACAGTCTGGACTTTACAAGCATTACAAATCTGCATATTGATACAACATAGTGCACACTTGGATGGGTTTTTCAGACACCTCCTTTGAATTCACATTGCCACATTTGAGGAATACATCATATGTATGCAAAGCCCCTAAAGCATTTGTTTCCAGCTTCTCCTCAAAGGCTGGTGAGTGAACTGCAGATGGGTAACAAAGAGCTGGTATTTCTGAGGACATTCAATTTTTCACCTTTGATAAATGCAGGCTTATGGTTAATACTGTATTTCAACATAAAATCAGCAAATGTATTTAAGCATTTATAATAAACTAGTTGGAGTGTGACTCCTTACAAATTATGTAATTCCAACACAAATATATTGGTGGTACCATCACTTTTTGCTCCATAAAGATAAACGGTGTGAAAAGAGAATCATAGGCAAGTTAAAACAAATTTTTAAACATAAACAACTGTATATAGAGGAAACTCAAATCACCACAGGAAGTACTGCTTTATCTTCTACCAAATATTTTTCTAAGGTTAGTGAGAGTTAAAGGTTAGTTTGCTCTATAGCTCTCTGAATACTTGCTAAACCTGACCATATATGCTATATCTGGATTCTTACTTTACTGAAAAAGCAACCTTTTTACTATCACATGTGGATCCGTTGATCAGTATTCATATAGACAAGATAATCTCCCAAACAACAATACAACTTTTTAAGTTGCCATTTTTCTCTCCATATATACAGAGAAGGTCAACGTACCAGGATACACATACGCACTATGTAATATGACATTCACCTTTTGATCAATATTTTTTCTTTTTAACTCAGGGTTATGCTCATTCTGCTTATGGTATGATTCCAAAACCAAAATTTCATATGAACTAATTGGCTTAAACTTTGTTGTAAGCCTAACCAAGGGCGTAAGCACTCATCTGACATGACAGTCAGCAATTCCAACTCCTAAGTGATAATGAACACCAGAGAAATAGTATGTTCTTTGTTTTTATTATACAATGTAAACATCTGACTTTCCTTGCTCTCCTATCATCTGCTCTGCTCATCTGCCTCTAGTTTCTTAGACTCACCACTTCAGTACTACAGCTTCTGGCATCAAAAACAGGACATCCATCTCTTTCTACCTCTGCCTTCCCACATCTCAGTTTTGGATGAAAATTCCACCCATGCGTGTTCTCTCCTCCTGTTTTAAAACATTATTTAACAATGTAATTATACTATTTTTAAAATAAGGTGTTTGAGCCCATCATTTTCAAAATGCTGCTATATAAAAAGAAGAAAGTTTTGCTTTAAAGTTTCAGAACTATCAACCAGTATTCAGATATGTAACTGAAATTCAAGCACGAAAATATCATCTAAGATATGCATGGAAAATCATGGCAGTTCAACATACAAAAAAAAAGGAAAAAAAAAAAGAAAGAATATCTCACCAATATAAAGATTTGGAAGGCAATAAACATCATGCATGTGCTAACAGGAAGATCAATATGAACTTACAGCTTTTAAAAGTGAAAGCAACCTACAGGAACAAGCTGATTTTTCAGATTTCCTTCTATTAAAAAAAATCATTATAAGTTATTTACTTCAAATCCTCCCCTACATTAAAACCATTTTAATACCTTCTCAATATCCTGTCATGTAAGGTCTCTTTGATGGAAAACTGCCATGTGCCTCCCATTTTCTCTGTAGCTGATTCAAGAGATGTAATCAAAAGATGCAATCAAGGGATGAGGTCAGAACTAGCCTGTGTCTGCAAACTGGAAGTTAACAGCCGATATAATAACATTTGTCTTAAGTACAACCCTCAGACTCCTTAGCAGCTCCTAGGACATTGCACTCAAGGGTGGGATATGTGGTAAAGGTCTTCAGACTTCTTTTGAGCTATCAGGGTAACGTGGCCTGTAGTCTGATTAAGCTGCCAACCCACAGTCATGTAATGATATTTTAAGATACTCTGAGCTTCACACCTGGCCTTCCCATGTGACTTCAGAAGAGAATGAAACTCTACATGTCCCACGTCATATTTTCCAGCCACACATAATTCTTGAGTACCAATGGCACCTCTAACGACACAGGACCCCTTTCTCAGGCAACCGAATTGACCAACTAAGAGCAAATTTGAAGTTCTTATGGCTTATCAAGATGTTATTACAGAATCATAAAAGTTAATGATAAATGAGATGAAGACAGCAAACAAGTCTTTAATCATACTCCTGATTTTGTCAAAGGAGTAGTATTTGGAAGTGGGATGTGCAAAACCAGGAAAAAAAACCCATATAAAATGGCAAAACATTTCCTCCATCTATACATGAACATATATATATGTTTATACATAGTACAAACCAACAGCCAACTAGCAAAATACCAGGGAATGTGTTACTGTATCAGAGAGGTGACATGAGAGATGAAGAGCCCTATTATCTCATATATCCTCTCTTCTGAATAGCCTTTACATTGCTTTATTTAATTCTTTGTTCTCTTTGCCGTTAAACATCCCTGTTGATTAGGTTTGCACAATCTATCTCAATTAGATTTACCTCACTTTCCTAGTCAATTCAATGCTTAGTCTAGGTTTATATAAATGAATTCTGGCCACGTAGCAATTGCTTCTGGAATTAACTAAATATAATTATACTGTAATTTTGAGACTGTAATAACAATGTAGTTACATGTAATCATTATATAAAGTTATGAGTAACTGCATAAAATTTATGTTCTTTTTGATTAACATATTAACACGGGGCTTTTTTTTAATCATAAAATGCATGGAATGTATTTGGAAATTAGTTACAAATCTCCCGTGCCCCAATATCCTTATATTACCAGCAATGAAGGATGCCCTATAGGCAAAGACATCACTCAAACTGTCCAGTAGTTTCCATGGTGTCACACTGCAGACTCCACTCAGAAGTGGTTTTCTTCAACTTTGGCAGCAGTGCATACTGGAGGAGCCAGAAAACATCTTCATAAGGATTACATAGATATAATTCAGAGTGAACAACATAATTCAGGTTTGATGTTGTGTTCTGGTTAATACAAGCTTAGATCAGCCTGTAAAGAAGACAGAGTAGGGCAAGGAGACTCTCTAGAAAGTCTGTACTGTCTGGCTTCTGCAGATAGTTGGAGACATGAGCAGCTTCTGACAGCCACATGGTAAGCACCTTCAGAAAGAGAGTCTCATTCTGTGTTCATGCTGTGCTTAACAACACAGGACTCATACATTATCTGGAATATTTAAGTAATATAGAAATACAAAATAATTACTAATAATTATCAAAACTACCTAACTTTAGATAGAACGTGTGTACTGTAACGTGTTTTAGTTTATAGTCAGTGAGTTACATCATTTCCCACACTGAGTTTTCCAGAGTAGAAAAAAACACGGGGTGGGGGAATTGAGAGTGAAAGAAAGAATGAATTTGACAGGAAATGTGAAGTTAATTAGCTCTATGTCCTCAACCTGGTGTTTTTAAAAAGTTCCCAGAAAGAATTCCATTTTTCCTAGAAAAGATGTGCAAATATGACTTGTCTGCAAATCCAATTAAAGTTGATAAATAATTCAGTTCAGGTAGCTCAATATTCAAATTGAAAGCCAGCATCCAATTTGAAGGGGGGAAATAAGCATTAAGAAACCATCTTGAACACATTGTATTACATTGACACTTTGCAGCACAAGCTGGACTTCAAATGAAATGCACTGGTTTTATTCAGATGACAAAATGCTCTAAACTCTAGTATTTAATAAATAATATTATAAAACATTAATAGGAATAAAAAATATTTAAATATTTATAACAACAAAGACCACAGATTCAGGACAGATATTTAAGAACTAAAGGCAGATACAGTTCAGGTTAGTTATGTCTCAAAAGAAGGCCACTGTTTTGCAGTGAGCTCCATGTTGACTGTCACCTCTATTTGCATTGCACGAGGGACCTTTTTCAGGAAGGTGAGGGGCCTTGCATAATTTATTTTGAAATCTCTTTCCTTTAAAGGTATCCTAAGCCCAAGCACATGACAAGACTGAAAGAAATACCTTCTGGAACTAGAAGCAAGAATTAAATACAAGTTGCATCAATCATGATGAGAGATCCTAGGACAGACACGAACCCTCCTTCATAGACATCCTGTGGGGACTGAGCTGTGACGCTTCTTGTGTCAGGCTAGAATAGGAGTCTGAGTGGGTAGAAGGGAATCATAGAATCATTTCGGTTGGAAAAGGCCTATAAGATCGTCAAGTCCAACCCTTAGCCTAGCATTGCCAAATCCACCATATCCCCAAGCACCATATCTACGTGTCTCTTAAATGCGACGGCACTCAACCGCGTCCCTTGGCAGTGGTGGAAACTGAATGAACTTGCACAGCCTATGAGATGGCACTTGGCATGATGTGCTACCTGTTCTCTAGGACTGCTGAGCTTGTATACATTTTTTATGGAATATCTAATACACATGGTCCAAAAACAAAGCAGACAGATAAAATAAACAAGATGGAATGCATGCAAGTTAAAGTTTATTTTTATTCCATTATCACAATTATGTTTTAATGGGACGTCTAAGTTTGTTTTAAGAAAATATGTAAAAATTAAAGTAGAACAAAAAGAACAATGGAATTATAACAATGACTTATATTTTTTTACTTGCTTCCTAAAATTCCTCAGCAGAAGCAAAATATGAAAATAAAAAAAAAAATTTGAAATTATATAGCACCATGGTGAACCAGAATGAGTTAGGTTTTGTGTATTGAAATATATTCAAACACACAACTATTCCTTAGCTGTTGAGATCCATACAGGATATTTTTCTGAGTAGTGACTCACATTATCCTATCAATGCATTAGAAGGATTTAAATTCTTAACACCCACCATCACACTAAAGGCAGAATAGACTACTTAATATGAATAACAAGCACCAGAAGAAAAACACTCCACCCCATGTTTCTTCTGCAACTTTAAATTGGACACAAAGAGGAGGAGAGGGGGAAAAAAAAGAGAGAAGAATAACAGTGAATTAATAATGGAGAAACCTGATTAGAATATAATTTGTCCTCATTAGTACAGCATTCCTGACATAAGACTGCTCCTTGAATCCTGTTTACTTTGAAACTCTAAAGAAAGAAAACCTATATAGTTGTTAACACTCGGCTTTTCAAGGATAGCTCCGTAATGAGGGTGGAGTGTATATAAGCCGGTTGGTTCTTTACCATTAGAGAACACTGAAAACACATCTGTGCAGTGAAGCATTATTGGGCCTTTCAAACAACCTCTGCGGCCACTGCCTATAAATCTCTTCCCCTGTCATGTTTAACTAAAACCCAATACCCATTCAACATGAAATCCATCAATGTTATACAGAAAACAATGACAAAGCACTCTCCTTTGTGTCAGGAAAAACAAATAATTCTGCAGGAAAAACGAGGGAAACCTTTTTTGGCAAGCTTCTGCAAGGGTACAGAGATAGCAAGTGGCAGTTTTCTTTTAAAGCAACATATACCAAGCTATAAAAACGAATTTCAAGGCCAGATCTATAGGAGGCATTAGGATGTCAGTCCAAGGTAATACATAATAACACATCAAAAGAATCTATGTGTTGGGGTATTTCATCTGAAGTATTTTTGCCATGAGGACAAAGTCAGCTTATGCCACCCAGATGCATGATTCTGTCAATGCTAAATTGGTTTTGCATTTTTGAAGCAAAATATGTATCAATTATAAACTCTTTCTTCTGTGCTCTTAACCCCATGGAAGTGCACACATGTGCATATATGCACACATACAGAATTAGTTCAGTGGGCGCATTTAGCCTTTTCCTATTCTCGTAACTTAAACTCCAGTGGGGGGGTGCAAATAGGAACAAAACAGAGAATAAGCAATTGCCAGAGAGCAAAAACACCTTCCATGAGGATTCACTAGCAAGGGTTTCAGGAAACCAAGCAATCCTGGGAAACTAGTATTGACTGGAAAACACTGAGTTATCTCTAGGTAGGGGGACTAACACAGCTAGACATGAATGAAAGAAAGTAAGCTGAACAGCTAAGACCAGAATGTATCCCATAACATTAGAACTCATGAGAAAATAGAACTTGCAGAAATATTATTTCTTCTGCAATATATTCTGTGTCACGTAAACAAGGACAGTCTGCTTGGTAATTGTTTATTAATCAAGTTTCATCTAAAACACATGAGCCTAGAATACAAGTTACTCCCCGACAGCCTGTCTTATCCATGGAGACAGATACCCACATTGCACTGGACCTCTTCAACTCAACTGTAGGTGGAACACTTAATACTGCCTCTGTCTTTTAAGCATCCCATTACTGCAAAGACATTACCCACTGAACTTAATTAACAAAATCAATCATAATTAATTCTTTCAACATTCACAGAATCATCACAGACATTTCCTTTAGAGTTTTACTGTAATTTGCCATTAATGGAGAGCCAAAATAGTTAAATGATTTAGAATATCTAGAGAATAATGTACACCTACTGTACCTAATAAGATGGTATTTTCATTGAGGAGGTGACAGAAGCATCATAGAGCAAGAAGTGCAGAGCTTGGATAGTTTATCACTGTCATAAAAACAGCGTGAGTGCTTCAACTGCTCCATTTCAGGGTATTTTACTCTTAAATCTCGTTAAATTTAGACTCGGAACCACATGGTACTTATGAACAAGGAACTTTCTGAACATGACTTGGGCCTTCATTTTAAATGTCACGTGTAATACGTGTGGTGGAGAAATTGGTTTCTCTTGATCATAATTGACGATTTTCCAAAGACATTTCTTCTGTGGATAGACACTGCTGTGTGCCTTTTTAACCAGGTGCCTCTGAGGTCATCTTTTGTTGACCTTTCGCTACTTCTGTACATATAATTCCAGATATTCCCATTTTTCCCCAACAATCTCCCTGACTGATGGCACATTTTACAGTGAAAGTTTACTTCAAATCTTAGGTCAAACAAAGCAAAATTGAAACCGGGGATCATCTACAATTCTCCACAGTATTGCCCTACACTCAAACGACAGATGCTGAAACTATGCACTCATCTTCAAATGACTTTTGGCTGAAAATGCCGGTTTTCCCTCTAGGAGAACCTGCAAGTCTAGGAACCAAGTAGCTGAGCCTCTAGCCTTTCATCTAATCTGCTTCTTGTTATGATGGCAGAATTAATTTCATTATTCTAAAGCCATCTCTGATAAACTGGGCTTGAATTGAGAACTGACAACTCCTCTGAAGAAAATTCCATGAGCTCTTTCTGCTTCTTGTCACGTTTTGTAATTGTCTCTCAATACGATGATCTCAGTTATATTTTTGTCAATCCAGAATAACTGTTCTGACTAGAGGACACTTTAACTGGTGTTACAGAAATCAGGATGCAGCCTGATTTGAGTTAGGAGATGCCACTCTAGAAGTGTATGAAACGGGCAGTGTAATTTGAGTGCACGGTTATCTACTTGAAATGAACAGGACACATTTTTAAACATATATCTATGTGGATACACATATTCACATGCCATTATTTTAAGTTTTATCTAAGACTTAAGCTAACAGGCTTAAGCTAGATTTCTTCTATAATTTTTACCTAATTTTTTTTTTTTCTCTCTTCTGAATGCAAGAAACATATCATAGACATCTTCCTAGTCTTCTTCCATCGGTCAATATAATCCTTTAAGAGTTCAAACTTAACAGTAGTTACATAAGAGGTACTGAATTAGATAAACTAAATCATCACTGGTAATGAAATGATTATTTAATTACTGTCAGCTGTGCTTCCAATAGCACAGAGAGGAAATCCAAGAACATCAACAGTCAATGGTAATTTATTAATCAATTAAACAGTACTGCTTGGGTAAGCATGATTTGCACAATAAAAATTGAATTAAGTGCTTATGTAAAAGGAGTGGCTTTTGTAACATTAAATGTTGCGACATACAGCAAAGGACATAATATTCCAAACTTAATGCTCTAACCTCCATCTTGGTATAAGGAAAACAAAAGGCTGATGGAGCTGCAGAGGATGGTACTGCTTACACAGTAGTAACTGTAGTATAGTGGTAACTCCAGTGACTTCTATGGTGTGTTTTACTCAGCTTAACTTCTAGGAAAGTTGTGTCAGACTTAGCATATTTATTCTGTGCTGCTAGTCAAAGCCACCTTTAATACCTAGTTTGGAAGGACTTCAACGGGAAATTCCTGTTTCTCAAGACAGATTCTTCACAAGCAAATTATTCTCCCATTTATTTGTAAACAGGGAGGATATCCCCATCTTACATCACAAGCTGAATCATTGGTCCTCAGAGTGCGTCGGTCTCTGTTTTCAGTCCCACAGTGAAGCATTCCATTTACAAACTTACTTCTTTCTCAGTGTGGTTGCTTGTGCCATTACCCTTGCAGGGTCTTCTGCACCCAACTTTGGATCTCACTCGCCTCAGGAAGACTATAAATTTATTACTTTAATGTCCTAAAGGCAGAAAGTGGATGGATGACATCTGCACTTCTGCTAATTTGATTTCTTAATCACAGAACAAGTGCATACTACTCTACGTGATTTTGAGTCCTTTCAGCTAGGCTCTATTAGAAACTAACAGTCAAAGAACAGGACAGACAAAACAGAGCCTGAGAAGACCGGTGTGACTGGCACAGATGTTCATGGCTGATCAAGCAAGGCCTAGGTATGCATCCCCTATTGCCCATTTTGGGGCTCACACCAATGGATTATCCTCTGTCCCACTAAAAGCTTCACTCTTTCTAACAAAAGTACAAACCACAGGATGAGCCACAGCAATAAATGCATTATTTTTTATCACTGTTGTTCATCTCCCATAAGACATGCTCACCTCCTGCCTCCTTTCATATCATGATTACTACCTACAAGAAAATTAGCGTATGCAATCAAAATATACCTGCTTACTGTGAAAATTTGGAATTTGGATGCTTTAAAACATTTTAGGTAAAATGTGTTGTGTATATTGTCAAGTTATAAGTGTATTTAAAACCAGTTTTTGTAAGAGGGCTGAAATGTAATTTAGCTGTCACAGAATAGCTATGGAACTCAATAAACCTCAGCTCTTCTGCTAAGTTGCTCTGTGCTCTTTCTCACTTAATGTCTTTTTTTTACATACATTACCTTTCTACTAGAAGTGCAAAGTCTTAATATCCAAAGAGCACTGTGAAGGCACTTTTTCATACAAATCCTTGGTAGGTGAAATTGTTGACTTTCAGGCATTCTACCACCCTAAACTGTCTGCATTTCCTTCCAATATTCAGCTAACTTTTTTCTCCTTGAAATTAGCGCATTATGTCTGTGGTCACTATGGAGCGACTTTAGTCTTAAGGCAGCACAAAAGAGTGCAGAATTAAGTCTAGTCAGATCCTCAGAAGATACTATCCAAGTACTATCTTTACAGCCCTGTTCTAGCGTTCATCCTTAGTGGCTGCTGTTGATCTTTCACTTTGTCTTGCTTATCTAAAACCAATACCTATTCAAACTCCAATCAATCAATGCTACATACAGAATGATGAAAAAAGACATCCAATTCTCTTGTTTAACAACTTGTTCAGCACCTATTGCTTCCAGAGACCTTTCAGTATCCATGTTTCCTTACTTCATGGTTACCAGCCTTTTGAATTTAAGAAACGAATGAGAATTTACTAGAAAAAAGGTGATAGTAGCCACCAAGTTCTGCATTGCTGAGAGCAGCAATCATAATAGAAACACCTTTAACCTCAGTTATGTGATTATCACTGCAAGCAAGGCTTGATTTGGACAGTGATCTAGTCTTAAGCCTGCCAGGGCATAAACTGCCTGTAACTGTTGCCACGATTTTATTTTGCACAATAATTAAATTAACAGGAACTTCAAGGGAACCCAGAACTTTGTACTACAAATTAGCTGAAAAGCAGAGCACTGTCTTGCTGTGCTTCAACTTTGATAGGAAACTGACAGCAATACGAAGAGGAAAGAGTTGCAACAAAGTCATATTGGTTGGGACAAGCTTATTTTCTCACCTAATAAATGCCACACAGCAGAACAGTCTCTGCCCAGTGATGACATACTCGCACGCCCAACAGTACTGTTTAAAACAGTGGTATTATAATCAGCACAGATTTATAAAACAGGCCAGTTCCTACAATCTCTTTGAGTGTTTATATCTCTACCAAGTTCCACAGGAGCCGAGGTACATAAATCTCGTATCAGACACAGGCCAATGCGAACAGCCTGGTGTTGAAGGCAATTTAGTAATGAAATTCAGGACTTGCTTTGTATGCCTGAGTCTTGGGATAATTTTGCAAGTAGGTTTTGGGTTTGGTGGGGTTTTTTAAGCAAATTAAAGAACATCGGCAAAATTCCTAATCAGGCTTTCCCCTGAATATGCAGGTTTCAATCTGATGTCTCCGTCCATAAGATCTGATCTTTTTTCATGATCAGAGCCAGGTTCAATGTCTCCCAAATGGTATCCCAATTAACAGAACAGCCACTGTCCCTTGAAAACCTCATTATTGAAAAACAAAAACAATTCAGTTCCCAAGTGCTGACTGCTTTAAAGTGGCTGCCACCAGCAAAGGAGCTTAGATATGGATAAACAATAGAAGCACCTACATTTTCTTTCCTCTTTTTCCTGGATACATTAATACTGTGCTGGAGGCTGATCTGGCTAACAACTTCTGAGCAAGGAACTGAGGTTATTAATGTCACTGTTAAGATTTTTTTTATTATTGAATCTGATCTGTCTTATATCCAAGAGTGTTTTTTTATTGAATAATCTACTCACCAAATGAAATGGGCTGTGACTGAAAATGGGGGGAGGCAAGTTGTGTTTCAAAATAAAAAGTGAACACATTTTGTGACCAGATATCACTTAATTTGCAAATGTGTACTCTAGAACCATATGTTGTCTGATACAGTCAATACTCCTTGCCAAGCAGCATATATATAGCTGATCAAACACTCCTGTTCAACATAAAGGGATAGAAAATTCTAAACTGTTACGCTACTGCATATGCATAAGATGCTTTTCTGGCCCTTCCAAGGTGCCTTAATCAATATAATTATTTTCAGTATTTTCATGCTGTGAAAAAAATATTGCATAATGATTTAGTCTAAGTTTGGACTTGATCTTCCAAATACTCGCTGGTTGCCAGCACACACAAAATGCAGTGGCAAGTGTGCCCTAGATCTTTACTGGACTGGCCAAATTTCTCACTTGGAGAATTTGCCCAAGTTGATCCTTGCAGCTATGATAACCAAATGGCTATACATGTCATGTTTACATACAAACCAAAATGAAGTGTATTTAAATAGGGAAGGAAGCAAGATTTGAAACATTTACAATTTGGCTCATAAAACCTCACAAACAGGTAGGGATGAAAGGAAGCAGTGGATGTTAACAATTTCCTGGGTTTCAAAATCCTAAACAGACTAAAGAAAATTAGGTTGTGCTGCAAAAAGATTCTTGTGCGGTGGGATCTACATAATAAAAAAGTGTGAACTTTAACACGGCTTTTTAGGTCTACATTATGAAAATTTAAGTTGGATAACACAGACTTAGATTTGAGCTCTGTCGAAATTCTGCAACTACTAGAAAAATTAAGAGAGCAGACAGTGCTCTGCGCTGTACCCAATGAAGCACACAAATGCAGTTTATTTATCTCTGCTTCCTAAAATGATATTTTCACTCATGGAAATTTCATAATTAAGCCTGAGACAGCTCCTGCTATGCCGTTCATCAGCAAGGAGGACATAAAGAACACCGAGGACTCATTACACACAGAACAAACTTAACTCATTAACAGTACTTGGAGTGAGCAATCTCAGACCATTACTTTTAATGGGATTAGCCTTTCTTGTGTACAAAAGGCAGCACAGCTCTGTCTACTTAAAATCATTTCCGTATTCTAACGACATGGGCTACATTCATGCTAACAGGAAAGTGTTCATTCTGGCTTTGCTCTTCATTGTCAGAGTGGCACTGAGCACTTTACCAGAAACAGGAACAATAACTGAGTTATTCTTAGTTTATTTTTGTCCCTCTGGTCTGTGCATTTTTCTTTTCTCATTTTACAAGGCCCTACCTTTGATCATCAGTGAGGAACGGGATTAGCTTACTAATTCTGTATTACTGTCAGCACGATGGCATCAACTCGGTCCTCCACATTAAAGTGGAGAGAGAAGCCTTAAAGGATATAAGGACGAATATTTCCCATGAGCTCCTGAAATCCAGCTAGCTTTATACGTCAACATCAGTATGATATCACTGAATAAATGTCTCCGCAGCCATTTAGCATGTTCCCAACCTGAATAATTAGCCGTCACTGACATTTGTTAGACCTGCTTATGCACTGTCAGAGAAAAGTATTAGTGCTAATGAACAAAAAGTATTGCAAGCTATTATAGAAATTCTTCTAAGGTCAAACCCAAAAACCTGGATGCAAATTACTCCTGTGTACATCGCAACATTACAAAATGTTCCACTTCTAACAAACTTGTAAGAATCGGTATTTTTGATGTAGCATAATTTTGATAATGCTATTGCCAAGCTCTTTTACAAAGCAATCTTATAAAGCCATGGTTGAAGCTTCGCTATTACATGGTACATACAGATAACTCTGCCCAGTACACGTACATCAGACTGGGCAGAGAAGTGCCTTTAAAATCTTTAAAAAGCAGAAACATCAGAACTCCAGAGCTGTTTTTCTCCTACAAAGTGTGGGGTCTTGAGTAACTGGTCAGTATGTAAACAAATTATTAGCATTTAAAAATAAAAATTCTATACTAATATAAGGAACACCTAAGGAGTATCTGAGAGGCAGGAGGGTAAAAATAAGGCATCCAAACTTAGTTAAGCATGAGTATATTTAGGAGACAAGCACAACATAAACAAAGGCATTGGCAGGCTCCCTGTAGCATCCAGATGCTTTCCAACTCCCACGTCCCAACTCCAGCTGATCATTTACAGGAGGAGACTTCCAGTTAATATTTAACATTTTAAAATATCATTAGTATCACACACACGCAGTCCATTGCAAGAGAGGCCTACTCACTCTGTATCCTATTTTGTCTTCTATATCTTCTCCTATGCTCGATACACACAGGTTTCTAAAAATATACCTGACTATCCTGAGTATAAATCACAGAGATGAAAGAATTAAGGTGCAAGCTAGAAGAACTGTTCAGCTGTAGCATGTGTTACAAATGTATTCTCTGTTGGCACAGATATTTCAGTTGATTCAATGCACTGTGTAACTGCTACCTCAAGGCTCAGCCAGGAGTTTGCTTTTAGGACACACTCTTCCCCTTACTGGTGTTAAAAGGAGCAACTGGTGGTACTCCAGAACTGGACATCAGCTCCCCAACATAATCAGAATTTCAATTGTAGCATTATCATCCTGCAAGGTAAAGCATATCATTAACTCCCGGCTGAATAAAGTTCACTCTGAAGCTCAGAGGATAGGGCCCTTCGAGTATGAGATCTGAAAACAGCCATTTAATGACTGAAATAAAGAGCAAAGCGTAGATTCATTTTGGGGTAAAGTTGGATGAAATAAAGTTTCCTGTTGTCTTTCCATAGCTGGCCTAAGAGCTTTCTCTGCCTCTAATGAGACTAGATTGCAGTACCCCATACAGAGTCAGAGATGGAATCGTTTTTAGAAAGGATTTCCACTCACAAAATGAAAGCCTTAGGAGTTCACTTCAGAGACAAGATACCAATAGAGACATTATTAACATCACTGACATGCACACAAAGGAAGCCTGAGGCTCAGAGCTCTGCCTCTGTGTGGTTAAAAATGTAGGCACTTAGCAGGGAATGAAAATTACACTGGTCCAAGGTCCAGGACTTGCCATATTTAGTCCTGGAGTGGTGCCAAAATAAGAATTGCTAGACTAGATGATCAGTAAAGGAATGAGATTTAAAGTCTGAAAGCATCAGGATTGAAAACTAACTCCTGTAGGATACCGGGGATGCAAACAGAAAATTTGAAAAGAACTAAGAATTTCCTTCTAGAGCTAGTACACTAGATGTACGGTTCATACAATTCTTACACTGCTTTGTTGCTTCCTTTTTTTCAGCAATTCAATCATTTATTTAGGGAAAGTAACGTGACTGAATTTTTGTTGTGTTCTTTGTTTTGGCTTTTTAAATGTTTGTTGTAAAATTGGCCCATGCTTTTGTCTTACTCACCTGATTTAAGCATCCCTTTTCATTTTCTTGGACACGGAGTTAGGGTATTTTGCAGCTATTCTATACAGAAGCAGAAGTTCTGAAATTGGTTGTATTCATATTTACAAGTCTGAAGTGCATTTGTTTTGGTGACAGGGACGTGGATGCTCGTGGATTATCTTGTAATCTTTTATGGTAAAATACAGTTACTATCTTAGGAGATCATGGATCTCTTCTGCTATGTCTGAAGGCTTAAAAATACTTGGTTGGTCAAAGTCAGTCTTTTCCCTTCTCCTCAATCCATATGCTTTTTTCCAAGGCAAAACAGATTTGACAACAAAAAAATTAAGGCTGAGAGTACTTCGGTACTAGAATACAGACAGCCCGCAGATCTTCCTGCTTTCAGGCAGAAAAGGAATCTAGATCTGAGTTTTCCGCATGCTGCAAATATATAGGAACAACCAATATCCAGTCTATCAGTTAGAGACACACTCTTTCTAGTATTTCCTCCTACTCTTCAAAAGCAGCAGAAATCACTTCATTTTGGGTGGAGATTGATCTGAAAAGTGTGACTTAGGACTGCCCAGAGCATGCCTCCCAAACAGAACCCCGCTGGGAGTATAGATGGAGAAATGTGGATCCTAATTGGATTTTGGTGTGATGCTGAGTTCCTGCTTACAAAACATCTCTGGTGTCAATAGTTTGTTACTTAAGATAGTGACTTCTAAAAACCTAGATTATCTATTACAAGTAAGTATGGTACTCCCCACGTTTTTATGGCCCTGATTTAATGGCCCAGAGAGTATTTAAAACAAACAAACAAGGCTATTTTACACAGATGTTAAAAGACGTAGGAAACTCGCAAAGGGTTAAAACAGTTAAATAGAAAGATATATGTTTTAACGGAGTTCTGCTTTAAAATTACTTCTAATTTATCCACTTACGAGAAATGTATGGAGGTAAAATGATCAGTGGTAATGTGCAACAGAAAGATATATACTTTTTTAATTGTAGCCAAGAGGAAAAAAACAGCATGGAATAACTTAATCGTTGCTAATTATAATATCACTGAGGTAATTACAATAGATTTTGATTGTCTCATTTTCACACCAGAGGAGGGCACAATACTGGCTTTTCTCTTAATACATATTTGTTTTCAGAGAAGAGCTGACAATTACACTAATTGTAGTCACAGCATGAAACTTTGGTTTTAAAGAAAAATTTGTCTACATGTCACACACAATATAGTCATCTTTATTGTTTTGTTAGGTGCAAATTAAAGACATATTAATTGCTTTGCTCACTGTAACGATACTCATGCAAGCACAACAAATTCTGTCAGAGTCACATGGCTTGGAAGGTATGCAACACCCCCAAAAAAATGGCAGAATGAACTACCACTTCTCAGCGGTTAATATGAATCTTTGAATAAAATATTGTCACTTGGAGGACAAGAACCAGCAGCCATTCTTCCACTGTGGGATCCAACTCAGATAAGGGAGCAAGAACCAAAAAAACTGGTTCACAGTCTAATTTGGTGTAAGCTTCTCTGATTTCAGCTGGAGAGACCAACTGCAGCTTCCAAACTGCATTAAACCCAAGGTTAAGCAACCTTTGTCTGGCAGTGTTCAAATTTTGAACACTCCAAAGGCAGATACAGGAAATGTGAAGGTATGTAACCAGGCACAGCCCTGACCTGAACATAAGGAGGGGATATACCCACCTCTGAAAGTGCTGTAACATCACATGCACGATGAGAATCTATCAAAGGAAAACACCCCTCCTAATTCACAATATCAAAAGTCTGTGCTTGATAAATAACATGAACTATTTAACTTTTGTGATTTTCTCATCCTCTTCAGCAAAGATTAAGGCATAACCTATGGTTTAACCTCACAAAGTTACACTTATCCCTTACAAAGTTTAGTTTCTCACACACCGTTGTTTATACCAGCCAGGCACCAGGCTTTCCATTACATGTCTTTGAAGATGAGGACTGGGTAGCAGTGCTCTGAGAACAGGGCTTTAATCCATTCAATCACACACTTGCTCTACCAAAGCTGTGATACCTACCCTGCTAGCCTAAGAAGCCTGAAAAGTAATACTGCTGATGAGCAAGACTAGAAATGCAGTGCACAAATACAAATGCACTTTGGCAGGTCTAAATAACCACAGGGTAGTAGCAGCACGTCTTAATATCTTTGCCTCTCCCATGGAGGTGTGAATGCAAGCTGGATAGGTAAATTCTCCTAGCTCTAACGTATCGTAACAGGATGTAGAAACGCTCTAATGTACTAATAAAAACAGATCCTGAAAACATGAACTGGAACATTCTTAACTGTCAACAGGACAATTTTGATTTTGTACTATTTAAAATTTTCCATAAGAGGAACATGATTTGCTGCTACAACATGCCATTTCATCAATGTTGTCCGATGAAGCTCCATCAGCTTACCTGCTTATGTGGTGTCAAAATGCCATGCGTCTTTCAAAGTGGTACAGCTTTTTTTCTGATAGGATTAGTCAACATGCAGGCTACTTCAGATTAGACCACAGAAATTTACACCCTTCTGGTCATAATCTTTGGACTTTCTTCTACTGTTGCCAGACCAAAAGCATGTAAAATGCTGGAGGTCAACCTGTCTTTACTCTAACAGCTTCAATGAATATGCTCAACACAACTTAAATCTGCCCATCGCCGCCAAAATTTATCACGAGTCAAAGATGTTGTACTTCATTCTTCTGTAATCTACGCAGGGACCTTAATATACGTGCCCCAACACAGCAGTGGAACAACATGTTGCTTACAGCTTTTCTGTGTTTTGTTGAAGCCTCTAACAGAGCAGAAACTCTTCTGCTTCTTGCAGTTGAGAGATATATCACAGATCAACCGAAAATACCACACAAGTCACTAGCTACAGACTACAAGACAATTTGAAAGCTGACAAAGTATTCAAATATATGCAATTTTAATGATGCGGAAAAAGGGGTCCTGAGAAGGTAAAGAAGCATCTTAGAAAAAATTACAGAACTCGGTATCCGGTATTTTTTGAAAAACGCATTAAAAGGTTTTACCAAACTTGGACCGTATTTGTCAATTCTTTGCACAAATGGGCCCCAAGAATGTAAAATGTAATGGTGTTTGATGTTTTCAGTTTTCACAAAGTCTGAGCATTGGAAAGGATGCACAGACCCTAAGTTTTAATATAACAACTGATAAGGTTTAGCATAAAATTAAATGCTAACTCATTTCTCTTTTCAAAAACAAAGCAAAACAAAACTCTTATCTCTTAATCAATGTATGTAAAATATATATGACCAGAGTCCATGACAAAGCTATCCTGTTACAATACTCCAAATGTGTTCTGCAGTAGCAATTTTCCTTATTGCACAAGATTCTCATATTGGAAAAATAAGAAGCAGAGACGATTTGAACTGCTTGCTGCTTTAGGAAACCCCTACCTATATTACAGGAATTAATGTTTGACTGTTATACCTGTGTTACACATGAATATTTGCCACCAAAGACAAGCCAAAAGAAGAGATTAGCTAGAGATTTTACATACCGAGTTAATTAGCAATTCTTACCAAACAGAGTGTATCTTTTCTTCTCAGGGTTCAGCTTGGTCTCTATTAGACATATTTACGGGAAAAGTCAATGGATAAGACATTAGAGGCCAACCTCAAAGTCAGAATAAAGCAACCATAGACCTTAGAGAAGTGCTTTATTAGCCAAGAATTGGTTGCTTATTGATCTTGGTCTATGTCTCTGGTCACAATAGCACTTACCCTAATTTTTCTAGTGTAAATATAAGTAAATTTGAATGGGTGTTGTTGAAAACAATCTGTAAATCTACATTTTGTGGTTTATGTTGTAATTGTAGTTACGGGAAGGTTCAATATCTGGAGCATGGTAAGGAGACAAGGCTGTGGCATGGCAACCTCAGCTCTGCAAATATGTCCTGAAGCACTTTCTCAGAGGTTATTAAAATGACTAGAGCTATCACTCTGCTTAGAAGCAGAGAAACCACATGGGTACTCATAAGAAAGGAACTGAGAAAAAACACTGTAAAGAGAAATGTTATGCATTTAACTTCAGCTTTTCTTTTCACTGAGGTCAACCAGATAATTAAGCAAAACAGATATGCAGAGTTTCTTTACTTTTCTGCAAACATTAATAAATTACTGCTTGCCTCAGCACTACCACGCTTTCTTTCCTATATTGTGCCTTTTTTATTTAGTTTCATCTTTAAGATTTATTTTGAGATAATTTTCAATTTACTTCATGGCCCTACTGCATGAGACCTCTCTTCTATTTGTCCTATTGGGAGCACCTATCTTGATCACACTTCTATATAGGGTTAATGAGAGTTAATGGCTGTTGTATTTCAGATTGAAATTACCCAGCAAATTTCAGGTGGAAATACCAACAAAGCATGATAGCTATATCTGCTGCAGTACTCGTCTCCATTTAGGTTAACACAGAATGGATTTTAATGTTGTATTGCTTTAAAAAAATTGGATACTTACTGCAATATATGGCTGGAATTTTCACTATTGCTAAGTGTTATTTCCTTCCAAACTTGTAATCGTTACTTAGAATAAATGAGATTTTTATTCAAATATATTGGGAGACAGGCAAAAGATTGTTTCTCTGCCTACAGTTTGGCCATATCATAGAAAACCAAATAAAAAAGGGGACTGAATCCCTGCCAGCAGCAAACAGAAAGTTCTCCCTGGCTCTTGACCTGGCCTGGAACATCCATTCTCCTTGAAGCAACAGGTATGTGCAACCAAAAGCATAAGTTGAGACTACTCTTTATTAAAAACATAAGCTGAAGCCATGAATTACCACTCCACTGCCCTACAACAAAGCACCACCACTACTCATCTAGTCTGGACAAAATTAAATCCTGTCCAAAACAGACTGAGTTAGAAAACAGAGCTATCTGTTTAATTGACACATGATATGTCTAAATGAGCTCAGTGGTCTGTTTACTATTCCCATACTACCCTTTTCTCCATTAACTTGATAATTTCCATCCTACTCAAGACTGTTATGTTCCATTGAAACTTTTGTTTAACTGGAGGTTGACTGTGCAGCAGAAGTCAACCTCCCAGAGGATTTGAAGTGGGACTTGGAAACCAGAATTTACCTCAGGGAAAGCATAATGCAGTTTCTCATCACCACTGCCTATGATTTCTCCTGCCAAGTTCATCTGTCTTAAATACAACTGCAAAGTAATTAGAAGATTTCTTTCACAGGTGATCTGATATTACAGTGATGAGCAGTGGGAAGACCACCCAGACGATGTCACACTAGTGCCAGAGAAGAACCAGAAGTAAGTCTGCTTTACATTCTGAAATACAAAGCAGCCTTTCATTTTTCCCCACCTGCTCCTGCGCAAACCTCTACTGGAAACCACCAGCAGCGGCTGAAATGGCTCAGACTTGCACATGCATCTATCCTTTATCATTAAAAATATTGGCTTAACTTTATAAAACCTTAGAGTAAGACCTTAATTTGCTTTGAGTTTGGGGACAATATCACTTTTTTTCATGTTTGTTTTCCTGAATGAGTTCTTCATTCCTCATCAACAGGCTACTAGTCCTTAAGAGTCTGTAAAGTAGGCAAGAAGCAACTTTTGAATAAACTGAGAGCACTGTAAATCAGACTGTAATGAATAGCAACCACAACCCATGATATCTGAGTGCAATTCCAACTCTGTATTTTTTTAAAAAAAAGACACACAATACACAAACAATAACAAATGCAAAAAAATAACCTAAAACAACCCCCACAAGACAAAGAAACCCAAAACAACAAAAACAATTTTGAAAAAAATCCTGCAACTTTAAGTGCATTAAACAACCTTACAGAGTTCTCTAATTAAGCACTGACTTTCTTCTACATTTCCTTGCTGTGACTGCTTCAATGGAAGAGCTGGTTTGAGATTCCCACCCATTCTCCCTCCTTCCCTGCTCCCCAGTAACTCCCTTACTCATGCTGAAGGAATCCTTTATAAAACGTCACGTTAAAAAAAAAAAAAAAGGAAAAAAGACCATTTCACATATCTGTACCATGAACTGGTTCAAAACTTGCCCAAATAAGAGCAACAGTGATTTAAACCAGCTTTGCTATCAAAAGATCTGTAAAATGGAACCACACCTTAGGTAAGTTTGGAGCTGCAGTAATTAGTGACTGTTGTGGAGCTGAACTAAAACACTTTGCCACTTGATTGATCATCATTATTATTGTTCCTCTGTATCTTCCAGCATAGTGAAAAACCATCTGGTCTTGAGAACTGTTTGAGCCAGTGAAACCAACAGGAATGAAGGGTGCTTAATATCTCACAAATGGGGCTGAAAGAAAGAACCCCAGAATATGCTACTACATTGTGTCACTAGAAGATATTGTTGACAAGTCACAAAATAGTATTTATATTTATTCATGCAATGCAAAGGCAGAACTCTTTCTCCGTCTGCATCTCTAATGACTGTTAGGAGACTATGGATGAGAATAATCACAAAACCTGAATGGAGATAATAAAACCAATAGTGTTCAAGTGCTGAAACAAAGAGAATCCCCAGTGGGGCAGTGATCTTCTGAATGACTCAAGTAGTCCTGCACAAGCCTTTGAATTTCACTTTGACGTTTAAATGAAGAAAGGGAGAGAAAAGCACAGGCCAATTTCATTGATTGGTGTAACTCGGGAATCTAACATAAAAGCATTGGGATGACTCACAACACATACAACATCTGAAACCAAACTCCTTTCTTTTCTATTTCCATTTCATTAAAATAACCTCCCATTTTCTTCTGTTATAATATCGTACAAATTATGTGTACTCTGGTTTGAAAAATCCCACGCAGGGGGTTCAAATAGAGCTTGCTTTATTAGATTTCATTTGGGAGGGGACCTACAGTGTTTAATGCACTTTAACAAAAAAAAAAATAAATCGGTGTTTTCAGCTGAAAATTTGTCAAGCTTGGATTTTAAAATCTCCCAACCTCATTGCTTCCTCCTTCAAAAAAAACCAAAAATTCAGCCAATGCATATCATCAGAAGTGAGGCTTTTGCAGGACACAGAAGAGGCTGCAAACATCTGATCCACGGGTTGCAGTGAGGAACCTACCATGCGCTTCTGCGTGTTGCCCCCTGCGTTGCTCCAGTAAGCCACGCTCCAGGTACTGTGCCAAGGAAACCCTCGTGCAAACTAAGTCACTATAAAAGCTCTGTAACAACAAATATTTCTTGCCACTGCCAGCAATCATCTTCTCTCGTGGCTTTAACGTGTTTTGTTGATAAATTTCTCCAGCCACATAGACAAAAACAGTAATGATTTCAGAGAGATCAACAGTCACCTATAAACCAGACCCTAACCCTCCTGTTGAAACACATCCTGTGAGCATCCCTGACAGTTCGAATTGTTACCAAGCATAGGAGGACAAGATATATTTTTAGGTGTTCTAGTTCCCTGATACGGCAAAAACTCTTGACTACTTATAAAATGTAAGAGGCAACCGTTACTTTGCCTATATTGCACTTCAGAAGAGCCAACAAGTGAGAAAACCCAACAAAAAATCACTCTAATCACATGATAAGAACAAATTCTGTCATCAGATCTTTTCCAAACCATGTAGACAGGTTCTACATCAGTTCTTTAGAGGTGGTAATCTCAGTCACAGATAGTCAAGTGCAACTTATTTCTTCCTTTCACCTACATAAACACATTTTGTAAACCTGAGGCCTGAGTGAATGGTTATGAGACAGACCTGGTCTGGAGACCACATGGTCATGCTTTCATAGTGTCACATCTGAATTACAGGACTGATTCTTTAGAGTCTTTTAGGATATGACAGCACAGATTGCACACCAAAGCCAGAATATATCTAGTAAGAAACTTTACATAGAGAGGACATCCATTGTTCAATCAGTTATGCATATACGTATTTGACTTCCACATACAGTTAAATGGAAGCGTAATCTCACCCTCCTGCATTGTCTTATAATACAATGCACCCAACTTTTCTCCAGAAATGTTTACACCTGCCCTTTCCAACACATAAAGGAGTATGTATTTGAGAGCCCTTGCTTATACTGTTTTACATGAAAACAACAGCAGTTTAAAAGCAACAAAGATCCACCCCTGCTCAGAGAAGTGGATGGCGTAGAGTCACCAGAGCACCTTGGTGACCTTCAGTTTTATAAATTAAAGTGATGCACAGGATCTGATGCACACCGCTAGATTGTTTCTAAGCAGATCATTCATTCCAAAGGGAATGCACTGCATTAATTTACGGATGGTGCAGACTATGCAACTATTATAGCAAATATCTTTACTTTACTTTTTGACTGATAACCTTAATCATTAAAATTAATGCCAGTGTGAAGTCAAAATTGTACCTATTAATATGACTCTAATTGATACTATAAGTAGACAAAAATCTCACCATGAATGCAATCAATTCTGCACAGATCCTGTTCTTTACTGACTATCTGGTTCACTGGGGATAGTACTTTTTAGCATCATTTTTATTATTTTTCTGCAGTGATGCCACCATATAAGTCTGATGCCCGAGGGTATTTGGTGATTTCATTTAGACTTCCTGTGACTTTCCCAACATACAGCGCCAATATAGGAGGATGCTGTTAGTACACAGTCCCCTTGGGTAGCTAGTTATGAAACTTGAATTGCTGCACTTAAGCAAGCCTGTCAGAATGCTTGGCCTCCTAGACACCATGGCTCCGGCTCCATCTACAAAACTTTAAGTGGCACTTGCTAAAAGTAAGGAAAAAAAAACATATCCTGTCTTTGAGTATATAGAACAACACTATTAATGATGTTCCGTGAGAGTGTATGTAGGCTGAGCTAGGAAAACCAGGAGTCTTTTTCAGACCAGAGCTCATTTCTTATACTTGTACAAAAAGCGTGGTCAATATCATTCTTTTATTCCCAGTTACCTCCTTAAACAAAGCATCAAAATGCCAGCAAATTATTTTGAACCCTCTTAATGAACTGGGCAAATTTTCACAGGTGGCAGGACCTTACCAGATACCTGAGCAGAGCTTGTCCCTAAGACATGTGGTCAGGTAAGCACAAGAATGGGTTCAGTCTTGAAATTTTCCAGTTCTTGTTATTAGTGAAATTTCAGAAGACATAATAATAACAATTGCTGTTATTACAATGATGGATAAATATAGGGAACTCGTCACCATGGCATCTGGCTGCCTCTATCAAAACCTGAATTGTCCCAACTAGGCTGAAAATACACCGGCCTCCCTGATACTGGCTGCAGGGAGAACAAGTTCTTAGAGCTCAACTGATAATTAGATTCACACTTAAGTGTATGTACATAGGGAGCCAATTTCAAAGGCGTGGGCCTGCTAATGAGATTGCCCTGCTGCCAGCATCTGCAAAGCTGTGCCCTCAGGAAGTGAGCCATAGCTTTCCAGACGAGCACAGGTTACCTGGTAGAATGGAGATGGTGCTAAGGCTCCAGGAAAAGTGTCAGGGAATCATTTAATAGCTGTAAGTACACAAGTACATCATCTTAAAAAAAGTGCTTCTGGCAGAAAAGAGTCATCCTGTGTTTTGGGCTAATGCTGAGGCAAAGGAAAGTGCGACCAAGTGACTCAACCAAGCTACTACTCTCTTCTGCATTTTCAGAGGTACCATGTTGAAGAACCGAGCTAATCAGCACTACGCAGCCTGTGAGATCTGATACGTCCAATTACAGAGTGTTGTGATAAGGCCACAGTATAAGGGACTATTTAGAGTTCAATATCTACATATTTTAGCAATTTTTTTTAATCCTGATTATTGCATACACCACAGGCCCTAAATGTTCATAAACTAAATGAATACTTAGCCGTATATCTTGTGCTTGCTACCCAATAGCCAGTGACAGTTAAAGCACTTGAGCAAGCAGAATGTATTTGGTTTGATCTTTCTTCTCATGCCACGTCCTCCTCTCCAGTCCCCTCTTCATTACTTTTCAATGATCTAGTTACCAACTTACTAACATCTTCGAAATTACACTTGTTAATCCACAGCTCTATTAATGACTGTGGACCTTTGAGTTTTAACCCCATTTTCAATATTACTCACATCAACAAATTTGACAAAATGCATCCATAAGATATTTTGCAAGTTGACAACGTCTTTTACAATCTACTGCCTCCAAATAGATAATGGGAAAAACTAGTCTTTTTTGAGAGATGCATATGCAGACACACTCTTCAGGAGCGAGATAAATCCAAAAATGTAAGGACTTGCAAAGATCAGATCTTCAGCTGGTACAAATCAAAACAGTCCCCTAATTTATACTGGCTAAGGATTTGACAATTAAAATATTTTCCTGACACTTTTGATAAAGGAAGTGCATTACATTTCACTTTATAATTGGACCCTGTAGTTAAAAGTAGCCAGATTCTTTCCTGATTAAAGACACAGGAAGATATAAACTAGATTTATTGTCTATTAGATTTTATGTTCCATTTTCTCTTGTCACAAGAGAAGTAATTTTGTGTAATACAGCCTGTCCAGCACAAAGTCATTTGTTCCTTCAGATACGCTAATTCAAGCATAAATACATAGATCCATATTAATAAGTTACAATTCCCTCCCTTCATATAGAGATCCTGCCTAAATATTTTTACATTCCCCGGATATTCACTGTTCTGTGCTGAAGTTTTGTCTGAAGTGATCTCTACTCTTTCCCAATGAAGTCAAATCCAACTGTAAAATATTTATGAAAAAGAACATTTCTGTATTGTTAGAAGTGGTTAAAATATTTAACCACATCTTCTTATTTAAAATATTTTTTAAAAACAACTGTTTTCACTAAAGTTCCAAGGTACATTTTCTTTTCCGTTGGGGGAATGAAAATTCCTTTTTTGTGCACGTGTGCAAGGAAGAATCCCATCCAGCTTTATGGATAATGACAGCCAGAATGAATTGCGAGTTGGTCTTAACAAACGTTCTCAAATACATTACCCCACTACTCACTCAGCCCTCTGTCTAAGTGCTAAATGGTGGCAGGCAGCAACAGCCTTGCCTAGTAATCTCTGTAATTAAACATTCAAACACAGGCAAGCATTTCTGCAAATGGGCCCCCCAACTTCCCTTTTTTGAACACTTTCTTCAGAAGGAAATCTCACACAGCTGTTGTAAGAACACTGCATGACATCTGCAAAATGTCTATTGTACAGACCAGGGTGAGAAAACAGCCTAAAACACCAACAAGCTGGATCTGACCACTAATTGAAGCCATTGTTTAGGAAAATTACTTGCGTGTGGTCTAACAACTCATCTGAAATTAGTGATTGCTGCAAATGAAAAAGCAGAATTACATACCATCTCCCATCCTCCATTCCTCCCAAAGGGAATTGTGCTAGAAACAAACATTTACCATCACATGCACAATATAAGCCAGCATTATATTCGTATTTTTTTTTGTTTTTTAACTGCATCAGATGCCAGCAAGCTGAATTCCAATGTATATTACTGATACTGTCAACAGATATTAAATAGATTTTTTTTAGTTTGTGAGATAATCAGAAATGTGTCCCTCATTTCTGTTTTCCACCCAGTAGGTTTAAATAGAACAAGCCATTTGTAGCTTACTGTCTATCTTACACCTTATTTACACTGAATTTTTATCTTCCAATGCATCTTATTTTTTGTTGGCTTTCCCCACCATGCAGTTTACATGGTGATGAAGAAATAGCCTTGCAGGCATTGAAAAAGAGATACAACATGTTAAGACATAATTCCCTGCAGGGCATTCGAGGCTGAATTTGCTGTCACAATGAGTCCAAGCTTCCATAACTACTCGTGTTTTATGTGGATTTGAAACATAAAATTAGATTCATCTTAATCTTCTGAAACAGCAATCTTCCCATGAAAGCTGAGAGACAACAGCATATGAAAACGGTAAGAGAGAGAGAGAGAGAGAGAGAGAACAGAAAGAAGACAAGAACTGAATAAAATGAGATGCTGCACTCTTCTAGTAAAGGAAGTGAAGTTCCCTTATGGGTAATAATATATCATGAAAACTTTGCTGTAAGGGATTGAGTTCCTGCCAGATTCCTTGTTTACATACAAGTGATCTCTACCGAGGGTTCTCAGCAAGCAGAGTACGCAAGAGCACTGAGAAACTTAGCACTGGAACAGAAATCACTGCTGCTGTGAGGAAGGCTGGTGACACATTGCATTTCGTAAGTAAGATCTGATTTATGGATATGGCCTCCATTCACCTACGCAGGGACAGAGCACCAACCCAAGAGAGCTAAAGTTCAAAGCAATAAATCTCAAGTTTCCTTGGTCAGTCCAAGAGGGGAGCATAAGGAATATACTGCCCTAGTTTTCCGAGATCAGGCTTCGCAGCTGGAGTAACTTTAACTTCTCTTTTTCTTGAGGGGCTTCGGACCTGCCAGTTTTGTCATATTCTTTTGCTGCCCTTCGGGCACTCAGAAAACTGACTGGTTTTTAAAAAGTTCTCCAGAGTTAAAGCTACTTTTTTTTTTTTTTTTTGTATTTGTATTCTTAACAGTTAAATATGCAAGGAAATATATCTTATTACATGCAACTAGCAAACAGCACAGAACCTGAACAAAAGACAGAAAAAGTGTTATGGTTTGATGATACAAACTGACAAAGGAAATACACTCATTGGGATCTTCCCAAGTAATTCTGGACTAGAACGTACTTCTTTCCACACAATTTAAAACACATGCAGGTTGTTCTTTTATTACAATTACTTCAGATTTATACAAGCATGAGTACACAGCCTTACTTGTTTTTCCTCAATCAGTGAAACGCATAGAATAAAGTTTTCATAAGGTTTCAAATAAATTTATTTTCCTGTTTTACTCATCTGCCTTGCTGCCATTGAAAACATCAAATATTCTGCACGCTCAGTTACTGACTTGCACTTTTCAGCCATCTATTGTTTTAAATACGAGAGCATCATAAATATGCAGTAGGACATAATAAATAATAATTTCCACCGCCATCACATTAGCTGCATTACATATTTTTTCAGTAATACAATCCTAAAAGTTTAGAGTTTTCAGTGGTTGATATATGTCATTATTCTTACATCACCTATTTCTCTCTAATTAAGAATACCTTTGCCAAATGTAGTACTGTATTTGGCCCACCTTACTTTCCTGCAACCAATGTAGAGAAACTTATTTTCCAATGCTTTCAATGTAGATCCAATAAATAAAATAAACCAAGGAAAAGCACTTAAGGACATTCTTAACTTTCATTTCTTGACTTGCAATAGAAATAGTTTGCATGGAATTGAAAACCAAACACAAAGTGTTTTGCTGAATTGGGTTTATCGATTTTGATGCTGTGGTACCTCCCACTGCAGCTGCAGTGATAGGGGCAAGATACGAACACACGCTATTTGCCATGAGCCAAATCTGGCCCCACGGTTAAGATAAGAAAAGCTACCGCTTATTTGAGAATCCAATCTCTAGTCTTTCAGGTGGGGTATTTTCAGCAGAATATTCCTGCTTACTGCTGTGCAGTTGTATGTCCTTTCCCTCTTGTTAAACCCCAGTAAATAACAGGCTCCTTGCAGAGGGACTGTGAGGTGGCAACCCTTTTTCCTCTTCAGCAAATATATTCTTTGGTTATTACTGAAGTCCTTGTACTGCAACAACCCTTCAAACTCCACTACAGAAGTTATTTGGAGCACTAGTAACCACTTTCCTGGCTCTATCTTGCCTTCCTCTACTACTATCAATCACATCCTTATGAAGAACTGCAAAGGTCAGGAAGTCCTAGATGACTCCTCTACCATGTTGCACACATACAAGTTCTAGAGGGTAAGGGATAGGGAGACACAATAGGCTTCTCGGTATCAAGCATCTTGACTCTAACATTGAGCTGGTATAAACAGAAGCACAAAACAACAGCTAATGCTATGGTTTTAGAAGGGAAAAAAATAAAAATTGAGTCAACTCATCAACTAAATTAGGAATAATTGCTGAAATGATTATGCATAAAACATACAGAGGCACTGCTCTAGGAAATAAGTTCTGCTGACTATTTCTCCTGGCTATTCCATTTGATAATCTCCATATCTAAGTTCTGCAGCCTCAAACCCGAAATCTTAATGAAATGCAGTGCTCTATTATTAACTGCTGCTATACTAAGATCCCAAAGGAAGAAAATACTTCATTTAATTGTGTTTACGTTAGCCCACAATACATGTAGAGAAAGAGAAGCTGGTATAGGTATGCTGCAAGAGCTTTTATACACAACCTTTAATGTATTTTTTTTAAGATCATATTTCAGAGAATAAAATCAGTTAACAATATTTTCCTATGAGATTTCAGCCTAGCTGTAGGGATAATACAGTACTACATTTCATTAAAGTTACAGGTTCAACAAATGCTGACTGCATTACTCTATGATCTTTATTGGGGCTACATTACAAAAATAATTAGGACTGATCAGAATAGGTGGGGTATAAAATTTTCCATTTTCATAAATGTTTTTCTTTTTCATCAAGGTGATCCAATCACCTTATATAACTATTAACACAGTAGTGTGGAAAATGGGCATGAGAACTATTTAATTCAGTAAAAATAATACATGTGAAAAGAGTTTCCTCTTACTGTGTTAAGTTAGCTTAATCGAATTCAGAATTCTTGGTCGGCCAGCATGGCTTTGTTTTCCAAGAAAAAATAAAGACTACTGAACACTACAGCATGGTCTAAGTTTTTGCTGAAGAAAATGCAGATTCCTTGATGTGGACAGGGCTTTTCATTTCTGGCTGTGTCTCTGATTTTCTGCTCCTGCAAGATTCACCCCAAATTATTCAGGCACATCTCAGTAAGTCATCTGTAACAAGAAACACCTAAATGAGCTGGAATTTTCTGTATTAATATGTAGTTGTTGTAAGGAAATTGAAATTTGGGTATGAACATTCAGCACTTCAGCAGTTTTAGAAAACTGAAGTCCGATAGAGACCAATTCAGCCCAATTTCCTCACGATGGTATATATTCTAATATCTCACCAAAAAGTGACTTTAGCATACTCTACATATACAATTTCACTACAAGAGCAGCAAAGTGATAAGATAGGTGCTCCATAAAGATATATTTTCTGTTTCCGTTATAGGGCTGCATTGAATCTGATGTAGATAACGTGCAAATTCTAAGTTCTTCTGGAGAATTTGAAGCAACTCAAACTTCTTTAACTATTTTCAGACACTCAAAATTTTCACAAAAAGCAAACCAACTTGTCTACTAATTCTCACTTCCCTTGTTTTCCACAGAGAATATTAATTGGTTTCCAAAGCAAATAAAAAATAGTGCAAAGTTTGCCTTTTCAGAGGTTTCAGTTCAAATATGAAACCATATGCAATGTCTTCAAAAGATTCTTTAAAATGTATGAAGATTTCAGGAGAATCTGGGCAGTTTAAAGTTTCACATGTGGAGACCATGTAAAATAATAGTTTTCATAAGATTTGGTGAAAACCTGCTTGGATTTAACCACAATCGGCTTTGCGTGTTGAGTGTTGCCTGGACAAGAATGTCAAAGTGAGGCTAACTTTCTACACAAAAGAATTGATGCATTCAGTACTCAGTTCGCTTTGTTAGCCAGTCTGACTGGTCTCTTTTTTTTCCATAGATATACGTAGAAATAACTAGAGTAAGTGACCTCAGAAAAGAAACATTTAACCTTATCCTTGATGTAAACATCTCACACTGATATTGCAATGTAGGTAAAGGAAAACATGGCAATTTACCAGAGCAAGGTCAATAACACAATAAGCTAGATGTTTCCTTTTTAAGGTTAACTTCTAAGGCGATTAAGGCGCTCCTTTCTAACATAAGTAAGAAAATGACACATACTACAAAGGTTTGTCTTTTAAAATCTAACAGAGCAGCCATTACAACTGGTCAGTTTTGAAAGAGAAAGGTGTGCACAGTTGTAAATTATTCTAAAAAGTATACTGTACATATTCCAAATAAATTTAGTAATGAACCTTAGCTGTGTAAATGTTGTTTCTTTCTCAATTGTACACTAACATGATACAGTACGCATATGTACACCTTTATGCACATGCATGCACAAACAACTAAGTATATAGATGATAAGAATGACAAAATTCTGTCCTAGATATTCCTCTATTAATACAATAGCAAACTTTATAATCATTAAAGGAAAATAGAATCATGACCAATCTTGGAAAACAAGTGTCATATGAATTGCTAATAGTATCCCAAGCACATGTGAGTTACTGTAATCTAGCACATATTGAGGAAGCTTACTGCACACAGAAATTACCAGTTAACACTTAATTTTTGCATTCCACATTTATGCAATTAATTAGAGAACACTTAACATTCTCTCTAACTTCAAGCTTTGCATGATCATGTTTGATCATGAGGGAATTTAAAATCATTTATGTAGCCAAGCTTTAAATACAAGAGGAAACAGAGATGGTGATGGTTAGAAAGGGAAGCAGGAATACATGAAGTGACAGACCAAGCTGTATAGAAGTGAGAAAGCCAACAGACACAACAAGCAAACTTACTCATGGCAAGGGATGTTTTTATATAGAGACAGTCAGGTAAGTTTTAGGAAATACATGGAGAAGTAGTTATATACCGCGGTACTCTGCTGGCTCATCAGCTGCAGAGATGAATACACACGAGATAAATCTATTTACGAGATGAGGTAAAAATTAAAAATACTATGCGACACTCCACAACAGCACTGAATCCAGCATACAGTTTGAGAGTCTGGACTACGTTTTCACATACATTTCCCTGCTCTGGGATTTTGGGAGAACTGCCCATATTCCTCCTTGTCAAGCATATGCAAAGCTATGGTTAGAAGGGACACTGTATCTGTAGTTTGTCAGAACTTGTTTGCCAGCCATCATGAATCCCTGCTATTGCTCTGACTTTCACTCCAATATTTGTGGCATCGTCCATTACCCACCTTCCCTCAGGATTATTTCCCTAGGACCTTACAGAGGTCATCCTGCAGTGTGTGCCTTCAGCAGACACAGCCAAATCTCCATTGCCCCAGACAACAATACCTCCTAGTAAATCAATCGATCTAGGTGAGTCACCTTGCAGTGATAGCCTTAAGCTTAGCAGAATACATAGCAGGCTTAGTTACAGGATAAAGAAGGTCTTTAATATGCAAGTTGACTGTCCAGAGGGAATGGAGGGAGACATTTAAGGCTATGGTTTAAAGACTGATTTTGAAGAGACTAATGAGAACTCATTTTAAAAGGTGCTTAGAGCCCCCAACAGTTCTGAGCAGGTTCAAATCCACTTGTTTCTAATTGAGAGCCAATGGACATTTCAAGACGTATTTCTAACCTTGCTGCTGTGTTGTACTCCTCACCCTTTTGCAAGTATCGGGTGCCATCATTCCCTGTAACACTTAGGATACTCGATGAGATACAGAATCAGTCCTGCCATTCCTACCATGATCACTCACTTACTTGAGTGCTAAATAGCCCCAGTGCTCAGAAAAGGACTGGGCAGAGATGATTCAAATTACGGCAATGGCTACAATTAGAAACACTACTGTAATGAATCTTTCTTTGAATTCCCAAATAGAGAGTCAGGATCAAATCCTCAACCAGGCTACACTGAGAAAGTGATATCAATTTCCACTAGCCCAGAATGCTTGTAATCAAATATATCCATTTATTATCTGTGACAAGGTTGGAGACGTTAGGCAAACTGCTTTATTATTCTGCAAAAATACCAGCTTGTCACTAATGTTAGCCTGTGTCTTTAAAATCAGAGATATAAGCAGCTTCTTCATCTTACTACATCATGCTCTAATCCGAAGTGCCCTATAAGGAGCTGTAATATTTAAGGTCTTTTAGCGGGTACCTCTACATCCTGATTATCCTTTAGAAATTAAATGCTTTCAATACACATTTGTAAGAGAGACTAACAATCTCCTGCCACTCGAAGGATGAAGATGGTAAATGATGGCTGGGGGGGGGGGGGGGGGTTGTTGTTTTGATGCTGCCAGGCAGGCTGATGACTTTATATTCTGCGTCCATGGCTCAATGACCCACAAATCTCCTTTGATATGCCAGGCAGCAGAGAGAACCAAGCTGAACGGATAAGGAGAAAAGTGAAAACGCTTCAGCAAGGGGCCCCCGATGAAGCCATCATGTGACAGGAATCCTAAGACTCTGTTATGGAGGGGAGAGGCGAGAGAGAGAGAGAAAGAGAAAAAAAGGGAATAGGGCATTGTGGTGGCACAAGCTGATAGAGACGTCAGAGACGCTTCAGTAATCTCACGACGCTTTGGCCCAGTGTGGGGGCAAATGAGGCCCATATTCAGCATGGCGTGACGGGTAGGACCACCCCGAAAAAGCTGTGAGGGGGCAGGCAGTTGGACAAATCAAAGCAGAAGAAAGTAATTTTCGATAAATTAAAGAAATCTCCATGGAAATTAGCATGAAACATTTTCTAATCTCCCGCTTTTCACTGCCGACAAGGGTCACTGGTTTAACTTCTCTCTCTTATTTTATTATTCCCCAGCCACATTCCTCTGCTTTTTTATATCCTTCAATTTTTACTACCTCTTTTTCTTCCAGTCTATCATTTTTAGCCTCTCTTTTAGCAGCTTCTTAACCGTTTTAGGACTTCTCCCGGTAAATATTCTGGAGAATTAACCGATCCATTAAAGAACATACTCTAAAGCATTTGCCTTTTCTAACTATCTGCAGCACTTTGTCTACCAAGTACACTGTCATTTTAACTGTGACCAAAGTCAGACATTCCCTTCACAGTAAAACCTGAAAAAGGCTACTTTCCACAATCTCCTTTAGAGATAAAGTGCTGACGCTGCTAAATACCAGCTGCAAATTCACTGCTAGAAGTAATATTGCTAAGTCACAGCATCATGACTTTTTGGCTTTTAATTTCATATAAGAAATCTTTCCTTTTTGCCTCCATTCTGGTTTTGATAACACAAGAATGTTAGATTAGCACCTCTTCTTTCTCACCTTTGTTCCAAGAGGTCACACTGGAATTTCGTTCTGTATTAAGATCAATTAGGAATATTAAATACTGACAATTCTTTTAAAAATAAATATAGAATAGCAATGAGGTAGCCTGGGGGAAAAAAAAAAATATTGCTACTGTGTACATGAAGGATATTGAGAGAAAGATATTATTACAATGATGATTTTCACAAAGACTGTTATTCCAGCTTTGTTTCTTATATAAATAAGTGCAATTCTTCCTACATCACTGGTAAAGGACCAGGGTCATAGTTACATTTTAAAATATTTATTTACACTACAGAAATTTTACGCCATATAATAAATCCAGTTTTGTCATTTCCAAAGATCAGACTTCTGAGGCCTCCTTCAGCAGATTAAATTTCTAAAGACATCAAAATATATTGGTATGTGAAAAAAGAAATTTTTATATATAACGATAACTAGCAATAACAAACAATTAATTCTTGGGCTCTGTTTTCTACCACTTGTAGATGCCATTGGATCTGAGGATCAAGCTCCACAAGTTTCATAGTAAGCTCAGAAGTATGTTCCCTGCAATGGTTTCTATAAAAAGTGGTCCAAATATGTCATTTGTTATCACTGAAGAAAGAAGCTCTATGTAGAATGATAACCGGTACAGTTTCTATCAGTTTTACTACTTGCACAAGCAGTGTGCTACATGTCTCTCATTTTCTTGAACAAGACAGATGCCTCTGGTGTGAAAAATACAGATGTTGGAGTATGCAGCAGACAACTGTGGTTTATCAAAAATACACTACTGGCACTGACTGATGTCAGACTTAATCATTCAGCATCCTAGCAGGAGCGAGTGAATTATTGGGTCTTAGTCATGTGTGGTTTATGTTTAAAAAGTAATACGTCATCTTGTTTCTTCTTTACAGGGTTTGGAAACTATTGAGCAGACAGCAATGCCTAGGGCTATAGGTAAGAAGCTGAACAGAACTCAGAAATGAAGGTGCATGACAAGGGGTATAGGCATGGACAAGTATCCATGCTTTTCCTGAAAGAAATGTCAATGAAGGGCAAAAAAAAAAAAAATCAGGATTAGAAAGATTGCATTGAAAAGGAGTGGGGGAATGGAAGAGCCTACACTTACTTGATAAAAATATTTCCATATTTAACCTCAACAAAATATACACAACTTAATTTTGTGTTTAAATATATGCACAGTTTAACAAACAGATTCTTAATTTATTCAATGCTTATCATTTTTTAGATGATGTTTAAACAACACTATACACGCATGCACACAAGCATAGACAAGGCTGGTTTATTAGTCAAGAATTCACCTGTAGACAGAAATTATTTCTAATCAACCATGTATTTTGAGGACTAAAGTGTCAGGTGCAATGCACTCACTTGAGTTTGTCAAGAGTCCTTACTTATTTTTTCAATCCTTTGTATGTTCCCACTTAGCCACAGCACTAAAAGTTTCTGAGTAGATATAAAATGAAGATCAAGCATATAAAAGCATACTGAGACAGTTCCTTGCTATCTAACACAAGACAACAGTCATTGATTGTTTTAAATGGCATAATTTTACGTTGCTTTAGAAAAAAAACTCTAACAAGATATTATTTTGGGGGGAGGAAGAAGAAGGAATTATCTTTTTCTTTAAACAGGACAATGGGTACCACAAACTTGGACTACTAGGAAGTGACATCTCTTACACGAGGCCAGTCCTGAAGCTATTATTCATAGCAGCACAAGTCAGTTATGACGAGTCATTGGAGCCCTCCCCACAAGCGAAGGTTTGCAGCATCAGGCTTTTCAGTATATTACATAGCATAACTATAGTGAGCTCACACCTTTAACGCAGACAGAAACGAGAACTGGATGTGTGACTCATTAGCAGGCATAAAGACAGAGTACGTTGTCCAAGTCAGGCTTACACAATTATTGCCAAGTGCCTGTGATTGCCCTTCCAGGATCTTGAGAAAGGTGTCAGCTAGACCATAATAAGCAATGCCTTGATAGTGCACACTTTTTTTAGAATATTCCCATCAAGAAATACAGTTTCAGAATTAATGTTAGTTAGCTAGTTATGGGAAGTCAGGCTGCCATCCAAAATGCATGTGATACATTTTCTTCTGAATTATCTTTCTCCATGAACTTGTGATTAGGTAAACAGCATAATGCACACAGGAAAAATTATATTAATCTGACTACTGCTTTTTCTCTCCCATTAATGGTGGATTTAAGTTCCCAGAATCCATAAATGCAACAGCTTCCTTTAAAAGCAGTAAAATAATTTTTCTGTGTAAATGGAGACTTTCAAGAGATCGTTATTGGGAAACTGACGTTATATTCTGCATAGAAATAGGTCTCCTCTGGACTTCAACACATACCAACGACAATATGCAATGTCAAGTCATTTTGCATTTATTTCAGCAGAAATGGCTTACCTCCTGATTGAGGAGCTTTAGTCAGAGGGAAAAAAATATAGTCATCTGCCAGTATTTTCACCAATCCAGCGTTATTATTATTATTATTACTATTATTTGCATTGCAATAGTGCCTGAGACTACAAGCCACAGATCAGAAGATCTTTCTCTATGCAATACGTTGGCTAATCCTACAAAGTCTTGAACCCATAAGGACACTAACCATACACTGATACTTAAGAGCTGAGACTCTTTGCCTCTCTGTGGTTCAACACCAAATATTAGACAAAGAGCTCAGAACTCAGCGTGGTGAATGTGTGCAAAGCGAAGAACCTGTTTTGGCAAACTTTGCACCAAGAAAAAGCATCACTATGAGTGCAAGCACATGCCATGGACCCTTCTCGCCCCTTACTTGGGTACTGAACCCTAGCCCGTAATGGAAGATTGAAGGAAAATGGATAGTTTGAAGAGGTAACCCATTACATCTATCTGCATGCACTCAATTGATACATTCATTGAGCAAAGAGATAATTTGTGGGTTTGGGGTTTTGGTTTTTTTCCTTGTTGTTTGGTTGAGTTTGGGGGGTTTTGTTGGTTCTTTTCTTTTACAAGAATAGGCTTCAGGAATAACACAAAAAAATACGAACATTTGTGGGATATGTGGTGTTTCATACCAGTAGTCATCACTGAAAGTTCAGCAAACTTTAACAAAGTTAACTTTAAAGTTAACAAAGTTGAAAAAAGTTTATAGAGAATTCCAAGAACTATTTTCGGAACCAGCCCTTTTGATTTACTTTCTCCATACCAGTATTTAGATTGTCCAGGGCTTAGGTAGGAATTTAGAGCATAAAGTAAATTGTGCAGCACTCTGTGACATGCCTAATATCATGCAGATAATCTACAAATTCTACTATAGTTCAAGGAAATATCTACAATCCCAAAAGCTCTGAATACATCATTGTCAGTGGCAAATGTCCACAAATAGAAAAATCATAAAAGAACTCTCAAGCTCCTATAACACTAAAACTATTTTTATCTCTAATTCAACTATATAGTCATGATTTCTACTTAAAATATTTTATATATTTAAAATAGATATTGGATATCTATTTCAAATATATTTCAAGATACTAAGTTTCTTATCACTTATAACTTGATCATAAAAGAGGAACCTAAAAAATTCTATATTACAAGATCAATTCACAAAAATGTCTTAAGTCCAGACTTTGAAAAGTCACTTCAAGTGACATTGTCTTCAGCAGACAGATGGATAGTTTTACAGCAGGAAAAGAATTGTCTAAAACCAGCGACTGCCTTTCCGAGTATGACACTTTCACCCCTTGAGACTCATTAGTCAAAGACTGGAAAGAAGGTCTTGTCATCAAATGGTTTTGACAGTTTCATGTATTATCTTCTGGGGCATTAATTTATATTACAGACCAAAAAAATATCTGAAGTGTGCAATTCACATAGGAGGATGTATCTGTCCATGCAGACATATACGTTTACCATTTTTCACTGACACTGGCAATTGAACATGAGCAGAAAAGCCTTTTCCACTTTGACGAGAAGAGCAGGTTGCAGATGGAAGCGCATTTTAACTTCCCTGTCTAGTTCATGCTAGTTATGCCTGACCTTTTCTCATTCTACCGCTGTAGCAACGTTAACCAAGTCCTTCATCACCTTCTCTTCACAGGGATTTATATACACTCAGCCAACAGTTTTCTAGTTTACAGGGATTATCACAGGAACATAAGTGACAGAGGTGTGCAAGAGGAAGAGCATGAAATAGAAACATGAAAGGGACTGAATTAGTCCATTTTCCCTGGCACACAAACCACTTAGATTTGTAACTCAGATTAATGATTAGGGAAAAGTGCAAAAATGCAGAGCTGATGTCCTTCTGTTTGAACAGACGGTTTCTACAAAACAATGAAAATCAACTTCCTGCAGGGGGAAGAAGTAAAGTTAATCAAGGAAAGTGAGGAGTGGGAACTCAGAACTTTTGACTCTGTCTTGATTCTACAGCAAAATAGCAAGGTCATAGCTGCTAGCCCTACAAGAAGTGGGACAAAGAAAGATTGGGGGCAATGGGAGAGAGAAAGATGAGGAAAGATTTCAAAGCAGACTTCACTTACGGGGGATAAGAATCGCTAGTTCCCTCCACATAAGCAGATCTCTCAAGGGATTTTCAAAAGAGGGTGAATTTTTTGAACTAAGTCTATTACAAAAGCATAGCTCTAATTCAGTTACACCATTATTAATCAGCACTAACCCCACTAAGATATAGTTTTAAACTAGTCCATAACTGGCACGAGCAAAGTAGACTATGTGTAAATAAAGTGAAGCACTCAATGTAGATAATTAAGCTATAATTATATTACTTATTACACTGGCAGTAAAATTTATTACTGTGGTCAAAGGTTACTTAGATTTTTCTTCCCTGTTTTGACATATCAAAAAATTTAACATTCACATTCAAAATACAAATATCACTACCCAAAAAACATCACCTTTTTCTTAACCAGAGAACACAGAGGTACAGTCAATTGGCAGACAGCCTCCAGAGAACACTTATAAGATAGGAGAATATTCACATGAAATCAATCTTTGAAGTGCAGATTTTCATTTATTTGTTTGTTAATCATTCAAGTTATTGTTTCACAGGGCTCGTTTTGAACAGATGACGGAACCACTTTCACAAATAGCTAGGGGAAAAAACAAACTAGAGGTCTATCTTCACTCTCTGACTAGCTTCTTGGTCAGGCACTGTTCACAACTAGAGATAAAACTTGCCTAGATGGTTATCACGAGGGCTGTCCAAAGCTGAGCAATGGTTGCTGCGCCCAATTATGCAAATATAGTCTTGTTGAAAAACTATCTACACAATGTTGTGTTCCCCAGTCTTTGGAAAGAGGAGCCTTCTTGGGGAAAATAAAACAGGTGTCACCCCCTTCCATCACGGGATGGTGTGGGAAGACTTCAGCTTTGTTACAGTTTTCAGTGTCCCACAGAATAGGCGTTCCACATTTCTGGGTAGCCTTCTGACAGAGAAACTTGCTTGTAATCCCATGATTTGGTACTTCCCCTTCCTTTATGCACTAGGGCAAATTTTCAAGGTCACTCTTAACATGTTGTTTCTCTCCAGTTCCTTCATCTTCAATATACATTTTATCATTAGCAATCTGTTTGCCCCTGTGTGCACTGAAGCCACAGCTTCAATACAAGGAGTCTATTCATCTAAGGTTGCAGGGTCCCGTTTATATCTCTAGAAGCAGCATGAGGAGGAACAGTAGTGACAGACCACTGGCTTGGGCCCCAGGCTGTGTCTCTACATTCAAATCTCCCATTGCTTCCAGACTTCCCTATTAGTTACACTAGAGCCTCCAGCTCTCTGAAGCCTTAGAGCCGGCAGAAACGCGGATGGCTCTGGGCTTCCCTGTTAGCAGCGAACACCACCACTCTCTAGGGCAAAACTAATGGGGGAGCTCAGAGCAAGCATGAATTTCAAGATGAGCAGCAGCTGGGCTTTGCTGACAACTCGCCACCTGATCTCCCAAACGGGAGAAGCTAAAGGGCATGAGAAAAAGGAAGCTGGGGGCATGTTTGGAGGGGAGATTGATGTGATCTGATCTGAACCTGAAAAACGGCCAGTTTGGTTCAGACAAGGAGGGTGAAGGGAGATTTTAATGTAAACTAGCCCCAAAAAATGGCCTGGTTAGATAACATATACTCTAAGTTAAGAAGTAATTCAGCCTGGCTAATAGCTTCAGGGGTGCATTTGAATATTGAGGATACATCACACAAGACAGCTTTCTTGACAGAAGGAGATAGAGAGATTATATATGGACAGTCACAGGCCACTCCTTCATTTTTGCCAAATAGCTGTGCATTCTGCTTTTGATCAGAGTCTCCATCTTATAATAAAAAGCCAAAGCAAGATGCTGAAGATCAGTATAAAAATTATTCCCAAATTTCTTTGAAAAAAAAAAAAAAGAAAACAAACAAGCACCCACAAACCTGTCTGTTCTTAACCAGAGAATACGTACAAAATAGGAGTACAACCATAATGGAAAATACAGTTATAGGATAGCAAACAATGGTTGTAGGCATACTGAACAACACCAAGAGTTTAACTGTAACAAGTTAGCTGCAGCACAGGAATTTCATATCCTACCATTACCATCTTAGTGGTGGTCCAGCACAACCTAACACAAAGAGACTCCCCCAAAGATCCCAAGGGCTCTGAGAGGTAGGGGTTAGATACTGCCTAATAGAAGGCGCATAAGGCACCCTTCACACCTTAAGAAAATTATATTAGAGAGACCCAGGTCTGCAAGGGTCATTTGATTACTTCAAAACTTGCCAGTGACTTTTCTCTCTTTCATTTTTACCTGGTTTTCATGACTTTTGACATTTTTACCATGACAAAATTACAGTCGTGACATGCGCATCCAGCAGGCAGGCAGGTCAGGATATATCTTTGTGGATCTACAGTATCTGTTTGACACTCATATGCCTCTGTTCTACAAACAATCAGGGATGATTTTCTGCCACAAAGAACAGCTGCTAAATCTCCCCTCTGCCTTCAACTCTCCTCAAAGGAAGCAACAGAATATACCTTTGCTTTCGCCTCTTGCCCTTACTCTAGTTCAACGCTTTTTCTTGCTCAACATATAGCTTTTCTTTCTGGCTGTAATAACACGGTGTTCTGTTTGTATCTATTTTACGCACAATATGCATAGAAAATTGCAGGAATAATGAATATCTACTGGAGTTGGAAGACAATAGCCTAGTTGAAATACTGATCTCCCAAATTCATCATCCTGTACAGATGCCTGATGCACTTTCGCTTGCTTGTTCAACATTTCAAAGTGAGCTATCTGAGTGCAACAGAAGGAGACTGCTCACCTCCCAGTACAGGATTTATGTTTATCACTGGTTATGGATATGTAGGTTTACAATCAGTGGCTGTTGGGGTGCAGGGGCAGCAAGGAACAGGAGTATGGTGTGTGTCATCAAGCATTGCTCACTGATCTTGCACTCCTCTAGGCAACACGAGGAAAACTGCAAGATCACTCACAAGGAAAATTTCCCTTTTAGGTTTGAATTCATAAGAACCGAGGTTGTACAGGAGCTGGAAATGAATTCTCCAGTGTAGCTGCAGGGCTGCATGGTGCTGGGCAGACCTCAGCCCAGAATGCAAATCTTACTTTCCATTGAAACATGAGCTGGAAGAGTGGGAAAGTAGGACAACACACCACACTCTGTGGTTCTCTCACCTCTGCCCCACATGAGGTTTGGCATGTATATATTTTTTTTAACCGTCAACCAATTCTGCTACTATCATAAGAAGGCTCAGCTATACTGAGACATCTGCAATTATTTGTTCAGCTTCACACACTGACAATATACTGCTTTAAATGTTGTGCCTAGCCACGGTGCCAAATTGTGGAAGGTAACTAAACACCTCTAATTTTGTTCCACAAAACAAGAATAATAAAATAAGTTTTTAGAGACAGCTGCAAGAATGAGTGGGGTTCATTGTTCCTACTAACTCACAGTACACTTAACTCCTTAAAAGGAACTGACAGAGCACTGCAAGTGATAGAGAGGTTACTTTCATCTTGACGAGAAATATCTCCATACACAGACTGTCAAAAAATAATAGGAAGAATAAAATAAAAGAACTGGAAGAGGACTGATCTTTGAAGGGAGGAGGGGGGTTATCTTCACTTGAAAGAAATATTTTCTAACTTGACTTACATTCTGCCCACTTTCTCTCCAGGACAAAAATCACTGAAAAAGGAATATACATTAATTGCCAAATACCGGCCTCTCCACGAGAGGTGCTGCACTGTGCACCTAACACCACAAGGTTGTGAGCTGTTGAACGCAATGATTCAGTTGGTGACAAGTGTCATCCCGTGTCTTTACAGGCCATGCCATAAGCCTAAACCAGCTTCAGCTTGACACCAGAAACATGCCAGGTGATGGCTGTAACAACACTTGTGCTCAACACTGCCTGGATGAAATCAGAATAAGATGCTTTTGTCCCCAACTCAGAACATCCAGATAACATGGCTTAAACACATCCTCATTTTCATCTGTTGGGAACTCACAGGACAGGAAGGTTAAATGCCTTGATACATAGGAAATATGTGGCAGACCTGGATATTGAACTCAGATCCTTAAATCCTTTTTTGTCCTGTGACTGCAACCCCCCTTCTTGGCCTGAAATTCAGTAATAAATACACTTGAAAAAAATAAAAGAAAGATATTAATTAGTCGTGAAGATACTGAGGAAACAGGATAATAAATCTGACCTACAGCAAAGCTAACCAGTAGAATTAAACCAACTATAATATACAACTTTTAGCTACTTAAACTGGGGGGAGGTGTGTCAAGAAAACAAGAGTTCTTTTACACAGAGCTAAGACATTTTTTGTTTTAACACCAGAATTCTATCTCAATAACTTAAAGGGTTATTTACACCTGGATTTCCTTGTTTTGATTTTAATCTGTCTACATGAGGTAGTACTGAATGCTGCATCCTGGGAAGACATTAAGCAGTGGCAGCCAGTGTGCTATTTTTATTTTCAGAGTGATTTTGTTACATTCACACATTATATCTTTGGATGAGTCCAATCTAATTTTAAAACTATTGGACTGCTGTAGGATCTGAAAAAGCTGATCCTGTAGGATTTGAAAGTGAGTCTTTGAACTGAGATCTCAAGAGATAAATGGCAAATACATTAACATTGCCACCTCGTTTTCTTTAGCTTACAACTTAATTGTATTTTTCATAGACCTCAGCAATCGTGTTTTAATTAGGTCCCATTGTCTGATTTGATAACTTGTTTTGCATCTTTCTTACCTTAGCTCACTGCTCCACAGAGTTAAGCAGATAATATTATGATCCAGTACTTATTTCTAACATTTGCTTTAGTTGAATAAGGTATTTCAGGAACTTTGACTTCCCTAAGGTAAAGAAGAGATTTACCAAAATTACATCTACATATTGGCTGCCAATACAAAAGTAACCCCCTATCTATGCCACGTATGTAAGACAAATGTGAAAAGGGATTTTAGCTCAAGATAACCAGCTAGACAACCCAGTCTTACAGATAGTTGCTGTTTCGCCTAAGTGATCCTACATAGGAGGCCAGCAGGTGCCACATTTCAAATCATATGAAATTACAAGTTAGCAAGCAGTCTCTCCCCATGGGCTCAAATAGTACTTCTTAAAGGCTCAAAATAGGACAAACTGGAGGGGAATTTTATACTGTCTGAAAGGGAATTTCTTTTGTTCAGTTCCAATGACATTTGTGATCTTTTCTCACCTCGAAATGTCCCCAGAAATTTTTATTATTGGGGACATATCTATTAAATCTGCAACTCTTTTTCTGTAGTACTATATTTAATATGCACTTCACTCTGAAAAGAGCCAACAACTCCATGAAACACTCATTGCATTTACTGGGAATGTTCCGAACCTTAATTGCCTAAAATTTTCAATCTGTTTCCCGCATACTCGTACTACAGGTTAAAATAATGTTTAGTGACTAAAATAGTCTGTGGATTGTTTCCAAAACCTGTTTAATTTAAAATATTTTAATAATCTCAAAACTAGGTGATATTTTATAAGGTTGATAATCTCCCAAATTTACTTCCCTTGTGATCTGAACTCAATTTCAAGCACTATTTTTTTTACATCTGGTTCTATTTCTTTACACTATCGGTTCTTCAATTCTCCTTTGTCTCTGATAAACCACATTCTAGAAAAATCCTGCAAGACTATGGCAATATTTTAGATTTCACATAATAGAACTCAATTTTTGTTTCAAGCAAAGTGTAATTTTGTCTCAATCAGCAGTCAGTAGCCACATTGCCAATTAGACTGAAGTACACTTTACAATAAAATGTGCAAAATTATTGGGGGAAAATGTACAACCGAGAGAGTCTCAACTGTGGGTAAAATAAATATAATTGATGCATCCTTCAGTCTGCAGCATTGATTATTATTTATTATTACTAACTCTTCAAAACAGGATGATTTGATGTCAACATGTTATTTTAGGAAGTGTGCAGTTGAAGAAAGCATTATGTGCATGGATTGATTCACAAAATATGTTTACCGAGAAGAGATGCGCACTTTTATTTGAAATGATTTTGAATAATAAAGAGAAGTCAAGACAATCTTTAAGCATTATAGTTTAAAAAAATATCTAAGTTTTTTCAATAAGCTTCAATTAAGAGAATAGTTTTATACAAAGACAGAATCTATGCATTATTTTTTTTTGCTTTTCGCACAGTCAGTCTGGATAAACCTATGAAATAGTCACGGCAAATCCTGGGTCACTTTTATCCTATGTCACCCACTGAATTTGGAAACACCTTTTGAACAGCAAGGATCAGTTTTATCTCCTTGCATTGATCTTTCCAAACAGAATACCACCATGCTTTGATGAGCAATATGGAATGAGAAGAAAGTAATAATGAAAATCAATGAGTCTAAATATTCTCTACTTGCAACTCACCTATTGTTCACTAAGGTTGTGTGTGCCCAAGAAAGAGAGGCATTTAAACGCATCTGCGCATTTTTCATTTCACATAATTTGTTGTCTTGTACAAGAGCATCAAAAAAAGCCTCCTGTGAGAAACAGGAACATTTACACCTCTTTATACATAGTCACATGGCTTTTTTAAAAAAAATTCACCGCTCTTACATTATATCATAAAAAGCAGAACCAAACATCATCCTCACTCCTACCACACTGCTACTGTTACTCAATGTTTACAAAAAGACTTTTACCAGGATGTTTTGAAATGCATTTATATTATTATTATTATTATTATAATTTATGACCCTACAAACCTATCCCTGTCATGATGGCTCAAAAGAAATCAGATGCAAAAAAAACCCAAACTCGACATCAGTTCAATCCCAAAAATGGGCAGCTGCAACAAAATAGAGACCCTTTCAGTACAAAGCAGGTGAGGGGGGCGCTAAATCCATGTGGAAGAGCAGCAAAACCCATCAGGTAAAGCAGCGGATCAGGATGATTCACAGTCTTTCTCCTGTCATGGGAACCCTCATCTCACCTGCTGTTTTAAAACTTTGCTGCTCTTTCCAGTGATCATACTTCAAGATTATCCTGGCTTTTTGTTACTCAGATTTTTTTGTTTCAAGTAAATGAGCAGATGTCTTCCCAGTCACTGTTTTTCGTTCTGGTTTTAACTAAATGATTCTGTGCAACAGATCTAATTTCTTCCACCAAAAGTCACTGCACACACAAATCAGCCCAAATTAGTTAAGAAAAACTACTCATAGGCAGTGGTGGGCAGGATGAGATAGACTGCTAAATTTACCTTTGTTTGGTATAAATACCAGTAACGTCTTCCCAACTCATCAGTGAAAAGTGGAAGATTATCAAGTTCTTCTTGTAAGGGCCCAACTTTCCTGCTTTTATCTTTTTAAAACTTTGACTAGCTGCATTTTGTGCATAGGAAATTCTGGGTTTCGTCTCTAGATGAAAACAAAGTGTTAGATTCAAACTAAAAAAGCGTTAGTTGTGCTACAGATGCAGTCCCTGAATAGTTCAGCAGAGAGAACATTTTGCTGATCAGTAGAGCATCAGAAAATTACACTGCCTGATTGAAGAGTTTTAGCACAATATCAGGATGCTATTTTCTCTGATGGTATGTAGGGAGTCCTCTTTGCTGACACAGGGCTTGGAGCGAGCCATAGCAGAGCCAGGATCTCTGTTACTATGCAGATCCACAGCGATTTATCCTTTGACAGGCAGGCAAAACCACAGAGGATGCCTGTAGCTTGGAGACTATAGACAAGCTGGTCCGTGGCCCGTCCAAAGGATGGTTTATTCCTTCCCCTGCTCCCTGCAGGGTTCCCCCACATCAAGCCTCCACATTTGGGCTAGGCGTGGAGGAAAGGATTTGCCCCTGAATGCCTTCACAACTTCATTTAGAGCATTACGAATCACCACTGTTCACCAGGCTGCAACAATTTACATTTTGTGCAAGCCCACCAGCATCTATTCCCCTGCCCTGGGGCTCCCAGAACAACCGGGAAGACAAACCCAGATCTGAGAGGTGTACTAGGCACCCCTTAATTTAACAATTTAAAAGTCAGCAGACATTCAAGCACTGTGCTGTTCGCCCATTCAGACCTTGAGCCTCAGAATGAAAGCCCAGGATTCTGGGTCTCATCAGGTATTGCAGAACTTGTGTTCCCATACGGACTAACGATAGGAGACATAAGCACATACTGGTTTTTGAGATGTATTTTTGGCAACTGCATCTTAAGCATGCTAGGTATTTAAAACAAAACACTTTTCCCAGCGTTTAACACTTACTGTAAAAAGAAAACTGTATTCCTGACCACCTCTTTTATTTTCCCAATAAAACTTCCCTAATGCTAAAATGCAAGACTGGAACATATTAACTTCAAAGACTTATAACGGCAACTGTTCCTTGATCTTGAATTCCATGAAATTTCAGGTCATTGTGGGGAAGCCAACAACCAGTTTAGTTAAATGCTTAATGACATAAAAACAGTGATTGATTGCCATAAAAATGGCTCCTAGGGATTACAAAAATGAGAGGACTCGCAGAAGTTACTCAATGTTCCCAAGTAAACAGAAGAAATATTTGGCTGCAAAGCTAAATTCCTGTCAGCCAGAAAGGAAACAGTGAAAATTATACATTTTCAGAAAGAAAAATAAGTTACTCCTAAAATAAGTTCAAAAATAAGTTTTAATTTATCGGCTGACTTTAAAAAAAACTACATATATTCCATGTGGATATTAAATAGCAAATAACGCAATTACCTTAAGAAATGCAAACAGCACAGAACTGTACATCCTACTATAACCTACAAAAATATTTGTCTTCTCCCTCAATTAAAAGCGAAGCAGAAGTACTCCAGGACCTTAGAAACACTTGACATTTTTAAGCAAGAAGAGACTGCGGGCATTTCTGTAGGTCTGTGGCGTTTGGCTGGCAGGGAGATGCAAAAACGGGGGTGGGTTCGCTGTGTTGAGACAGCAAACAACTGAAAATTGTCTTAAATAGGAGGGGGGGGGGAGTTGTCTTTAATTTGGGCAGAGCGGGTGTGCAGGTTCCCCGGCACAAGACAGATGGCAGTGCAACCAAGCTGGAGCTGCGGGTGCTCCATCCCTCCGGGTCTAACTCCTATTATCCACTTGTAAATTAACCTGTCAATTTATCAATCAACACCATCTTGATTCTCCCCTGTTCCACTGCCCAGCATCGCGGTGGATTTGCCTCGTAAATAACTGGGAGCCCCGTGTTTGTTAGTATTGTGAATGAGTTTATTATCACTTTGATGACTGCTATGAATCACAAATGCTGCCGGGAGCCTGATAAGGGGGGAGGGAGGGGGGAAAAAAAACCCCTACATGCACACATTAACACAGTTGAAACTATTTGGGAGATAACAGATCGAGTTACGGAGATAGCAAATCATTGCAAAGGGGGGAAAAAATGGCTAAAAATTGCAGGGTTTGCGCTGGATAAAACTCTACGAGCACAAAACGCGAAATAAAGGCAAATCATAGAAAGCTCAGAAGCATCTTCACTACAACACTGCGTACTTCAACTCATTCCTAGGATTTCTCAGGCACTGTTAGATGTTATGTCCTGTTTGCAAACTTCAGAGGGGAAGAAATACCCTCTGAGATGCAACAAGTATTTTATTTATTTATTTTTGCCGGTTTAATACTACACGGATCTGCAAGTGATTTATACTGTGAAAAAAAAAAAAGCTGAAGGAATGCTAATGAAAATAAAAGACACTTTTAAAAGAACGTCAAAGGGAAGTGGAATTTGGATGGGATCATCTTTATGACAAGAGAAAAAAGCTAAATTAGTAACATTCAAATGTGTTTATTGTACGATTTTGTTTCTTCTGATAAAAGCTCGATGTTTGCTCAAGTGGCTTAACTTTATTTAGATTTTAAAATATGTAACAAATTAGCATGTTTGAATTTAGCACTTAAATAATATTTAATATTCTAGCAAAGTCTTACCTATTTGAATTTACTATTTAAATAATATTTAATATTCTAGCAAAATAATAATATGGAAAATACAACAGAAGCTCTTTAAGAAATCAGGGTTCTGTGGCACTGTTGCTCTTTGAAGCCAAATGAAACATAACTAAACTCTAAATAAACTATAAACTGCATATTAAAAAAAGCAGATGTGTGGCTATTTTTAAATACAATCAGTCTTTTGCAAGGTGTAAAAAACAGTCTACAAAAAATTGGCTGAAAGTCTCTAAAATTTGGCTGAAATACGTTCAAAATCTTTAAATACACAGAACTTTATTTAGAAAGTATAAACAATGTAATGAAAGAGGTTAAATCTTTCATATGTTTTATCACTGCAATTTTTGAGATGTTAAAACGGAAGTAAATGTAAAGTTGAGTTAAAATCTGAATAGAGGTTCACATATAGAATTAAAAAGTTGTGAGTCTTATAAATACGCAACACTTACATTCCTTTTCTTTTCCCTGTTGGTATAAATTTTGGTGTATTTACTTCTTAGAATTTTTCACATCCTAATTCTTAAAATACTTCTAAAAACTTAGTAGAAAGCACCACTAAACCTTTCAATGTTTTTATTTTTTTTTTTTTAATGAAAAAATCTTACCCGGCTGACTTACTATAAAGATTATCATCTAAATTACAAATTACTTTAGAAAATTCAGAGAGACGAGCAGACATCAGTAATTTTGTTAGATCGTTTTGCTACATTTTCAAATTCTGGCTAAGATATAGACCCACATTCTGACCTCAGACCCTACACAAGTTAAAAATCCTTACAGAATCCGACTAGTACGTGAATTTTAAAACTGAATAAACTAGTTCAAACCAAAAAGTGCATGTAAAACACCAGTCTGTGAATTGTAATGTTTGTGGTAGAATAAGACTTAAAAGACAAAGCAAAATAAAATTTATACAAATATTTTCTAGGGTTTTATATAGCCTTACTAAAAAACCAAAAAGCAGTTAATGGAACAAATGGCAAGCAGCACACATGCCCACAGAGAAATAGTTGTCATACAGCAAAATCTCTGGCACAATTAAAGCAGAGGAACAGGGTGTATACTTAACATTGTTATGCCCAGTATATCATTGGTGGAAAAGTAATGGAAAATGAAATTATTTGTTAGAATGCAATTTAGGGAATCTGATAGGTTGTCCATTTTATTCAATTTATAATTAAGATAGTGTTTAAATTTGAAATGAATTCTATATATGCATGTTCAATAGGCTATAGCACAACAATAAGAATGGAATCACATCTCATTTTATCATAAATTGTGTAATAAGCGATAAGGTAAAAACTAGGGCTAAAATCCTTCCAGCAAAAATGAAAGAGAGCGACCTCAATTGCCCTAATTCATTCTGCTTTTTTTTTTTTTAAACTCTTCATTTTCCCTCTGTTCACATTATTAGCTTACACATGAGTGCATTATTAGAAAATAACAAAGCCAAACAGGGAAACTTGGAAGAAGCAGGAGATAGGATCCCCTCTACAGCTGAAAGGTATTCTCATTTCATTTGTTAGGAGTTGCAAAAATAGTTTTATTGCCAGGGAAGGACAATGACCTCTCTCTTTCAACAAGCTTGGTGGTTGGTCTTTTGATGGAAAAAACTAGGGGATACAACATCTGGTAATTTGTGTTACTGAGCTTAGCTGAGGTCTTAACGATGTAAGCAGATTATTCCTGAAGAAGAACAAAAAAAATTCCGGAAGACTCAATGAACTATTTAAAGTTATTAGCTGGTGCATTCTGGCACTTCAACACTCTTTTCGGATTCCTTTTCCTTTTAGACGTTTGCCTTCTGATCAGATTGTTCTAAAAAAAGAGCTCTACCACCTTCCAACCTCACCACGCTTTTCTGGTGGTCCACGCATGTTCTGTCATGCATGCCAAGTCCCCCTTTTTTTCCTCTCCTCTGCAAGGAAGACGATTATTTTTCTGATTAAATTTTCCCCTGCAGAACATTAAGAGCTCGTACGACCCCTTCTGAGCTGCTGCGTAGGTCAGGAAGGCTGAACAACGCAGATAGCAGCAGTCGAGCTCAGATTAAGAAAAAAAGGAAGAAAAATTGATGGGTGGAGAATGAAGAAAAAGATAAATTATGTGTAGTCTTGACCAGGAATTTCATGCTGAAAACAAATATTCCAAGGAACATATCTTCTATTCCTTCCTTGACACACTTCCCCCTGCTGTAAATAGCTTCGTGCAATTTTAGCTTTTATTCATCTACTCCCTGTAGTTCTTCCAAACATTTTAATTGCCAATAGTTACTGCTTTAAAATATCTGTTGAGTTTCATTGTTCCTTCTATAGGTAATAGTCTCGTATTTTGTAACTTATGCACACAAGGCTACAGTCTGAGTTTAAATTACAGACCTGTAGTTTGCTACCCAGAAAAGCAAAGCCGTGTTATTCAATGGTGTAAATGGCCAAGCTTGCAAGAGAACCAATATCTATTAGATGCAAAACTGCAGCAAAATCTCAGACCAAGTTTAAGCTGAAAGATAATAATGGTCAGGATACTTCTTCATGGTTTTTGGGGAAGGTTTTCAAGTTCATTTTTATAAATTTTAGTAGGTAAATTCTGAATTTTAAAGATTAAATTAAAGAATTACAGAAAATGGACAAATATTTCAACCAAAATTCAAGAAGTTTTCTATACTAAAGTAATATCTATGCTGTAGATTTGAAATGTGAAAAGCAATGCAATCCCATAAAAACCCTCTCCTTTTGAGCATCTTATGGCCTTTTTCAATAGTTAGCCACTGCACCTTCCAAACTTGTAGTTCAATAGTCTCATAGGAACTTCTCAACAAACTTTCTTAGACATATACAGTTTGAGACAACTGTGACCTTAAGCATTTGCAATTGTTGGTATCAGTTACCATGAATAAACAAAGAGCTGAACACTTCATTTACATCCATCTAAAGTTGCCCATATCATGAAAGAGCGGGATATTCTCATACTCAGAGCTTTAAACACACCTCAAAGTACTTTCCAAGATTTTGGTCATGCTTTATTTAAAATTACAAGTTCTCCTTGGCACAACTCATTTCCATGGAACTTCAATACATAGTCCGCATTTGTTCACTTTTGTGTTAAACTCAGTAATCATTTCTGAACAGAACAAATACAGAATTTCCCATATTTTAGAGCATTACTGAATCTCTGGAGGAGGAGTTTTGTCAAATTGTTTTTGCAGTCTTGTACTCATAATTAACAGGTACTTGATGCTAGGGAGTATTCATAGCAAAAATTCCCACCAGGAATCTCAAGACCTTGGCCCGCAAAAAAAATGAAAGATTTTATTATATATATGGAAATTAATACTCAGAATTTCAGAATTTGACTGGCAACAGAAGTTATAGACAAGTATCAACTGCAGTAAATCAATCAATGCAACTTCAATACCTTAAATATCCTTCAATATCTTTATTTTTCCTCTACAGTTTTAAATTAAAAATTTTAAGTAATGTAAACTCCTCACGGCAAGCATTTGCCATTTTCACTGGAGATACTGCAAAAAAATCCATTTAACTCCAGGATGCAGAAGTTCCATTTCTTTCCTTTTTTGTATACAAAAATAAATTATTTGATTCCACATTAAACATATATGCTTACCTATCACACTAGTGTTGCCAGCAAAGCAATTACTCCAAAATACAGGGCTTTAGTCTGAAAAGTGTTTTTTTTTTTAATTGACACCTTAACTTCATGCTGTATCCTAAGCCAGTTCTCTTTGGTCCAGATCCCACCAACAGTGCCGCACGTGCAGCTGCCCTCCGATATCATGACCCAAGCACAGGATTTTTCTAACTTTGGCCCAGAGCAGGAGGCTTATCAATGAAAGAAAACTTCATGTTCTTGCCAGTATATCAGATGCATTATTTAAGTCAATGAATTAGTATTTTCTGTTTATATTATTGGTACTGAGGTCTTTGAACACAAGACAATTTGTAGCATGCTTCCGGTGTCCTGCGTAACTGGGAGCACTGAGGTTCTGAAGGACACAAAAGTCTTGCGTCTTTCAAAGTTTTCCTGTACATGAAGCTTTACAGCTTTCACCTTTTGGGAACTTCCCTCTCTGCCACTTGTATAAGATCAGTGAGTACTGCTCCTCCTTGCACACGAGAGAACTGATGGAATTTCAAAGTTTTATGTTTATTGACAAGATTTGGTGCCCATTTTCTTTCTTAACAGAGAAATAAGACAAAATCAAAGTACACAATGCGCTATAAACATTGTATGCAGCATGTGCTTCACTTCAAGAGCCAACTCAAGTAGAAGAGAATTTAAGAGTTGCAAAGACAGATATAGCACACAGTCATCACCAGTTGCCTCTTAGTAAAGTGAGCCCTGTTTTTCTAACACCTACTTTTTTTGCAAGAGTGCTCTATTCCCCATTGTTTACTTTTTAGAAGCAAAGGATCCAAAAGTGTTGAATATTTTAATACATGACAAAAAGTCATTGCTCATGAAGATTCAAAGCATGGAGGTGCCACAAACAGCATATCTGTACACTAAAGTTTTTCTCTTCCCACACAGAGCAAAAGTCTCAAACCTTTATTATCGCACAGAATCACATTGAACAAAATCAGCATGCTGCTATGCCTTCATTGTCAACCTAAAGAGAAACATAGTCCTGTAGTTTTCTGTCCAAGGATAAGAACACTGGAAGATCTGAAGAAACATGACAGATGCAGGTTTGGAATCAGGGATACAGAAGAAAAGCTCTTAGCCTTAGTGCAGAGCAGTCTTAGAGGAAAGGTAGCCCTCAGGTAGCTGCTTATTCCCTTAATCTTTGGAGTGCTTGTTATGTTAAATCAAAAACTATTGGAGACCCTGCTTTGGCATCAGAGACTACAACCAATCCATCTGCCTCTGTGCAGATATTGAACTACCTAGGGGATTCTCTTTGGTTAGATTGTATAATATTCTTGTAGGGCAGCTTTCTTTTACAACATGGCACAAAAATGACAAGCCTTGTGGATGTGATCAGACTTGAAGTATTAAAGCCAAATTTTGCATTGATTTACACTCTGGGCAATACTCTGAAAGAACAAAGAGGATTTCAAAAGGTTGTTGAGCTTACATATAGACCATTTTCTTCTTTGTAAATAAAACTGGTGAAAGCACAGAACAGAAAATTAGACTTTGTGGTTGTAAAACTCTCTAGCAGAATAAGTTTTTAGGGCTAAGTTCTCAAGGGAGTGGCCAAAAAGCAATACCTTCGAGATGTACATATGATCACTACAGCTTCAAAGGTGGGTGCTTCTACAAGCTTTGCACTTGCAAAAGCAGTATGTTTACACGTGTCTGTACCCATTTTTCTAGGAAAACCGAAGCCCTTCAGAATGCACATTTACACGTGAAGCTGCCAGCTTTTGCAGCTGACATAGATGCATCAAAAGAAGACACAGTGTCAGCTTCAGAATGAACTGTTTGACCTCGGTCTGATACACAGCTCATGCTGCAAACATGCACAAAGAGCAGAAATCAGCTAGTCTGCACCCCAGGACGAGGTGTGCCATTTCTTTCATTGCTGAGCCTCTACTGGAGTCGCACAGAAAATAACAGTCTGTTTCATAACACCGAAGCATCAGTAGAGACCCATAAGAAAGGCTGAGTATGGATCTGGGAAGTAACAAGGTGTCAGGGCGTTTCATATTATTGCATGCACAGAAACATCCTCCTACTCATATTCTCCCAGTTGTTTCGAAGGGATCACGATTAGAGCAAAGTAGTACTCAAAGTCACAAAATTTAACGACAAAAAAACTTTGGCATTTGGTATTTAAAAAAAAAAAAAAAAAAAAGACTGTGAGGTTTACAATAAAAGAGAAAACAGAAGGCTACCGGAAAAATATGTTTAAAGCAAACAATCCCTATAACCCCCACAAACACTCCTGCCAAGGCTGATCCCACACAGGGATACAGGACAAGTAAGGGATTAATGCATATTTAGCTTTATGAAGCTTAAGCAGTATTATCACAACTACACTTAAGGTATCTAATTGATACAGCAGTGATGGCTTTTGAGATGGATGGGTAGAGAGCAACTTACTTATGGTGACATTCAAAACACAAGACTGTGAAATACTTTGGAAACAGACCAACACCGTGAAAGAGCCCAAATTTACTGCTGCGATATCATCATCGGGTCTTCATCATGAAACATCTATCTAAAATTGGATAGAATTTCCACCTACCCCTCCGCCCTGATCTGTTAAAAACCATGAGATGAAGTGAGTTATGTCCCATTAATCTTTCTCATAGAAGAATCGGACAGATGGGCTGGATGAAGCGGAGGTGAATGAAGAGAAGCACCTGCTATTTTCAGGGAGTTGAGGGAAATTGGTAAGAAAAAAAATCACAAGTGGGAGGAGAAGGAACAGTATTGCTCTATTACTGGATACCTTCTGAAAAAATGACTGATAGGCCTTATGTATCTATGATAATATGTGCTCACATCTCCTGGCTAGGAAAAAAAAAAAAACAAACAAACATCTCAAAAAAACAAGGATGGCATTACAGGTCATGAGTCAAAGAGGCTGATGAGCTGTCAGAAAAAATTACATAGCAGTGTGAAATATATAGGAAAATGTCTAATTGCTGCAAAGAGCGTGATGAAAAGGAGTGATGAATGTTTGTTCTTGCAGCAAAGGAAGATAATGCTGTCTGAGAAGTCATCTCTGCTCAAAAATTCACATTGTGTCCCCTCCTCTGGTTTATACCTTGAGAATAAAAGGGGCTTTTGTAAAAGAGGTCCTAGAGATGTTTCTCAATTATTTCTTTATAAAACTCAGTATTTTTCTGGCAAATACTAGATAAAACTAAACATAGCTTGTTAAAAATCAACATTTTACACATTTTCTTCTGTCTTGCTACTGAACAGGGGACTTCAAATGCTTGTGCCAAAGGCTGAGCAACAGGAGTTCCTGGAGGCCTACAGGAGTTACCCAAGTAGCTCCAAGAGCTACCAAGTGGATTCAGATGAAAAGAGCTATCAAGTTCTATAAAGAAATAAACCTAGCAGATAGCTTGTTAGAAGAGCAAAAGAAATTACTGAAGGGCTAGTTGATTTTGAGAGACGTTTTTGGTGGTTTTTAACACAAGCACAGCTCTTACTGACAAAACTGGGCGCACACATTCATAGAAATGTAGCCTAGATTTCAGCAGTTGTAGGTCAGCGGTCTCTATGGGTATTAACAGCTCTACCTCCATTCAGGATACCTGATGGGCTTATTTTAGTGAAAGGTTCTTACTAAAGAAATTTACTAATTTAGTGATTTAGCTTACTAAATGCCTTAGTAGTGCAATACTCAGGTGAGTGAGGGGGACGAGGGAGGTTGTTTCGCTTCATTTCCAATGAATAAAAATCAGCCTTTCCTCAAAAATCTGGTAATACAACTATCACGAGCACCTGACAGAAGATCACACTTAAACGATTGTAAACCCATTCAAAAAGCACGAGTGACCAGACTTTGTAAAAGTACACTGGAGGCGCCAGTGGGGAGTGCAGTAGTCAGAATTCTAAAAAGGCTCTGGATATATTTTATGGCTTCACAATTTTGAGATCATTCTCTTATCCCATTTCCTTGGTGTAAACTTAAACCGAGTACATCTTTATAGACATGTTTTAATAGTTTGAAATCTGTTTCTAAAAATTTACTTGTCTTTAAAAGTACTGTATTCCACCAAGTTTACATTGCATCTGTTTATGTAACGTTGTTTTTCTTTAAAATCCACTAAAAGGTGTCAATTAGCACTGGATGATTAGTTCATAATGAATAGTTTAAGCTGCTAATGCTACCCTTTTTTTTGACCCATGAATTGTCTGTATGCAACCATCAATTTTGTTTTTCAAAAAATATTAAAATTATTTCTTCAGATCTGCAACTCTTTAGTACTCGGTTACCTGCGTTTAATACTCGGAGCGTGAGTGGTTATTCATGATTTGACACGATGTCATATGATGTTATTCCTATTCCATCCCAGGTCAGAGAGATGCTTTAGAATAGAGTTTCATACTATGCAGACAATTTTTTTAATAAACCAGCTTTTGAGAATATTTTGCAAATATTCTCAAACATTAGCTTGAATTTCTTTCACAATTAAATAAACCAGTTCACGGGAATATCCTTCCTGCTAGGAATACAAAAGTGTACAGTGAGAGTCCAATATCAAGAACTTTTTAGAATTAGAGGGAAGTTTTTTGCTAATGTTTTTAAGTTTTTTGGTCATTCTTCAATGACCAAAGTGGATTAATAGACCAACAAATTATAAATACTCAAATAAAAACAGGGAATGTTTGTAACATCGGCTTTGCTGTGTAAAGTCATATCCATGCACTTTTGGCTCGGCTTATACACTAACCAACCCTTCCCAGCTGCTTAATCAAAAGTAAGGGGTGTATAGTTTCAAAAAGGTTCTTCATAACTGAGATTCGGGCTACAATTTTTTGGGTTGGTTTGTTTCTTATTTTTTTTTTTTTTTGTAGTGATGGGAGGGGTGTTTTGTTTTTAATAATTTATTTCATTTCTCTCCAAGGTGATCTCCCTTTCTCCTTTTAAATGGGTATCTGCGCTCTTTTTCCTTAACACTTTGAAAATCATCACATTGCTTTTTTCTTTTTATTACTTCACCTAATGCAAAATAAATAAATAAATAAATAAATAAAATACCTAAGCCAAACAATAGTGGCAAAGATACAATCCGAGGTCCACAATTACAGATGAAGTCTGTGTGAAGAGATCTTCTACAGCTGAAATTTGCTTACACGTTTGTCAAATATAGACTTACGTGTAAAAGAACATAAGGAAAGACAGCATCTTTCATGCAATAAAATAATACTAATGCAAGATAGAGGTTTGGGCATTGCTTCGACTGTGGCCAGTAACTGTTAACAGCAAGCAAACCAATGGACTGGGGATTTTTAAGGCTGCATTGGCCCTGCAAGGAGGACTCTTTCTCTCCCCATACTTTGTCACTCGCCATAGAGCTGGCTGACATAATGGACTTTCACAACGAGCTCAGAAGCAATTGGCAATTAAGTGGTTTGAAGGGGTGCTTCTGGGCTGCCGTGAAAGGCTTCAGGTGTGAAACGCTTGTTTTCAAGAGCACTAAGCAAAATGTATAGTTGCTTTCAGGGGCCCCCTTGTCCTTCTGAAGGAAGGGGGAGAGATGGGGGAAGCAAGGACACTCAAGAGCAATTTGCTATTCAGTGCCTGAATGCTGTGTGCTTTTTCTCTCCCCCCTCCCCATCCCTGTGTGGCTGGTAAGGAGGGCAGATTGCGATGGCACAAACAGCTTTCGGCACAATGGCAGATCAAGAGAGAGGCAGGGAAAATGAGGCAGAGAGAGAATGGGAGCCTGAATGAAGTAAGGATGGTTTGATTGTTAATTGTGGGTAAATGTGTTGCAAGAGTGAAAAGGGTTCATGGACTACTTTAAAACTATACCCAAGCAATAAGTACAGAGTGTGGGGAAATAAGGAGATGTTCCTGACCCTTTTAAGAGCTATAGTAGTGCATCTGGCCCACTTGAAAAGTAAATTGAGAACTGTTAAAAAGATAGGCAAATACATTTGTGTGCATTATATACTTCCATTTCTAAAGGAACCCTGACCAGCAAATGCACTGGGATGGCATACACACAATATTCTTTTCTCCGAGGATTACTTCACCCACAGGACAAAAACAAAATAAGCTAAAACGTGAACATGCCCTAATAGACAAATATTTTAAATACAGATTTTTAAAGGTGAGTAAAAATACGTTTCTATTCTAGGACAAAATACATTTGTTCTAAGGCTAGCACAAGGGTAAGGAAAACTTCAAACAGAACTAAGGGAACAATATCCTTCATGAAGACTGTTTCATGTCACTTTTCCTTGTATGACCTTTACTTCTAACATATTGATTTTTTCCTAACCCAGCCTTGCTTTGCAGAAAAAAGGGGTATTGAGTCTTTGAGCTGCTTACATATCACTATTGTACATGCATTCTTAAAGGTGAAGGATCCCCTTTCAGAAGATGACTATCTGACTGACAATATGATTAGAATTGTCTGAGGACTTTTCATTTTAAATGTAGTGAGCCACGTATATCAGTTTGGAGCAAGGGGAGGGGATGTGAAATAGCTCAGATGGAGCTAAGCTGATGAAGTATTTGCGCAAGAGATGTGTTCAGTTATGGCCTTTTGTGTTTTGGCAAGGAAAGCGAGATTGAGAGGGAAACTGGAAATATGTCTCTTGGACCCCAGGAAGAAACTGCTTTTTGTCTCTCAATCTGCCAACTTCCCAGGATGTCTGCTGAAAGGTTTCTCCCTTTTTCATCTGCAACATCCCAAACAGACTCACATTCTTGATACAAGTGACCTACATCATATCAACCCGAAGAGCTCATTTACACCCTTATAAAACTTTAAGAAATCATAAAATTAGAGCTACCATCTATTTAAAGTGGTTCTGAATTAAAAACATTCTACCATAAAAACGCTTATTCTACAAAATCAGGGTGCATCCATGCATATTCTCCCTAAAACCACAATTCCCTTCTCACTTGTGTTTCTGTGAATCAGGAGCAACTTCAGCTCATTCATTGAGTGAGCCCTTGTGAAGCCAGCACAAAGAGAAGAAAGATCACACCTCTTGTCAGTCTTTCCTTTACTCTTCATGACAGATATGTCATTTTTGCTTGCAAGAAAACACAGCAAATACTAGCAGCAAAACAGAGAACCCTTCATTCACGCATGCCCGCATTCAATATACACACAGACAAACTCTTTAAAGTTTAGGAGAAGAGCCATCACTCAGATACCATTGGAAATCTTTCAGTTTGTTTCAGTAGAAGCTAAGTTTTTTGTAATTTTTTTCTACTCACAATATCAAGTAATAGTTCTCAAAAAGTGTACACACAGGGGGCCGTGCTTAGCAACCTACACATGCAAGTGCAAGCCAAGTCACAGCACCTTTGGAAGCAGGGCTTTTCAGATGCAAATAAATTCACACTGGACTGGTTTTACCAGCTGTGGGGTTCAATGCACTCAACCCCCCACCCAGAAGTGAGAATGGCACAGAAAGCTGTAAACCAACTGGTGCTCAGCTGCAAGCGTGTTGTGCTTGCGCAGACTGTTGCATAAACAAAAGAATTTATTCACAGCGTGATGAACATGAATTTATGCATGTAACCTCTGGCTCACAGAGATGAATCTAGATCCTTTGGCTGTCGTTTTGTGCATCACTATTCAAACTTTAGAAACCTGAAATGCATACAGGTAACAGAGAGAGTTAGATGGGGGGGGGGGGGGGGTGGAAACATAAGGAGAAAAAACGCAAAGAAATAAAAAGATCATTTCAGTTACTGTTTCATTTTGGAGAAATAATGAACGGGGAATCAAAGAAAACTTTTTAAATTCAGATGAAGTGTGATGAAAAGCAGGAAAATGAGGAAGAAAGTGTTCCAACACTTCTCGCTATGGATGCGGCTGAACTGACATCTTTGAGTGAAAATTTTTAATTACCTGTACAAGTATGACATTTTATTTTGGCAGAGCAGAGAGCTTTCTCCATGGAAGACAGAAGTTCATTAACAGAAAAAAATGAGAAAAATCAATTTTTTAAAAAACTGCTTGTAGAAGAAAACGCAAAATTGACACTTGAATAGCACCTCCTGACCACGCTCAAATATCCAACTGATTCAATGGTAATTACAAGGAAGGGGAGAGGATTTAGTCCTCTGCTACCGAGTTGCGCCATAAGCAGGCCCTGCTTACTTACAACATAACCAGGGGAAGATAGCAGGGCACACGATGAATCTTACAGTTATTGCTTTGTACAACACTAAGCACATTCTAAATCACACAGAAAAGCATGTGCTGCCTGCAGCTATTTTAATGTTAGGGCCAGATATATTGAAGCTGCACTGAGTTTCCCCTATCAGATTACACTCAAACTCCAGCAGAGTTGTCAGACTTTATACTGCTCTTATTCTTCTGATTCTTTCCCACCACAATATGGGCATGCTGTAGTGTCTCTCATCTAAAAATGAAAACATACACACTCTAGCCCACTCCTGTCTCTCCAGTCACTGCTTCCTCTCGTTTTCATTGTACAAGTTGTTTATAGCTGCTGTCAGTTCTCCTTCCATTTTGTCCTAACCTGTTCCTAATCTAATTTCTGCCCATTACACTCAATTGACACAGTTCCCACTGGAGTCTCTGGTGACCTCTTCTTAGTCGAAGCTCCAACCATACCCTTTTCATTATGCCAAGGTCCTTTTAACGCAGTTTTCCATGATGTTCTTCATTAAAGTTTGCTATTCGTTGACTATCGTGACGCTGACCTTCTAGCTGATCCTGACTCCACTCAACTTTCTCTGAAGGTTTTGCCTTCTCAGTTGGACCAGTTTTTCTATTCTTACCCTCATCTGTGGCCCAGTTCAGCTGAGAAATTTGATTATCATCCTTGTAATGATGACTCATAGTTCTCCATTCACTCCAAATGTGCCTTCTGTCCAAGTCTCTTCTCAGCATAGAAATTTAGAAGCCAACTCAAGCTCAGTGTAACAAACAGCAACCATTCTCCCCCTTGGATCCCACAATACTACCTTTTTTTTTTTTTTTTCAGTCAACATGGAGATCACCACTATCCTGCCTCTTCCTTAGACCTATAACCCAGTCTTTACTTTTGAAGATGACCTTGACCTAAATACCTATCAAAGATACAGCCTTGTCTATTCTGGCTAAAACTCTTTTCACCTTGCATCATGACTAATGAAATACCTTTCTCCTCAGCTTTGACAACTGCAACATTGCCCCGCTCATATCCTCTCAGAATATTTCCATAAAGATCACTTTTCCTAGCCCGTTGCTTTGACTGTGTCACCCCTCCCTTCACATCCTTTTGCTGCCCTCCTCCTCTCAACAAACCGCATCAAACATAAGCTACTTGTATTCTCTTCCAAGGCCGTCCAGAGATTATACCTACGCTACCAATCATCTCTTTTTGTTTGTCAGGATGCTGAACGTCATCTCTAAGGAGCCAATAACGCCAACTTCCATCACATACTTGTTATAGATTCCAAACAAGCACCTTTCCACTGTCACACATTCTGCCTTTCAATTCTGGAAGAAAACATCTACAGAGACACCTCATTATAGGTCTTCAAATCCTTCTTAAACTTTTTTTTTATTTTATTTTTTTTTTGAGGTCTGTAAAAGCCTCAAGAACTGTCCAGCTACAGCTGGGATAAGGCCACTGCCAAACATGCTAACTGGTGTTAAGCTATTCACTCTAAATCCTTTTTGTATGCAGGTATCACCTTCCCTTCAAACACATAAGTTGTAAGCTCTTTGGGGTACAGATCGTCTTTTTGATTTGTGTTTGCACAGTGTGTAGCACAACACAGTCTTGACCCTTACCATCTTCTATGGAAGTAAAAAAAAAAAGTGGCAAACGGGATGTTAGAGAAAGGGTTAATCAGTTTACATCAATTAGTTAGTAACCAGATACCTTTGTGGGACAAATTACAAGCTAATTAGACTGTCTTAATGATGTCACATTTCCACCTTGTACTTTATTTGTTAAGACTGTTGTAGTGTCCTGCTGAGAAAAGCATGTGGGTGGAGTTTCTGTAAAGCTGATCCTCCCCCCCAATTTTGAAATTTCTATTATATTTTGGGGTTTATTATACGTCTTCTAAAAAAAATACGCATCAAATAATTTTAAAATTTAGGTCATTAAAAAAGAAAAATAATTTTCTTTCTAATTTGTTTTCTACTGCTTCTATTCTGAATTTGTATTTAAGCTTATGGGTTCTTTCAGATCATGACTACACAACTACATTCTTTCATCTGGGAACTGGAATTTTGGGGTTTGTATTTTTTATTTTTATTTTTTCCCAATTCAAGAATAAGTCTCCATCTTTGCTCCCATCAGTTTCTGCAGTTATTAATCAAAAAAACTCAACAGAAGTAAATACAGTTACACACTTGAGGACAAATAAGTTACTGCTTCAGAATGGTAAGCTTTTTTTATCTCATTGATGTTATCTAATTTAATAATTACAAGCAATCTCTAATAACAATATAGCCAATAATTAGCAATGAATTTAATTAGCAACAGTAGTTAGCACTGAAAAATACTCCCCATACTGAAACTTCTTTGTAAGTCAAGAGTTATTTCAAAATATGTTGGTATCTAAAAAGAAAATTACCTCTATTGTTATATACAGAAGCTTTCATTTCTCTTTGGAAATTATGTGGCTGTGATTAGTGCGATACTTGCCATATGTGGAGCAAAACATGACGCAAAATTCAAGTGTGCAAAGGCACACCTACTGATGAGAGAAGCTGTATTTAAGTATTTAAGGCTGTATTTTACTACTTACTACATCAACTATCATTTGAAACAATTTTTCAAAACAACAAATAGCCGTATCTGTAGATCACCAATGAACCCTCACTACCAGAAACGCTACCAATGGCTCTCTCTCAACTCAGAAGTCAGCCTCAGGGACCAGACAATCAACTGCTAAAGATTTTTACATACACTGAAAGACTTTAAACACAGAATTAGTAAACATGCATCCCTTCGGGACTTTTTTTTGTCATCACAGTGTTTACCGAAACTTCATCTGAAAATGTATTACTAGTATTGTCCTCCCTGCAGCTTACATTTCATCTGCGTTAGTTACTTGGAAGGGAACTACCTTATCTACCAAAGCTTTGACTTTGCCATGACCTCATAGATGCTCTTCAGGAAGTACCAGGAATGCATATGCTTATATCTTTTCGTGCATTAGTATGAAAACCAATGGAAGCATTGAAAATATGATTAAGAATTTAAACTCTGAAACAAACCCGAAGTTCTCCTTCTGCGACAAGGCTTTCAAATGAGAATTTCTTGCCCTGAACAAACTATATCTAGGTATACACGGCAGAGGAAAGGCACAAAGATAAGAAATGACTTCTCTCAATGCAGGTAGCAGATAGATGGCAAAGCATGAACAGAATTGAACACTTCCAACTTATTTTTTCGTTAGATCATACTGTCTCTCCATAAGTAGGACCTAATGCATCCCCAAATGCATCAGGTTAAATAATGAATTGCTGAAATGTTTTCAGAAAGTAGTTGATGTACTTGGTGAATCATATTTCAAACACAAAAGTCTTATCTGTACTTCAACAAATTAATTAATAAATTATTCAAAGACTTGTAAACAAATATGTTATAATATTCCTTTCCTATAGTAATCATCTTGAAAAAAAGAAAGTGTTTGTTTATTAAATGGCTTTTATTTAAAGAAAAATAATTGCTTTTTGATCAAGAACTGAATATCAACATGGCCAGATAGTTCTGCTGAAGTATTTTCTATTAAAGATTCAGACTATAGTGATAGTCTTTTGTGCCCCAATGTCAGCAGTTCTGTGCCTTAACTGAATATAGTTACCTACAGAAAAATTCTTATCAATGGACTGTGCTGCAGAATTGGGGATTCAAAATGGAGGATAAGCCAAGGATAAAGCCTCAGTGCTCCAACTTAGTCCTTAAGCAGTATCTCATTTTTCTCAAAGCAAGAGCTGCATATGAACTGTTCATATGAAAAAAAAAAAAAAAAAAGAAAATGAACTTATTGCTTCAAGAGTAATGTCTGAATTACTGATTCAGATCCTAAACAAGATCTTCTGATTTCAGCTCATTAGGAGTTCTGTTTTTATGGGGGATGCAAAGAGGAAGAGGGCTACTAGTTTCACCCATACGATGCCACAATTCTTACAGCAATTGCAATACAGCTTCAAAAGTGCTACAAAGCTGCCGCTTCACAGCAGCATCCCATTCTTAATTAACATTTTTGGAAACACTGCAATTCTGCTGTATGGCCATTCCATCTCAATTGATAGCTGACTGGAAGTGCTTTTCACAGCTGGGCTGCCGATCCAATGCCCAGGGAGGCTGCAATATCCTTAATTTTGCAGTGCTGTTTACAGCCGTAATTAATATTTCTGGAACTACTGCAAGGCAGCTCGGTGACCACAGTGTCTCATGTGATAGGCAGCTGGATCCTATATTAGAACTGAGCTATAAAACTGATGCGTGCACCGGCACAAAGATCTGATGCTGTTCAAGTCACAGTTCTGACTTCTCCACAGGTTACTTCCACAGTGTCGCTTTCCTTATAGTTAATGGCAAGCCCTTAAAATTAGACATTCTTAGCAATGCCTTATCCATGAAGCAAAGATCTATGGAAAGATCTCATCAGTGCCTACTATACTGCAGCACATTGAGAAGTTTCCAGCCACCCGTGTCTGGGGATTGCAGTGATCCTAGTGACTTCCATGGGACCACGGCTAATTTCTTGGCAGTGTGCTGAACATCCTTTGCAACTCAGCAGACTTGCTTTTTTTTATAGAGGAATTAAAAATTCCTATAACTCATGACCAGGACAGTAACAGCCCACTTTGTAAACATTTTTGTATGCATATAAAGTACACATTATCAGCTCATTTAGAAAAGGGAGACTTGCTCTTAAACAAAAAGAATACATACTCTTCAATTAACATTATTAAGCCATATTAATAAACTACGCCTGACAGAATCCATATGAAAGCTCGAAATGCTAAAAATGCATTGTAAGAATTTTGACTCTGGGATCTTTCTGCTGTATTATCACATTGAGTATGGGACACGGATATATTTTATTTAAAACGGATATATTTTTACATTTGTACCAAATAATTCACATTTCTAAGGACGCTCCTATCACCTTTATCAGACAAACTAAGAAAAGAAAAAACTTTTGGTTTTGGTGATAGAGCACGAAGCCTATCACTGATAAAACCGGAATACTCTCAAAATAGAAAATTTGTGTAGGTGCTAATGTATGTCATATTTCAAAGCTAGGCATTAATGCTTTTTACTGAAAGCAAATCAGGCAAAACTGTTAGATTACTTCCCACTGGATTTCTAAAGTTCAGAGATCACACACAGCAAAAGAGCTAAGTGAAAACTCATAAAAGGCAGTAAGATAGAAGTCAGCTGTGGCCCAAGTTGTGGATTTTTCATTTGATGCTTTTGTTTGTTCAAGGCTTGTTCGTTTCCCTCCGCACAATTTACAAAGTATGTTCTTGATGATACAGATTATCCGCGCGCTTAATGCTTTTCAAGGCAAATTGCATGAAAGAAGAACTTGTTCTCTGCACGTTCTCCTATACAACAAATATTCCTTTGCTTAATTTATATCTCTTGTTATATTAATCTTGTTCCCCTGGAATGAGAAGGGACCTGTGAGTGGGGTGAGGGATTGATTGTTTGTTTGACTTCTAACCACCAACAGAAACCAAAGACATTAAAAGTGCCCAATGAGGGGAATGAGAGAAGATCACAAAGTCAGGCCACTAAACAAAACAAAAGTGTGTGCGCGTATGGGGGGAGGGAGGAGATTAATCTTATTAGGATCGTATATCATGAGGTTGTCAGGTGTGAAAGCAAACGAATGGCCTCTGTTTATCTGAGCTAAACCGTGTGGTTCACCAAAAGACTCACTCCAAGCAGGTTTGTTTTTTTTACCCTTAATAAATTGGCTAAGTCGGTGCAGAATGTTGATAATGAAGTATGTGCAAGGGAGGTCTGAGCTCTTACCTTCCAGTGTTTAGATGCAACCAAGCTTTTTTTTTTTCCCCTCCTTTTTTTATCACAGCTGATTCAGAAAGCCCTTTGGAAAGATGAAGTAGGTAGAAATCAAAATAAATGGATTCTATTAAAACCAGCAATGCATCAACTGCTTGATAAAGTGATTAATAAACAGCTTAGGATGGTGATTGATTAAACTCTTTAATCAAAGTGCTAAACTGACTTAATATGGATAGTTTCAACATGTTCAAAGTATACATTTTCTCAGCCGAGGGTTCAGAGTTGTTTATGTAACTTTTCTGAAGTGTATCCCATAGGTCTAACCTGCAGATATCTAGGACTGTGGAATGTGTGAGTATTATAAAGTGCTGTACATATCGCATTAGTTGCTGAAAGTTTGCAAGCAAATTATTCTATTTTCACCAGGCAGTATGTCTCCCACAGAATTTTAGGTGCAGCATGGGTTCATATTATAATATGACTTACAAAAGAGCACAGCACAAAATAAAAAAATCAGCTTTTTTAACTATTCACTTAAGCACAAAAGGGACAAAAAGGAATGAGTGTGGAATCTAAATATAACAGTGGCAGAAGAGGATTACTTTTGTGTGAAGGAGAGTTTATGTATTTACTGTAAAAGAACATATTTCATTTACTTCAGTACCTGACGTCATTTTTCAATCAGTCTCCAGCTGGGTTCTTGAGCTTAATTCATGATTCAAGGACACCTAGGAGGGTCTGCAATTCCAATACATTGGCATACATCTGCCCAGTATTAGCAGTCCTCAAACTTTTTGTTATCTGCCTAAAGCAGAGCATCAGCTGTCATTCAGAACTATAAAATAAAAAGTTATTAAGTAGGACCTGAATATATCAAAAAGCTAAAAACAACCCTAAAACAAAATGTCAAAACCAACTGCAGAAAACTAAAGTCTGTCTTGCTTTTTATGCCAGCATTGGGGGAGGCTGGGGAGGGAGGAATCCTGACTCACAACCTTCCAAGACTGTCTAATGGTTTTGAACACTGAGATCTAGAAAGTTTTAAAACCCCTATAAATATATTTTTAGAATTGGAAATTTGGAGACTTTCCTCCTTTTTTTTTTTTTTTGTTTTTAACTAAGTGGTGGCTATTAAATATAAAGAGTAAGCTGACTCTTAAACTGGGTATTCCACCTAGTAGAAACCTGTGCAAGGAGAATTCTAAGAGGAAGGGCGCCCGCTGCGCTTGCTTCAGTCTGAAGACTTGCTATAGCTATGGAAGCCTGGACTGTAATCTAAATGTCTGTAGCCTTGTAAAAAGTAATAAATGTTAGTATACTTCTAATGCACCATAACAATTTTTAAGCTCAAACCATCAATTATTATTATATAGAGCCCTTTTTCTGCATGCATGCCACAGTGTTTCAGGTGGCAATATAATTAGCCTGTTATGAGCATATATAAACCAAACACTCCATATAAGACCTTGCAATAGTGTGGTGCTTCACATCCAGAATCTCTGGAGGAGGGAAAATTCTGCAAGAGAAAAGTAATAATGTGTAATGGTCTGAGTGAATCTGCACAGGGATTTTCAATAGTCTCGTCATTGTAAAATATATGGGACAAACAAATCACTTAAATAGCTTGGAAAGTGGCTGTGCAGTGTTTTATAAACAATCAATAAAGCTTTAAAATCAATATCTTGATGAACCACAGCCATTGGAGGTTATTAAGCAGAGTGACTTTTCTATAGTAATATACAGTTGGAGCAGCTATTTGAGAACAGATTTAAGCCCATCGAGCTCCACCTCCTGCTTCCACCATTGAAGCAAGTCAGATATCTACAGGAAAAGCTCCACGCCATGTACTGTGTAACAGCAATTTCCTTCATACTGCATTGTCACCTCACCCCTAAACTATGAAGACTTTAAAGTTTTCTTTAGAGTTATAAATACTACAAGTATTAGGTTCTCACTGTTTCCCAGATTTGCTTATAGTGGTTTCATTCAGAGTGCCAAAAAGTGGAACAGGAATTAAATTTATACAGATTGTTGCAATTACAGGCTTATTTCTGAAGGAGTAACAGACAAATGCTTATTTAATATGTAAAAATTTCAGTGAATAAAATGGGCAACTTCATTACCCAACAACAGCAATTGAAAAGCCACTTGCCCGTAGACAAAACCATATAAAAACATGGACAAGATAGAGAAAAGGGATGGACACCAACTGTAGAGAGAGCAATTCCAAAATATGAAAAGCTGGACTTCAGAAAAGATGTGGAATTGCCTCATGTAAAGCTATCAGCATCATGCAAAGCATGGGGAAAAAAAAAAACCCAAAGCAGATGGTTTGATAGGTATAATCAAAGGCCAAAAGCCTCTCACATGAGCAGCATTTTTTATTTCTACAGCGTAAGTGCTTGATACCCTCTACACTCAAGTCTCTTGACAAGCTGTACTTAATTGACATTAACAATTCACAGCACCACCCATCAAATGCAGTTTTACAAAAGAAACAAACTACAACAGATAACTACATGCACAATTCCGGAGGTATCTGGAATCACATACGGTACTTGCTACTATTTTCAAAATACACCTGTATTACAGACAATGTTCTAATGCAATTAATAATGAGTAGGTGTAATTCTGTAATATTAATTTCCTCAATGTCTAAATTTAATAAGGGCATCACTATTTGGAGTTTTTCCTCTACTTACCTCTTCTAGAAATCTGTCCCATTTCAGTTTGCATGTATTTCAAGACTGATTCTTTTTAATTCCTTGTGTTATGGCAGGTTTTGACAAGTAGGTGATAATGAACACAGAACATTTAAGACCTAGAGGGCCATAAAGAAAGAAAGAGTATTTCTCTCCATTCTTTTATTATGCTTATTTCTACCATATCTGTCCACCTCCAGTTCCTCGGTGTGGAATTTATAGATACATACACCCATATCTGCAAAAACTCCTTTTCATTGAATAAGAAGAAAGGGTTGGAGATACAACAGCATAAAGAGATTATGGCCATTCTCAATCCCAGTGAAATTCCCCAGAACGCTTACGAGTGCAGACTTGGGACCAGATTTGCAGCTGACAGAACCATGAACCCAGGTTAAGTCTGAATACTGTCAATTATCATAACAATATGAAAACAACTGCTTAACTAGGAGTAATTTAATCAAACATCTTCAATTTCTGTCACTTCATGCAATTGATTTGTTTTGCCATGTACAACTTCTAGGACTAATGAATATGTTTGGCAAAAATCATAAGCAGTGGTGTAGTACAAGAAAGCAATTGGTCTAGCAATATTTACAGTGTCATTCAAAACAAAAAACACCAGAAAGTAAAAGTCACCTTTGCCTGCAGCCTCCTGCAACACTGAAGTATTTGGATTCACATAGAGCTTCCAAGAAAACGTCTCCAGTATCAGCTGCAGCACCTTGCAGCTGCCCATAACAGTAATGGGGGTCACAATAATTCTCTTCTACAGTTGAGGCACGAAAGTCGAGAGTTTTAATCTTGGATTCATATGATTTTTAACACAGAAGAGTCTTCCCTCGGTATACAGTCCTAAATTAACAAAGCTAAGCACTTTCTGTGTTCTTACCGACTGCTGCTGCATGAGCATGAAAGTCATATTTCAGCCTCCAACTTCAACAAAATACAATATTTAGGATGTAACCCACAGAGCCATGAAAGTCAGAAGGAACTCTTCCACCCCACAAACCCTGAATACACTAGAAAGGCTTCACGTGGTCTCTGACTCTCTTGCAATGCACTCAGCATTCAGCATCTTCAACTTTCCCACACACGTGAAAATTTTATGTATGTTGGATTTCAAACATTTTCATCAGTCCACCTCTGTATAGAGGTTCAAAGTTTTTATCAAATCGGATTTCCTTTGCTACTATGTCTAAAAGTTTAGATTTATCCTTTCAATTTTTAGAAATCAGATCTTAGTATAGACATCTTGGACTCTGTATTCAGACAACAGGAAAGAAAGGAAGTATTCACATTCTGTCATCTCTAAACCACTCGGCATATCAAAGTTCAAAAGGACTTTATCCCATTACTTTTTCTTTCAAGGACAACTAATGATTCCAATACAACCAAGGTATGAATTCCTCTTTATAGATATATTCTATAAAGGAAAGATAGGAATCCCTTATTTTTTTTTAAGGCGAAATAATACTCCTGCATGTATACATTCAGGGCTAACAAGCAACACCATCTGCAGGGCTGGAATATTTTCACGCTCCTTTCTATTATACAAAACAATAAACCCTCTCCAGCTGATTTCTCTCATTGTAGAATGCAAATTGCCTATAAAAGACCTCAGGGTGTGAGAAGACACTTATAAAACAGATATTACACATGCTCTCATACCAACTATGCTATCAACTACGCAATTTTAAATATATTAAGGATAAGAAGGTATCAACAAACCTGCTTTTTGTGGTTATAATAATCACAATCTGAAGCACCTCTGTTTGTCAAGCCATTGCTTCAGATACCAATCTTTCTCACTTTAGGTCTAAGAGAGCATCTGCTTCACGCTAGGTGCGGAAGCAAATTTTCATTAAGAGAGCTTAAAACAGAATTAACTAATTTTTAATGCGTAAGAAAGACATACTTTCACCTTGAAGGGAACAGATGCTATAAGATGCAGCTTTTTGATGATCTGTTATATAATAAACCTTTGTATAAAGGTAAACACACTATTAAAGAAACTGAGTTCATTAACATCTTGATGCAGAGTCACCTTTCCAAAAACTACATTTATCGCTCGTAACTGGATGGTACACCCAGGAAATAACTAATCTCATTTCCTGAGTTTGACTGCCAGCCTCCTGGACCTTCAAGTAGTTCTGGAAATAAGGTGTGGATCTTTAAAAAATGGGGTCTTAATGAAGAAACAGACTTAGCAGAACGAACCAGATCAGTGTCATCAACCTAAACTGATCAAGCACTATCAGCCACCAGTTTCAGCAGTACTCATTAGTTTTATTTCAATTAGTCCACTTTTAAAGCACAACAGTTAAAAGTCACAGGAAAGACTAACCGTGGAGTTCTCCACAACCCAAAACTCAACCTCCTTATTCTTACAGGGAAGCAATTAAGATCCAATCATTTTTAATGCATCATAAATAATCTTCACACTTGCTGTTAAGTTAATTAATATAATCAGTAATGCCAAACACATCAAAATGAAACTTATTTTGCAAACATGCAAAATGTTCTGCCTCATTGCCTCTTTATCAAAATTAAATGCCATTTTGCTAACAACTTCTGCAAAGTTTTAATTTCAATTCCTTTTTGATCACAAATCTTCACAAAAAAATTGATACAACTAATCCAAAGTTTGTTTCTGACAAGAGTCCAAGTGTCATGGGAACACTACTTGAGCACTTAACAGCTTGACCCTGCAAGAAGTTCTGGGGTCAAGTTACTTATGTCCTTAAGTGTTTCATATCAAAGTATTGGGTATTATTCACTGACTTTTATTGCTTTTATGTGAAATGAAAGTAGAGTACATGGCTAAATTGTTCATTACTATCAATGCAAGTGAAAAAGAAAATAATCATCTATAAGAACTACGTGGAAAAAAAACACTGGAGATGGAAGAAGTGAATTTTCACTTTTAGAAAAGAAAGTTCAGAACTATTTTGATGACCATGGATCCACACCCATCTTTCTCTTTCCATGCACAGAGTTCACACATTCATATGATAATTTCTCAAAACCAAAAGATACAGAGAATAATTGTAGGGTTTATTTTGTGGTCCTGTGCACCCTGGGAAATCCAAGTGTAGAGAAGTTCACAGGCTTAGAGTTGCCGCTGGGATGCTGTCAACTAAACACAGGGGTACAGTGACTCTGTGTGTGCCTGAAACATTGCCCGCGTTTTGGGGTCTGGGTCAGCCTCCTCCAGACCCTCCACAAAAGTGGGTTGCATTCCCTCCTCCTGGAAAGCTGCCTGAAAGTTTGCCTGCAGAGTTTTATGCCTACCAGCAGAGTCGAGTTCCTACAAATCTTACATTATTTACAGGGGGAGTTCCTGCACATAAAATTTCATTAAATGATATTCAGGATCCTGCCAAAGGAACAAAATAAGCTAACATTTCAGTGTTGATGCCACTCATTAAAAGACAGGGGGACTATTTAGCAGATAGTCTATCGACAGTTATAACACTTGGGCTTGTAAGAAACTTCCACAAGTCTGACTCTCATTTTATTCCTAGAAGATAACTAGGAAATCAAGTATAATAGTGAAGAAAATGAGAAGGTAACCCATTGTCCTACACAAGATAACAGCTGACACATTCCGAGTAACTCTTGTGCTTGGTTCTTTGGGACATTAAAATAATTAGTAAAACTGTTATAAAGAACGTATTGAGCACTGTTTATGTTTCCCTGTTTATGCAATATCTATGTACATATCATAGGTTTTAACCATTTACTCTAATTACAGATCTTCAAATAAATGTCCTAGCTGATAATCTACCTTAGCTGTTCCTCAAAGCATCCATGGCAGGTACTGAGCAATAAACACTTCGTAGATGAACTGGGATATTTACTCTTAAGTCACAGGTCTTTGTTTCTCTGAATTTAAAACAAAATCTCTCTCCTTCAAAGCAAATAATTTTTAACACTGTTGTTTGCCATCAGTGCATATACTATAAAGCCAACAACAATATTTCTAGTGGCCTTCATGAATTCAAGCTTCTGTGTTTCAAAAGAAAAAAAAAGTCACTTCCTGTACAATATTTTTAAATGTATTAATTTACTCTTGCCCACAAATAAAAATCCAGTGACACACAAAGGCAGAGCCCCAAGTGATTTCAACAGTTGTAAGGTTCTACATCATAAATTTATTCATCATCAATGAATTCAGCATCTTTCTAAAAGGCTTTAAAAAAAATTTTTAAAAAATTACTGCTTGTGGCCATTTCTTTGAACTCTACTTATGTAAATGTTCAAGAACCAGGACCAAAGGGAAATGAACAGATCTAATCAAAACCTCAATTGCTTCTAATTTACAAGCAAGTTTTTCTCTATTTAAGCAAGACCCATGTCTCAATTCTTCAGTGACCTCCCCAGAATGACAAGGAAGACATTCATCCAGGTTTGAGCTCGTACAGAAATCAAGACCAAATCAGCGCTGAAGCTAACAGTATTGTTGAGTTTGATTTAATTACTTTTATTATTAAATACCACAAAATCCAGGTTATCTGAGCAAAACTACCCAATTAAAATAAACCCATATCATGATACTTTCTGGAAATAAATCATGTTTTTAAATTAAAGTTGCTCTCCCATTAGCTGCAAATCCTGGAGCAAATGATCCTAACAGCAAGTTAGCTCAAACAGCAGGCAGCACAGTACCTCACATTGATACTACATCAGAGCTGTTTCCAGCCTTTTCGCTATTGGATGGGGTTTTGTGTTTGGGTTTTTAAAAATTTTTTCTCTTCCTTCACATGAGAAACAATTTACCTCTGCTAGGTTTTAAATCAGTGGTTTACTGTTACTGCACATTTGATTTTAAGTAATTATTCTTTTGTGAGTACATCCAATTCAATGTAAGTAAGCTGAAGGATATGAACTGACGCTGAAGTTTTTGAGAGCAAACACAGAACACATAGAACATCTCTTCAGAACACAGCCTCACGCTATGCACCTTTGCTGAGACCTTTTATTTTAAATATAAAAAAGGACTGAACTCACCCATCATTCCAGAATCCAATTCAAAGTCCTCCAATAACACCTTCCCTCCAGGAAGACCTGCATTCCGCTTCTGTAACCAGGAAGGTACAGACAGACCAGAATCTCACGTTATTCCACTTCTCCTTGCAGGGAAGAAATATCCTTCCCCCTAGTGCAGACGGTGCTCAGCTGAGCACAGGTTTAGGCTAATGAATTTGGGCATTGCAAACACCTGCTGAAACCTGAGGTGAACAGGTGCAGAGCAAGTGCCTTCACTGCTTCCTCTCTGCAACTTCCTTCTAAGGTGCATCTAATGTACGGGTAACGTGGGGGGTTGAGAGCCTTCTAGGATAAGCAGGGCTGGAGTAACAGGAAGAATGATAGAATGATTTGAGTTGCATGGGACCTTAAAGATCATCTAGTTCCAGCACCAAAAGAAAGAGCAAGAAAATAATTAGTTCATAGAAACTAAACCATACATCAGATGGCATGGATGTTTTTCCTCAGAAAGCCAGTCTCCCAACACCAGCACAGACCCGGTGGGAAAGGTGACCCTGGCATTGCTTGTCCTGTTGAGACTGCAACAGCCAGAACTAGTGTGGTGCCCACTGTCTTGGTGTAAGGGAAGTTAGATGTAGCCCTCTCGGAGAGGTGTGCAGGCCTGACTGCAGGTTGGAACAAGAACTCTACTGCAACACTTGGTTTATTTTCTGCCAGAGAATTAATTCACCCTGAATAGGATAAACCCTGGACACCCAATCACATAGACCTGAGGAAAGGGTAATGAATTTTAGCTCTGGCAAATACAGACTCTCTCATACTTCTTCAGTGAGTGCAAAACAAGTTAACGCTGCTTTAAATTCCAAATACACAGAGGCCAAGACACTCATAGACTTCTTGCAGGAGCAGAATCTGGCCCAGATATATGAAACATTTCAAAAGAAGCCTTGGCTTGCAACAAGGATCAGTCGAGACAGAAGTATTTGAGTCAGGGCATTGCTAGACAATCTTGCTGGTTGTTAGATCTGCAGTGTAATGACATGTCAATTTGATTCCTTTTGTTCGTGAGCTCGGAGCCTATCTTTGGGCCTGAATTCTTCTGTACTTTAGTTTTTCTTTTGTTCCAGTGGCACTTCTCCCAACATTACTTGACAATGAGTGATGCTCCACAACCCTGATCTTTCACACCCTGTTGGTGACCTATAACTTTTCATGCATAACCTTTGACCTGGGGCCTGACAGTTTGATTTATTGTCCAGTGTTATGATTTATGAGTATCTTCTCAGAATAATTAACGGACAACAGGTGGCAGCATAATAATTTTGATTACCCAGCGGTTCATGAAACCACTACAAAGGTGACTTCATTTACTGAATGAGGAAAGGACAACAATTAAAAATTACACAAAGCAATTCTTTTATGCCTTTTTGGTTTTCACCCTTTGTCTGTTGAACAGAAGACTTTATTTAGGCTCATTGCCTCCCTTCTCAAACACCTAGAACTCCAATTTTGTGCATAACACAGTCTTCCTAAATCATGGTAATGGTAGAATTATTTTGCTTTTAGTAAACACTTCAATTTTATGTTGTCAGTTTGTATAAAACCAGTGAGCTATTTTTAAATTCATTTGAAAAGCTGTACAATGTGGGCCAAAGTTCATTCCAAAATGCAGATTTTTATTAACGTACAATTTTGCAGAACTGCTAACATGCTGTGTCTTGGATTTCACTTATCTGAAGTTGGATCCCCAGTCAAAAAGAAATTATTTCCACAATTCACCTCTTATGTATGCAGAGCTTCTCTCTAAAGGTTTTCCTCCCATCTCTAGTGATCATGGAACAAAAGGAAATTTTGCTCCTAAGTGTCTCAAATAATTGCTTAAATGTAGGTTAAAGGGCAAGTGCTCACTACCCTCGCTCCAGGCCCCATGCTCAGGCAAATTTAGTTTAGCTAAGTCTGCAGTATCTTCCCATCACCTAACCTCACCCTTTCATCACAAGCAGCTCTCCTGTAGTCATTTGGGCTACATACAGGAGCAGCGGTTAGAATAAAGAAATTGCTCTCCAGACTCTGCAGACTAATAATAAGATGCATATATGCAATACAACAAAAAAAAGGTTACACAGCAGCACAGAGTTGTCAATTTCTACTTTTGAAAACTAAGCTGAAGACTATGCGTACTTAGATCATGTGCAAGTTTTCATATACTCTATGTAATCCATAAAGTCCCAAATAGCTTTTTCTCCCAGAAACTTCAAACCAGTACAATATATTCTTTTCTCATCAGTATTCTACATGCTGCTCTCCCCCTTATTTCAGTCGATCATAATCCTTAGCACTTTTGATAGGCATATGTTGATATGGAAAAGGACATAATGGTATCATCCATATGGACACTGGGATCCACGGCCAGATTTTCAGAGCTAATCAATAAGACTTTCAGTGAAGTTAGTTGGAGCTTCAAGTGTTTAGAACTTTAGAACTCCCAAAAATTGAACTGATGGTGAATAAAGAATGGAGCTGCTGTGTGTTTGCTCACGAGATATACGTTACGTTGCAGAACAAAGGCATAGTTGAACAGAGATTACACATCAGTTATTCTTAGATGTGTTTCTAAATATTGATTACAATAAGTGGGATAGTGTGTGGTTTCTTAATCTTTATTACAAGATAAAGAGTCTAACATCGGTGGAATTCAGTGCACTAATGCCAACAGACGGCTGCCAGCATGCACCAGCTTGGACACTGGAACAGAACACCTCCTTCTCATCCCCCCTAAAAATAAACTAAAGATATTCTAGTGAATTTCAACAGCAAAAATTGTTTGTCACAATTTGTCTGTATGCCCAAGACAGCATATGCAAAAATGAATTTTTGTACTATCACAATGACAATATTATAGGCTTATCATCTTTAATTGACTTTATGACTTATAAAAATATTCCTTCAATTCTGCTTTACATCAGTTTTGTAACAGTCTAACACACAGCTCTGAAATACACATTCCTGTTACATTCAAATTTTGAAAGAGCTATGGAAAACATGGCTAATAAATAAAAGAGAGTTCCAAGAATGTTAAAAGCACTCAGCTTTTGCAAGGTTCCATGGTGGAAAAATAAATAAATTACTGCTTTTGAGATCAGACTTGTTTTATTCCCCTCCTTTCCTCTAAGAACTCAAAGACACCCCTACAACCAAACGCTGCTATAATGAAGCCAATTTTGTCCTTAGTAGTTTTATCAAACCTTTAATACCACATTAGCTGCTTAATATACAGTGAAAGCAACAACAGAAAAGCACTAGCACCCGACTGCATTCTCAGTAGAGATGAAGGAAGAATTTGCAACAAATCATTTATCAGATTAATGCAGCTGCTTTTGCTACTCATGAAATAGCCACAAGCTTTCTACAAATGGAATAATAATAGTCACAAAAAACCAGAGCATGTACGCCACAGTTTGTTCTAATTAATGTTTTAATTTGGGACAGTATCTCAGTGGTGGTCCGGTACATCACATGACACTATTTTCCTCTTTGATTGGATGTTGCAAAGGTATTCATGGTGCAAGTTTCACACGCAGATCTTAAAGGGACAATTGCAAATATAAATGAACACAACTGGCTTTCCCACTTAAACTTAGTTATGTAAATGCTGACACACTTTAAACCAGAGCAATTGCAAATCTTTTCAATATCAAAGTGTTTGAATATTTTCTAGTTGTTTCCAACAATTATTTCACATCAGCCATAAAGTAGAATTAATAACATTTTAAGAAAATAAAAGCTCCTACAATGCAATTTCACCAGATTAACATAGATAAATTAAGGCACAAAGGTTCTGCACGTTCCATATCATTGCCTGTGGCTTTTCTGTTTTGATTCTTGCATGGGAAATGGCAAGCTTTAAAATGGTATATGTGCTCAAATCATGATGTGATTTTAGTACTTTGTTTCCCATCAATTTTTAAATTAATTATCTGGAAGCAAGCAGCGGTTCATTTTTGGTCATAGACTTTTTGATTAGAAGCTGTGACCCCTTATGCCTTTTTGGCATGCTCTATACAACACCAATGACATGCAGCACGACCTCTGACACCTGATTCAACAAAAAGTAACTCCCGGACAGATCTTTCATATTCAGCAATCTCTTTGTTACACCAGGACACTTACCCAATTCCATCCCTTAAAATCCACCATGTCTCCCCATTTTCTCCCCTACTACCTCCTACTCGGAAACTTATTTGGGAGCAACATTTCTGTCCTTCCATTTGTGTCTCTCCTTCTGTTTTTACAAACTTTACACTATACCATCGTCCCATATGTTTGTGCTGCACACAAGGAGGTTTCTTTAGAAAGCGCTGATGCTAATTATAAATTTAATTTGCATTTTAATTAGAATGGTAGCAAATTAAAAGCGTGGCAGCTGGAGAATTTTGAACGCTTTGCAGAGATTTGGTGTCAGTATCTCCCTGCTTCTGACTTCGCTCTCTTTTCATTTTTCCCCTCACTATCTTTCATTCACACAAACATATTGGCAATTTTTCTCCTCTCTTGTTTCTTTTTTTTTGTCTATTTTTTATTTCTCCATTTTCCCCCCAAGGATCAAGTTATAAATTATTTCTTTTTTGTACTGATAAACAGTATACTCTTGTCTTGTGCCAGTACACCATGTACTGTAGTGATAGTGCAGCTTTTAAGTGAGCTTTTGTGAGGCTCTGTCGGTGCTGCCCTATTTTGCTATTTATATCTGCAGTTTATTTACAGGTAGGAATCTATTCTATACCCTCTCGACTAATTTCAAATTCCAGACCACAGCAGCAAACTCTAGCCTAGCCCTAGACATTTCATTTTTACATGCTGCAAATTTGCAATAAGTCTGTAGAACCTTAACAAAAGCCGTTCAGAATGCATTGGGGACTACTCAACTTTATTCTTTACTTAGCGAATGCAGCATTCAATATGCTTTGGGACAAAAGGCTGAAGTAATCCGCCAGTCTTTCAGTCCATATAATGGCATATATTCTGGCCCTAGTGTCTCCCAGTGCTGTCTTTCATTTGCTGTGTGAGCATGCCTGGTTTTAGTACTCACGTGAGCACATTTAGTCAGTTCTGTCATTTTCCCTATGTTGCATCTCCATGGTCATTTTCATTCCTTCTGTTCGCTTCCCCCACAGTGTCCTTGCTCAATAATTTTCATTAATTGATTGACAGCTCTGATAGACCCAACTAACCTCTATCTCACTCTCATGTCGGTTTTTAAATAAGTACTTGTACGTCCAATGACCTTGTCGCCTCATCAGATATCAGAAAATGAGCATGCAGATATGGAGGAAGCTGATTAGCAAAATAAGGAAGATCTCACTTCTGGCATAAGTCCATAATAAGCTCTGACAACTAACTTTAGAATTAGGCATTTAAAACGGAAAGGACTTACAAATGTGGAATAAATAGACCTTAACCAATTTCCTAAGTGCTGGCTATAGTAAAAGGAAGATTTAGAACATCAGTAACATTTTCTAGAAAGCTGGAAAACAAGCTACATTCCCAACGTGGGAAATACATATTGGAAATACACAGACTTATGTTACTGTTTATAATTCTATTTTCAATTACTTTTACGGTATTCTTTAGCTCCTGAAATCCATCTATGGAAAGGGAAGTGAATGTATAAATAAAATTAGATTATATTTTGTTTTATTTAGCATATAGCACAATTATTTACAGCATACTACTGATCCTTCCCTTGGTAAAACTAAATGAACCTCAAAAGAATATGGGTTTTGTTATACACGTGCATCTGAATCACCAGATTAACATATACTGGGAGTTCTACGTATTTTCATTAGAAACTGTTCTGGTAGAAAACATCAGGCTTTAAACAGACAAAAACACCAAAAAGATTTATTTTTATTTTAAAGATGGGAAGCTGAGGCATAGTAATGCACGCAGAAGATCGCTTGCAGATCAGAAATTAATCCAGCTCAACTGACTCTCAGTCTATCACTTTTTTTCACAATGCCACTCTCTTTATCTATTTCAGATCACTGCAGCATTGTATGTTTTCAATTTTTGAAATATAGATAGAGCTTTATCCAGTGCTATTTCAGGTTTCTGATATAACATGATGACGCCAAATGACATTCTCGATCAATATGCTTAAATGAACTAGATTAACAGAACAATTTATCATAAAAAATATTTCTGTTTAGGAAATTGTAAAGCCTAACTAGAGTTCAGAGCAGCTATTCAAGCTACAAATCTGCTAAGACCATAAGATCAGATAGAACATACTCCTTTGGCAGAGAAGGAATGAGTCCATTGAAATTTTATTTACACTTCTTTTTCCATGCAGTAGTCATTGATTTTGGATTAAGTTCACCTGATTCTGGTCGCTACAAAAGCTATTGAACACTCAGCTCTTCAGATCACAGGTCTCACCATAGTATTCACACCATGAGCACCAAAGAACCATGTTCAATGCTGCATTCTGTACCAATTCCTAAACTAATGCAGCTACCATAGTATGGTGTAGAAGAACTAGAACACGGATTCCATGGTTTTATAGAACTACTTACTCCAAATCATCTGGAAAAACTAGTTTTTAAAGTTTTTATTCATAACTATGGAAGTTGCAAGATGCCATGTTGTTGGGGTATTTTATTTACTTCTTAATCTTACTCAAGAGTGTAAACGAAATCCTTTTTTAAGAAGGAAAACTGGCAGACGAGCATTCAGAATACAAAAGTTTGACTGTGTTTAGGTGAAAGTATAACTGGACTTTCAGAATATAATTGGAGGCTTATTCTGATCATAACCCCGTTTTCCACATCAGCGCAGCTCCAGTCGCTTTTGTAGAGTCATTCCTTATTCAGCTAGCAGGAAAAACAATGGTACAAGGCCTTGAAGTAGAAATAGACTGACGTGGAGCCTAACATTATCCTCAAATACAGGAGCACCTTATTTCTCTCATTACTTTGGCTCCTGCACAGGTGAAAGACATCTGCTTTCCTGGATGAGATGAAGTTATTCTGCCAGCTCCCACTGGAATGAAATGCAAGGCAGGAAGATGCAAAGGTAAACAAGTCAAAAAGTTGTCCAAAAAGGTCTAGCTGGAGATCAAAAACTAAGGACAATGAGGAAAACAAGACCATTTCTAGTAGTAGCATAAATAGTGTAGGCATGTTCTACTATTTATACTGCAGTGTTTTATGTAATGACATTTAACGGCTTCTTAAAACTACCACTACTTTATCTAGCGAATGCAGCATTCAGTATGCTTTTGGACAAAAGGCTGAAGTAATCTGTCAGTCTTTCGGTCCATATAATGCATATTATGATTACTACTACGTTTTTGGTGTGGTAATATACCTCGGTTTTCAGAAAGCATAATGCCTGATGTGGGTTGAGTTTGGATTTACATATAGCCAGCCTGACAGAAAAAAAACTTGCACTTTCATGTCCGTGCTCTACCATGGCACGTCACTAATAAGAACATCAAGATCAAAAAGATTTAAATTTCCTCAAAAAAAAAAAAACCACCAAAATTTATGTGATAGAAAATACTGAAAATTATCTGTGACTTGTAAGAGTTTGAAACACAACATGTTGCAATGAAGACGGTATCTCTTAAGAATCTCTGTGTTTTTACGGGTGCAATTTAAAAAAAACACCTTCCTTCCCATACACAATTCCTATTTATAAAGGATTCAAATCTCAGTGCCGGGGAACTAAAGTAGAAGCTTATTTCTGAAAGTTCCCCAACATGAAGAAATTTGCTTGGGTAAGCACTTCCATTAATTTCAGGGCCTTCTGGGCTACCAACAAAAATTCAGTGACCTCGGTGAAAGTAGTCATATGGATTTAGACTGACTATGTACCTGAGTAAAGCTTTGCGGAATCTAAATCAACTAAATTATCTTCAAGATGTAACTTCCATAAGTGGTAAGTAATATTAGAAAAAAACGTTGATATTTTGTTACCCTAATTAACCTTGTATTTTAATCACATTATTCCCTAGTAAAGTTCTAATTTCTACTCCACTGTTAGATGTTCTGGAATACCCTTCTCCTCTGGAACACAAACAAACAAATCAAAACAAGTTCAACTGTTGGATAAGCTCCGGTCAACTGAATTTCTTTTAATAAATTTTTATTATGAAACTGTCTGTGGAATACACAGCATTCTCCAAATTACAAGTCTTCCACCTTGGCACTTTGGAAAGGCTTGGATTTCATTTCATGTAAGTTTTTGCAGCTGTACAAAATACTTTCATTAACCCAAGAATGGATTATTTGGAGTGCTAATTAATTGATTCTTCAAAATGCCAATTGACATACTCCTAGGGAAAACCTGATCTAAGCAACTATGTTAATCAAGCTATTGTACTTATGGTTCTGTCTGACTATCAGACCATCTGAAATGAGGAGAACTTTGCCATTACTATCCTGGACCTCTTGTGGGCAGCTAATTAATATGAGTAGACTATGACAGTTGCACTTGTACATTCACTGTACTGCCTGACAATAACTCTATAAAATTACATTTCAGCTAAAGAATGGAAACAGTGTTAAATACCATTATTTGCCTTCCTTTGATGTCTGAGAGTCATTATGAAAGCAATTACAGCAGTTTCTCTGTCTGTATGTCTACAGGGTATTTATCTGTATCTGTCTGAGTCCTTTGCCAGGTGGAGAATATATGGCATATTAAAGACAAGGGAATTCAGCCTCAATTATCAGACTATGAACAGAAGAAGAAACAAAATCAGAGTTTTGCAGATGATCCTGCCAGAAAACAGTAATTTAATATTAAAGGCAGGCAATCTGGAAAAAATTTGCCCAGTGCATAGTCTTTTTATTTTAATATTATTGAATTCCTCCTCCTTCCATTGTCCTATTTCGTTTTCTATTCTTTTAGCTTCCATATTTTCTAATACCTCTGCTCACTTTAAATAAGCTTATGCTAGGTTTGAGAATTTCACCAGTGTGAGACTGTTTTTGTAAAACCTAGGGGTTTTTTTTCTTAATTACATGCAAATATTCTGCCATATAAACCTCTCAGAACAAATAACAGATTCTGAGTGGGGTAAGGCCATATGAGACAACATGCTGCAGTAGAGTTAGAAGCTTTGTACTACCTACAAAAGACTATATATTTCGTTCTGCCTCTGTCTAATTATTTCACTGACCCTCATAGTAGTACGACTAGGTCCATGGCTTGCCAGATGGGTGAAGAGAGTACTCACTTTACAAACAAAAGGGCCGGTGCCAAATTTATCCTTTGGATTCCTTCAGCTGTCTTCCCAGAGCAGACTACTGGACAAATAAAAGACAATCCTTCAATTGTTTTTCTATGCCATTAAGTCAGAGCTAATAAAATAATGTTCTGCCAAAAACTTTTGAAAAATATTACTTTTTTTCAACCAAACACATATACAGAAAGCATGAGCATCTTGCTTTTTCACCTTAAAAAGCATTAGTTCTAATCCTCTGTTTTCTGTGTATTGAAGGTGCACCCATTCATAAACAGCTTCACAGTTCCTTCATAACTTGTCAGCATGGACATTTTACCATCTTGTCTTCTATAATAGCCACAGTTCTGTAATAATGAACCTCACCAGAAATCTCAAAACATGAATTCCATCAAGAATTAGGACCGTAAGTACTATCAGTAAACTCTTGTGAGGAGATGTTCTAACTGCTGTCTGCACCTCAAAACATCATAGAATGCTGTAATTCGGGCACATTAAAGAAAAGCCTTGGTATCTTCAAATGGTTTACCCAGTTGTACCATACACACACAGGAAAGTAATACAGACCTGGATGAAAGCTAATTTGGCCTGCTATTCAGGGCTGACAGGATGCTAATTTATCTTAGCTGCCTGCTATCCATCATCATTTGACACTCTAGTGAATGTATCTATAAAAGGCAAAGATCCTCTTCCTTTGGTAACCTAAGTTTTCCGTTGCTTTATGCTGTCTTTTGTTTTAAATAGAAAGGCAAGAACATTACCAAAATGTCACGCTGCTCATAAAGCATGATGCTCTCTCTGAAACTGGGGTAATATTTCTAAGAACAGCCTTTATAGCATGTTATTAAAAATGTCTCTCGATACCACCCCCAGATTTTCTGGGATGAAAATGCATAATAATGTAATATTTTAAAAGATTCTAAGGGAAATTTTGAGTAAATGTGGAGCAGTATTTGACTCTGTAAGTTACCATCAGACAAAGGCTGGCCTAATCTTGAAGAAATATCTGGGACCGCAATATCTCATTGCTGCGCCACTAATATAGTCATCCATCTTGGGAAAAGGGTGTGGAAAGAGGGGATGAAACTCAACAGATACAAATATGCCACCATTTTCTTTATTTTTGCATAATCACTCGGTGGCACTGGAAAAAAGAAATCTAGGGCATTAGTTTGCTGTAGGTGCGTTAAGAAACTCTGAAGTCCCTCCGCCCACGTTCTGTTCTACTGAATTAGCGCTGTCACTCTCAAGCGCCTAATACAACACTTACCCATGCAAAACAGAACGGTGCTTCATTTGCTTTTAGACTTAAGCTACCAAGGCCACAGAGATGATACACCAAGATGTCACCAGTAATGAGTCTAAATTATCCATTATACACCAACTGCTTATGCTAGAGCTCTTAATGCATTCTGAGTATTAGATATCACGTGCCACCTTCCTCAAAATCCCTAGAATCTTTTCCAGCTGTACATTCTTTTTGCTTAACTTTTAAAGAAAACAATTAGTAGACTACAGACATTTCCTTATACCCATCTCAGACATTTTACAAGCAATCTCATGTTACAATGCTCTTCCCATCCTGTAAGGGATATTCTGATATTGGTCATTGGCAATCTTGCCATTTGAGTCTTGCAAAATTAGAATGTTTATCAGAAATGTCTTTGTGTGTGCATGTACACAAAGCTACAAAAATTTTACTTTAAAAGATTAATGAATGACATAAGTCTCGTTAAGACATGAAGACCTTAATGCCTTCTGAGCAGAGATACTATGTGGCAAAAAAAGGAAAGGATTTGATGATATCTTAGACATTTTACAGTATAAATATATTCTTGATTAATTAAATCTGTGTAGTCTATTACCTTACCCTGAGGAAACTATGATATTCAACAATGCTTCTTTAAAGCAAGAAAAAAACCCCAAACAATTTGTGTTTGATATTTAACCTAAGAGAAAAGATGCAGAGAAAAATATTTCATGAACTTATATAAACAAAGAAATTTTAATTCTTTCCTTTAATTAAAAAGAAACAATGCAACTTGCAAGAAACACACTTACTTTCTTCAAAAAGGAAGATTAATATAGGTTAAAAAACCTTTCTAGTTTTACAAAATTAATACTGTGTTTAATTATATGAGATTAAAATTTCATTATACATTATGCTTTAATTGGTATAGAAGGGGCCAGAGGTTAAAACCTTTGCACGAGTTACCTTTTGTGCTGTTCCAATATCTAATAACATTGCAGTTTTAAATTATAAACTCTGACAACATTTAACAAGTTTCTTACATGTTTTAATTTTGCCCTAGTAAGCTTTTATGTGGAGCAGTACTGTTCCTGAGGTCATAATCCTGGATGATGAAACAAGCAGAGACAGAAATCATTACAAAACCAAAGTGGCTGGACATTATTGGATTATGGACTCCAACTTTCAACTGTAGATGTAGACATAGCTGGGTTACAACAATAACATGCTGTGATGGTTAAAACACACTGTGTGGCTCAGCTTTCTGCCTCCTAAACAAGCAGTTATACCTTCAGAAACACTGGGAAATTCTTCTCAGGAAAAGATCAAAGAATTCTGGAGGGTCCTTCTAACAAATGACTAAAGTGGCCTTGAACTGTTTAAACCATTGATGTCATGTACTACAAGTGAGATTTTCAGAGGACTCCGAGGGGTTTAGGCATACAAAGCCTATTGACCTCTAATGGAATTAGGACACCTATTCCAGAGGTGTTTGGAAAACCAAACACTACTTAGAACAATGTTTCTGGAACACAAGCAAGAAGAGGCAACTGTTTCAAGGATAAACACGCTTTCATTTTAGAAACGAAGCATGCCATTATCTATACGTATGAGAAATGGTTTGCTGGTAAGCTAATGCCATTCCCACCCTACGTTCCCCCTGTAATGAACCTCTAACAAACAGGGTTGGTGAGTCTGGGTGGGTCTGTAGACTTGGGTCTTGGTCTAAAACTATTGATGTGCAAACACATGAATAGATAAGACTATTAAAGTGACATCAAAGAAGTAACTTATGCTTGTGAAAACTGAGCATTGCAACAGCCCTCATTCCTGAACAATTCAAAGAAAGCAACATAAAAAACCAAAGCTTGGTGGTATGAATCTGAGAAATTCTTGTCTGATTCACTAGCCTCACTTCCCCAGCAAGAACAGAGAAGATAAAAAGCTTCTTTTAGGGAGTCAGTATTAGCTTTTGACACTACGGGGACCCAATAGGCTGTTACTATCGAATTCAGTGATTATTGATTACTCTTTAGTATCGACAAAGTCAGTGTGTATATGGATTACTCGCCATATAAATGCCAATCAAGTGAATTTAACATTTGGACCAGCAAGAAACTGCAAAACAACTGTCTAAAACATATTTTGTTCTTTGATCTCGTCCTATGCATCTGTGCATGTGCCTCCTCAAAATTAGAAAGAACTGCTACTTTTTACGGCAACTTCAGGCTGCTCAGCATCAACATCATGCAAATTGCATACGCGAATAACAGTGTGTTGTTTAGTGCTATCCCTAAGTGACCTGCGGAAAAGGGATGTTTGCTCATGTTGTTGAACTGAGGTGAGAACAGTTCTAATTACCTAGTTTTTTTTCCTGTGGTAGTTTACAGTTGAATCTCATTATTGGATAACTGTTTAATCAACTCTAAAAATTACAGTGTAATTAGTATTGCAGCAATACAGATACACTATAAGGCAAGAAGTTCCCAGAACAGCAGAAGCCTTTTCTACATTTTGCCAATTTCTTATTTGATTGAAAATTCAGAGACTGAAAAATACATGTTTATATGCTTTAAAAATATTTAACAATCTTACACTACATCTTTAGACATTAAAGTAGTTGTTCAGAGTCCCATTTGAAGCAAATTAACATAATTTCATGTAAGTCAGAGAGGTACTGATTTGCCCAGTATGGGACTATGACCCACAGACTTTTTCAGTAGTGTACCGACTTTGGGCCTGACAATGTTTTCACCGAAAAAGAACACTTCAAAGGGATTTTTGTGTGTTTAGTGAAATTCAAGATGAGGCTTTCTGCAAGTAACTATAGTGAGTAATTTTAAAACATCTTCTTCATTAAAAGGACAAACTTTTAGAGCCAGCAAATGAAATTCTGTAATTAAAACATGTTTATTTAAAAAAAAATCTGGAGAGGTCTTGGACAGTGAAATAATATCCTTTAGATTAGTATTTAATTGAAAACAGTATTTACTGCTCTAGTGCATTTGATAGAGCTCTTTACTGTGTTTCTTTATGTATAATCGTATTTTGCAACCAATTTAAAATAACTAGATGAGTGCAGTCCTTATATAAGGTGAAGATGAGTCCTTGCAAGGATATCAATGTCTACAGGGGTTTCTTTCTAACAGACATGAAAAAGTAATTTCCATTCTGCTACTGTTGTGTGATCCTTTCTGCATATAAAATGCCTTTCACATGCATACATACAGACACACACACAAAAGTTTCCTCACCTGAGAAGAGTATTTCCTAAAAGCCAATATACACTACTCTAATATTCTCTGCATCTTTGACTTAAGGAAAAGTCAGGTCATAATAATAGTAACTTTAGAAGAAGAATTCATTGCTTTTATACCTATAGTCTTATTAAAATGTCAATACTACAATTATAATAAATAAAAAAATAAATACATACCATCCTGACTTCACTACAGCATATGTAAATAGACGAAAAGACTTCCAAAATTCCAAATTGCAAAGGGAAAGTGTAGGCTTAGTGACCTTCTCCCAAAGCTATTCCCTGCCTTAGTGGTATTGCTGGCTTGAGCAGATTTTAAATTGCAAAGCTGTGTGATCTGCTCTTGCAAAAGGCCTGGCAATTCAAAATTTGATTGTATCACTAGAAATATTATTGAGTTTTGTTTTAAATGATTATCCAGCCTACTTCCTCATCCCACTGATCATTTGTCTTATTGCATCTTTGACCAAGTTTAGTTTAGACGCACTGAGATCAATGACCCTGACTTTTCTCATGCTCATAAAATCCTATTGAAACAGTAATAATAATGTCCTGCCATACTGGAAGAAATTCTGCTACAAATTGAAACATTTCTTGGTAAAGATATAACATTTTTAAGGGCATTTTTAAAAGTGGGAAGGGGACCTTAGTATGACCTATTTGCATGTGAGTGACTGAAGCTCCTTCCATGCATACCCATAGCCTGATTGCATTTAGAGCATTGGCCTATTGTTATAGACAAGAGAGTGTCCAACTCTCTCAAGGTTAATTGACTGCTGTTCTTTGAAATATACATGAGAAACTTTATTGACTATCTCACATCCGACCTCACCTGTCATGCAGGAGAACAATAGTAACAGGGGAAAGGACTCCCACAAAAGGATGAGAAGGACAAAGGTGAAATGCAGAGGGTGGCACTAAATTTTGCCCAAATTCCTTCTCTGTTCTCATCTTGTGCATTTTATAATTCAACTTTTTTGTGAATAGAAAGAGTCTGTAATTTTAAGAAGAGATTTCTCCTAAAATATTTACCAAATTAACCAGTTCTGCTAGTGCAACAGAGTCTCAAGTCAACTAAAACCAACAAACACGAATATGCAGATGGCCCAGATTCATTTGTAAAATTAACATTTGTAGATTTTAAGCCTTTTCTAAGAACAGTAATTTCTTCAGATATGGAAATACTTCCATAACATTTTAAAGTCTACATTGATACTGGCTTTCATAAATAATTACTTTATCTTGGATATTACAATATTAGGATCTGAATTACCTGAATCGTGTAAGGATAAAATGACAAACCTACCACGAGGTTGTGGAAGTATTTCTGACAGAGTCCCAAAAGGAGAATAAGTTAGACCTTTTCATCATCCCTGAAGTGATACATGTAACTATCCTGGCTCTTTTACACTACATTTTGGCCTGGCAATTTTAAACCAGAATATGCCACTATATCTGCAAAAAAAAGTGTATAAATTACCTGCAAGAGTTATGTGAGAGAATTAGTGCTTCCTCTGTGACTGTTACATGGGGTCTGCATGCATGGATCTCAGAAGCATGATACCTCCTGGAGATATCTCACAGAAGAAACAAAATCAAATGGGAACTGACGTTCGAATTTGCAGTCTTCCCAGACTCAACTCTTCGAGGGATAAATGTCGTACGACTTCTTCTGTGTTGAATGGTCTGAAACCAGGAGAACAGCTGTAATTGTTAAACCACAACCCACCTTGAAACTAATTCCACATAAAACACAGAAGATTTTTTCAGATAAAAGCAATCATCAGTTTGTTCAACTTCTGTGTAACGCTTATACGTTACTTCACAAAACAGCAATTATTATTGTGCTCAAATTGGAAAAAAGGTTTACCTTGGACTGCTGATACAGCCCTACCCACACAGCACATCCCCTTAAAGAGCATATAAAAGCCAAACACGTCTAATTTTTAGCGCATTCCATGACTTATATCTCCACAAGCCTGCATGAGACACACTTCTGATGACAACGAGATAACCCCTTGTAATGCCTCCACCATGATAACTGGATTTTTGCTAAGCTTTCCATGACCAAATTACAGCCATAATGATGACACACTGCACACCACTGCCAAGCAGCACAAAGTGACACCTGCTTACAACAGCTTGAAATGGAATTTGTCAATATGACCAGAAACATTACCAAAAACTAAGGCACTCTTTTGTCTAAACCTCACTCATATTGGACAGTACCTGCTCAGTTTGGCAGCCTTATAGAACCAGAATCCAGCATTACACCACCCAGGATCTCTGAGACCAAAGAAGCATTTTTTATGTTATTGATGGAATAAAAAAATGCCATCCATATCATACAAAGGAGTACCAGTAAGACAGACACAATTAAATCTCTCTGGACTGCATTCAACCTCCATAATACAGAAAAAACACACGTTCAATCTGTGCAAAAGCCAGAGGTAGGATATTTCCATTACTCCGTTCAGCACTAGGAGGTTAAAAACGCCAATGTACTATCGCCTTTAAAAATCTCTCATCTCCTACCCCCTACCTGCCAGCTGTATAGAATATTTCCCTTGCCACTAATTCTGATAGCATGCCCTAATTAACTCATTTTATCTTTTGGTATAAATCAATTACAATTAAAATATAGTTTGTCAAACCTCAGTGGAGTATTGTTTCATGTTAAAAACATTTTTACTCATGAGAGAAAGTGTGATTAACTTCAATAAAAAGCTTAAAGTTCAACTTACTACCAGCAAAGGGAATCAAACACAATTCTTCCTTTTCAGAACACTTCAAGCTTCATCTCTGTGCAAGGAAATTAAACAAACTCAAGGTTTTACACTGGTCATTCAGATCACTAGCATTATGGCAGGTTCTAGGAAAAAAATTGGTTTTGTTTTGAGTTTGTTTTTTAAAAACACTTAGTGAATAAAACCATGGAAGAATGTCCAACCTTTGAAAGGACAAAAAAAGCTTTTTAGGCACCATAATTTTTTAAACATTCTCGAAACATGAAGTACTATATTTTAATTTCAGATAATAAATAAAATATTTGACAAGTCCAATGCTCCACTACAGAGATGAGATTTGGTTTCTTTGGCCATAAGTTAGCAGCAGAAAAGTCTGCCAGAGCTACCTTGTTTTGACAGAACCATAGATCCACTGAAGCTGTCCTGTCCTGACTCCTATCACCACGGAAACCACTTTAAACATTAAATATACAGTTGAGGAACCTTCTACAAATCACAACATTTTTAATATATATAGCATATTATATTCCAAATAAACATGATAGAGGCTTGAGACAGAAAGCAAGTCCATATCTAACTAAATGCAATTGCAATGGAGACTTTTGTTTGCTTGTTTGTTTTCCTCCATAGGCATTTTTGGCAATACATCTCCCTGACATTCCCCCATCACAGACTACATCAACAGAACAAATTCTAGTTTAACAGAGTTCAGTGGCTGCATTGGGTATAAAGAGCAGGGGTTCGGGCTTGGGGACACAGATAGATGTATGCCATGCCTAAGAGAGGACCTCTGAGAGGACCCCACGCTGGAGCACCCCTAAGGGGCTGCAGCTTGTGAACAACATGGGCCAGAGCAGCGACAGCCTTGAGGAATGACACCATGGAATGTCAGCGGCCCACCCCAGACTACCAATTGTCAAGAAAAATGAGAACAAGCATGTTTTATAAAGATTCTTCCACCAGGTTCAGATTACAAATAGATGCCACTATTATTTGCAGCTTGTACATAATCTGTGAGACTGCACAATCTCGACTTATCTGTGCTGAAGTAGCATTCTGAGGACAAAAATCCATAACTGTAATAGAAAATACTTCCTATGGTTTAAAAGTTCATTGCAGGTATGATACAGAATATAAAAGAGTAATACATCTTTCTAAGATCCTCAAGAAAACCTCCTTACTGTTTCTGATTTACACCAAGATCCAATGGCTTTGTGCTTTTCTGCACAAGTCTAATTCTATACAACACAAAACTTCCTAAAACATCTACTACACACACACGCACATTTATTCTCTTATACTAAACCACTGTGTGCCTCTGCAGCCATGGCAGAACATTACAGAGTTAGGTGAAAACATTGCCACTCCTGTGATTCAAAGTACTGAACTAGTACAAATCCCATCTGCCCATTAAAGTGTGTTCACAAAAACCCGAAGTGCAGCTTTGTCTCAGCAGATTTTACGCTAAATACAGTGTTGTCTCTTCATGCCACTTCGCTTTATGCGAGTTCTAGTATCTAGCTTTCTACAGGTGGTATAAATCTTTTTTACACTTACAATATATGTTCTTTGCTATGCAGAACAGTGAAAGTGAAAGAGTGTATGCCATGTATAGATACACACACATGCAAACACATTCATACAACATTTTCTCCTAATAAGGGACACTATCCTCCTCTTACTCCATGTAGCTATGGTTTTATCCAATTATGCTGGCAATGTTCCAACAGTCCTCATCAACACAACAATCAGCTTATTTTAAAATTCCTAGTCATCATAAAACTGGGGAGTTCAAAATATAAGATGACTTGGGGTATCGTCAGATATATTGTACATGAGCAAACAGCCTGCCCAGCCCACTGTGGCCCCAGATTTCTGTTCGGTGCAACGATGTTGAGCATCCTCAAAACCAGCGCCGAGTGGCTGTGTTAAAACTCAAAGTTTTTATTCCTACCAGTGAAACTGCCATGCAATAAAAAGGGGGCGTCATTTGACAAATGGATTTCTGATGCACACTTACATTGCAATAAATAAGATCACTGTATTTACCATTAGCTGGGAGGTTGTGATGATTGCTGTAATCAGAAGCTTGAAATATTTCCTTTATATTTTTATCCTGTAAGATTCCAGAGGTATTTTACTGCACATTTGTAACAAGTACGGCTCTAGATTAGCAAACCACTGTTTTGTTTGACCTTACCTACCATGTAAGCTTCTAGTTTTCTCTAGTCTAAAGTACACTGAAGTATTTTTCTGCTTTCCTGCAGTTTTTAAGTAGATAATAAGTTCCAAACTTCACCAGCCTTTAGCTGAAAGAAGCTTGTCACGGTGGTTGGTAGCTAATGAAGATCCTTTTAGTTTATCTTCATCAATTGTCAAATATTTGAGTCCATGAAGTGGTGTGATGAGGTACAAAGACAGATATTTGAAGGGATTTTAACTCATTTGAGCAATTACATGCTTAACTGCCCTGCGATAATCTGTCAGTCTGAGTCTTTTCTACACAGCAGAAGTGGGGAGTATTAGAATAGCTGGATTTAGAACATAAAGGCCTGGCCTGAATGGAAGAAAGGCACCAGAGAAATTAATTGCCAGTAACAAACAGCAGGACTGCTTGCAAGTTATATATCACATAGTTACCTACCAGCAGTGGTAGAAGCCAGCTGTAAAATAACATACTGAATTGTGACAAAATAGTCACTGCTATGAAATCAGTGAATACCATGAAGAATTTAAACTAATGCTGGCTGATCAAGTACATTGTATTACATAAATTATATAGATACAGAGATAAAAATGTTGTATTATATAAAGATTTGCTGAATATGAATTTCAGTAAAGCAAATTTGTTTTTAATTACAGGTCTAAGAGTTTTAAGAGGTGATATAATTTACATGCTTTGTTTATTTTTGCATGTGTTTCTGCCATACTCAGAATATAATGCTTGTGTAAACTGAGTAATGGAACAATGAGTAAAACAAAAAAGGGAAAAAAGATTACTCCTTTACGTATTATTCCTTAATACTGAAATCTTAAAATTAGAGTCAGATTATTAGGAAGATCTAACTGGTAATGTATATAATTTATAATGGTACAGTTAGGACTTCCTTGGGTCCCATAAGTTCTCAGGTGAGCCAAGAGAGAGCTGTTAGAGAGGAGCCAGCTCGCTTCAGTCCAGGCTCAGTGCTACTCTGGGGCACAGTTTACAGAAACCTGATTTACTGTCCTTTTTCTTTACCTTCCTCTCCCTGACAGTCCCCAATGCCATGTCGCCGTTCCATCCATTGCCTCCCTCCTTGTGTAGCCTCCCTATCCACTGCCGTATGGTACAGGAAAACCTCTTTAGATAAGAGTCAGAGATCTTGACTCCCAGCGAGTATAGCCATGACACACTGGTATTATCACCAGGAATCCTACTCCAGAGCACCTTTTTCCTACAATTAGAATCCTGTCTCACTCAGTAACACTAAGGGATTTCCTGCAGTGGGGAAATGTCAGCCCCAGTTATAACCTTTTTTACACCAGAAAGTAAGCAGTCCTTGACTTCTGCACATATTTAGGGTTTTTTGTTTTTTCCCTTTGCACTTGCACCAGGAAACCAGCATGAGGAATATGGACTTGAGACTGCAACTAATGCAAGAAATGCCAGAACACGCGTAGTGAAGTCTCTTTATTTCCTCCCCAGTAACACTGACCATAGATGACAAAGCGTAGTTCTGTACAGAGAGGGCCATTTCATCCACATTACTCATGTTAGTTATGATGTTTATTTTAGATTTGCTGTCTCCCTAAGGTGCCAGCTCTGAGGGAGCTAGTTAGCATGATAGTGTTAGGTACAAAGCAAAAGCCCTTCACCTCAGGAACTGTGCTTCAGTTCTGACCTTAGGTCAGAAAGGAAATAAGATAGGTAATCTCAGCTCTGTCCCTAATGACCAGTATTCCACATCACAATGCTACACGTGGCTGTCAGCTTCTGCTCAGGAGAGGCTCAGGACACAGCCAGCATGGAGAACTAATTACCCTCCCATCCCAGGGAACAAATGGGCAGCCCAGCTCAGCAGGCTGAGATCACTGGTGAGGTACGGCAGCAGGCTAATAATGTGGAGGAGTGTCTCATGCATGGCTGTGGCATACAGTTCATGAGGCGCTTTATTTTTCCTTCATTAATGAGGATTTTATTTTAGGCTCACTGTATGACATTAACATATTAAAAAAAAAAAAAGAAAAAAATAACAGAGCTGATTTATTCAGTGAGCCTGGTGTAGCAAACATCACCTGCCTTTTGTTTTTACAGGCCTAATTCACATGGGCCAAATTAAGTGCAGACTTTTATGAGTGGGGCATAAAGGGCACAAAGAGCTGCTTCCCCCATCAGTAGAAGAAGGAACCATAAATTGGCTGCTTACACTGGAGAATCCAGAGGCAGAAATTCATGCAGTGCCAGCAGCATTAGTTGGGTCAGACAGGCCACATCTGAGCTGGACGGACAAGGACGTGTTCTCATTCCCTCCCAACAAGAAGGCAGGGGAACCAGTAAGGAAGCAAACTTTTCAAAGAGCTGATGTTTAGCACTCTCCCCTTGCACCCATGAAGCCACCACCACTCTGGAGTATCACTGTTCACAGTGCACAGAAGGGTCTCTCCCTCCATGAGGCATTTGAGACTAATTAGCTCACAATTTAATATTTATTGGGATGCAACAGCTTACTGTAATTACAGTGTTCACTAACTGCCTAGACCAAGGGGTAGAAATACCTGGCACCAGAAACACAGGTCACTGCCAGTACATGCATACGCAGGTGCTCACAACTCCATTATAACCAGCACCAACACTAGGAGAACCAGCAGGACATCTCTTTTGTCTTATTATAGCACAAAACACACAAAGCTTACAGCAAAACATGGATCAGTAAACGCAAAGGAAAAGGATAGCTTAAAAAGCTTATGCTTTATAATAGCAAAAGTATTAATTAAAAGAAAATTAGATACTGAAGGATGCAATTGGACATTAGGAGAAACATATCTAATAATTGCCAGAAAGTTACCTTCATACAGAAGCACTGGAGCTACACATCTGACTTTTGTACCAAAAAAAGTTCAGCAATTAAACACACAAAACATACTCCAACATCCACCTCAGGCACCCACATGTGAGCATTTATATCTGGGAGTAGGCTGTATCCTCTGCTTCCATTCTGGGAAATGCAGTCTGTCAAGTGGCCCTTCTTTTGGATGGGTTCTTTTGACTACGTTAACATGATTTGAGAATATTTTGAATATTTACATAAGTACATGTGATGCTGGGCTGTTTGTCTATTAAAAAGCAAATCTGACCTTTTTCGGTTGATGGGAATTATGAACATATCTTTTGAAAATATACTTGTCCGAACAGGGAGGAAGCTAAAACACATTTATCTTGACCTGACTAGGACTCAGCAGTGTAAACTTGAAATGTTTGTCTTTTTATTTAGAACACTGAATTTTGGAGTGCAGTGTAGCGGGTGAATGCCACAGTAGCCACACGCCCTTGTTATCAGAAAAAAAAATGAGCAGTAAAGGATGGAGATATTAAAACAATGCCCACCCAATGCAAATATACCAATTTATTGTATGTTCACCTCCTTCCACAAGAAATGGGTTACTATATATGTTACCATACATATATACACTATATATGTTTTCTTCCTCTATATGGACCAATCATTAATTTTTAAGAAACCTAGTCTGAGAGATAACTCCCAATATTTTCAATGAGAAAGGATCCACTGGGTCAAAATACAGCTTTGTCATGGTGTTTTCCCTTATGTTGCTATGACACTTGGAAGGAGCACAGCATAGAAAACAAACCACCTCATGATAAGAGTGGGCTCCCAACTTTGTCTCTAGATTCTACGTCTATCATATCCTAACAGCAACAGCATAAGAAAACCACCTGGAAGCTTCAATGGTAATCAAGGAAAAAGAACCATACTGTTCCTACTCTTTCTGAAGAAGACAAACCATTTCCAAATTGTGCAGACTTTTTCTTCAAATATATGTCACATAAAAATGTCAAATCCACTGGGAATTAGATCTAGAATCGTGGTGGAATGTGCTTCACTGAAAAAAATCTGCAGCAGCTTTCTTGTAGCTGTCAGGAAATTTGTAGACTAGAGTACTAGACCAAAGAAGATAGGCAGTGCACCCTCGTGGGGGGTTGTGTTTTGATAAAAGCATGTGCCTCCACCAGAAATATTCTAGTTTTTAGGTCTTGAACTAATCTTAAACATTAATTTTACTTGCTGCAACGTCATTAAGCCACAAATAAATACAGTAAGTTCCAAAACCGAATCACTCCTGTTGAACCCAGTCCTGGCAGATGCTCATGTTTTTCTGGATGAAAACATGAGCAGAATGAGGCACAGGCTGGACTTTGTGTCTCTACACCCAGTACCACAACTGAACTGGCATATTTAGAACTAAACAGTGATGAGACACAGATCTAACACAAGGATGCCCTGGTTCGTAGTATCCCACTCTGGACCACAACACAGAGCAGTGATCCTTACACAGGACAAACCTTAATTACATCAGTTACCACATCATGGTCATAATTTGATAAGGAAATAGGATACTGGAAGATATGGCAGAAAAACAGTTGAATTCCGTAACTGTCATTTAGGCAATTGTAAATAAGCTTTGCTTAATAAGTAGTGAGTAGATTTTTGCCACTGAATTCAGCAAGGATTTCGCCTCATATCTTTTTTTGTTTACCAGTCCTATAAGCTAAATTTACTGACATGCTGCAGAAAACACGACTAAAGTAGCAGGTGTACACTTATCTCTTTAATTCATCTAGTGAGTCCCAGTATAATAGAGATTTTATATTACAACCAAGCTTTTCTGACATAGGCAAAACCGTCTTCCAGTAACACTAAAAATAATTATCACTTTCATTATCGTAGCACATGCAAGCCTTAGCTGATGCCTAGAACCTATCATAGACAAATACGAAAGACAGAGCAAGAATGGATTTTTAGAATGCAGAATCTTCTGTTTCAAGTGACAAAGATAGCCTTTTAAAAATTAAATCTGCAAGAAGCGTGAGAGACAGAAGTTTCGCCTGAGATTTGTTTCGTATTCTTATTAGCATCGTTCCCCAGGGGCAAGTAATTTTCAGTGCAATACAAAGTTGATAATGTGCTGAGTATAATTATAATGAGGATTGATTAAGTTGGAGCCAAAGTACAGTAGCTTTATATCTGAGAGAGCATCATAAAAGAAAACCGCATTAAAAGTTTTGGAAAAAACTGTACGCAGGGATTGACAACTAGCTCCCTAGTGAAATAACATCAAAGCTGATATATATTGTATGCAAAACAAGCCACAAACAGAGAAATCATTCTAATTCTTTTAAGGTTTCCATGTCAAAAACTTAAAATCTGAATACATTAAATGGTGTAAAAGAAAGTAAAGTATTGACAGCTGTAGCTATTCCATGCAATTAAGCTCAACGTGCCCCCTTTTTCAATGGCTGTTGAACAACTATGTTTGCCTTTAGAATTTTCTTCTTAGTTTCACAGGAACACTTGGCAACAGAAACAATTTTTGAAGAAATCACTTCAGGAACTCATTCATCTCTGATTCTAGGGGAATTACAAGAGCTAACTGGTATAAGGACTCATTAAGCCAGACCACTGATTTAAAGTATTTCCTCCTTTTGTTTTCTGTTTATTTCACATTTACCTGCAGTCCTGCTCTGGATCTGACATTTGAATGTGTTTTGAATTTGTAACAGTAAATCAAGTTGGCTGGAGTTAGACAAAATCTGAACATTTCACATGCTTGAGTCCTGCTTCTCTGGCAGGTAGAACCCACGGATACAGCTTTCTAATTATTATATCTAAGTCTTGTTCTCCTAAACCACCAAAGAAACAAAACATTATCTGTGTCTAATGTTGTAAAGTGGAATAACCACAAAGACTTCTTGAGCCATATTTTCTGATGGGCTGAAATACTACCCTCAAGACAGCAATGAACTTCTTAAGTGCCTCCCTTTATAGTGAGTCACTCCAGAAACTGCAAACATGGATGGCAAAATGAATGAAATTATTCAAATGCTGAATTTAAAGCATCTGCTTTGAAAAAACAACATTGTCAGACCAGCATGTTCCTGGGCCAAATATCATACTAGTCTGAAGCATAAAATACATTTGCTTCCTTTACATTGTAACTGTATAGCAGGTACAGTACGTGACTATGAAAACTCAGCATTTTTTAGGAACTGAAGACCTTCTAGTTCAGCAAAATCATCTCCTAATTAATACAGGAAACTACGCCATGAAAAACAATTTAGAATTATTTAAATTCCCATTTTAACACTACCAAAGTGTTTTACGCCTGTTGTTTCATTACTGAACTACAGCAGTTGGTCCTCTAATTTTCAGCCTTGGTGTATTTGTAGCTTTTCATATCCATTCTATCCAGCTGTCCTTTCTCTGGTCTAATACTAATGAGTTATGAAGACCTTGGATAATATCAATATTTTTTCAGAAATACGAAAGAATATATATTCATGGGTTTTTGCCTAAAAATACAGTCTTTAATGAACAGGATATAGCCACATGAAAAAATTCCACTGGGCAGAAGGGATGCTAAGTATCACTGAACTGGGTGTTACAGTGTTGATATATAAATGCAGCATAAAAAAGAGTAATGTTGGCCTGCGCAGCAAAATGATATTGACACAATTAGTTTGATGCTGGTTTTAGAGTTTACAGAATACGACCTCTGGATTTTTCATCTTCAAAGGTTACTTCTAATTAGTATCCAGTGATAACATGTTAGAGATGCTTCTTTAAAAGATATCACAGCTCTAGCAATGAGTACTGACATGGTATCTATCAAAGTCTCATGGTGCCTGCAATTCTGACAAAAGGCACTCCAAAGGACTGGCACGTATCACCTTATTTGCATTTTTGCATTTCATTACGCTCATAATTGCATACCACCACAGCAATTCTTCCCCGCTATCTCAGAAAACATTATCAACAACGTCTGAAATAAATGCTTAAATGTCAACAATTGATGAGCAAGAAAAGCTGACCTTTGAAGGATCTCATTCTTTTGAGAATTGCCCTGGTATGACTCACTCCTTAACTCTCTGTTTGTGTTTGATAACACCAAAAGAACATAGTTTCTGTACGGATTGTTTTCATGTATTGGAAATAGAGAAGGAAGTCAAAGAGCTGTAAAAATACAATCCATTTATGCTAGCAGTCAGCTGGGATTGACTGAACATTTGCAATGACAATCCTTAAAGTCACTGAAACATTAAAGTAAGTGGACATTAACATTAAGCTACAATGGAATTTCTATGGAATTATATGTTACATTCACATTAGAATTAAAGTGAATTTATCCATGACTAATGTTATGACAATGAACGAAACAACCTCTCTTCCACCAACACGATATCTGTTTTACACATGGTAAGAAGAATTTAACAGTTATAAATCGTCAAGCTAAACCCAAGGAAAACTATTCACAACTGTCTTACACGTACTACAATACTGACCAACCTTCACTAGACTGAGCTAACATTTTACTGTGGTTTGTGCTTCTACCATCATTTCATGGCTCCATTTACCTTGATTTGCATAGCAATTTTGGTGCACATTTTTCAAAAAAGCACTAATCAATTTTAGCTTAAAATAAATTACACCACCACAGAAATTGCTGCCACTGTCCAAAAATGCTAATCAATTTTGAAAATCTACATCATGGCTTGCATCCCAGATTATTTCCATCCAATCCACATCAAAAAGAAATGATAGAAAATTATGTTAACATGTTCAACTGCTTGTTTGCTTGTTTTAGTTGAGGCATTGGTTATGCTTCAATGGCAAACTAATCGCCTGTTTGGAATCTCATCCAGTTTGTGTTACTTTTTCTAATGGCAACATGGAGTTGCCACAGAAGATTTCAGTGTGGTCCATAGTGAAAGTTTTAGATTCTCTAACAGAAGCACTTTTTTACATCACTTTCAGAAGTATTAGGAAAAAGAAAATTAAACTTCTTATTTTAAGCAGTATTACTCCCTTCTGTGGAAAGACTTTATTTCCCTGTATTAGAGTTTGTTGTAATGAGGCAAAGAAAAGAATACAACAGATCAATCTAAAACAAAGTTCTCCAAGGACTATCATTTTTCAAGGCCTACAAAAGATCATTAGTGGGGTTTTTTAGTTTCAAATGAAACAATTATTTTAAACCAGTATTTTCATCTATTTCAGCTCTTTAGTTATCAGTACCGAGCTCGACCCTTTTCACACAGCTTTCACACAGGTTCACACGTATCCCTAATTACTATCTGTTACAGTAACAAGAATACCTACACCTCAGTCCCCAAATAATTTCTGTCTCGTGGCTACACCTTTTTTGAATGTATAGACCATCTTTTTTTCCTTATAGTATACGTTTCAGTATCCTGTAGAAACAGCTGAGCTACTTCAAGATTAATTAACCTTAGTGAATATATGCTAACAGAACTATTGAGCTTAGGGTGCTGCAGCTAATCTCCATTTCATGGGCGCATTGCTTCTAAGTGAAACAGTGTACAGATAAAGTAAGCATCTAAGGAAAGATGAGCCCAAGAGTATCCACAATTCTAGAAAGAAAAAAATCACCTCTTGTTCTCTGCAATTAAATGAGTCTTATAGAGATTCATTTTCATGGTCAGTACTGTGGTCCAGTCTATTAACTGGTCAATCCCAATTTTGAGAAGCGTTAAACAACATCAGTATCTCATTGTGCATACATAGGTGGATGCCGACTTGGCTTAAGGGTCCAGGATATCGTTCAAGGTGACTAAGGACCTGAAAGGATTAGACTTGCAGGTAGACTACTTTCTGAGTTTTTCCTGCATCTTACTTTGCTGGTAAAAGGCACAAAGGAGAAAATCCAAGACAGGTAACAAAAATATGCATTCAAATTTCACTTTAATGTCCTATTTTCACATTCTACAACATGTGAAAGAGAATTATTCTTCCAAAACAAACCATTCTATTGCTTCAGGTCCTGAGGATCTTCCTAATTCATTGATTCACCTCGTTTGAACCAGACATCTTTGCCATTGTTGCAATAAATTGCACAAAGTTCAGATGTCTTTTCAGATCGCTCATGTGAAATAAGGATGCACAAGCACCATAAATTGCAGCATCTTTTCCTTCTTTAGATAGGCAAAAATGTAAGTAGGAGGAGAATAGCAGCAGACTTTGGTCCACTAACTATATCCATCACCCTTACGTGGTATGAAATACTATAGACCATGACATATTTCAGTAGTACTGACAGGCATTTTCTAAAAAAAAATATGTATTAGTTTCCCTAGTTTAGACATTTGAAACATCACTTTTAAAAAGCACTTCAATGTGATTTCCATTTTAGAATCTCCTAGACCTCATTAAGATCGCATTCTTTGTTTCTGGCTGTTGAGAGAACACGAATAAAGCTGAGACTCCTCATTATAAGACATTCTGCAACATCACTTAAAGCAAGGCATGAAAAACTATCTATAAAAACAACTTCTTGCATGGATATGATTAACAACTAAGATGGAAGTGTTTTTTGTTGTCAATAACAACTTCCAGTAATGATTAAGATGGGCCATTATAAATGGAAAAAAAAACCCATAAAACATTCTCCACATTAAAAAAAAAATCAATATTTTATGTGAAAAATAGCACTGGAATTATTTAAAGCAATTCTTAGGTTTATGTCCTTTTTATCCAAAGTTGGAAAAGGAATCTTTTTTTTAGTTACAGTGTGTTTACTATAAAAGCATTTGTCACTGTTCTTCATTGAGAGATAAAATGCTGGAAATACACAGTACACTTATTGGACAATTCAACGTGCGAGGGTCAGACACTCTGAGACTCCACAGAAGCACAACAAGAACAGATATTGAAGATACTCAAAATCCAGATTATGGCTTTTAGAACACATGTTGTATTGTTCACCCAAGTTGAAAGCAGATGTATGTTTATATACTTTAATCTTGGCTCAGATGTGAGCTACCATGTTAACAATTTTGTTGCCCAGGCTGCCCTGGCTTGGGATTTAAATAAAAACAAATTACAGGTCTTAACAGTGATAGATGGACTTCTCTTACATTTGTGTAGAGTATTTTTGCCTTAAGATTAAAGGCTTACGCATTTATCTGCATAAACTAACCCCTGGAGTAGGGTACTGCTGACATTTTCCAAGAAAAATGAATATCCTAACTTATTCCAAAGAGAAGACTTGGTATTTGTATGGCCAGAGTGACCTTTGCAAGTGCCCTTTCAGATTAGGTGCACTACATGGAAAATTGTGCTCTTACAGTACTCCATAAATCATACCTACCAATTTTCTTTAAAGGGGTATGTAAATATCAGTGTACCAGGTGGGTAAACAACACTAACCTCGTACAAATGGCTTGAAAATTGAAGAAAAGCACCTTATTTTGCTGCTGAAATTGCTTTTGAAGCCCAGCATCGTGGCTTGGGTTGTAGAATGCATGAAATGATTTGTGCACTGGGAATAGAAAATGGGTTGATGATAACCACACTCGACACAGTTCCTATGTTTCTGAGTTCTCTCAATGATCAAAGATATCATTGCTGTATATTACTTTTCTTTGCAGATCCCAAATGCATGTGAATTTCAAGTGACATACACATTATCTGCATGTTTCCAAAATGGACAGACAGCTTTTTAGTTTGTATTTCTCATTTGAGCTAGTTAATGTTTCTGGTCCAGTTTCAGTCTGAGTCTCCTTGCAACAGTTATGTAGCGTTTCCATTTAATGAAAACAAGGCAGAGAAATTCATGTGTTCAAGAAGAAAAAAGTATGAAGTTACAGCCTCTGAAACTGTCAAAACGTTGTTTGAATAAATACCGACTATGAAAGTGGAAAACTGTGTTAATTGTTGCTAAGCTGCAACAGATAATAGAAAAAACTCTGAACCAAGAAAAAAGCCTTGGTTTTAGACACATCAGTAGGGTATAACAGATATGCCATGAATATCAAAGTACCACGGTGGATCTCTGAAATTTCAGACGTCATCCACACAAGACAATTCCAGTTTGACTTTTAACATTCGTAACGTCTAATAATTCTGAAGGTTCAGTTTTTTACAAATGTGGTGTTGCCATTGTGTCGCTTATCCCATGATATTACAGAGAGTTTAGCATAATTATCTACCCAAAACATTGCTAACTCAGTTTGTAATGGATATTGTAAAAGCAGAATTTACAGTGTTGTTAGCCAAATTCTATAGCCCTGGCCTTGCCTTCAAATACCTGAAGAGACCAAATGCAACTATCTGATTTATTGAAGAACTGCCTTGATGACTGGGAACAAGAGTTTATATAAAATTATACATGTGACTTATATCCAAAAATTTTTATGTCTTAGGATCCAAGAACATAGTAAGACAAAGTATCAACCTGCTATCAGTCATCCTAAATACTTTTCTAATATTTTTTAGGCCCAATTCATCTGCTTTGGTAAAATTATTTGAGTTCCTTCTTTGGAATGAAATGTATAAATTAGATTTCCAGAAATTTCAAGTCATTTTAGCTTTATTTTTAACTGTAGAGATGGAGAGATTGCAGAAGTCCTGGGCTCACTCCATTTCAGTTGTATTTATTGATGCTTAAGCCTTCCCAGGGCCTGACTGGGTATGTCAACTTGGGTACCAAAACAAAGACCAGCTCTTGGGTAATTCTGTATGGACCTTAATGCCATATTATCAGTAGTAGAAACTGGGAGCAGAAACAGAATGTATATTTCTCCTTTCCCACTACATCATGTTGAAACAAACAGATGAAAATTGTAATTGGTCGTTTGCAAAGATGAAGTGTGAGTAAAGAATAAAATCTATAATCCATTTTTAGCATCTGCTTAAGAAGGTTCTTTGGAATTATATTGCATATCACCATTTCCAGTGTCCTCCTTCAAAATCCTTAAATCAGCTCAGCTCAGATTGCCTTTGGAGCATAAGACAGAAGACAGAATTGCCACAGGGAAGTATTTGAATAATTTCTGAAAACAGACTTTTTTTTTTTTTTTCACAAGCAGAAATAAACCCAACAACAGAGGGATATCATCTACTGCCCAAAGAAAAACAACACTGGAGGGAGAAAAAAACCTGCAAATGCTGTAAAACCAAGTTTTAAGTATTTCTGTGAAATCTGTTCTCACTGAGAAGGGAAAAGAAATCATGGAAGGGACGAGGGCGCTGTCTGAGGACATTCCCAGCTGATGGACCTCTGAAAAAATCAGTATCTACCTCCCAGAGATGCCTCCCTCCCAGCAGATCACTCAGTCATTTTACCACTAGTCTACCCAAAAACTTCTTCAGGGGAACAAATTTACAGGGGAAATCCAACAGCAAATCCAACATATTTAAGGCAAACATATTTAAAAGCAGCTTGAAACACTAGTAACATTTTGAGTCACAAAAGGCCACACAAACACTCCAGAGAGATAAACTGCCTTTTTGGGAATGTGCCACGTGCTTATCTGCTGTTCTCATCTCCTTGCAGCCTCTGACTTGATATGCTCAGCAACACTGTGAACTTCCAAGAGACTGCAGTTAATTCAGAGAAGCAGTGATACTGAATTTCTGGTCTCTACAGCCAATATCTAAAAGGCATTTTTCTTCCTGCTGCTATTCTAGTTTTTTTTTTCCATCACTCTTTATTATTTGCACTAAACAGGGGTAAAAATGCTCAGAGAAAAAGCTGTAGCGCCACTAATGTGCTGAATGGGAAAACTTTGGGAACAATTCTATAGTTTCCGGGTTAACAGACAGAGTATTTGCTGTAAATTACATTCTCTGCTCCATCTAGAATATAAGCACACATAATTTCTTTCATTTTAGATTAAATCAGAGACAAGCACATTTCAACAAGGGGCAGCACAGCCCTGTTTTGTTATGATAAAAGTATGTGATACATATAAGGAAACTATTTAATCCTCAGAACCTTTTGTTAATGGAAGTTTCAGTTCTCATCTATGTTTTTGCACTGATACTGATTTAAGACAAGACCAGGAATAATTAAATTCAATACAAAGACTCATATTAGCATCTGGAAACTTGCTCCATTTCATCTAGCTCTAAAAGGCCTCATTATAACAGAGAAGTGAATTACCCTTGACTTCAGGAGTCATGAGGAAACGCATGAGAAAAACTCCATAATTTAGGAAAAGGAATAGTTTGTGTTTTGTTCAGAAGTGCCTATGCGAGTTAGGTAGCACAGGGGCTTATTAAAAACCACTGATGTTTGTATGCCTGAGCAAATGAGATATTTTTTTAAAATTTTCTCTTTTTACAAGCATGTTAAAGGAGTAATTTTCGAAGGAGCTTGTGGATTTTACAGAGATGTGTTCAGTTATTGGTAGATTTAGGTTTATTCACAAGTTGTTGGTAGCTCAATTTGCTTGCTATGAGGTATAAAAAGTAAGTAAGTACTCACACATTATAGGCTCAAGGGTGAAAACAATCCAGGACTCGGAGGTGGGCAGAATATTCATATTTTCAAAGCAGCTTTTTCATGTTACAAACATTTTTTTTGAAGGCAGAACAATGTTGCATACAACATAATGTTGGAAAGGCTATGGAAAATGTTATTTTCTCCGGTTGGGACTGGAAATAAATATAATGTTATTATTAGTTGTCCATCTAAAAGATCATTGAGCTTAGGAGGAGCTGCATCATGCCAAGTTAACAAACATAGTCTATCTCCAGTCTCCCCAGCTCCCAGTATTTAAGGTCTCATTCGTTACACAAAGACTTCCCATAGAAGTCACTGATTTCACCATACTGTAAGAACGCAACCGAAGCCTGGATCTAACTTTCACAAAATTACCAATTAAAAAAAAAATGTCTGTTGGCAAAAATAGAGTCTTAAGATATTTATTCTGCAAATACCTTGGTAAGATAGAACTTATTTTCTGTTTACTGAAGCCTCAAAACATCACATGACCTTGCCTCTACTTGCACAACAGGAAAAAAAAAAGGAATAGTATTTGACAGGCGCTGCTAATAATGAAAATGTTTTTAAATGTAAGCTCTAGCTGCGTACCGATCACTGTCTAATCAGGGTTATGCTTTTCAAATTATATTGTGTCTTCTTTCACCTCCTGCCTATTATGTGAAATAAAAAGAAAAGTGCTTAGGCAAATCCTTGATCTGTTCATATATATTTTTAATATTAATATGTCAGAGCAGTGGCAATAATGATATTAGGCAAATGACGGAATTCTCCCCCCAGCTGGACATGTTAATTGAGAAGCCAAATTTTAGAGGCAAAGTTCACGTCTGTGCAGATGGCAGGACAATGCCGGATGGCAGGCCTAGGTCAGTGTCAATCCCAAACCGTACTTTAATGGCTCACTTCTCTGCTTTTTCAACGTCAGCTGGTCCCTGTGGGGTGTATAAGTTGGGGAAGTCTGTCTCTGCGTTTTTTTCTGCCCTTGACTCTGGTGCACTAATTTCATGCAGAGAAGATCCCCTACGTGTGATAATAAAAAAAAAAGAAGAATTTGTGTTTAGACTCTCGCACGAAAGAGATGGTTCCAATGTTGCTTTTAGAGCTGATGTAGCTTCATTAAAATCAATACCATACTCTCGCTCTGCCGAGGCTTCATCCAAAGTTTGCTAACATCAAGGGGAACATCTTCCCCATTAAAATACAATCAACTTTCATTTCTAGGGGGAGGGCAGGGAGGTGTTATCAGTTTTATTTGCATTTATACTGAGGTCACTTAATATTTTGGTCAGGTTGGTCAGATTTCAAGATACGTTACTCTGCTGAAGGCATATAAATGTATTTTGCCCTCTGTCAAAAGGTCCTGAATACTGTCCATATTTATTTTAAGTATTATATTATGTCCTTTCATGTAATCTGCAAATCAAAAGCTGAATATGTATACCTATGCATTTATATATAGGGCTACACAGTGTCACAAAAAGACTTTAATAGTTTCAGTTTCCTAAGTGATATAATTATTTATTATCTCTAATTAAAATGCAGAGCTTGGCTTTCTGCGTGAGACTAGATGAAAAGCCTTTTTAATGAAAAGAGCAACTATGAGCTCTAAATTTCTTTATGGAAGAGATAACTTATGTAATCACTGGTAACCTTTTTCAAGAATATTATCTCGCTATTTATAAAACAATACCTTCTTTACTTTAGAAATTTTCATTTACATATGAAAAAGAGCTTTATTTATTGATGCCTTTGACTGATGTGCATTCCTCTTTCAGGAATACCCTCTCCTCAATTTTACATATGCCAAAGCACCTACTTTCCTTTTGGCACTACCTGCAGTGATATTTTAAAAGAATTCTCTCCTTAAATTATCAATAAACACAAAATCAGTTTGTTCTTCAAATAAGTCACATTACATTTCCTTATTTTATAATATATATTTGAATAATATATTTATAATAATATATTTGAACTATTTCCGTCTTATAGTTGAAAGAATTAAACTTTTACCACTAGGAGTAGGTATGAACAAAGGTTAAAATATTTTTATTTTCATTTCTTATTGTAAGAAAGACTTTTTTTTTTTTTGTCTTCCAATACACACATATATATTTTCTGATTTTATAAACTTAACTACTTTATGCTTCAGCAGGATCTAAGCCACAAAGTACTGCAAGTACATGCCGGTAAACTTACCCACATTCACATTAAAAATGAGTGATAAACTCTCATTCCAACAGGACTTCCTTATTTTTTATATAGAAAAATACTCCCTTTTATTTCTAAACAAAGAAGAGTTTCCATCATTTATGGGAAAAAAAAGTTAAAACATTTGAAAGCTTTACAGACCAGTATTTTTCTCATATTTGTATAACTTCCAATATAGCTACAATCCAAACTGACCCATCTTAAGCACTACTAACATCATTTTCTGCTAAACGTACAACAAAATGGAAAGCGAACTAGTTTTATACTAATAAAATACAAATGTACAGTATGTCATAGTACAGATTGATGTGTGGCCATATATGGCTATTTCACAACCATATAAGGTTTGATTCAGAGCTCAATGTAGTCAAAGGAAAGACTTACACCGATTCTAATGGGCTTTCAATCAAGCTCTCGACTGTAGGTATTTTTTTCATGAAATGGGAAAATTCATCATCTGTGGAATTGCCTGGTATAACTGAGGGCAGCAAATGAGTTCAGTGATGCTGCATCTCTGGAACTCTGGGCAAAATTTGACCTTGTATACTGACAGATAGGTTTTCCTATAGGAAAACAAGTAGGCAATGAGTTTAAGTAAACATCTCTGCTGTGCTGTAATCACCTGGTCTTGTGTTTCACTAATTAATGTCTGTGTAAAGTGAAAGCATTCAAATAAACATCATTTTTAAATCAATTTACTCTTTACAGTTCTTGCTTTGTAGCTTTTTACTGAATATTGATTACCTTTTAACTTACCTCCTCTCTCAAACCAATACCTCACTGTAAGTAATTCCATTTATTTTCTCCAGAAAAGAAACCACCAATTTTGGTTTAGGACACAGTACCAGACAGTGCAGATTTTATGCAACAGACCCCTAGTTATCTGACTAATAGTTTTCTGGACTTTTGTAGGCCTCCCTGGGCATAAATACCTATATATAATTGAAGTACTTACGTTTTCAAGTATATATGTGTGTGTACTCCATTACATTATCTAGCCAATTGTACCAAGTTTAATCTGACAACTAATCTAGTCAGGGAATGGAAAATAATAATCTATGTAAATCAGTTTAAACTTTGACAGTCAATCTGAATAACACTGTACACAGGAAACAATAAGTATTGATCAAAAAACATTTAATACTGCCTTAATACTGTTTTGCAGGCAGCAGATGGGTTTATATTAAGTTGCCTTTAATTTCATTCACAATATTGTTAGCTAGATTTTATTCTACTAATGAAAATATAACCATATACCTTCAGGAAGGACAACCAATATCCTGGAAAACAGATCACAAGAGCACAGAGTAATGTAGAAATGAAGTTGTTCAAGGGAACAGAAAATGAATACAGTTACCATATAATTTTGAAAGTATTACTTAGATCAGTGACATTTTAATTTCTTCTTCATATGGCTAAAAAAAAAGTCAGCATATTCAAAATTAACAGGGACAAGATTTTTCAGGAGTCATTCTGAATACGTGGGGAAAGACAGACCTGATACAAGACCACGGCGGTCAATAAAAACTCTATAATCCTAGTGGGATTTAGACTAGTATTAAAACTACTTGACTTTCAAAGTGGGTAACACATAACAGCTTCATATATTTGGAGTTGTACACCTTTCAAAGGTTTTTATCAGATAGCATCCACTAACTCCAAGCAGCTGCATTTAAATTGTTCTTAAAATTATAACCAAACCTCATAAAATTCATCTCATTTTCCTCTCCTATTAGCAGCACTAAAGGTTAAATCCATCCCCTACAACAATAAACTATCTTCATAATTCTCTTTAAAGATGAGAGGTAAAAGATGGACTTTGCATAGGACCATTACAGCTAGGTTTGCAAGTGCCTTGCTCACCCATGCAGATTGTCTCCATGTGCAGACACGAGGTTATCGCATACACACGTTGCTAGCTAGCATATAAAATCAACTATGACTAAGCACGTGTTCATAATTGTGTTCACTTAAACTGAAAAATCTCTATTTAGTAAATTATGCTGATATATTATGGGTCGGTTATTATTGTATAATAATTCATATTCCACTACTTTTTGTGAATAAAGTCTTAAAAAAAGTCATAGGCAGTTTAGTTCAAAAGAATCCATATGCTAGAACTACTCAGGTTTGAGTTAATCTCAGATTATGGAGACAAAATCACACTGCAAGAGCTGAAAAAGGAGCAGGCAATCCAAGGATATCTCAGGAAATTCAGACCATTCTTTCCATTTGTACATAACAGATAAAATTATGTGTGCTTAATATCTTATATCATCAGATATTTTTCAGCTTTTTTTTCCTGTTCCAGTTACTCATAGCAACTATGTTGAACACTAATGCAGTTTGGGCATTATTACCAACAGGAAATCCCTGGCATCAAAGGATTAATTTTAGCCTTTGTCTTGCTTTAGTAATAGGAAATAAATTTTACCTAGTCATTGTCCTAGTGAAGTCAAATAAAGAAACTGTATCTGCTGACGAGCTGTTATTATCACAGTGAAACAGATTAGCATTGATTTATGTAGGTAAGAGCCGTTGAGGGGTCCGTTCAGTATGTGCTCTGTACCAGCATGATTATTTACTGTAAACCTACCCTCTGATTTTCTCCTTAGGCTAGTATTGTTATTATTAAAGCTAATTCACATGAAATTATGGTAGCTCTCCTGGTCCAGAGTCCTTGGTCAGAGACCTAGCAGGTGTTTCCTTAATAATTTGGTCAAAGATCAGCAAGTTAAAGGTTAGGCCATAGAGGGGAAGAATGGAGAGGTCAGAGCACTTGCGGGAGGGGTCTGAGACTTGATCTTCCTGAGTCTGGAATGGTCGAACCTCAAGGTCACCCATTAGTGATCTTGCTTTAACGGACTGTGAGATGTCAACCATAAATTCACCATGCCAGCACCTTTAACCCTATTAATACTTTGACTACTGGAAATAAAAGCAAGGACCCAGAAGGAACCAGCCCATGGAGAATTATTCACAAAATGTCTATGAGATTAAATATACCTAATAAAGCTTACAACTCTCAATATAGCCCTCCAAGGGAAAAGCCTTTCGTTCATTTTACTCTCTTGCAGAGATTCATTACATTCCGTATCAAGATGGTAGATAAAGACCCTTCATACAAAAGATGATGTACGCGGGATAGTGTCTAAGTACATATAAACATGTCATTTGCAATATAAGATTTTCTCAGATAATAGAAGTAGAAAATAATGAAAGTAGAAACAAAACTGAACCATCCTCTGTTCCAAAAAGTTGTACCTGTCCATGTCTGCGTAGTCAAAATTTTATGTCATCCGGAATTAAAGGCTAACATATAACAAGTTGTCACCTGCCTATCACAAGCAGATATGTTTTCTTCTTGAGTCAATAACTATATTTTGATGGTAGAGTATTTTTCATGTAGAAGCATGGGGTCAACAAACTATGACTGTCAATTGGGAAAAATTATGCTGTCTACTTAAGGGTTTCACCTTTGAAAGCACTTCTGTCCTTCCACTCTCTAACTCCACTTCAAGGTGGAAGAGTTTGCACTTGTAGAATGAATCCTGAGTTGCAGGAATTCAAATAGTTTTAACATCTTGGAACAAAAAAAAATCCAGCCTAGATCAGAGTTTCAAACATTTTCATATAAAAAATATGTGAAGCTGCTTACTATCAACCATATGCTACAGCTCCTTTTGGGACATTCTGCACCTCAAGACCCTGGGAGAGCTATCTTTTGCTGTGGCCATGATCTCCTGGACTGCATATGACCAGAATGAATTTATATTCTTAACAGAAATTGTGCTAGAGATATGCATTACACTCTTCAGAAGAAATAAAACTCCTAGTTTTTCCAGAAGAGATTACAGTCTAGATTAGAGCCAGAACAGTATGTAGTGACATATAGAAGAGATATAAAGGGATAGCAGGTGGAGGATTTTCTCAGCCATTTGAGAAATCAGGTTATCTGGCCAGTAGTAGAAGTAACATCACAGGCCAGGTTAGGAAAGTGTTTACTGCTGTAATGATTTCAATGTCCACGGGACAATGAGACAAAGACAATGAACTCCTTTCCCCAGAGAGTTCCCAGGGACTTTTGGCAAGCAGCTTCTTCCTTTACAGGATGAACACAAGAATTTACAGGCATCAAAGTACCATGAAAGGGAGCAGAAGGGTAGGAAGGGTGAGACATAAAGGAACCATCCACTTGAGATAAATGAAGACATCACAGCAGAGTAAAAAGAGATAACAACAGACAGTTAGGTGCAGAGTGCTAATTGGGAGTCTGAACTGAATCAGTGGCCCCAGCCCAGCATTAATGAAATATTCATAGATGGCCACACAACATACTGTCAGTAAAGGACAGGTTGCTTTGCCTTTTAGTGAAGAGAATTTTACTGTATCACTGTCCCCTTGTTTTCCCTACCCTCATAACACCAGGACTGCAGGAAGGAAAGACATGTAATTGTTGTAAAGTGCGCTTTCTCCATGAGAATTTTGTACTGCGTACCTCGGTTGTCTAGGAATGAAAAAAATGTATTTTGTCACCCACAAAGACCTACCACAAAGGAGACTGAGACATCCTGAAACTGCACAGATACCTTTCTTTAACTTCTAAACATCTTTTCTAAGACTTTTAGAAGATTTTGGTTTCCATGTCTTCCTATCCAATGAAACCTCTGCAAACTTCTGAACAGAAAGAGGTTTTAATCCGTGTGCAAGAGGGTGCATAGTGTTTCAATAGAAAAGTAGCTCTCCTATTGATAAAAAAATCATATTTTTATTTCAAACTCAGAAACTAATTCTGACAGAGGCTGACGTCTCTTATATGCTATGAAGTGCCCACAATTCCCACAAAGATCAACAGGTTCTGGGCTCCATCCAGAGCCACTCAGAATTGAGCCCTTCATCCAGAACACTCAGTTTCAGTTCATATCACTTGAACTCACATTGCTTAGATGAGCTTACATCTTTACATAAAATGTTTGCTCAATTGCACTGCATACCGTGCATGCTGCTGTGTGCACCTGTTTGTTTTGATAGCAAGCACAATAGGATATTTTGTGGATGGAAATCATCCATTGTAACAAAATAGTCTGTTTTTAATTAAAAACAATTCTTGAAATAAAGACACAATAAGAAAATGTACAAAAATCCTTTTATAATGATTGAAAACTAAAATGTGTCACAATATTTTTAGAACCTTGCAAGTATTTTAGTGACACAAAGTCAGTTTACAGAGAGGAGTTCTGTTTTTAATGGGCATAAGCTTCTGTCTTTCAATTATCTCTAAATGATATTCTAAGTAAATCACTGAAGTATTCTGTTTTAAAAATAAAGATAAAATAATTATTAAAGGGAACTATATGCTTACTGTGTTCCATGTTCTGCTTCCTAATTAGGAAGGAAATGCACTTTTAAAAAATCTGATCAGGAAATAAGATTTCCAGTCTACTTAATCAGTATGGGTTAGCATCCATTCACAGAAAGCCATACCTTATGATACTTCTGCATGCTGAGCTTTTATTAATTAAAAGAAGAATAACATACACAAAGCCTAAGCTGTAAGACATACTGATCATGTTCTTTAACATGAATTCTTGCACCCTGAGGTTGTGTTTAGAACTGCCTGCAAGTAAATAGAATCTTTAGCATCCCATCTTGCAGAGAATACTATAAAACATGAGGTCAAAATACAAACTACAGTAAGATAAAGATAATAATGAATAATTATTTTCTAGGAATAATTTAATATATTTTGTTACACTGTACATTTAAACATGAATCAACATGGGAAACAGATAAAATTATTCACGTGGCATGTTGTTGCAATAGGTCATCTCATCCTATTCAATGAAAGCAGAACACTCTTCTGGGCACTGTTGTGCATAGAGAGCTCTTTTTAAATGGAAAACCCCTTTAAAGGCGTGAAGTTATGAGAAAGGATTACCCTGTAGTTTATAGGCTAGACGAGATTAGTAATCTCAGAAATCTTTGAAAGGACTGAGATAAAATTTTCTGATTTTCTTAACGGTCACTACAGAGGTAAAATTAATCCAAGCTTGAAAACAGACAGCTGAAGTTCTTTAAAGCTGCAGGACAGCAGCAGAGAGACATTTCAATAGCAGCTATTCGCTAGATAGATTCCCAGCTCTGTAGGACAGAACCATTGGCACAGTGTAACCTCTCACTACATCAGGGAAGGTGGATTAGCCATAAACCAGGACAGATGTTGTTCTATGGATTTGTTGCTTTCATTAGAACAGAAGAGGCTGGTGGTGTCATCCAGAAATCAGTTCACTGCCCAGCACAAAAGCTTTGCCCTTTTGCTCTCTTTGCATGCAGAGAGAGGAGACGCTAACATGGTAAAAGACACTCCTGGGCAAGAGGCCAGAACATGGCCTATGTATTATTAAGCCTTCAAAATAGGGTTTAAGTGGGACTTAAGTGGTGCATGAGCCTTTTGTTGGCTTTCTGCCCAGAAGTGAACTTTACCCACAGAGAATATTACATGTTGCCCATGCACTGTCTACCATATACAGGTGCAATATAATTCCTCTTCGTCACCCTGACAAAATGCCCAGCATTGCTTAAGCTGAGCCGTTCTAAATGGTCCAGAGTAAATTGTGCCTGCTGCATGTAATACAACCAAGTGAAGTACTACTAACACAGGAAGAAAGTATGTCTTTATAGTAAAGGAAACGTAATTTTCTCAGGACTGCCATGCCAACACGGTAAATAGTGTGGATCCTATTATGGACAGATGTGGTTTCTGGCATTTACTTGTACAAAATCGCACATAAATTTTCTGCAGACCTTTACTTTGAACTTACAAACTAAAAAGTGGCTCATACTACTATGCTTACGTAGCATTCTTCATATTAAAATGAGCTCGAAGAATTCTCCATTCTTCAATGTGCTTAATTTTATGTACATGAGTAGACTTCCAGATTCAATAGAATTGGACAGGCAGTAGAAATAAATTATAACATAGTGTATGTCTTTACAGGAGTGAGGCCCAAAATTGTACTCACATTCCTGCAGTGGAAGCTTTTCCCTTCTTTAATTTGTTTCTACTTCTATGGCCTTTTGCTTTAGCACTGGTGCTGCCTCTTTCCTGATTGACTCATTTTCCTTTGAGACTTGTTTAGATAGATTACTAAGAAGGTTAGAAAAGACAAGAAACAAAGGCTTAATGACTTGCAAAAATATGCACAATACAAAAGAAATACACACATCCTGGACATTTCACAGCCTGATACAGTCTTAGTTGGAAAAAGGATGACGGGGAGGGAAGTAGAATTGGGAACAGTAACATCAGATGTCCTGAAAGGAATAATAAATCATAATTTGCTATTGTAAATTCTACTGGCAGCTCTTAAAAGTGACTGCAAGTAGTCTCTCTGATATACAGTGAAGGGATCCAGAACTGCTGACAGGTTTCTGTACACCAAACTGATTAACACTTTATATTACATAGGCAGTTATTAGGGGCTTTGAATTTAAATTTCCTACATTGCTCTGACTTCGAAGCAAGCAGCTGTATTTTTTTTCTGATGATACTTTCTGTAAATGGCATGTGGAGCCTGATGATTATCATTCATTTTTATTTAGTTAGCAGATGGCTTCCAGCAGCAATTCCTTAAAAGTTTCCTCATTTATAAAATATGAAGTGGCTGACCTAAGTTAAACCAATTAGTAACTTTCCTTTATCATTTTTCCAGGTGCTTTCTTCATTAGGAGATATCAATCAACTGCAGGGCAGTAAACATGCTAGTTCTGGTATTTGTGGAATGCTCAGATCATCAATTGAAGTACACGCAGTTCAAATCTGAAATATTAGCAGTTCAAAAATCCATTAAGATCAGTATCAGATGAGTTGTTATAATACCCATATTGAAATGTGCTGCACAGAATCAGCATGTGACACCTTGGAACTGAAAGAAAATATTTCCTGTTACTACAATGTTCATACAAAAACTCTAGATTGCATTCAGCGAGCAAGATAAATTTTTTTTCACATAGTAAAGGTTCCCTTTTAGTAATACCATCTTCATTAAAAATGTTCAGATCAGTTTCTTCAGCTGTTCTGTATTGCCAGAAACAGAAAGTAGAAGAAAATACTTAAGGATGGATACATTCTTTAGCAATATGTCTGAAATTCATCTATTTGTTAAAAACAAACGTCTTACCTTGTTTCTACAACCAGAATCTTTCAAATTTTAGTTTCAAAGAACCAAAGCCACATTATTTTAAAAACAATATACATGACTCAAGACTTTTACCCACTCTAAATTACTAACATAAAATGTGAGTCTATCAGTAGTTCTGCAGAACTGCACCACATCCCTTCACAGTCTGAAAATTTTCAACTTTCCAATGACACTGGAGTGGAATGCTGTTGCTAGATTTTATATCAAGTGAAAAAGAAAATAATCAATATGTTTTCTGAATTGAGGAGTATTAGAAAAGAACAAAATCCTGATTCTGAAAATCTACACAATCAGGTAAAACTTCAAGTCATATGAGAAGGATCCTGGCAGGATCAGGCCAACCATTCACCAGAAATGTTGATGTAATAAATTTGTATTTTGAAAAAACGCAGGTTAAAATGATAAATGTCAAATATTAGTAGTTCTTTTTAAAAAGGCATCTCCCCTGACACTTCGCCCTCATCCTTCGCTCTCCCCTCCACAAATAGCAATGAGGTGCATGGTAAAAGAAATTAAGATGATAGTGTGTTGACAGGAGCAATGACGCTTCAATTTTCATCCCTGCAGACAACAGAAATGACATCACGTCTCCTCAAACTGACACATTAATAAATTTAGTATCACCTGAACTTACCTGGAAAAAAGAACCTTTTACACCAGTGAGTAATCTGGTGTCAGTAATAATAGGATTCTGTATCACATTCTGCTCTATATATGATGGCAGAATTACCTTTTGGGCCCTAACAAGTTGACAGGGGTTCATTTTGCTCCTTCTTTTAATGACATCTTCTTTGCAGGTGAACTGCAGATGTAATGACTTCTTCTTTTGCTTCTGAATGCTCCCAAAATGTCATCATGACCCAAGACATCTCAATCTGGCTTAATGCAAACGGGAAGCAAAGGGTTTTTAAAGGTGAAACTGATCTTGCTAATGAAGAAGTATCACTCTTCGTCTGGACAGGGAGCACAAAGCTTGTTAGATTGAGCTAGGTGAATGTCACAGGTTAGAGTTCAAGCATAACACAGAATTGAGAGTAAAGATGTTATCTTCTATTTGTGTAGAGATACACAATCAAAACAAAGTAATATAACTCTAAATCTAAGTATTTTGGAATGACTCAGCAAGATTCGAAATACATCTTTCCTGGAGAGCCATGCATTTTGAGGAAATTAATCATGAAATAATTTTTTAAAAGAAGACAATAAACATGTAAGCATATATATTTTTTTAAAAAAGAGAGAGAAGGAATAAACAGCAAAGGGAAGATATTGGGTGCTGGTGCAGCCCATTCATTACTCCAAACTGGAGAATTAATGCAAAGGTATAGGATTTGTATGTTTAGTTACAGCATTTTGGATGGTAAAAATGCTTTATTTGCCATTATTTGGATTACTCCTGAAGTATGTACACATATATATATATATAATTTTTTTTTAATGCACGGGAGAGCCAATTAGGAGACTCAAGTAATGTGAGGGATATTTTTCAGTGCAAGTGGAAAGCACCTCGCCCTTCAGACATACAGAAAGTTCCCTGAAGCCATTGGAAGTTTCTGGGGAAAAAAGCCAGAACCCTACAGGTACCGAACACATTGATATTACTCGTGCTGACTGAAATCAGGCATACCTGTACTACCTGAGCTTTCTAACTTTTGTACGAGAGGGCAGTGCTCTCATCGACAAGTCTGACTAGCTGTGGAAAGCCTTATCTTCCAAAGTCTTTCCTGACTGCGTATCAATGGCACTGGTAACAAAACTCAGCTCACCTCTTTGCAGATGTTTCTTACATGTTTAATACATTTAATACTGTTTTGTTTACAGTCCGGTTCCTGGTGATACTCTCATATTTAAAGCAGTTCCATGCTTGCAGGATGTCTCAGATGGACACATTGTGTGAAACGGCCCAGATTGAAGCTAATGCAGAAATCGTTCAATGATTCACCAAGATAAAATACAAAACAAAAGCCTACTGGATTCAAATGCTTGTCTGATTCAGGGAACATTTTAAAAACACCACATGAATATTTCAAGTGCCAAAAATAAAATTGAGATTTGAAAATAAAGGCTTAGATTTTCAAAGGAATATTTTCACCATTCATGCAATCTTTCTGCCTGCCTGAAAGAAAAAGTATTATTTTTAATATGCAGGTATATTTGGGATCGTCTGATTTAAGTTTTGAGCAGCTTTTTCTCAGAAAAAGCAGAATGTTTTTGCAACTTATTTTAGACACACTGACTTAAAAGAGCTTTTCCTTATTTACTCTTGCTTTCCCAAAGATGTTTAGTAGAATTGGAATATAAATTTTATATGGAATATAAAATAAAACAGCAGGGGATCTAAAGAGAGGATCAATTGTTTTTAAAGACAATAGCTATGACAAAATATGATGAGCCCAGTCCCTGACTGAAATTCGTAAAGATCCTTAGACAGAAGATACTACATAAATTAAACTAAATCACAGAGAATTTTACCCAAAACAACGATGTCAGTGTTTACACTAAAAATAAAATATTCATTGTGTACCAAATCTTAGTACTAAAGAACTCAGATGAACAAAATGGAACAACCAGAGGTTATACTCCATAGCAGTGGGTCAACTTTGCAAAAACTATTCAGCAGAGTTCCCCAGAGGTCACCACAAAAAAAAATTACAAAGGTGAAAGAACACTGGATTCAAGAATCAAAACTCAATTACAGAGCCCAGAAATCTGCTGTTTGGCTTCTTCATACCATCTAGATAAGAAATGGCTTAAAATATATCAGAGCTTCATATAAGCACTGTAGTTCCCTATTACGCAACTGGAAACAAAGAACCGCTTTTATGCAACAGTGAAAACTTCCAAGCCATACATCATGCAGTGGATTGATGCTAAGATTGTTTGCTGGAGAACAGCCTTTATTCATTCTAAATCAATGACTGCTATAGAATGGATGATAAACTTGCATGTCGCACTCTAAAGTTGCTATTCAAGTTGCTTTACAAAATAAAAAGGTTGTTGAATACAAGATTTGATTAACTAATACCCGATACAACACAGAAAACGCAGTACCTTCTTTCTCGCATGTCTGAGGTGGATAAATTGGCTAATGAGTTTAATCCGCTTACTTTACTAAGTAAAGTATTTGCAAATAAGTTTAAATGAATTTTCAATTAAAAAATTTATGAGTCATGGCCTCTGTGTTATTTTAGGAAAAACAAGCAATTACACTTAGTTCTAACAGGTGGAATAATGACTTTTTCACCTGTCAACTGACAGCTTAAAATTCCCACACATGTAGACCATTTCTGTTTCATCTTTTCTTTGAATTTCAGCTGCTTTGCTTTTCAATGCCTGTGCTTTGCTGGTGTCTCCTTTGTGTCTGAAACTCTCACACTGAGTTCCACCTCTTTGGTGCTGGGCTTTCTTTTCACAGTGACATTTCAACATAAACAGTCAATATTCATTACCTCAAAGGAGACTTCCCTCCTATTGCTGACCAATTAAATACCAGCTGAGTTAGGCAGACAAAGGTAAAGAAGCTGTAACACAAGACTGGCTTGGAGAGTATTTCTTCTTCCTTTAACAGAAAAAAAAAATGTATTCAAAACAAAGAATTGATGATATTGGGAAAATCCGAAGCAGAGTAAAACAGTTTCTTCAGAAGTTATGCTCCTCCTTTTTGTCTTGCGTGGTCCTTACCTCGTGTTATTTAGTCTGTAGACAGGAATAGAAAAGATGCATATGTACCATGGGGACAAAGACAGATCATGAGTATTTGTCTACAGTCTTAACTTTGATGAAATAACATGGATGAAATAAAAAATATCATCTGATGTTTGATGCCAAGAGAAAGGGCTTTTCCATTCTCATTTCTCAGATGTGAGTAAGATTCAGAAGTGTTTTGAATGCTATTGTATTGTGTGCTGTTCAGCAAAGACAGCTTTATTTTTTTATTACATAAGGTTCAACACCGAGCAGGAAAATGCCCACCTAAAAAGATCATGAGCAGGGGTGAAGAGGTAAGCTAGATCTACAGCTGATGAGAACAGCCTGCTGACAGGCCGCCTGGAGGCTGATAAACCTCCTTCTCTTCTACGGAGTGGGAAGGGATGGGCATCACTGTTTCCAAAACATAGCACAGCCTTTAGGGGAAGGAAGAGTTCTACCCATGGAAATGCAATTCAGGAATTCATATAGTTTCACCTGCAAAGTACAGGAGCACTGAATCATAAAAATACCAAGCTGAAAAGGACTCCGAGAGATCATCTGTACTGCATACCTGCCTCAAGGCAGGATCAGATACCTGAACTATTCCTGACACGTTTGTCTGACCTCCAGTTGAAAACCTCCAGCAGCAGAGAATCTACACCTCCCTTGGCAATCCATGCCAGTGCTTAACTCTGCCTACAAGTTATCAAGTTCTTCTTACTGTCTAAACTAGACCCTTTTTGCTATGAATTAAGAATAAACCCAAATTTGCACATACCCAATGGAATCCAGAGAGAACAGCGGGGGTGTTTTGGGCTACAATATTTTTCAAAGGCTTTAAGCATACGCAATAGGTGTTGGGTGATGAAGACATTCAGAGAAGAATTTTTTAAAAAATAGTAATGACTTACAATCTGAGAAATGTAAAAACTTAATTGTTTTTGTAGAAATGTATTAGTAGAATAACCCAGCAAAGAGAATGAAACAGTTTGGAATCTAAGGGTACAAAGATCAGTGACAAATGTGATGCTAACAAAAACGAGTCTGAAATCAAAGGATTTAATGATGGCTCAGCACAAGATCAGGCTGAATTGTCACAGTCTGAAATAGCATGCTTAATGATATGAAATAGTTCTTGCATTTTTTACGTGAACATATAAGGATTTTTCTTCCTTCTTGTGAAAGAGAGATTTCTATAGCACAAAAGGGCCCAATCCCACAGCCTACCCTCAGTGGGAGATTTCCTTATCCAAGAAATGCAATGTCAGGCTTTCTCAGAGGGTAAAAACAATACAAAGAATTGGTGTAGATGCTTTATGTAAAAGTAACAGCTTGAATATTTGAAAGCATCCAAACGATTTTTTCTTAAACAGATGTGACATTGCCAAGAAAGAAACTTTATCCTCATGAGAGATCTTTATTAGCCAGGGTACTTAACCTTATAGATGAGGAGAATTTAATAATCACAGGGTTGTTTTCTCTCTCTTTCATTTGTGCAACCAGCAGCTAGAGGGCACAAAAGAATGCTTTTACCTTATGATCTATCATAGAAAAGAGCTCTACAGACTGAATAAACAAAAAGGAAATCGGTGCTAATATCATAGTATATTACATATTTTGCTTAGAATCTTAATCTGTGTACTCTTTCACAAGAAGCAGTAGCAATTCAGAGAGAAAATGGTATGACAACGGAGGAGTCTAATCAAAGAACTTTATCCCACTAAGAACACGTATTTGAACCCGAAAACATAGCAGGTATTTCACATCACATACACTCTCTGTGAATATGGTCAGCATTACTTACCTTAACTGTTTTGCAAACCTCTTTGTTTAAAACTAATATAAACACGTATTTAACCTTCTTCATTCTTACATCTTAAATATTAATGCTGGCTGTGATTCTGCATTAATAACAGCTATTATTTTTGCATTAATAAGGAGCTTACAAGAATAAACATGGAAGTCATAGTGCAGTATTCCTGTCAATTAAAAAGAGAGTCAGTTGTAGTTACAGAGTGCTTTATCTTATCATTTCACTCAAGACAATCCCAGGTTCATGGATCTGATCTGAACAGCTCCAGTGATAATAAACATGTAAGTACACAGAAAACCATCATGGCAAGAAAGCCACAAAGGAGGTTATCGGGGAGTTGCCAATTTCGGAATCTCTCACTTTGGAAAGAGCATTATCACCATAAATGAGGTCATTTATGTGGACAGTGTGAGCACAGAGGTTGACATTTTTCCACCAGAAATTCTAATCCTAACCCCAGGAAGGGTCACATCTGTTGCTGTACTATAAAATGGGGTGGACCTTAATGACAAAGTGTGTATTTGTATGTGTATATATATATACTTATAGTTAAAAAGCAAAGCAAAACAAAGACCCTTTCCCTTTACCCCTAATGAACTACACCAACCCCTTAGGCTGAAATGACTTGGATCGGGATAGAGTGCCATTTGCCAAATTGTAAATTGCCTACATTTATTTTGGGAGTGCACTAAACAGAGTGCTAATTGCCTTGTTTAGCACTTTCCCTTCTTTCATTTGCACTGGTGTAAAATCTTAGTAAATTAACTCAGGATTTTATTATGTAGGTAGCATTTGAACAACTGAATCAGTGAGAAAGTAGCATCAAAGGACTGATAAAAGAGAAGTTGACTCTACCCAGAATGCCATTTATATGTCCCTTGAATTAAAAAGAATGAAATTAACTTTTAATCCTTTTTCTTTTCATATAGATGATCTTAACGTAACATGTATTACTCAGTCATTTTATTTGCATTTACTCATTTTAAAATGTTAATAACTGTGGTTGCAAGCTTACTGTATTGGAATGCGCAGTTGCTTTTATTCATATACATAAGTGTGTAGGATTCCTTAGTAATTTTTTTGAACTGCAGCCAAACACAGACTTGAGGCTTCTGTTTATTGTCAAAGAGAACACCCTGGAGAGGAATTCCCATCTAACTGTTCAGTGGGCTATGCAGAAACTAGCTGGTGGTCTCACACTTGTCCACAGCACCAACAGTACCTTATTTTTACATAAAGCCCAAAGAGAAAATTGGAGAGGGGGATGATCCTCATATTCTCACCTCTGCAATAATCATCTTTCCCACAGGGAAAAGAGAAATATATCATTTATTCTGGGAACAAATTCAATTGTTTTATTTATAAACAGAGTGGTTCAGATTGAAAACTTGCACTAGCACAATTTCTCTTTAAAAGCTGAAGGCTAAGGATTTCAACATGGTAGCACTATTGCTTGTGAACACAACTTCGTTATAAGAAAATGCGGACTAAAGACCACAGTCAGCATTTAGTAGATCTGGGTTCTGTTCTGAACACACCTACTGGACAAATGCTGTCTTTAGGTGATGGATTTTAGCAGTGAGGAAGTATTTGGAGTGTCCTACTGACAGAACTTCAGTTTTCATAAGTTCAGAAAAGCAAGAACTTTCATCTTCAAATGCAGCCAAAAGCCTCATAGGTAAAGAAATGATAGATAAAAGCCTGTTTGTCAATGTGCTTGCCAAAATTGTATTTACTCTCTTTCCCTTTCAGTTTGCTCTCCTTTCAAATCAAGTGTTTGCATACATGAGGAGCTCAAAATCATAAAAAATAATTTTTTTTTACTAAAGTTAGAACTAATTTAAGAAACTAATTAAAAGCAGTAAGATACGTTTTCTTAGTTTCTGATAGAATTTTTAAAGGCTACTTTGCTGATTATTTTCCCCTCAGTGATTGTAATGCGAAGAGGAAACGCAAACCAACTCAGTATCAAAAGTCAGCAAATCCCAAATCCTTACTTTCAGACATACCTTGGCATAAATAACACGTTATATAATTATTTCCAGTTACCCAAACCTCTATAGCTTAAGGTACCTTACAAATCAGAAAAAAGGGATTGCTCTACAAAGCAGCTTTTTTTATTGGCTTTTTTTAGTTCCATTTCCAGACCAGCATGGTTTGGGAGCATTCCAAATAAGTACCTGAACTTTTGGATGCTTTTCTCAACTGAACCACCAAGCCATTTGATGTAACTATTACTATTTAACACCTGGCTGCACTGCTCTTAAGTGCTGTGTGATTAAACAAAGGTATGATTTAGTGTGTGCTAGCAACTATTTGCAAACAAAACAAAAGAAATATTTTCTAATGATTCCCTGTACATAAATTTATAATAAAGTTCCAGAACTTACACCTTATATTTCAAAGGTAAAGGAAGCCGTTCCATACGTTTCCATGACAGCATATATGGGCACACTATTTGAGACCACACCTTGCTACAAGAGTTAGTGAGTAGGAAAGAAGTAAGTTATAGATTTACTTTTTTCTGTGCAAGAATATCATGGTTAATTAGGATGTGATATTTCTATTATATTACAGGTAACACATAGCACTTATTCAAGCACCAGAAGTCAATAATATTCCCTTCTGATAACATATGTAATTGATAACTTAGACTCTACACCTGGAAGTTTTTCACTATAATACGAAAGTGTTGAATTTAAAGTATTGAAGAACAAACAAAATGGGCACCGGAGGGAAAGTAGCCACAGACCATATACAGCTCAACGGATCAAGCACAGCCTTTCCTCAAGGTGCTGCATAAATCAGGCAAAGATTAAGTTGGTTCTGTCAATTTAATGAATTGAGATACTCAGCCTGTGAAGAAGGTAAATACATCTACTAAAGAAGAAAGATCTCGTACATGGGTTGAATAGTTCTGAAGAAGGAGTACTTATGAGCCTAAGGAGAAGATCTTAGTTTTAACCAATCTCCAATGTTTTATCACTTTGGCCTTACAGTTCCCAGAATATGTTTTTAAGGAATTAATCTAACACTGGAAAACAAATGGAACCACACAGCTGTTATCAAGTCCTTTGTGCTCTTTGTACTTTGGTATTTAATCACACAAAAAAAAAAAAAAATCTAATACAGCAGAAAATATACATAAATGAGAACTTCTCTATGAATATAGCACAAAGATTTTGGGGTTTTAATGTAATCACATTTCTCAGGCAAAATGAATAAACTGAAGCATTTCCACCAAAAAATTTCATGCAGAAGAGTCGGGCACCATTAATATTTCAAGCAAATGCTGCCCATGTCCACTTTTTAACAGAAGGCCATTAATAAAAAAAAATACGTTATTAGAATTAGAAAATGCAAAGAACTTTACAAGTTTATCCATATAGTGCCTTCTCTGCAATAATTTACTTTATAGTACTAATAGGATTTTCTCAAAATACATAGTCTTCAGAAAAGTAACAATCCATGCATAAAGGTTACTTTTATACAAAACTAAGCCTGTCCACGTATCCTGCGGGAACTTGTTTTGATATTCCTTCCTTGTTCAACAGGCATATTTGTGTCAGTAAGTTAATTTTCCGAATTGGTTCTAGATTATTGTTTCCTCCATTGGCATACCTAAGCAAATGCTTTGCGGAAGTACAAGGTATTTCCTTTCACAAACTAATTTTAGAAGTTGATTTACAGAACAGAATTGAATAAATAGGTATGAACTTGAGGATTTTCTTTGGATCTTTTATTTAGTTGCCTTTTATATTTATATCTTCCTTCCAAGCATCTGTAGCAACTATCACAACATATCCCTATTTAGTATATATATACACACATATGCATACATGTATATGGAAAAAAACTAATAAAGTAGGATTTACACAGTGTCAGAATCGTGGTGGCATTTCCCTTTGGCTGTGAAGGATGCATGCTAGTTTTTAATAAGCGTCAATCACGTAGTACTTACTGCAAAAGATCTCTCTCTTGCTGACGGTAAAATCTTCCAAAATAATACAGCTAAAGAAGGTTTTACATATCAATAAAATTTTATCTTAATCTTATTCTCAAAGCACTGTTTTATTTAAACTTTTCAAGAAAAATTAACGTAATCTCAATGTAAAGAGAAAATGTTTTCTATTAATAGTTAACAGTCTGAGTCATGAAGAAAAAATGAAATGTAGTAATGTAAAGACTTAAGAACCTGAGGCATGCGTGCAGCTGAAAGCAAAGCCTATGGTGTAGGCTAAAAAATAACTATACTTGCTACTGCTGGACAACCTTCTGACAATGGTAAATGGTACTGGAGTTATTCAGCTAAAAGTGGTTGCATAGTGCTCAAGTGGATTTTAGAGACACTGTTTTCCACCTTGCCATCTTGTTCTCACCCTCCACCCACCCCCTCAATGCGTTCAGCTTGACAGAGATATTTTTACTTATTCAAATCGTTGTGGTACCTGGAAAAAAACACACAATTTTTTAATTGGTCTTGGTACTTGCAATGCTGAGTCAGCAGAGTTTTGTGATGTCTCTGCCTGCATCTCTTTCTTTAAAGAGAGCACACCAAGAACACAGCTCTATCTTTGTAAACTCCAGAGACAGTTTTTCTTAAACCAGACACAAGAACAATGAACTTTTTCAAATGAAAGGAATATCAGAGAAAAATTAAGGAACACAGGAAAGGGAATTAAAAACTCGTCAAAATCTTCTCCCCGCCTTTTCTGTCCTTACAAGGTGGATCCTTTCCCTCAGGCCTGCTCTCAGATCAGATCAGCAGCTCAGTGACTTTCTAAATTTTGATACGTTGCATGCCGTCCCCTGGCTCCCGATGAAGCACTGTGCTTTCACTGACTCTGAGTCTTGTCTATTCCCTGTCCTCAAACGCATCTCGGCCTTAGCCCTTGCTGCAGGGTCCTTTTTCCCCTATCTCGTCTTCTGTGATCATGCTCCGATGCTCTTGGGGAAGAAGTAATCTCCCCTTAATCCAAAGGGCTGTGTGGAGGACAGCAGTCAGGAGAACTCAAACATCTCCCCAAGGGAGCCTCATAGGCTGTGCATACATACTGGCTTACACATGAACTACAAATAAATCAGGTGTAATATAATGCAGTACCTGTGGGCTATTATTTCATAAATTATATCATTTAAGATATATTATTTCAGTTTTCCAAGTCTGCAGGATAACAGCTTTCTACAACAGACCTTCTAGAAATCCTGCCTCAACCTGAAGCTTGAGGGAGGTTCACTGGCAACCTCGGAGGAGCCTGGATCTCTCTTGCTGCTCTCATCAGTACAAACTCTTACACGTGAAAACTAATTATGAGATCAAGTCACCACATTGCCTCTACACAGGACTGTCACACAAAATAGAACTGGTTTTCACCTACAAAGTCCTTTGCTTGATAAGTGCAATATATTAATCAAGAGTATTGGTGAAAGTACTTGGCATTACTTGCCATATTTCATGCCTGGAAATGTTAGCACAAATTTCAAATTATTTAGCCAGTGCTAGAAACAGATTAGTGACCAAAAACCACTGGTGTCCAATAGCTCCTTATAGCCATTTCTGATCCCCCAGCAGCAACCGGCAACCTCCTGGGTAAATGTCGGCAATGTTTGATGTCAGCCGCAAATGATGGCAGCACCAATGAGAAACAGTTAACGGAGGTTTGATATTTCATTTCAGTGGGGAGGGAAATTAAATCTGCAGTTTGTGACTCTTAGGAAATTAAGTCTCTATTAGGAAAGGGTTAAAGACAGATTATGTAAATAGGGATATTGTTATTTGTCCCATATGTAGCACTGTGGAGCAAAGACTGCTTTCTCTCCCTGCCTATTTTTTTTTTTTTTTTTGAGTTTTTCTTTTCCACAAATTGAGAGATTAACCTGGTCTCAATTGAAATGGCAGCCCATATCATACCTTCCCTTGATCTCACAGCATGGCTAATAACAGCTGGGGCCTACCAAGCAGGCTTCTTTATTTTTCCTTTATTGTTCCAGGCCACACAACCGTGAACCTTCAGCATGTTATGTACTTAAGCATGGTCAGGTTGATGTCATTATTTTCTTATTGTTGTGGAGCTCCCTGGGTGTTTGCCCATATTCATAGAGAGGGGCTTGTGTGCTCTTTGTAGGTTAACCTTTTAAAAAGGAGATGCTCGACCACTTGCAAATGTAGCCCAGGGCTGTGACATTGCACTAGGCCGATTGGTACGCTTCAAAACACATATTAGCACCACTTGTGCTATTTCATCTTTCTTTTTAATTTTAGTCCAGTCTTGTTAGATAAATCTTATCTGCACCACAAGCAAATGCTTGATAGAGCACATTTTAAAGCCTTTAGAAAGAGAGGGGGAAAAAAGTGTGGTTTGTCTGGGTCACTGTGTGCTTTGTCTAAGGACAGGCATGGCTATTTGCCAGTTTATCTGTCCGCTGTCCCTCCGTCTATCTCTCCAGGCACCTCGCAGCAAACAAGCCATGAGCATTAGCGCTGAATTGTGTGAGCTACAGGGAAAAGTGCTTCTCTGCATGAACCATAGCCACATTTAGCTTTTACAATCCTATAAAAATTGGTCTACTTGCTATCAGTTCAGCCTAGAAAGCAAGCAGCGGTTCTCAATTGCCTCCAGCTTTGATGTAAGCACCCCACAACATTTCCGTTTAAACTACAGTGGATAGAAGACACCTATAAAAATATTAATTAGCTCCAGTTGACACCAGATGCAGTTAACATACCGTGTGCCAGCTCTGAAATGCTCAAGTTTTTATTAGGTAAGCTAATGTTTATTGCAATCATTGAAGTCTAACTCATAAAAGGCTGAGCATAAGAAAGGTATTTCAGGTATTACTCCTTCCACATATCAAACGTAAGTTTGTTAAATCCTACTTCCAAGATTAATTATTTTGGAAGTTATATTGCACATAGAAGCTTTCAAAGAATTTGGCAGGATTTTTTTCATTAACTCAGAGGGCCAAATATAAGTGAGTAAGAGGATGAATTTCCACTGGTTTCAACAAATTTTGGCCTTGTGACTTTTGAAGGAAGCAGATCCAAACAACAGCACGGATGACAGGCCTAACGTCTGAACTATTTCAGTAGTGTCAATTATGATAATAACAGTCCTGACACCAGTGTATCCTTTGCTACAGTTTCTTTTGTAGACTGGTCGATCCTTTGCTTTTTTCAACTCAAAAGTCGGGAAGGTGAGCAGTACAGCTGGGCAGCAAGCAGCCTTATGTATCTGGGTCACTGTCAGTGCCCCAAAGGTGTATCTTAAGTTACTCATGTAATGGGAAGTGGAAGGCTGCCTGTGCTTGTATGCACAAGGATTAGGTTTATGGTTACCAACAGCCTGGATGCACAACTTGCCTTTTCTGTAAAACCTACGCCACACAGGGAGGAGGTGAAATAAAATGATATAAAGATCTTTATAGGATGAAGATGAACTTCACTGGTTTTCATACACATAATGACACCTTTGGAAGACCCTTACCTCTTTACCAGATATAATCAGGATTGTGTCCTCTATGTTCCTTTCACTTACTGTAGAAAAGACATCCAATGTTTAGACAAGTTTATGTAATTTTCTTGGTCCTTATTTATAACAGGATTCTGATTTTACAAGCCACCTCAGTACATACGTGCATACATCTAAGTATAAGTATAGATTTATCTGAATCCTTTGCACACTCCTATGCAGTATGTTTGGTTGCATGGACCGTACAGTGTTGCCTTATTCTTGAGTTGTACTCTTGACTTGAGTTTATTGAGCCAGAGCCAGACAGTTATCTCTGATCTGCCTCTATGGAAAGCGCCTGAACACAAACAATCCTTTATCACGTCTGAATTTCCCTGGACAAGCTGGCTTACTCCAGAGCAAAGGTAGAAGGACAGCCAACGTTTAAATGGCCACGGAGTTTGAGCCTGATGGCAGTCTCAAGTCCCAGGCTAACATGGAGGTGTACACAGCACCAAACTGGCACTGTGGTTCCCCACTTTTTCATTTTCAGACTTTACTTTTAACATCAAAAGCCCTTGTTAGTCTACAAGACAATAGTGAGTAATACACTGAATTAATTTTCCTCCGTCACTTTGTACCTTAGCAATTTCTCCTTTGAAGTGCAAGAAAACAATGTTTTGGTAAAATAGTTCTTTTCTCTTGAAACTAAAACTGACTATTTCTTTCTATAGAGAGACATTCTGAGTAACTGCTTTAATTCCCAAAAAGTTTTGCACTTTTATATATACCTATATATTTATATACCTATATATTTATAGGTATACACACATACGCCTCACTAAAACATTAATGTGTGAGGCATATCCTTACTTCAACTTTATTTAAGCAAATCTATAACCAGAATTACAAATGAATACAAGTAATACAAAATTAGTATCTTCCCCATACATATTTCAGTGGTGCAGTGGTAGAGAACGACACTGGTTTTGGAGTACAGCAATGAACTATGAATTCATTAAAATCTCATCGGTGTAATCTTTGATTGTCTTAAGAAAGACAGTATGCCCCGAATTGCCCTTGGTATACTTAAAATATTCCATTTACCTGAAGCTCAGTTTTTAAAACTGTTTTAATCTTTTCCTAAATAAGCACAGCTCAGCTATTTGAAACAGCACAGTGCTGAAGACCCTCAGCATGTTGTTATGCCAAAATCTAAGATCATATAACCTCGTATATGAAGCCCATAAAAATTAAATAAACCTGTAGAAAAAATATTTACTTAGTCAAAGACCTTTTCTCTTTATAAATATTCTTAATTTTTGTAATTCTTTTTGTAGGCCAAAAAAAATCTCAAATTTTTACTGACAAATTTCCAATGTCTCCTTTAAAAACCTTACGGTTCCATCAAAAAACAAGGAACAATGTTGCCAGAAGACATTATTTACCATGAACCATGGGCTACCACTTGGGAAATATGACTTGAACAGGATGTCCTTTCAGACAGCAGTGTGCTCTGTTTATGATTCCATAAGATCTTTACATATTTTAAATTATATTCAGAAATATGCTTATGCTTTAAGATCTTATTTTCATATCTGAACTCTTTTAACAAAGGTATTACACTAAGTATAAAAGCTGTCCAATTTTTTTCCAACCTTTTGCTTCTCTCTAAACCACAGTCATTTTGTTAGACATTGAAAATGTCTTGATTTAGTTGTCTTGCTATTTCGGGCCTGTCCTGCCCCCTGCAGTGGTAATAAGGATGGGGCTTCCTGCTGGGTCCTGAAGAATACCATTTCACGGCCGCCACATAGCTGGCGGCTTTTATTTATGGAGCCAAGAAAATGAATGGGTATTAGTGTCCAAACATTTCAACATGCTCCTGTGGCCATGCACAAAAGGAACTGATTTGCAGCAAATTTCCACTTATTTTCCAAAAGTATTTACCTTGCAGAAGCTTGGCTGATCACAATAATGGCATAGCAGAGGCGAAAAATGACCATTTCAGAACCCAATTTTTATATATGTTTCTGAACCTTAAAAGAGCTATACTTCTTCTGAATAAAGATAATACTCTTGGTTGCTAGGCTTTTATGGATATGTGGCTAATGCCAGCCCTTTCTTCATGTGTATCTGTAAAACAGACGAAATGGGTATTACCTAAAAGCAGACCGCTTATTCTGCAATGGGGACAGCATGGGTGATGGGTCTTGCAAAAACCCAAAGCAAGGGATTGGTGCGCAGCAAGGCACATCCAAGAGGTGTTTTCAATACCTGATCTTTTACCTGCCTGCTGGGGGCAGCCCAGGGTGCCTTTTCCACCTTTGCTAAACCATCCCAGGAAATCTGGGGAAGACTTTCAATCAGTGCTCCACTGTGCAACTGAATGAATCCTGCAACACGATATTGTAGTGACAAAAACTTCTGAGATTCACACATAACCTTTAAATCTCTGAAATTTAATGATCCTGAGAAGTTATTAAGATACAGTTGCTGAAAGTTCTGTCCAGACTCTGCAAAGTTCAAGAATGTAATTCAAAGTCTTGTGTTCATGTCTTCTTACGTAGTTCTGGATGATCTTTTTGGGCAGCAAACTTTAACTGCAGTCAGCATGTGGGTGGTTAGATGGTATAAAGGCTCAGTTAGATAAAATGAAGGCTATTCTTAGTTCCGCAGGTGTTTGCAGATACCATATTTCAGGTGCGATTCCATGTATACACAAGCACAGGTGGAGATTGTATGCCTGAAGATCCCTACCACAATATTTATAGGAAAGCCACAAAAAGAAAAACTAGATTATTTGTACTATAACATCATTTCTTGGAAGTTCCCAGCAGGTAAGATGTGAAGTCTACATAATAGAATCACACCACTACACTAGCTGCTATACAAGTTTATGCGGGTCACTAGATATTGCAGTCTGCAACCCCTGACTATAAGTTTAAAAAAAAACAATACAGAAAAGGAAGACTTGTCAGTGACAATATCCTTGCAATATATTTTCCTTTTTGTAATACATTTTTAATATAAGATATTATTCTAGGTATAAAACACATCACTGCCGTTTATGGTTGCCTTACCATTGGATTGCATTGAAATTGAAAACGAGCACAAATTATTTCCAAGTTGATTAGTCGCATGTCATAATCTGTGTTTGTTGCCTTTTATCCTGGAAAGTTATCTGGCAATTATAGCAACACTCTTGATTTAGTTCTTGGTGTTAAAGCATACCTCGTTTTCCCCTAAAATAAGTTTACATAAATAACAAAACCAAAACAAGTGTTCTATTTCACCATAGCGTCTGAATACCTTACAGAGTAAACTCGCAAGGAAAAATGCCTAAAATCCTAGATGTACTGGGGCACATTGGGAGCTGCTTCATAGTTACAGCAGTTGCTCCTTATTTCTTTTCTTCCTATTCAGATTCATTCTACTCAGAGGCTCTATCTCCTAAATCTATTCTTATTCGGGCAATCCCAAAGAAATAGTACGCAACATGGGTAAGTCCTCTGAACAACTCTGCTCCTCCCATTATCCAGTCTTCAACTGCTGCTATCAGTGATGCTATATTTATGAAAAAGAGATGGAGGAATGAAGTGGTGAAATAGAAAGCAGATAAATAATCTTATCTGTTTCAACATCCTTCAAACTACGCATGAGGCATACCAAGAGGAAGAGATCGATACGCGAGACGCTCTTTCCTTTTCTTGCTCTTTAGAGTTCTACAAGATTTTGTTCCTCTTCACATTGCATGGCAGAATACACTACACACCAGAACAATGTGTTGGAAGGAATAAATCAGGGGCAGCTCACAGAACAGCTGTAAGTCTCCAGGAAAGGAAAGACCCTGTCTGTCCATCTTAGATTCTTCCGCTGGAGAATGGATATAATAAGGTTCACAAGAAATGTTGTGAGTGTCTTCTATGAATTCTGGACATGTTGAGTACTTTTTAAAGTTTCCATTTAGTTTCTGGTCCCTCCTGTAAGAACGTATGATATTTAATGAAACCTTAGAACACCTTTAGAAACTACAGATTACTTCATAGATAATGTAATGATTTAATTTTCAGAAGCAATCAAGGCCAATCAAACATCAGACATGAGTGACCTTTTTTATAACAAACTATAATTTTATACGTTTTAAAAATAAGAGTATGCCATTAATCTCTGTAGCTCATAACCATGCAATTAAGACTGTGAATTGGTGAATTATGGTATTTTAATCTGGTTAAGAATAAACTGTCCTGAAAACTCTCTTAGAAAGTAGAGTATATCAAAACGTGGTCTTTCCACTAAGGCTTGATTTAATTCTGTTGTAATGAAGCAGGCAAACTTTACCGAAAATTAAAATCTTGCACTTTCTTTTGTTTCCTTTTTGAATATATCTTCGTTTAGTCAATCATTGAGAAAGTCTATCAAACCCTGCTCAAGGTCCTTTTTTCAATCATTACAAGTGAATCATCCTTAAAACCCCACCTATTAAAAGGGTTTAATCTTGTCAGGTTAGCCAAGAAAAAAGAAAAAATAGAGAGAGAGAAAGAAAGACATTTTGCTGGTTTTCCTGGGGTTAGGAATTACTTTCATCTGACAATGGCTTTGCATGTTATGGCATTAATTTTGCAATAAATTATAGTGCCGGTAGGTGGAATTACTCACATTGTTTGACCAAAGTGTCTGACCTTGCCAGACCTCTGATTGATGAATAGTTTTTCATTTTGTTCTACTAGTCCTATCAGACAAAATCGAAAAACTGGGTGAAAAAGATCTGGTTTCATGTAATAGCATTTTGTTATATATCATTAGCACTTAATTCTGTCACCAGTGACATGTCTGTGTTAACTAGGCTTTTCAACTTAATCCTTTCACACCTCAATGTGGCATTCATCTTGGACAATCGATGCACCAAAACTCTCGGTCTCAAGGAGTGAAGTAATTCATAGCTTGCTTCTACATAGTTACTGAGCCTGCAGCTTCCAACTGGAGGTCTCTAACAAAATTTAACATGTGATTAGAGCATAATTACAGCTACCTTTGATCTCAGTTTCTTAAGCATCAGTGCCATCCTCTATCTCTCTGTATACGATGTCTCTACCATTCTCAATATGCACATTAGGGAAGACTGAGTACAAGCACACTCAACTTTCGCTCTTCACCTGAGTAGCTATTGCATGCTGAAGTTCACATAGCTGTTACTTCACTTCTACTGTTACACAAGGTACTCATTTAATTTAGTTCAGATACATCTACCTGTTGTGTTACACCTATTTGCGGCGGTAGAACATGTCAGGAGCTTAGGTTTTTTTCAGGACCTCTTTTCAGCATGGTACTAGGTTTTGGTGTACCTCACAGTTACACGTTGATTGGTTTGTTTTTTTTTTTTTTATTTTGGCCTGAACTCATGCTTAAGTCTACGTTTGCCTGATAACCACAATGGTTAAACTGAAATCAGGCATGGACCTGGAATAAGGTCTAGGGTACTACAAATAAGCTCAAACTCACCCTGTCACTAACGTATCACAACTACTGTCACACTACTCCAAACGGCATTATGGATAAGACAATCATACACACAGCTGTGGATGGTTGGCTTGAAGCTTTTAAGTTCTACCCCATAAAGCTTTGTGGCAACATCAGAAGGTCTGCATGGTCTGTTTTACAAACTAGGCAACCATGAGAACAAAACTCACTCTAATGCAACTAGGTCTTATGTTAAGGGATTACCAGTGACTTACATGATTTTTTTTTCTTCTGCAGGCAGTGATATCCGAGTTGAATTTCCGTCAAGACCGATGAAGGGCAATATATTCAGTCAGATGGCTCTCCTTTGCAGCTGCAGTTTTGCTCTTGCCATTCGTACTGCTTGCAAGAGGACAATGAGGCAGCAACTGATAAACTAATAAGAGTACACAGTTCTGGTAGCAGGAATTTCAGTGGGTGACAAAGCTGATCAAAAGATAGAAAATAGGTTTGTAAAACTTTAAATGTTCTATGTCAAAGGGCTCAAAACTTACTAATTTTTCATCTTTTAATTAGATTTACAAAGTACATGTAAGAAATACTTACAGTCTGCAGAAAAATATATTTCTCGTATTGTAGTTTTACATGTACATAGTACCCAAGACTTTCTTTTAAACTACTAGATCACACTTGTATTTTGGTGCTACTTGTTCAGATTACCCTTGGTGCACATCAGGCCCTCTCACAGGTAATCTGTCAAATCATTCCAGAGATATCTCTCACTCTAATTTCCCTTCCAAAATCACTCCCTCAAGAAGGGAGTTAACAAAACCATTTTCTTCTCTGGAAGAAGTTTAGGTCTTCTCGAAACGAGTCAGAGTTCAGAGAAGAGGCAAAAATCAATTCAAATGACCTAATTATAGGACCAGGGCCCTAATTTGCACGATGTTTTTATATTTACATTTCAAGCTACAACAGCATTTAACCATGTTTTGCATATGCTTTGCTTTTCAACCAAGGACCACTGTTACAGTGTCCCTATCTTTGTCCTCTCCTTTACTGTTTTGATGCATGACGGGGTCATGTGCTAGTTAGACTGCAAGTTCTTTCAAGCATAAGCTGGATATTCCTTGACTAATCAATGATGGTTTTAGTAAAAACAGGAGGTAGGTAGCAGGCAAAACCTAATGTTATATGGACGCAATTCTTCCAACCATGTGTCTACGTAAGTAGCTACCATTAATTTTGTTCCTGGCTTTTATCCTAAATATCAATTCTTGTTTGCTTGGGTTCCCTTTTGTTGTTGGGTTGCTTTTGTTGTTACTGGTTTTTTTTTTTTTTTACACCTGGCATCTGTCTGGAATCTTTAGGCAGAATTAAAGTTTCATTACAAGTGCCTAACCTCAGTCACAGTTAATATATATCCAGAGGCATTCCATTGGTTCCATTGGCATTGGTCCACATGTGCACAACTGTAAATGACATGAAAAAAATCTGGCCTCTGATATGAAAAGGGCTATTTATGCACTTTCACAAAGGACAAAAGTCTTATAACTTTGGGTCTTCATAGAAATGAGACACAAATATGTTAGTGAAAAGCCCCAAGTTTTCTAAATGTAGATGAGCACAGATTAAGAAAGCAGTAATTAATTTCCTTTGACCTCAAGCTGAAATTCCTTTCTAAAGCTGTCATAAAGAGAAAGAGGCCAGAGAGAAGAAGTGAAACTGTGTAACAATGCAATTAAACCCTTGTAATGAGGTCAGCCATTGGACTTGTTGCAACTGATATCATTATAGCAATGAGGAGGCATTATACGATGGCCTGATTTTTTACAGGATTCATTTTTTTTAACTCTTTAACAGTCAGATATGTATTCTATAGCATTATAAAATATTTGTTGTTAGTGACCAGACAAGCAGGCATAAGCTTTATTGTCTTACTAACACTATTTCTTAAGTTCTGGTAATGAATGTATGAAAAAACTCAGTGACAGTGGAATACAGGATAACTTTGACGTAGGCAGCCCTTCACTCAGACCCCGCATTGTATTTGCTTCCTCCGAGACAAACCCCACTCCCTCCAACAATGGGAGAGAGTAACTTTTAGCAATTTGCTGACAATTTGTGATGGGTAATACCTGACTTGTGGGATTTGTGGTGTTCAAGGAAGATACGAGCAGACCTGTAGGACTGACCTGAATCAGAATGAATCCCAAATAGTCTCATTCTCACTTGAAATTATTTATCCATTGAGGGAGCTGAGAAACGAATTTGCTCTGCTGGAAGAACATTCATTGGTTTCATGTGGTCTGCAAACATCACTTTTGATTGTCTCACTGGACATTAATAAGAAATAAACATTTGAGAAACTCAGATTCGGGCAGATTTAGGTAGAACATAAAGCTTTCATTGGTAAACTATCAGTTTTTCAAGGGGAAATCTAAGCTCAAGGCATTTTCCTTTTCTAGAGGGGAAATATTTGGCCTGCAGGTGACAAACACCTCTATTGCTACCCCTCTTACTCACTTGGATCCCCTACAACTGAACTCACGTTACTCACTTCCTCAGCATTGCCTCCTTCACCACGTTTAAGCGATTTCTTCCAAGTGCTTTAACAATAGGGCTTGGGAATTTAGGTTTAAGAGATTGTTCAGTGTTATGAATGCAAAGCGGCTGTAGGTATTTCTATCTTCTCAGAATATTTCAGTCATTCCCATTTCTCTATTTCCATGCTTATTAGTTTAGGTGTTCCCCTGTATGCTGCTTCTGAGCTTGAGATGCCTTGCAGTAACATGGAGAAGACGCATACTGAACTCAACTATGAAAACAAGGGGAACTTATATCTTGCAACAACTAAATGCATCCGTTTATCCTAGAATCACTTATTTCAGTTCGTGTAACAAGTAAATCTTTGAATTAGTCCAAATTTTATTCCACTGCTCTGCCCTTTCCCCATGAAGTTTTTATGGGATCAGGAAGCTGCATACACTGCTGAAAGAAGGTGCTCATATCAGAAGCAGGTGCTACTTTAGCCTGTTGGAGATCTGCAGGCTGCTAGGCAGAATTAAAATACCTTCCATGTGAGAAAGGCTCTTAAGTAAAGCAAGCAATAGCTCACTGTAGTTGCTGTTCTAGCCAGATGAATACATTTGTAAGGTAAGGAAAGAAAAAGTTAATGGAGAAAAATGTAAGCTTATTTGGACCTTAATTAGTCATACCCCATTTATTTCTTAAAAAAACAATTGAAGTAAACCTGAAAAGGAATTAACTGGGGCGTTTACATAATGCCACAGAGAGGATGACTTCTTGATTAAGAGCCTGTTCATTGACTTCAATGGGGCAAGGGGATTTCAGACTTGATCTGCATCTTTCTAGAGGCTTCGGTTCTTCTGGTCCTTGAAAATGTCAATGTGTACGTGAAAGCACAAAAATTATATTCAAACTGATATCAAATATTTCTAACTCTTCCCTCCACATTCCTCAAATTGTTCAGCTTAAACCAGCTTGAAACGAAAGTTTTGAGTACCTTTACCTTTTCTGAATAAGTTCACCATCCCTTGTGTGTATATTATACTTTTAAAAGAACTATTAGAAGATGGATGACTAGTTGGAAATAAAGAAAAGGCCTCATTTTCTTGCACTTCAAGGACTGAGTCACCAGTTCAGATCCATTTCCTTTTAATGGTGCACTGATTCATCATGTGCCTCAGTTTACCCTCAGTGAGAATAAAACTCTCTGACCTCTGCAGAGAGCTGCAAGCTTTCTGTTAACCTCTGTATTAAGTGCAAAGCCATAGCATTATTAAAAATATTTTAAACAGGGACAGCTGAGTGATGTCCTATAAATTGTCATTTCTCTCCAAACGGACCACAATATAATATTTCCTCCAGAAATGCATTTATTATTTAACACTTTTCCGTGAAAGGTTTCTTTTACATTGCAAATGTTCAGAGTTCTTTTATAGGTCTTAGACTATTGACCCTTTACCTTAAAACATGCTATTAATGCTTAACAGTGTTATTAGTATTCAGGGAAGCAATGATTGGTACTAAAATGGAAATGTGCAGTAAAAACATCTTCTATTTTGTAAAATAATTATGTAGCTTAATAATTATTTCATATGATTCTTTTTGATTGATAGGGAAAGGGCACCAAGAAGTTTGGAATTGTGATTCTTTAAGGTCTACATTCAAATCACAGCCACTACCACCACTGCTTCCGACAATTACATTTTATAGGAAAGGCAACAGGATGATGTCTGATTCTGTTTGGATGAAGGCTACATCAGATAAGTATACTTAATTAGCTTTTTTTTTTTTAATGGCAAGGAATTATAATTCTATAAAGGCCAGTACAGTGTTCTTGCAATTTCCAAGTAAGTCACTGGTACCCTGGAGGTCAAATATAGTTCAGGTCCGCAGTGAAGTGAGACTACCTTCTTCCACTCTGCTGTCATCGCACCTGACCCTAACCTGGTAAAAGCATCCCTAGTGGTGCCAAAGAGGTCTTCCCATCCTCTGTGCACTAGCTACACTGGTCTTTCACATTTAAGGCTGCCAGATAAATGTCAAATCATAATGTTCTTATGACGTTTAATAGGAACCAGGCTGAGAGTGCTCAAACTTGTTTCACTTCGGAGAAGTTTCCATCACTTTGGCTTGGACAGAAAAACAAGTTTTAGATCAATGATGTATATAAATGAAGTAAATTCACAGAGCTCTGCTTTCTTAGGTGAGTTGTTGCTTGCCTAAACATTGGAAAAAGTATCTAGCTGCATGTGTCTCTGTGTAGTACAGAAATAGCTACAAGACTATTATTGCATGTTTTACAAGGGTGGCTAGTTCTAGGTCTGTTCTTTTTTGCATTCATAATATTAGAATTTTTATAGTTGTTTTCATCACAGATTTTCAGATTCTGAGACAGCCATAGCTCGGTGTCTGTACACACGTAGAACTATTTTTACTGTTTTTACTGGGCCTGTTTTGTTGCCAATTCTTCTTTCAAACGCGGTATTAAAATTGAAAATAATAGATTTAAGCCAGGTTTACTATTCATGTTACTACAGCAATAGATTGCAAAATAAAGGAAAATTACAACTGCAAACAAGTAGTATACATGTACACAGATGAATTGTTTGTAAACATTTTAAAGCAAATGTTAACATGAATTTGGAAGAAATATTGAGAAGTGTTTCACATCATAATGCTGGTGAAGAGAACAGCTGCTGACCTTTCCCTTTACCAGCAAAGATTCCTAAGCAGGGAGAGAAAGAAGGCAACACCCACCATAACTGAGAAACCTGCTCATCACTCAGTTTACCTGAGAGCTGTTCAGCTATTAGACTACTAACGGTCACGATAGTCCTTTAAGACCTATTTAAGAGTCGTGAAGAAGAAGCAAGGAGATGCTTCTGCCAATCCCACCTCAGCTACTCAGCCATCAATGCTCTGGCTGGACCACAAATATTCTCCTGGATCCCTATTCCTGTTCCTACACAACTACCAAAAAACATCAGCAAGGCCCGTAGAAGCAGTAAAACACCAGCAGCATCAGCAGTAGGAGCAACAGCTGGCCAGAGACAAGAAAAGACATAAAATGTGCCATCTGAGGGTAATCAAGGGATTAGTTATGATTCATGAGTCACAACTCCTTTCTGGGCAGACTCCTGCTTTGATCTAGCTACATATGGCCCTTTGCTCTGGTTCTGTGCTGGAAAGAGCAAAAAGAGAAACACAGGAAGCAAGCACTAAATGGAAGCAGTAGCTGTGAGATATTCAGAGCTATTTATATATTAACTACTTTGGGACAATTAGCTGGATTCAGAATCACATGTTTTACTACATAATTAAAATTCAGGCAAGTATTTACTTTTGTAGAGGAGGTTATAAAATTAATAAAGAAGAATGTCAGTCATTCACCTAAAACATTACAAATGACACCAGTAAGAGGGATGGGAGACAGGGATAAAGGAAATTTCAAATGCTTTACACTATTTTGTCTCATTTCTCTTAACATTGCAGTAAATAACAAAGAATTGAAGGAAATGCTTTATATCAAGGCTGAATTCTTCTGGTTTAGCTTGTATTAGCTGTTATGTTGGGTTTTAAGCTATGGGAAAAACTCTTTATTAGCTGTTAAAAATGTCTTGCAGACCATGAGTGAGTACGCTCCTAGGCTTCTAACAGGCAAGCTAGGCTAGATCCCTAAATTTCTCAGTAGAAGGAGTATTTCAAGGCCTCAAATCTTTTCAATCCCTTTTATAAGAATCCTCTTAAATGTGAGGATTTTTTTTCATTGTGGGTTTTTTTTTTTAAGTGACTTTATTCTTTTTCGGTGTTCTCTTGCTTCTACATCCAAGAATTTCACTTAGCCTCTTATATAAAAGAGTGTGCTCAATTATGACTACCACAACTGTTTTCCTCATAGGTTCTCCTTTCTTGTAGTTTGTAAATGTAATTCATATTCTCACTCCTAGATGTATGACTCTACATTTACATTTAGCTGTGATAATACAATGTAATCTCTATAAAACTATATAAGCAAACCACTCCTATCGTTACTCACAAATTAGCATCTGCAAATTCTATTCAGAGGCTTACATTTTCTCCAAAATATTAACTTTGGGCTATATGCAGATCTGTGTGGAACTGTATTAAAAATACTCCAGTGAATGATGATTTCTCATTTAGGAGCAGATTTTGAGATCAACTAACTCATTTTTAATGTGTTTGGTAGGGGCTACATTGACTTTTGTATTACACTCACTTTTGTAAGGAAGACATATAGCATCAAATGAGTCACAAAATTTCCATCCTTTCAGAGCCATTACTTTTACCTATTGGAGTCAATATAAATTCTAAAATATTTAATGACATTATAATTCTGCCCTGACTTATATGGTTTCAATTAGATCTAAAACTCATTCACAAAAATGTAGGAGTCTTGTTTTTCAGTGCCATCACACACATTACAACTCCTCCTACAGATTATGCAATGATGCAAATATACATTCCAATAATAACTGTATAGGCATGTGGTTTCATATGCCGAATATATAGATAGCCTATATATAGAGGGTATATATTTAGCCTCTACTTCCATCACCCTGTGAATGTAATGCCAGAGGGAATAATTAAGGGGCAAGACTGGCTGACCTAGACATTGGTTGACCCACCCGACAAACTTTCAGACTGAATTCTCTGGTCTGCCTCTGGTCTGCTAAAGAAAAAAGACTCAAAGAGTGTCTTTAAAGCAGCCATGGAAGAGAAGAAGGTTCCCTAGCGACTCTGTGATGATGCAAGTCTGTCAGAGATGGCCCAGCTATTTGCCATCACAAAGCATTTCCTGCCCCCAACATAAGAGGAGACAGTCAAAGTCATATATGGAAGGCAGAATGGGAACTCAATGTAGCAAACTTCACTACCTTAGGTCCTTCGACAACAAAAGTAGACTTCCCCCTTTGTAACCAAAACCATGTGAATCTGAATCTTCAGACCCCTGTGGGTTCCCACTTTGTTCTGTGGCTTTGACATACTAGGAAAACGTGGCTTGCCGGTCTTATTATCCAAGCAATAAACCCAACACAAGCAACAGTCTGTCAGACTTTTATAAAATACAATTTACTTATCACTGACTTGTTTTCAAAATAGTTACCTGCCACAACCCAGTCTTTACAAGAGGGATGCCACCAGTAAAAATTGTTTAGTCTCTCCGATTCATTTGTTCCTGAGTCTCCATACTGAATACAAACAATACTGCACAGAGATGGCACTGAGGTTTGACCATAGGGCTAATGTGGAGACTTCATTTCACACGGCTACTGACAAGTCATCAGATACTAAAAACTTCAGTTTGCCAATTGATATTCTGAATAGAATCTCCAGATCTACTGCAGACATGAAAGTATCCATTGTCAATTCATTAGTCACCTTCTCTTTATCATTAGGAAATGTAGAAGTTTGTAGGAAAGATATTCATTACTAGACCTTAGCTGGAGCCTTTCAAGATCAGGGATTAAAAAGCCCGTAGTCTTACTGTTTCCAGTTAGACACAAATATCTTTCTCTTCTCTCTTCCTCTGCAATCATGAGGCTTGCTCTGGATGTGGCTAAAGTAACACATTTTGGTAAGCTACTTGACAAGATAACTAATAGATTCATCTGATTTAATTAGTTTCTATCATGAGTTAACTCCAGTTATCATGCCCCTACAAAAAGGCTGCTACAATACTCCTTCTCCAGAGCGTGCCATACCCTTTAGAGTTTAATCTTTCCCTATGCTCCCTAGCAGGTCCCAGCTCAGGGACAGAATGCAGGACATGGAGCAGAAGACAGATCTGAAAAACAAAAATAAAACCAGAACCTCCACAAGCCCATTTCCCTTGCAATGTAAATTCAGAAGTTTTCACAAAATTTCACAGCAGTCGATTTCCAAATGATATACAAGACAAGTAAAGTCTCAGGCATGGATAGTACAATAACTTCTTCCCATTCTCACCACATTTTTATGACTCATTTTACTATATCTTAAGTGTTTGGGGTTTTTTTTCCCAAAAGTACTTTTTTCATTCAAAAGCGTGTGGCTTATACATCCAACTTTCTTTAGAGAAAGTGACCATATTTCAAAGGCCCAGTTTTTAAGGCTGCTTAGAAACACCTCTTAAGGAATCAGTCTGCCAAATTCTGCCTTATGACTAAAGATGAATTCCAATGGATACTCACTCATGATTCCAGTAGAGTCAATGAGACTTCTGCAACTGATCATCAAGTTTCTGTCCTTTGTGCTTTGCAATTATTTTTTCCAGTAGACTAGTTTAAAGCCTGTTTTCAAATAAAGGATAAGGTTCAAAAGAAAAATGTTAATGCTTTTCTTTCTTGAACATCTGATCAAACTGGCTGGCAAAAAGGAACTGGAGTACAATTTTGTTCCTTTTAACTTTTTTAATATTCTTGTGCTGCAACTTGTCTAGATGCTTTGTGACTAGAGCTGGTCTTTTCTCTTTTTTTTCCCACTGACATGCTCTTGCCAAGGATATCATTATGACATTCTGTAGTAACAAGCATTCTTCTGTTCAAATTTATATCAATTAGTTTGGGACAGTAATTCAATCGGACGGCCCACTGGATTTTGAAAGACTCGCAATGATGTCAAAGTGGCGACCTTTTTCCTCCACTCTCAGCCAAAAGCCATTTTTTAACAAGGAGCTCTTGAAAAGAAATGCCACTTTGATAATTAGTTATTGATCACGGACAATGCGGCGACGAATACCATCGGATTAGCCAGACGCCAGTGGGTCGCGACACGAGGGTTTCCTTATCGCAATAATCTATGAAGAGAAATATAGAATAAAGGTCATTGAGGCTTCTGTTTTGGGAGCATAACCCAGATAATTTAACTTCCTTATTAAAAATAATAATACCAGAGCATTCAGGGTGCACTTAGTTTTTTAATGAACCTGTTAGAAAAATTTACTGCTAAAGAAAATTTGGGAGATTGCACTCCTTAGGTAACTACATTTAAAATTATTTTGATAAATTAACTCTGCTTTGCCCAGCAGTTGCACCTCACTAAAACACCATTATCTTTCCTACCTTAAAATGTCCATTAGAAATTATTTTGATCTGTGCATAAAAACACATAACAATTATAGACTTAAAAAATAATAGACTTTTTCATCTAATTTAGGAAGCACTTTGAGATGTGCCTGAAATGGCTTCATATAAGTTATTTAGTGGAGGAAAAAATGGCAAAGAACAATTTTTATTGCACTTAAAAGAGCAGAATAGAGGAAGGAATCCATTAGTTTTAGAGTTTCTTTCCAGAATAATAAAGAAACATAACTTTGCTGAAATGTGCAAGAATATGCAACTACCTGTGCTATCATTTTGACTGACTTTAGAGACTACTAGGTGAGTACTGAAGTAATACAAGTATTTTTGAGGTAAGAGGGATAACGTTAGAGTCCTGTTGTAACTGAATTCCCATAACACCATAGGTAATACCCATACATAATTGGACCACTTGCTAATTTACCTTACTAAATATATTACTTATAGCCCATCTTCAAATTCACATAGATTAGGCTTAAATTCAGCACATGGCTTTATTATTTTACAGGCTTGCCTAGAATAGTTACGGTTTCAGCATGCTAACAAAATAGAGAAAAAACATTATGGCTACAGAAATAAGAGTCCAGAATAACTGACTTATATAATGTCACATAGGATAACAGAAGTCTGCAAGTCTAAAAATCAAATCCAGACTACTTTGTTTCTCATAAGACAAAATGGATTTCTTATCAAATGATGACTAATGGCACTTAAGGCAGTGCAAGTAGTCTGATGCTCATCAGCTTTCCCCAAATTAAACTGGTATTATATCTACTTACTATTGTATAATTCCTGTCTGTTTCAGCACAGAAAATGTTAAAATGGACATCCAGACAAGATTAATTACTCAAACCTCAACGTTTTTTCATGTAGGTTTGGAGTCATATTTATCAAGAAGCGTGATATACCTGTTTCATGGGAAATAAGTACCCATTCATTCCAGGGAAGGAGAACCTCACATTATTAGACTGATGAACCTGTCATGAATACAATATTTTTTTCTTGCATTCAATATTATTTTGTAAAGTTCATTATTAATTCAGTGCTATTTTATTGTTATTATTAAATTACTATTATTTTAATTTCTGTCAAATTGGCTTTTCTAAGAGCTTCCAGAGATTAATTTTTATACTGCAGTGTGTAGGAAAACATTCTAAAAATATATGCAGGCTAACAATTAGAACAGTTACTCATTAGCTTCATAAAGGTAATCCGTTCTAACTTCCGTGATCTGAAGGTTATTTCATTTTATTGCTGTGGCTGCACAAAAGAGAGTCTTAAGTAGGAGGTGTGTCCACAACAAAGGTAATGTAATACAAAAGTTTTGCTGTTGGCCAATAAGGATGACTTTGCAAGGTGGATGTTTCATGACCTTTTCTGCCCTTACCTTGTTATGGAAACCTGGCAATATAATTCACTGTTGGGGGGGTGGTTTTCTGCTGTCTATAAGAAACTGTTATTTTATAGTTAATTTGAACACTGTTCTGAACTGTTAAGAGAGAAACTTAAGGTCTGCAGCTGACAGCTTGTAGATCATTTCTGGTCTTTCCAGTCTTCCTTTTGTAAGCAGGAAAGACCTACTACCACCTTGTTCAGGAAACCAGTAACACCCCTTTTTGCAGTATATAGATGAACACATTAGTACCTCTTCACCACTATAGCTTATGCCTGAAAGCTTGCACTTCACCCTATAAAATTTTCCACAGAATTCACATGCACATACAGAATCTCTTCTTGTGAGCACAGAATAAGGAGGGCAACCCAGTGCAGTATACCTACGCAGTACAAAATTCAGTTATCTGTTCTGCTCTGCTTTTTAACAGCTGGACTCTGAATACTTCTAAAACCTTTCCCTTTCCTGACAGGCAGACAGGCCATTCAAGGACAGTGGAGCTGACCTTTCTATGAAGATCAGGAATGCAGTGGGACGTCTGTCCTTCCTGACCATTGACCACGCTCTCTGGAAATCTTCTGAATAGAATAATTGTATTATTATAGATATAGATATGATCATCATTAAAATAAAACATAAGATACATCTCTTTAACTGAGCTTACACCTTGCAATCTCACCTCAGCAGAGGTGCATCATAAAGCAATGGAATGAATACTATCTGTCAGACCGGTTGGTTGTGTACATACCATGGTGATGGGCGTGTGATAAGATATGGTTTAGTTTTACAACAAGGCAATAATTCTTACTTACCTATTTTCCCCAGGGTGTTCTGAGGACTAATCATTTAGTGTTTGCTCAAATCTGTAAAAGACCATATAAGTACTAAGTATTATTATCACCTTATTATGATATTGACTTTACCACATTAAACTGCAGTACTTTCCTCTACTTAGGTGTAATATTACCATGAAGTGTTTATATTCCCGTAATGTAAATGTTTCCTTTTGAAGGTGAGTTGAATAGCTTATTGTTACACGTGACCCACAATATAATTTATTTACATGAGCCAGGAGACTCTAAAAATGTATTCTAGGGACCTTTCCGGTTAGACTTGCACTTTTACATTCTCGGTTTGTCCTGAACAGTGTTTGTTGACATGCATTTCCTAAAACCTGTTTGGCCAATGCATACAGCCCTCTAGGGCCCTGTGTTTTGCTGCACCAGTAGGCGTGCTGTCATTACTTTGGCACTGAAATATAGCTGACTGTAAAAGCTGGGCTGCTGTTCTGTTGCTGAATTCACCTGATTTGGAAGTGCCCAGCCTTGTCCTGAGAGCAACGATTTAACAACTGTACAAAGTCCAATCTGCAGTCCTGTGCACTGATTAGTGCTTAAGCCAAGTGCCAATCTGCCCCCCATTCCCATGAAAAAAAACAAAAAGCCACCTTATCTGTCAAGTTTGCTTTTAGTATCCATACTCCAAGCTGACAGATATTTACTCTTCCTCCCACCCACCCCCATCCCCCCCCCAGCCCTTACATCTGGATCAATGGGGACAGGCTTTCCACCCCTCAGAAGATTCACTTACATTAAGTGGTGAGGTGGAAGCAGTGAATGAACAATAGACGGCTGTCAGGCTCGACAGCAGGGCATGGATGTATGAGCGTGGAGCTGACAGCCAGGGCCTCAGAGGGTAAACTGCTTTGCTGGAACTAATTAAACAGATGAAATTATTACATGAATATGCAGATGTTGTTTACATTTTACCATATGGTATTATTTCAGGTAATAACTCGCAGGAGGATCCCTTCCTCTCATCAAGAGGAAATGAGTTGAAAAGGAGGCTCCACGTGTCACCTTTCAGTTGCTAGGCAGACATTGATATGGCAGGCTTCTCTCCGAGTCGCAGGGAAACTCTTCTCCTTGTAGCTATGTGACACCAGAGAGGATTTGCATTCTTCCAACTAGTCCATGTTGGAAGAGATTATCTCTTATTAAGCGTAAGTGTTAGGGTTGCAAAATTTTTCCCATTATGCACAGAAGGCATGCGCTCTTCCAAAGGTTGATTTCCAATGTGTGCTTTATAACTGAGATGCTGCTGCCAATCCATAGTCCATAGGTAGGAACTGACAGATCTGTCCAAATATGTAGCGGCTGGAAGTATGACATTTCTGCAAAGTCTGACATGTGGCTGTGCTGGTTAGCATTTACTGCTTTGCTAACCTGAAGCGTTGATAACAGAGGCATTCCTTTTCAATAAGGTTCCATTCATCATACTGAAAAGGTTGCTCTCTAGAATTATAGAGGCACAGAACTACCCTATCCAACGGTATAAAATGATACTAATTATATGCATTTAGAGTGGGTAGTCAGCTAGAATCCGACACAATTACTTTGCTGTACAACCCAGGCAAAGATACATACTAAGAACCAGCAACACTGCAAACATTTCTAAAAAGTACTAACTATGGAAGCACAACAGTGACAAACCATTAGCCAACAGTGCTGGATCTGCCTGATTTGGGAGCTATTTATTACTAGACAAGTTCAGGAAAGGTAACTGTAGAAATTATAGCCATATTAGCTGTCTGCATCCAGTCTCCGATGAAACACTGTCACTATCTTTGAACAAATAAATATAGATGTAATTGCCAGACAAGACTAACAACTGTACTCTTGGACAGATCATTTTGCAGCAATGTCTACTTCCTAAAGATGAACACGCAACTGTAGTCATCTTGCTAGTAGACTATTCAGAACTCCCATCCTAAACCAAATCAATATTAATGCAAGCAATACTTCTTTCAGGCTGATTCAGCTTCTCTTTTCTACAATGACCATTTTCATACCCTCTGAGGGAACAATGGCACCAGCTTTTTGATTAGATGCAAAAAATATCTTTGTATTACTCTCTTTATCGCTTCTTCTGAATGTTCCTAGCTGATATGCAGACTGACCATATTGATCTTTCCCCAAAGACTCTAGTACCAGACATATTTCTGTAGCTCATTGATAGGGGACAATGCCAAGTTACATCACCACTGCACTGACAGATTGGTTGCACATTACCACTGATACATTTGGCTTCCAAATATCTTTCTTATGTATATCATTTTAATAGATCATAGGGGTCACTGGTGACCTATATCATTTAAGATGCAAAGACATGATGTCAGTGATGCAAAATGTGGTGTTGTTTCAGGTTATCATACTGTATTTTTTAAATAAGAATAATGTTTTTCTCCCGTAAAAATCCAACTGAATAGCCAGTATAAACTGCCTCTGGCCATTCTGAGTGCATGAACAAGAACACAAAACAATGAGGTCTCCTTGGCTTAGACATAGAGATAGCTTTATACAGAGCCAGTAATATAAGTTCAGAAAGGATTCCTTTGACTTTGTCTTCTGACATAAACATTTAGCAGTATAACATACATATCTAAACAAACCAGAACAGTTCACTTTATATACATTCCGTTTGGAAAGGAGGTGAGAAAACAAACACAGAACAGATGTTAGTCATGCTTGATGTACTTCTGGAGGGTGCTCGGATACTAAGGTGATGGATATAGTAAAAGAAATGAGTATTTTCCTCTGCAATTGATATTATTAACGGACAAAAAAAAAAAAGAATGAGAAGAGCTTCTTTCCTCTGCTCCTCAATGCACAACCTAACAACCAAACACTGAAGATAAACACTCCGGATTTTCCTCAGGAAACTAGTACACACAACAAATGTTGCTGCTAATTACTGACTGTTATCCACCTTTCCCTCCTCATTTGGTATTGTTGAAAATAGGCTTTGATCACTCAGAAAACCACACTCCTATACAATATTAAATCATTGCAGCAGTTAGAAAGTTTCTGTAAATTCCCATAGTTTATCTTGTCAAAGTTTTTGTCTTTCTAATTTTATTCATAATTTTATATATTACATTGTTCAAAGAAATCTTGGTTTAGACAACTAATGATTTTTCAGTAAAAGCTAGTCCTCTGGGTTGCCCGGCAAGCCACAGGTTTTGTTTGGCACACAGCAGGTCTGTTTATCTTGTCCCTGTCTGAGACCTGCCATGGCACATCTTTGTACAACCACAACCACCTCTTTCCTGCTAACAAAGACACTGAGTTTGGGGGCACTTCTGATCTCTAGTTATGAAGCTTATTGTCTGCCCACAATGCATACTATGTTTCCTGGTCCTACTGAAAAAGAGCCTGAGGGGAGAAAGGCAACAGCACGGAAATAAATTCAAGAACTTCAGTATCAGAATAAGAGAAGAACTTGCTGAGAGTGATCAGAGGTGTAGATGAGGGAACAAATGAATCAAGAAGTGCTACAACAGGAGCTGAGAACATCCTGTTGTTGGCATCACAGGAGGTGGAGAGCAACTGCACACAGATCACTGAGCAGGCACTGCCTAAGGCTGTTACTGCTGAGCAGAAATCATGATACAGCTATTATTAATAATAGTATAATGGTGCTCAGTGGTCTCTCAATAGCATTAGAAGCAGCAAATGAGATACCAGATGAGTCCTGGAGAATAAGGTCTTACCTTATGCCTTTCCATCTTTTCCTATTTACCTTTCCCAGGCAGGCTTTCCACAAGTTTATATTACTTCAAAGCCCAATCTGTTATATAATCTGAACACAGACTATGTAATTAACCTGTAAATGTGAGAACACACCCCTGTGTGTATGCATATAACTACATACATACCTTTTTCTTTCTTTTATTTACTGTAACAGTGATTCACTACCCATCATTCACTGGACTTTTTTTTCCATTTCACTGATATGTCTAAAATTCCCCATCTAAATCTTCTGGCTGTCATGCTGTTCCTTTAGTATTATTGTACTGCTCTCCTCAGCGCACTGTTTGTGTATTGTGAACTCATGTGGACATAACTGTGCTCTCTTTATGACTGGAAAATGTCCAGCACATCAGTGTTACTGAAAAAACATCAAGAGTAGGTAATTTTTTTCATTTGTTCTTACTCATCTTTTGTTTTTCTTCCAAGAAATCAGCTCCACTTGGCAGGCACTAACTGTGTAAGATAACTTACTACCACTCTGAAATATGCAATTAAAAGTAGCATGTTCATCAAACACATGTGTGACTTATCAGGCTGAGTTAAGCTCACCTGCAGCTTCTTACCTGCTAGAAAGTCTCAGTGGGAAAAGGGGAGCAGAATGTCCATTTGTTTTCTTCATACCAGATTCTGTTTCAGAGTTTCATACTTTAGTATTTTGCCACCTGAGGTTTAAACTTCCCTTAGTGCATGCAGAATGAAGTAAAAGGAGTCATAGGAAAGACAGATTTGGCCTAAAGTCCTTGGATAAATGCCCAAACCTAAGAGAAGAAATAATTCAGAAAATCTTGCATTCAAAATAAAGCGATATAAAGGAACTGATGTATGTTCCTGACATGGAAAACCACAACTGAGTAACTTGTCCAAACTTCATGATGAACTGTGTTAAAGAGGAAAGACTAATGCCAAATCTGGAGCTGTGTTGATTTCCATTACAGTATTTCACTTTAATAGACATGATATAATAACTAGAGTTTTATCTTTTTTTTTTCTGAAAATATTAATACCTAGGAGTGAAGATAGATCCTTTGAGCTTTACATATTACATAGAATAGTTTTCAGGTTGTGCTAAATCCACAAAACAAAACAAATCTGCAAAACATTCCCATTGCCTTAAATGTCATTCCCAGAATTTCAAAGCCTTTTTTCACAGTTGCATTTTGTTTTTCCATCAAGTGGAAGTATCTCAGATTACTAAGAAATGTCTGTGAAACTGAGTCAGGGTTGTAGGCACCACCTGCTTATCTGCCTGTGGACATGAAAACTGCTTCTCAAAGATGTACCAGTGACATGGACTCAGAAAAATGCCTCACAACTGCTTAATATTTTATGTTTCCAAATAGCATGAGTTACAAACACTGCCCTGTGTTTCCTCTTGGGGTAGAATTTTGTTGAGGTGAAATAAACGTGTAGGAGGGGAAACAATCCCCTTGTAGTGCCTATTTTACTGGCCTCTGGCATCTTTCTTGCTGTTCATAATCAACTGAAACTCTGCTTGTAGAGGTTTACTAAGAACTCTACTGAGAGGGCAATCCATATGTAATCGTATATGTCTAAGTAGTTGTTACATTTATTTAACTCTGATAAATTTTTCTTTAAGCTATTTTACATACAGCCTAGAGGGACTCAGGAACAGCAGACAGTTCTAATCCAAACAAGGTAGGAGGGAAGAGGGATAAGTTTGTCCAGCAGTTACAACCATACAATATGTTCAAGGGGACCATGCCATGCAACTCAGCTATAATTCAAGAAAAAAGTACCAAAATTCTCTTAGTCTTAGACCAGTGTCTTCATGGTTCACACCAAAAGATTTTTCATTTGAGGTTTAGCTGCTTAGAAAAAAAAAAAAATCACATACATAAAAATACAAGATCAATGATCTCCTACATGCTAATCCCTGTCCCTTCATCTTAGAAGATCCTCCTACTATCAGCGGTCTATACAAGGCTCAGCTTCCTAGACCTGTGGACAGCAAAACTTCAGATTTAATCTTCTAATCAAGTTACTGAAGGTGCCTAATCTCGTTTGAGATAATCATTCAACCAAGGCTAAGTTTTGTACCTATGCATTTCCTATTTTTCCCTTGTACAACTATATAAACAAAACCAGAACACAACCTGTGGGGTTTTGAAGACTGCATCATACAAACGTGGCATCTACTTTAAGATCAAATGACAAGTTCTTCAAACAGATGCAAGCACTCTTCAACAGCAGAAGTGCAACCAGGAGAACCCAGATATCCCACTGACCTGCTCCAGCACTCGGCATAGCTCTGCTATATGTACTCTCAGCCCCTTTGATGCTCAAAACCACGACAAACACAAGCCTTTGGAGATACCATCACAAACATTTCCCGCTATTAAATGTGAAGAAAATCTTTGTACTACTCGCAAGATGTAAATTTGTAGAAAGACTTCTCTGCATAAAGGTCTTGTAACTGCAAAACTCTTCAAGAGTAAACATATTCCATTGAAAACAACCATGTTTGTTTTCCACTGGATACCCCTCTCTGTCCTATGCAGTCCGAACATCTCTTTGAAATTACCTGAGTACTAATTGCACGTACATACTTTAACTGTGAGACTGCTGCACAGATCATCAGACACTTGCATTGCAGCTCGTCCCCTTACCAGGTATTTTTCAAATAAGCTTCCAAAAGGAAAACTAGAACTTTTTAATAGAATGAAAGAAGTCATAGAAATATTATCTTTGTTAATTTGCTATTCAAGTACAGTCACAAATATCAAAAGAATATTTCTGGAAGCATTTTACACAGTGACTAATGCAAAAATATTTCAGCTGCATCAGCATCCATCCAATTCTAGATTACATCTTGGCATTTCACACAAAAGTCATCCTGGCAAAAACTAAACTGAGGAACAAGTAATACAATTATAACAATTTATATTGGTAACAGTTGTAAATTGTAGCATCAGTCCTGGCTAATCCTTTGATAAAATCTTGTTACCTTTCAGTTCCCAAGCATACCTATGCTACTATAAAGCATGTTGGAGGCAGATACTACAGCAGATGAATATGCTTGGGAAGCAGTGTTTTGTTTGTTGGCTTTTTATTATCTAGGTATTCTTAACTGTCATGTTACACGCACCAAATAGTTCCTACTTCTGGCATACTTCATGCAGTATTCTAAGACATCTATTATAAAGCTGCATTTTTTCCCCATTCTTCTCCCTATTATTTTCCCCACCTCTTCATGTTAGGCCTCATCTCACAGCCTTTACTCAGACGAGTAATATCATTTACTCCAGTAGCACTACTTAACATCGGTAAAAGAAATAGCAATAAACCTGAATGAACTTCATCGTCATTCATGTTTGAGCCAATCCAGTAAAGCTGGGATTTTGTTTTCTTTCTTAACCTTGAAACATCATAATAGAATATAATAGAACAGAAGGAAAGCTGATTGTTGGACAATCAAATTTGAAATTGGATTTCTTTTACAACAACTCAAATTAACAGGAACAAAGCATCTGCTCGATTCTTTTAAGTCTTATAGGCAAAAGCAAAAAAAGCCACTCTGGAAATCTTTCACTTATTACCTGAATTTAGAGAAACTTCAGATATCAACAATGTTTCTTTTTTTTTCTTTTTTTTTTTTTTTAATTTTACACTGTCTCACATGATTATAAAAAACAGCATTTTTTTACTTCAGTTTAATAGGAGGTGGACTTCACGCAACGTTTGGTATTCACCTAGTTTGTTTTTTAAATGTTGGTAGTGGCTTGAGTTTGGTCTATTATAAGTTTTATAATTCATTCACTTTTATTCTTATCATGTTCTGAAATTAAAGAGGGGTTGGTTGGCTGCATAACGAACAAAGAAGAGGGCATCAACCTCATGTATTATTTTGCAGACTTCCTACATTTTAAAGGAGAGAACAGATACACGCGTGCACGCAGGTATGCAAAAAAATACCGTCATATAAAAAGGTTGGAAAGGTTTGAGAGCTCAAAAGCAATATCTTTCCCCTCTAAAGTGCTTTATTACTGGCACTCCCTCCCTCTTGGGCATGCGTTCAGCTGAGCCTAGGCCAAATTGGCAGTCATTTTCAAAGTGCTTGGCAGGCTCGTGATCCCTGGGAGTTTTCAGCTGACATCTCTCTCAACCAGTCTATGCAAGGGTCAGTGGGAGACCTGACTCCCAGGCCCTGGCTTGCTCTAGCTGTGTCATGAGTCAGGACCAATATAAATTAAAACCTTAAAGCCATACTGTGAAGGCATTCTTTACCCCCTGAGGTATTTTTTTCTCCCTGTGACAGACTGCCTTTCTACTAGCTTCCTACTTTTTTATTCTTGGATAACATAGTAGCAAGTATGCTCCTTTGAGCCGAAGAAAGGGGGAACACCTGGCTAGGAGAGAGTTAAATTTCCACCAATTTTTTTAATATTTTTGGTAGATTTGTTGACGCTCAACAAGCAGGAGTAAAATAATAATAATACTAGGAGCTGCTTATCACTTACAAACAATAGTCCAATGACAATGTTCACACTGACGGAAAAAATGGGAGCAGAAATTAATAGTGACAGTCTTGCAGGAAACAAGGGAGAAATTGGATACCAAGTTATAAAATACAGAATAACCCAATAGGCACATGCTACTGTTATTATATTAATATTGTTAAAAATATCAAAGCACTTCAAAAATGGAATTGTACTGTAGGTAGATGGACAGTATTATTTCCACATTCTTTTAAATAGAAATTTTCACTCCTTGTTTGGCTTGGAGGCATGGATGTAATTTGTTGCTCAAAAACCAGTAGCTGAATGCTGTGAAAAATAAGACTCAGGATTAAAGTCTCCTATCTGAAGTACAGAATCAGGCTGTAGCGAGGACCCTCTCCGTTATTAACAAAACCATCTGAGTCACTGGATTTCACTGATATGGATTTCACTGATGTTGTTCAAAAGTGGGGTGGGCTGTGTTTATTTAGTTACTTAGAGAGGAGGGAAAGATTGTTTTTCCTTCGTGCAAAAACAAACAGAGAAAAATACAACCAAACTCACGTAAACAAAGAAGTAAACGTGAACCTCAAGAAATCTCACCCACTGATGAACTTAATCCCACAGCGTGTGCTCAGATGGGTAAAATCCCTCTAAATAAAATCACCAGATTTCTCCTCGTAGATGAAGTGCATAATATGAGCTGCACATCTTAAAGGAAAAGACCACAGCATTGGTACTAGCAATGCAGGGCACTACTGCAGCTGCCATGCCTTCCTGCTACTCTCATGCAGTACCTAGCACGGTAGAGGCCAATTCCTAACACAGGCATCAGAACCTGGATAATAACGATGCCTTGCAGTACTGTAATTTCAGCTGAAATCAGGGGATTAGGGAATCAATGTGGCTTCAGGTAGTGCCTCAAGAGGGAAAGGGGTGCCTAAGATGGTGCCAGATAACCCTGCAGGAGGCTTCTCCATGCAGTCCCCAGGCAGAGATGAAGGATGGCTGTTACCTTTGCTTTTTTCTCCATTTGAAACACCAAAAGGAGCTGTGAGAAGAGGCACTTGTACCCAAGTCCAGGTGGAGGAGTCAGCACAAGCAGCAGCTCAGCCTTCTGCTCTGCGAGGGGTACGTCCCAGGTGGGCACACAGCTCCACGCTGCCCCTCACTCTTGACACCAATTATAAGACCCAGTCAAAACCCACAAAGCAAACACACTACATTGCCCCAAAGCTCATTCTCTTTTTCAGCTGATCACAAACAAAAATATCTGTTCTCTCACAGCGCCTTCAATCAAAGTCCACAACCCGTCTTGTTACAAGAAGGTTTCTCCATGCAAATAATTTCACTTTCTGGTTTTAGTAAGGACACGTTTCCTCCCCTCTCAGTGCTCCGTGAGACAGACCTGCATTTTCTACCAGACACTGAGGCTTGACTTAATAAGCAACGACGGTAAAATATCCACTCCTTACGTGTAGAGTATCCTGAGGTACATACAAGCATCGCTCTAAGATGTGATAAAGTAATCTAAAGCCAGGCCCAGCCTGCCAGTTCAGGTCTAAAGGGATTTGATTCAGTGTCAAAACCTTTGGCTCAGGAGGTCACTCTCTCTTCTTGCTTTTCTTATAACAAAGACAGAAGGTTGGGGGGGGAGGGACGGTTTCCTCCTCTTTTTTTTTTCCTCCCCCCTTTATTATTTTTTTTTTTTTTTGTCTTGTGAATTCATCAACTGTTGTTTGTTGAGCAGCGGCCCTTTATTCAGCCTACTGAAACATTTTCATTAGACGGAGGCCTCTGAAGTACGCTGGCGGCTGGGACCGCGCGAGGACAAAATCTTAGGACTCTCCAGAAGCCGGCTGATTGAAATCAGCACTGTGTCAGGGGCTGTCATATCTCAGAAAAGACATAAAACACACGGAAACATCAATAAGCAACAAGCCTCTGACAGCTCTGAGACATTCCAGCTGACAAGAAGAGAAAAGGGGTAAGGTTAGGGCTCATGGGGGATATTTAAAATGCCTAACAGCCAGCCGAAGTGTTGGCAGGCTTCAGGGAGGCCCAGAAAAGACAAGATAAAGTCTATCAGGTTATCACCTGGTTCGAGACGGATCCCTCACAGCAAGGCCACAGGGATGAGACAATGACACGACGGCTGCTTTTTTTTCCCCCCCCTATTATTATTATTCTTTTATTATTTATTTTAAAATGTATCAGAGAAACAGACTGCATTTACACCAAGGTTACCCAGACAACGTTTGTGCTGGAAAAGATTAAAAAAAAAAGAAAAAGGAGAAGAAATGTAAAAGAGGGAGGACAAAAAGAGAATCCTGCAAGTTAAAGAATTCTGCTTCTAGCTACCATGTACAGAAATCAAAAAGAATTAACAAGTTTTTTTTTCATTTAATTTCCTGTACACCAGACGCTTTTGTTAAGAGATCAGAGATATTGCTATTTATTGAATTTTTAATATGATCTTTATTAAAAGGCAGCACACATGTTTGGTTTTCTATTTTATATTTTTTTAAAACATGCATGGGTATAAAAATCAAAGCACAGGAATGAACCACGGTTGTTTGATTTTGGTCTCTATATTATGGTGATTCAGACTCTTATTTAAATTTTAAAATAATAAAAGGCCAGCCCACATAGAAATGGCCCCTCGTCCGCTTTTTAACTCATGTCTATTCTGCTAAGTAAGCAATGGGCCCAGAGCAACACTTTGACCAGACAGATAATGAATTTTGCCTTTGGAGTCAGCATAAGACCTAGAAATTAGATGCATAGCTGAGTAAAACTATCTATACGTTTTACATTTGTAGACTACCAATCATACATTCAAATTTTCACCATCAGCCTGCAAATTTATGATTACTGCTGTACATTCTCATTTGTTACATGCAGTAATCCCAGGCTGGTCTTCACCATGGATTATACTACCAATGGAAGGAATAAAAAAAAAAAAATCAAACTATATGACTGCCTCCCTCCCATTTGTCTGGGTGCTAAGGAATAGGACCAATTTTGTCTGGGAAGAGCCCATATTGCTGGTGCAGAACCTGTTTTGCCCAAACATTTAGAAAACACAAACCATCCTTTTCAGTGATAATCAACAGCAACAGCAATACTAGCCTCTCCTTTCTTAAGTATTTGTTGTGACAAACATATGATGATTTCTTAAGGTTAGTCTTATGCTAAATCTAAGCAAAGTCAAGAAAGAACAATAGTATATCCCGATCAAAAGACTACATACTTTGTTTGCTATCTGCAGCTTTATAGTTTTTCCTTAGAATTTATAACTATATTCTGCAATCATTTAAGAAGTGGAATGAAGTCTTCATTACACTCATGACTCAGTCTTCATGAAACAGTCTACTCATTTCTTTGTTACCCTGCTCATATTGGTGTAAATTGATGGGGTTCAACCAAGTTCTACTGGGTGTGAATATTGTCTTTGTCTGAAGCTTAGGTGAATGAGATTCAAATGCCTTCTTCTACAAGACTTCAGTTCTGTATGGCCTGTGAATTACTTGGTCTCTTTGGCAAAACAGTAATTTGAGCTGACAGACCTCAAGAGTGTAGGTGGATGTGAGCTCTATTACCTCATGTTTAGTTTCTTTTTCTGGCATGGCTTTCCCTTTCCGGCATGTCAACTGGGCTTCACAGTGTCTGTAAACCCATATATCTTTGTGTCAGGAGATTTCATGATAGCAGCCCTGTGGGATTTCTTGATCATAACAGGGTAGGCAAACTAGATGGAAACTTTTGCAGCATCCACAAAGAGCCAGAAACTGTCCCACAGAGAGCTCTGAAGAAGCTCTGAAACAACTAACCAATATGGACAGATTTCTCTTCATCTTATTTACAGGTTGCTGCTGCACTGCAGTGTATATACAGCCTTCTGGGCTTCACCTTCCGAATTGTGAACCGGGAGTAATAGTTCCCCTCTATGGAACTTGCTTGTTTTAAAAACAAGTTCATTGTAAAGTTTGAAATCTCTGGACAGCATAGGTCACATACTTTAAATGGATATAATGCCCAGAGTCCTCTGTAGTATATCATGCATTAAAGCAAGAGTTCAGCAATGTCTTAAAGACCTACTCCAGTATATAACAAAAGGCATAGTGAGCATTATACATAATTAAGGGAAAACAGTAAAATGTGTTTATGTAAAACATTACTACACAAACATTAGGTTTATGAAAAAATTAATAAGTCAGCAACTCCTATATAGAAGAGACCAAAGATAATTTTTCCTCGTTTGTTGGAAGGGCATATTCTGCTAAGTAGCACTGCACAAAGTTATGAACACCAAAGGATGTGTATCACTCAGGTTTTCATCAGTCTTTTAGATCAAAAGCACTCTTAACAAAAGGTGTCCTAAGCCTGAAGTGAGGACAAGTCTCAGGACTGAATGCAGCATGTGTCAACCTGGAAACCCTTTGACCTACCAGGTTATTTCTGCTTCTGGCACTAAGAATTCCAGAGAGGATAACTCATCTGTGCCTTTCTTTTTAATGGAAAGTTGGAGCTATCTCTAAGATCAGAAGTAATTACTCCCTTTATCAATAATTGTGAAGGGTGGTACACAGATCACAGATGGCCTGTGGGGAACAGCAGGCATGGACAGAATGGTCCAGGTGCTGTTTGATGTTCATAGAAGTTAGAGCCATCTTCCAGCCTGGCACGAGAGACTTTTTAAGATTACAGGAGTGCAAAGGTGAGCTTTCATATGCTCCCACACTTGACCTGTGCTCTCTGAAAAGCACCTGTATCTCTGGATGTAGCCAAAAATCTGAAGTTATTTGGGCTGCTGCCTTTCTCTCCCACCCCCTTCCAGATTTTCCAAAAGTAAATGCATTTAACTTTCCAGTGGAAACTAGTTTTTCTATATATCAAAATAAAAGTGCCCATTTTTTCCAGTGGTGTGAGCAGGAACTTTTGTTTTGGATACAGTGGTCAAAACAGGTCCCTTCTTTCACTGAAGAAAAGAACATCAGGTTTATTTTTTCTTTGTCCTTCCCTATTCTTCTTTTGAAGAAATTTTTTGAAGGGAAAAAAAGATCAAACAAGAGACTCTTTTTGTCCTTAAGATAAAAAAAACACCAGAACTACTTACTTCTTAAAAGAAATCTACAAGATGAACTTAAATATATGAGTTTTTTGCTCCTCTGCATAAAAACTCAGTCTGTGGAAATTGCACTAAAAATCTGCTTTAAGACTGAAAAAATCAGGTTCACTGATCACTTCCTTTTAAGTGTCTGGCAACCAGTACTATTTTTATGACTCAGACAGAAAACCAATTTCTAGGTAGTCTATAGCTATTAGGCATTTAAAATCCCCTAGTATGAGTTTGCCTGATATCAGACAGAGGGTTCCTTCTGACTGCAGTAATGAAAAACTCTTTTGGGCCACTGGATTCTTAGAACCTCGAGTAGCTCAACTTCAGACTGCAGCATCAATGACCTCCAGCTTGTTTCAACTGAGGAATTTTGCACAGAAGTTAACAAAATGATCTACTGAAAACTGAAGTGGGTAATTAACAAGCTTACAAATAATAACGATAATAGGCTAATAGCTCACTTGCATGTTAGTGGGATTTAAACATGACAAAGAACAGTGCTGAAATTTTAAACACTCACGGGAAGTCAGGCTGAAATATCACTCCAGGTACCAAAAATAGGGTACATAGCACAGTCAAAGTAGCCCTTTTGCAGTAATGAAGAAGTGAATTCACTAGAGGTCAACATGGCTCGTTAACATCTGTCATTATGTATTAATACAGGATAATATAATCTGTTTTTTTCTCTTTCCTTTGAGGCACAGAAGAGTGTGGTCTGAACTGTGGTGACCATCTTGGTCTGAATGCCACTACATAGTGAATCCCAGAAGCAAAACCACTGTGGACATAGCTGAATTCCTGCTTCTATCTTTGCACTGACTCCTCGTACATTTCACCAGAACTTCTAGGGCATTTCTACTACTTCTTACAGGTATAATAATAAAGTCTCTAGGATCAGCCTTCACAGAAAACTGTAGAAGACCTCTGCCTTTCTAGGCACAGGGAGAAGACCATCCAGAATTCCCATGATAAGGTCTGTTTTTCCATCACTCAAGGAGAACTACTGGATTTCTCACTTATATACAGTCCGGCTTGTCAAGTCCCCTAGGCGAGAAGAAAAGATCCCACAAACGGAGATAAGAATAAGGAATAAGTAACTTCTAGAGTACTAGTGACTAACAATAAGACTACATATCCTGCTGCAGCAGGAATGCATAAGCAAGGATTAGGAAAGAGTTAAAACACAGCTGCTGTAGGTGAGTTCAGGTGGGCTTATGTGGTCATCTATTCTACAACATCTACTGAACACTCACACTGAAATTGGTCTAGGATGAATATCTCCTCATGCAAAATGACTTTCCCAGGACTTTGTGGCTCTTTGCAATGTTCTCTTGACTTAGACTGCAAATACAGCAGACTTGGAGTTCCACCACAAGTAAGGTGAGCAGGATTTACTATGCCTTAAAGTAATCACATGCAACTTCAAATTCGACCAGTAGAGTGGTAATGAAAGTCCAACAAAGCATCACGTTTACAGAAATACATGCTCATGCAGTGCAATGCTGCAGTCAGAACTGTGAAAATACGTTTTCTAATGTGTGCTGGGAATTAATTTTTATGAAATGGGAGTGTAGTCCCACTGAATTTCCCCATACAATCTGGGTATATGCCACCAAGTACTACTTCTTGAACAACCTGTGAGGTTAGTGAGTGCCAAAAAAAGCCACTCATCAAGTACTGTGGCTGCTGCAATTTGTAAGCTGAGCTCACTGTCCTCTAGACTTTGATTTAAGAGCACTATGAAACTATGTAATTTTGGTGTAGTCCTTTTATTCCCATGGTAATTTATGTCTGTGGGTAAGCATTTTACTTTATCTGAGCCATGGTACCAGAGTTATTTTCTGAAGCTCTTGAGTTTCTCTTTGATGCCATTGCAATTAAAACCAGAGCCGCAGATAGTACCCACGCTGTTTGTCGCAGAGTCAGAGGTTAGAATGCATTTGCTGCT